>NC_091990.1:184291828-184954328 GCF_044704955.1 Pristiophorus japonicus | reverse complement strand
CCAATCATGCATGACGACGGACAAAAGCTTAAAACAGATATCATTGAAAAATCGGAACTCGGCAAGTACTGTAAACAAGATAGTAGAGCATTTGGCAGAGCTGTATATGGCAGGGCTTACTTGACTGTGTACGCGAAACCTGTGGCTGCTCAAAGTCCGCCAACGGGAATGAATCCGATATCACCGTGTTGGCGTTGTGGGGGAAATCATCGGCATTATCAGTGTCGGTTTAAACAGTATATTTGTAAAGGCTGTTCGAGAGTGGGGCATCTCCAGCGCATGTGTCTGCAACTGAGCAAGCGTGCTGCAACGCGTGGAGGATGATGACCAGTACAGCGCGGATCCGGATATGCAATCCAGAGAAGGAAGTGTGTGGACTGTAATTATTCCTAACAAAGAGCCAACAGATAATGATTAATGTAAAACTTAATGGTGTGCCGGTATCGATGGAATTGGACACGGGTGCGAGTCATAGAAACATAGAAACATAGAAAATAGGTGGAGGATTAGGCCATTCGCCCTGCGAGCCTTCACCGCCATTCAATAAGATCATGGCTGAACATTCAACTCAGTACCCCTTTCCTGCTGTCTCTCCATACCCCTTGATCCCTTTAGCTGTCAGGGCATTATCTAATTCTCTCTTGAATATACCCAATGAACTAGCATCAACAACTCTCTGCGGTAGAGAATTCCACAGGGTAACAACTCTCTGAGTGAAGAAGTTTCTCCTCATCTCAGTTCTAAATAGCTTACCCCTTATCCTTAGACTATGTCCCCTGGTTCTAGACTTCCCCAACATCGGGAACATTCTTCCTGCATCTGCAAACTTGGAGATATTACATTCAATTCCTTCATCTAAATCATTAATGTATATTGTAAATAGCTGGGGTCCTAGCACTGAGCCCTGTGGCACTCCACTAGTCACTGCCTGCCATTCTGAAAAGGACCCGTTTATCCCGACTCTCTGCTTCCTGTCTGTCAACCAGTTCTCTATCCACATCAGTACATTACCCCCAATACCATGTGCTTTAATTTTGCATACCAATCTCTTGTGTGGGACCTTGTCAAAAGCCTTTTGAAAGTCCAAATATACCACATCCACTGGTTCTCCCTTGTCCACTCTACCAGTTACATCCTCAAAAAATTCTAGAAGATTTGTCAAGCAGGATTTCCCTTTCATAAATCCATGCTGACTTGGACCGATCCCGTCACTGCTTTCCAAATACGCTGCTATTTCATCTTTAATAATAGATTCCATCATTTTCCCCACTACTGATGTCAGGCTAACCACTTCTATAATTACCCATTTTCTCTCTCCCTCCTTTCTTAAAAAATGGTGTTACATTAACTACCCTCCAGTCCATAGGAACCGATCCAGAGTCAATAGACTGTTGGAAAATGATCACCAATGCATCCCATTTCTAGGGCCACTTCCTTAAGTACTCTGGGATGCAGACTATCAGGCACCGGGGATTTATCGGCCTTCAATCCCATCAATTTCCCTAACACAGTTTCCCGCCTAATAAGGGTTTCCTTCAGTTCCTTCTTCTCACTAGACCCTCGGTCCCCTAGTATTTCCGGAAGGTTATTTGTGTCTTCCTTCGAGAAGACAGAACCAAAGTATTTGTTCAACTGGTCTGCCATTTTTTGTTCCCCATTATAAATTCCCCTGAATCTGACTGCAAGGGACCTACGTTTGTTTTTGCTAATCTTTTTCTCTTCACATATTTATAGAAGCTTTTGCAGTCAGTTTTTATGTTACCAGCAAGCTTCCTCTCATACTCTATTTTCTCCCTCCTAATTGAACCCTTTGTTCTCCTCTGCTGTATTATAAAATTCCCCCAGTCCTCAGGTCTGCTGCCTTTTCTGGTCAATTTATATGCCTCTTCCTTGGATTTAACACTATCCTTAATTTCCCTTGTTAGCCACGGTTGAGCCACATTCCCCGTTTTATTTTTACTCCAGACAGGGATGTACAATTATTGAAATTCATCTATGTGATCTTTAAATGTCTGCCATTCCCTATCCACCGTCAACCCTTTAAGTATCACTCGCCAGTCTATTCTAGCCAATTCACGTCTCATACCATCGAAGTTACCTTTCCTTAAGTTCAGGACCCTAGTCTCTGAATTAACTGTGTCACTCTCCATCTTAATAAAGAATTCTACTATATTATGGTCACTCTTCCCCAAGGGGCTTCGCAAAACAAAATTGCTAATTAGTCCTTTCTCATTACACATCACCCAGTCTAGGATGGCCAGCCCCCTAGTTGGTTCCTCGACATATTGGTCTAGAAAACCATCCCTAATACACTCCAGGAAATCCTCCTCCACCGCATTGCTACCAGTTTGGTTAGCTCAATCAATATGTAGATTAAAGTCACCCATGATAACTGCTGTACCTTTATTCAATCAATAATGAACCAGAGGATATTCGACAAGCTGTGGGATACTAAGGCTGTGAGGCCTAAGCTGAGTCCAGTCAATGCCAAGTTGCGTATGTACACTAAAGAACTCATAACGGTGATTGGCAGTGCAGTAATCAAGGTGTCGTATGATGGTGCGGTTCACGATTTACCATTATGGATTGTTCCAGGCAATGGTCCAATGCTGTTCGGCAGGAACTGGTTAGAAAAAATCAAATGGTACTGGAACGAGATCAAAGCCTTGTCGTCGGAGGATGATACTCCATGTGCTCAAATGCTGAGCAAGTTCCCCTCGCTGTTTGAACCAGGCATTGGCAATTTCACGGGAGTCAAATGCAAGACCCGTCCATCATAAAGCTCGGGCAGTTCCATATATGATGAGGGAGAAGGTCGAAATCGAACTGGACAGACTCCAGCATGAAAGGATCATATCACCGGCCGAATTTAATGACTGGGCCGGCCCCATTGTTCCCGTGTTGAAGACTGATGGCATTGTCAGGATTTGTGGAGACTACAAGGTTACGATCAACCGAGTTTCGAAACAGGATCAATACCCATTACCGAAGACTGATGATCTGTTTGCAACGCTAGCTGAGGGGGAAGTCATTCACAAAACTGGATCTGACGTCGGCCTACATGACACAGGAGCTGGTCGACACATTGAAGAAACTTACATGCATCAATACTCATAAAGGACTGTTTATCTACAACAGGTGCCCTTTTGGAATTTGCTTCACTGCAGCCATATTTCAGAGGAACATGGAGAGTCTACTGAAGTCTGTCCCCAGAACTGTCGTATTCGAAGATGACATACTAGTCACAGGTCGTGACTCCGCCGAACATCTGAACAACCTGAAAGAGGTTCTACATCGTCTGGACAAAGTGGGACTCAGACTGAAACGCTCAAAGTGCATCTTCATGGCACCGGAAGTCGAATTCCTGGGGAGGAAAATTGCTGCTGATGGTATCGGGTCTACTGACTCGAAAACCAAGGCCATCAAAAATGCCTCAGAATGTGACGGAGCTGCGTTCGTTCCTGGGTCTACTCAACTACTTCAGTAATTTCTTATCTAGATTGAGCACCTTATTAGAGCCACTGCACATGCTGCTAAGAAAAGGTGACAACTAGATTTGGGGTGCGTCTCAAGATGGAGCTTTCAAGAAAGCTACTAATCTGCTTTGCTCTCTGCTGGTACATTATGATCCGTGTAAGCGTCTAGAATTGGCCTGTGATACTTCATCATAAGGAGTTGGTTGCGTCGTGAGTCGTGCAAATTACAACCTGTTGCATATGCTTCAGAAAGTTTGTCAAAGGCGGAAAGAGCCTACAGCATGATAGAGAAAGAAGCACTAGTCTGTGTGTATGGGGTTAAAAATATACATCAGTACCTGTTTGGTCTTCGGTTTGAACTGAAAACAAGTCACTCATTTCATTGTTTTCTGAAAACAAAGGTATCAATACCAATGCATCGTCCGGCATCCAGAGATGGGCGTTGACATTATCTGCCTATGATTATGTCATTCACCATAGACCTGGCACCAAGAATTGTGCCGATGCACTGAGCCGTCTGCCGTTCCCGCACCGGAGGTGGAAACGTCACAACCTGCAGATGCTTTTGAAAGTGAAGGAACCCCTGTCACAGCTCAACAAGTTAAGACCTGGATCAGCCAGGACCCGATATTATCGGTTGTGAAACATTGTATCCTTAGTGGTGATTGGTCTGCCATACCCAAGCAAATGTGTGAGGAGACCAAACCTTACATCCGTCGCAGAGATGAACTATCCATTCAATCAGATTGTTTACTGTGGGGTAATCGTGTTGTTATGCCCAAGAAAGGCAGAGAGAAATTTATGCATGATCTACATAGCACTCATCCTGGTATTGTCATGATGAAAGCCATTGCCTGGTCTCATGTATGGTGGCCTGGAATTGACTCTGATCTGGAATCATGTGTGTATCAGTACAACACGTGCATGCAGCTAAGTAAAGCACCAGCGGAATCGCCGCTGAGTCTGTGGTCATGGCCATCCAAACCATTGTCCACGATCCACATCGACTTTGCAGATTCCTTCCTGGGAAAGATGTTCTTAGTTGTGGTGGATGCTTATTCCAAGTGAATAGAGTGTACAATCATGTCATCCAGCACATCCATAGCTACCATTGAGAGCCTTCGTGTCATGTTTTGTACTCATGGTCTGCCCGACATCGTTGTAAGCGACAATGGACCTTGCTACACTAGTCTGGAGTTTCAAGAGGTCATGAAACTCAATGGTATCAAACATATGAGGTCAGCCCCATTCAAACCAGCATCTAATGGTCAAGCAGAGCGTGCTGTCCAAACCATCAAGCAGAGTATGAAACGTGTAACTCACGGTTCACTGCAAACTCGCTTGTCATGCATATTGCTTAGTTACAGGACAAGACCCCACACGCTTACCGGGGTCTCCGCTGCTGAACTATTGAAGAAGAGAGGTCTCATGACCAGGCTCTCTCTTGTCCACCCTGACTTGAATAATCGTGGCGAATACAGACGTCAAAGTCAGCAAGGGTATCATGATCGCACTGCTGTGTCACGAGACATTTCTATCAATGATCCTGTGTATGTACTGAATTATGGTCAAGATCCCAAATGGATCGCCAGTACTATTACTACCAAGGAGGGTAACACAGTGTTTATCGTCAAGCTCAAGAATGGGAAAACATGCAGGAAACATGTTGATCAGATAAAGCTGCGACACACGGATGAACCGGAACAGACTGAGGAAGACACAATCAGTGACCAACCAACCTACCCTCAGTCATCAGAGGACTCCGCTGTCATCAGTGAATCTGGACCTTCAATCCCTGACATGGTCATTGCCACTCCCATCAGATCAGCTACCCAGCCCCCAGTCATAACAGACTCAGAACACTCGCCCGAGGCTGGAGTTGAACTGAGACGATCAACTCGGGAGTGGAAAGCCCCGGACCATCTCAATTTGTAAAAAGACCGTTAATAATATCTTAAAGGGGGATATTGTCATAGATGTATGCTTGGGTTTACTAGCCACCAGATGGCGCCATTGTTGGAGGTCATTGGGCTTTGCACACGAGTGTGCGGCCCAGGTATAAAAGGCCAGCCATCTTGAATTGTAATCAGTTTGGGCCCTAATAAAGTAGAGCCAGGTTTGTACCTGTTCGGAGTTTACAGTATTCAGTCTCTCGAGTTATTGCATACACAACAGTATGTTTCTGCTCATGAACTGTGCAAATTCTTCTGAACAAAATATGCGGCCTATTATCAGACACAATTTCTTCTGGGAGGCCATATGAAGAAAACAATCTTTGCAACTTGTGTAGTGGTTCACTTGTTATTTTCCTCATTGGAAACACCTCTACCCATTTTGAATGGCTATCAATCACAATGAACAATTGCTGTCCTTCTAGCTCAGCAAAATCTACATGTAACCGTTGCCACACTCTGGAAGGCATTTTCCATGGTTGTAAGGGCACTGATGGTGATTTCTTGCTTCCCGATTGACATGTTGTACACTGACTACTGATGGACTCTATGGGTTGGATTTTCGGGATCTTTGTGCTCCGGGTTTCGCCCCGGAGTGGCGTGAAATGTGACGGTGAGGTCTCGTGCACCCAGTTGGGAGTTTCAGGTCGGGTTCAGTGGCACCGTGAGCAGCAACACCTCTTGTTGTGACACCGGTGCGAGTTTTGACTCGCACCTGACCCGTATGCCCCAAAATGTGCCCCGCGATGACCGCCAGGGTGGTCCAGCCATGCCGGCGGCGGTGAGGTAGGTAAAGTGCAGAAAAGGTATTCTTTATTTTTTTTTAGCGATTTGTGTTCGGGTGTTGTAGGCAATGCTTTGGGAATTTTTGGGGGGTTTTTTTAGGGTTTTTTTCCCTCCCCACAATGCCTCTCTTGGCGGGCTCCTGGCCTGGCTCTTTAGTTGGCGAGGTTCCCATTTTTGCGCCGTAAAAGTTCTTTAATGTCTCCCTTCGCACTCCTGGCACAGGGCCCAGATGGCAAAAATTTCTCACAGGAGTGCAATCTATTCCCGGCCGGTAACTTTCCCACCCACCTCTCTTTTCGCCCCGAAAACAGCAAAACCGAAAATCCAGCCACTAATCTTTATCTAAACCTGGCCACCTTGAGTAACTGCGTGCAAAACTCTTGGTCAAGCACATTCCCAGGTGCTGGTCATGAAGATCTCCGAATAATTTGGATCTGAATTTATTTGGATAACTACTCTTGCACCCCACGTGATATATTCTTTATCCACTGATAATTCATTCCTACGAACGAAGTATGGATGAATATCTTTCCCTATACTTGGTTTGGCCGGCCATTTGCTATGTAATCAGACATCTTGGGTGACATTTGGTTCTCTACTGTGACTGGCAGTTCATCAATGGATGAATAATTGAACACTTCTTCAACCTTAGAGATAATGGCCGCGGTTTTCTTGAGATGCAAGGCTCGCCCATTTACTGCAATGGCCGGCAAGAGACCGGGCGCTACTTTGCCTGAAAGATTCCTCTAAAAGAGATGGCTGTACCGCCCAGCAGCCAAATAACGACTTATGTCGTCAATCTGGGAGGCAGCGGGCAGGAGCTCCCAAGCTCGGCAGCAATGAGCTTACCGCCCAAGTGCCGCTGAGGATGGAATCGGGCCCAGGAAGAGCTGAAAAGTGAAACACATTACCAAAAAAAAAACACCGCAACAACTTCAGGGACCCCATCCAGATAAGTCGCTGTAAACATTTTTTTTTAAGACTGTTCACTAACCTTTTCTTGCAGGTCTTCATGCCTACCATCGGGGTAAGAACAGCCTCTACGCAGTGGTCCTTCCCCCTGCTGTCACCGAATCCCGCTGACTCCCGCCTGCACCAATCTGGCAGCTCGGCGAGCGGGAGGCCACTTACACGACCTGGCCGGCAGAGGACATCAGCCAGCGGTTCCCAGCGGTTCCCCTCCTGCCCACTCCCGCCTGAGCAAAATGTCGAGGAGAGGTAAACGGCAGCAAAACGCGTTGGCAATGGATGGTAAGGCCACCAATATTGGGGCCAATGTTCTCAGTCTCTAGACTTTTGAGTTCTTGCTCAACTTTTTCCTTGAGTGCATATGACATGGGACATGGCCTGTGGTAAAGTGGTCTAGCGTCCTTCTGCACTCTGACACTCGCCTTGAAGCCTTGGATCGAACTGCCTATTTCGCCTTTGGGTACTTTGATGACATCATCCTTTGATGCAAATCTTGTTTCAACATGAAAAATCTCATTCCAATTCAGCTTCAGTGATCCCAACCAATTTCTACCTATTAAGGCAGGCTTGTCTCCTGCCACTACTAAGAGAAGAAAGCTCTGAAACTGATCCTTGTATTTCACTGGTACGATAGTACATCCTACCACAGGGATTTTCTCTCCTGAGTAGCCTCGTAGCTCTATCTTCGACTTCTCCGGTCGAAAATCCCTCAACTTGTCGAGATATAGAGATTCCGATACTACGCTCACGGATGCACCAGTGTTGATTTCCATAGGTATCCTGGTTCCTGCAACGTCTACTTGGGTGATGATACTTTGCAAATCGTTGTTAGATACCCTCGTGCTCCCGATGACGTGTACAGTTGTACCTCTCCAGCCCGGCACCCTCGGGACCTGACTGGTGCCGGAACAGAGATTTGCCGAACCACGGGAGGTCTCACTTACCGATACCGGTGGACAGCGCCCGGGCTCCTGTACATGTGAGTGCGTGCTGGCAGCCGGTGGATGGCTCCCTCAGTACCCCCGCACGCACTCACTGACTGACAGGCACTCCCAGCCGATCACCGAACACACTGATTGATCAGCCATTGCAGCAGGTCGAAACTTAAAAAAAAATAAACGCTCCTCTCCTGCTGGCCCAACTAATGCCGAACCACAGATGTTTCTGGATGAACGAGTCCCAGACAAGAGGGGTACAACCTGTATCTCCAAAACCTCCTCGTCCTGTTGTTTCTCTTCAATGCTATGTAGTCTCTGCCAATTTCTACTTATAGCATTGAAAGTTGGTTTACTCTTCAGTCAACATGCCTTTGCAAGATGCCCAGTTTCTTACAGAAGAAACACTCTGCCTTCACATATGGACAGCTTTGAGCAATGTGTTGTTCCAGACACCGATAGCATGACTTCAATGCACTGCTAACTTAGCCAGTTGCTGAGGCCTTGGGGCTCAACTGCCTTTTACTTTTAATCTGCAGACAATTCACCTCGGTTGTCTGACGACTGGAAATGGTGCAAAATTCTCGGGAGTATTGGTCGGCCGTATCCATTGCCATATTTGGCTGACAAGATAAATGAAAACTCAAGTTCGAGCTTGTCAACAACTTTCTTCTGATTGCTTCATTTTTCATCCCACAAACAAAGCGGTCACGCAGTGCTCGGTGCTGAAAGTTTCCGAAATGACAGAGAATGGATAGATTTTTTAAAGCTACAATGTACTCACTGATACTCTCGAAAATTAACTGTTCCAAAATGATAATTTTCAGCAATTTCCAGGGGCTCAGGACTGTGGTGCTGTTCTAACTTAGTTAGAATTTGCGTCAGTGGCGTGTCCTTTGGCCTGATGGGAACAAGCAAATTTTTCAGGGTTTCATACACTGCTTCAGTCAGGAAAATAGCCCGTTTTCTTTCCAACACCACCCGCTTACAGTGTTCATCATCGGGGACTTCGATGATACTATTCACGGTGAAAAACATTTCTAGCCGCTCCACATACGCTCCAAAAGTCTCTCGGTCACGATGGAACTCACCCAAGCGCCCTATTATTCCCATAGGTGCAGCCATCTGGACTCTGGCAGTTCAGAAAAGTGTGATTGTAAGTTACCTCAGATATTTAGCTATGCTGCAAAACAAAGAACCTTTCAAAGTCTTTCTGTTGTTTGGCAGGAATCAGCCACCAACAAAAATTTCAGCTCGGGAATCCGGAAATCCTATCCTTATTCGCCAGTGTGATATATTCTTTACGACATCACAAACACACTACACACAAGATGGCTCTACAGGAACTTGTCTTGTGACCATGTCACATGATCCTTTTATTATATACATAAGCAGTTGCATTACCACAGTAGTCCACTAGGTAGAGCAGTAGTCCATTAGGGGGAGCGCTATATTACGCCGACCTCTCCGCCATTTTGGGTGGGAAGTTGGCACGCAGCATGTTGCCAAGCCTCCCTGCTACTGCTCCGGGACAGGTCGGCTGATTATTTCTCTCCTTCCGTCCACTCTTCAGCGGAGGGCCATTCACCTTTCCCTGTCTTGTGCTGCTCGTAGCTTGTAGAGAGAGACATCACCAAAAGGCGAGGGCCCCTTCTCATCTGGGAATGGTATCAGACACACGAGGAGAAGGCAGTGCCATGCAGCGGATGGCAGCCGCAGCAAGAAGAGATGAACAGCATCGGATTTCCTTCCTCCCGGTCGCTGGTTCACATCCGATTTCCCCCACAGTATATTTGCCGCTGTTCAGGAACTCATTAAAGAAATGTGAGGGTCAATACCACAAGTAGCCCAGAAAATGGGGCGTGCTCACAGCATGTCCAGGCCAGCCGTGTGCTGGGTTGACCCCATCAGATTCCAAAGGGGCAGCTAACTGAAGTCATTTGTTTTTGCTCCGTGCATGTTTGTCCCAAGGTGGGGAAGGAATCGCTGCTCATTCAAAGCAAGAGGGAGGCAGTCACCTGTATTGTTCTATTGCACTGCTCTGAGACACCTCGCCATTCATTGAATAGAATTCTTTGCGAGTCATACTTGCCATAGGCCTGGCGGGGGAGGGGAGGGGAGGGAAGGGGGAGGGGAGGGGTTTGGTGGTGCGCTGGTGGCTACATGGTTCCATCAATGAAACCTTTTGGAACCCCAGCCGCCTGGCAGAAGTGCTGCACCCTCTCAAGTTGTTCTCTCCTTTCCATGGGGGAAGTGACAAATCTGTTGTCCCTGGCAAATAAGGCTGACGTCAGCTGCTCAATGCGGTAGTGTACGCAGGACTGACTGACCTAATAAACGGCCCCAGGAGTGGCTTGAAATGAGCTGGTGTTCTGTGGACAGGGCTGGCCCGGTGCAGGAGGTTGTCTGAAGTTCATGGTCCAGTACATAGCATAACTTATAGCCTCCGTGCTGAATTGCAGGGGGCAAAGGGTCATCTCTTCCAACGTACTCTTGGAGCTGTGCCTGGATTGTACCACACTTAATCCCTGGGTTCCCTATGGGCGAGCACCAGTTGCCTAATCTGGCTTTCCCTCCCTCCACTGGAATTCCTCTTCATTCTCCAAATCCAGCACAGCCATTAGCAGGCCCAATGTAGTGCCCACGCTGAGCACTGTCATGGCAACAACAAGCAGCTGCCTATAATAGAGTTTAGCTTGTCAAGGCAAATATAACAATTAATGTGCTATTCGCTCAAACATGGCAGTCCAGCTTCAAGTGACTTTTTCGATGAGTTTTCAACCAACAGAGACCATCATCATCTTAGGCAGTCCCTCGAAATGAGGATGACCCGTTTCCACACCGAAAAGGGATGAGTTCATAGGTGTTTCAATGAAGGACCTAATATTCCAGATCCCAAACTGCATATTGAAGGGTGGAAGATGCCTGTGCGTGAATTGTTTTAACGTGGGGTGACCGTTGCACACCAGCCACCACACGGGCTTGACAGAGCGAGGTCTTGGTCCAGTGGCAAGGGTTAACAAAGACGACTGGAGACCAGCTCTGCTGCACGGACCTAGTGCGCTCACATATCGCAGTGTGGGCTGGGCCCGTGCTGCCCCTGGGCCCCGAATTCTCGCCTCTCCTGGGCCCCGATCACTTCCCTCTACAAACACTCGCTGCTCCTTCGTATATGCTGCTGCAGGAGGGCAATGGCTGATTGCAGTGCGGGCAGGTACAAACAGAGCACAGCCCCACACGCCCCCCCATCCCGTGCCTGCTTTATACTGGCACTCAGCGAGTTGAGCCTCGGTGCAGAAGAGCATCGGGAATTTCATCGTGGGATCACTTTGCATTAAGTTAAATAATTTTATAGGGTATAATGAGGCGAGCACATGCACTTGGAGATCTCAGACATAATCAGGAGTTTGGCACTGAGTGTACTGAGACCTATTTTCCCAAAGCCTCGGGCCTTGTCTGCTGCTGGCTAAAGACCACTCACAAAATTCTGCATCTGGGAATTATTCTTGTAAAATGTTTCTTAATGCTTATAGACTCACGGTGTGTCATGTTTGCAACCGTCATGTAACTGTAACCTTTATGTAACAACACTGTACACTGTATACACCTGAGAAATGCACACCTTGACCACAGGGGGTGAACTTGTGGGAGACACTCCTCACCTGGTCACCCAGGTATATAAAGGGAGGTCCCACGCAGGGTCATCACTTCTTGGTCCTGTGAATAAAGGTACAGGTCACAGAGTGACCTTGTCTGCAGTATGTGCCCCGTGTTGATTTGCTGTAGTGTGTAAGGACACAACACTTGGCGACGAGAAACGGGAATCAACGACTCAAGAGAATGGCCACCGGTAGCACGGAGGAACGGTACTGCGTTGGTGAGGACTGGGACGATTTCGTTGAGAGGCTCCAGCAGAGCTTTGTCACGAAGGACTAGCTGGGAGCGGCAGCGGCTGACAAGCGAAGGGCTCATCTACTGACTAGCTGTGGACCTAAGACGTACGCATTGATGAAAGACCTGCTCGCACCCGAGAAGCCGGTGGGCAAGACCTTCGAGGAGCTCAGCAAACTGATCGGTGAGCACCTCAAACCGGCGAGCAGTATACACATGGCCCGACACCGATTCTATACGCACCGACGTCGGGAAGGGCAGAGCATACCGGACTTTGTTGCGGACCTTCGGCGCTTGGCCAGCCTCTGTAAGTTCACAGACGCCTGCAGGGGGGAGATGTTGCGGGATTTCTTCATTGAGGGCATTAGTCCTGCCGAGATTTTTAGGAAGCTAATTGAGACCAAGGACTTGACCTTGGAAGCAGCGGCGTTGATGGCTCAAACCTTCATGGTGGGGGAGTAGGAAACCAAGATCATATACACGCGCAACTCTGCTTCCAACGTGGCGATGGAGCAGGGAGTTAACATGGTAAACGCGACTCAGAACCCTGCAGGCAGGCAAGGGCAATTCAACACCACCCAGGCAGTAACAGACTCTAGGGTGGGTTCTCAACAGAGACAATGGCAGGTCGAATGGACATTTACACCATCACAAGGGACAGTACGTCCCGGGATGGGACCATTGACACCCACTAACAGAGTGCTCAAGAGTAATCAAAGAGACAATCAGAGAGGAATGTCTGGTAACAGCTCTTTTGTTCACAACAATCTCAGCTCATGCTGGAGGTGCGGGGGCAGACATGCTGTGAAGACCTGCCGGTTTCAACAATTCATCTGCAGAAATTGTAACTTGAGTGGACATTTAGCCAGGATGTGCAGGAAGCCCGCAGCGAGGCTGGTTTACGAAGTGGATGAACCACAAAAGGGGTCTGCAAGGCAGGGTGATACGTGGGATACAGCAATGGATGCTGAAGTTCAGCGGGACCAGGTGGCAAACATCCACAGCTCATACACAAGAACGCCACCTATGATGATGAAAGTCCTATTAAACGGTATCCTGCTACGCATGGAGCTGGACACAGGGGCCAGCCAGTCACTTATGAGTGTCCAGCAATTCGAGAAACTGTGGCCACTCAGAGCTAGCAGACCCAAACTAGAACACATTGACACGCAATTACGGATGTACACCAAAGAGATCATCCCAGTGCGAGGCAGTGCAATGTTGGTGGTCACACATAATGGAGCAGAGAACCGGCTGCCACTCTGGATTGTCCCGGGAAATGGTCCCGCGCTCTTGGGGAGGAGCTGGCTAGCCGAGATGAACTGGAAATGGGGGGATGTGCACGCCATTTCATCTGTGGAGCGAAGTTCATGCTCACAGGCCCTACAAAAGTTCAAGTCATTATTTCAACCTGGCGTCGGGACTTTCAAAGGCACCAAAGTAGTGATACGCATCACCCCGGACGCCAGACCAGTGCACCACAAAGCCAGAGCTGTGCCGTATGTGATGCGGGAGAAAATTGAGAGTGAGTTGGACAGGTTGCTAAGAGAGGGCATAATTTCGCCCGTTGAATTCAGTGACTGGGCAAGCCCCATCGTCCCTGTCCTAAAAACGGATGGCTCGGTCAGGATCTGTGGCGACTACAAGGCCACTATCAACCGAGTGTCGCTACAAGACCAATACCCACTTCCATGTAAGGACACAACACGGAGATTCTTTGAAGCTTCAGGAAGGGGGTTTTTGTGTAGAGTGCAGTACAGGCGGGGCAACTTCTCTGTCTGCCCGATGAGTCAGCAGGAGACCTGATCAATTTTTATCGTCAGGCCTGATTTGAATAGACAAGGGACTGCGGCAGCATCTTAGCGAATCCGTGTTCTCCCTTCAATATCCTTCTGATTATATGGGGCCCAATACTGCACACAGTACTCTCACTGAGGTTTTATTAAGGAATATATAGGCTCATCGTGATCTAGGCTTTTATATTCAATACATCATGAAATAAAACTGCTAATTCTATTAGCGTTTTCATAGCTTTATCAACCTGCAATGTTGCATTTAATGCTCTATGAATATGTTCCCCGGAAGCCCCTCTCCTCTTCCACAGCACCAAGCTCACTTACATTTAGTGTTTTCTTACTGCTGTTTATTTTCTTTAACCAAAGTTCATCACCTCACACTTTACTGACATTTAATTCCATCTGCCCCTTTTTAGCACATTTCCGTTTGCAGTCTGCTTTGGTTTTTAGGCAAGCCCCCGGAGTCGAGGATGACTTGCTTCCACACTCAAGAGTTAAGTAAAGCTCCAATTTTGGTATCATCTACAAATTGTGGCACCATCCTCCTAGAACCCCGCCCCGCCTCCCTGGCAGATTTTGGAGTGTGGCCATTCGACAGCAGTGCACAAGGCCCGAGGCTTTGGGACTGTAAACCTCAGTACACGCACTGACCTGACTGGTGAAGACTGCTTCCTCGCTCCCGCTCGCTGGCCTCATCATTATTCCCATCGGTTTCAGGCGAGAGTCAGCCCTGCGATATTGTATTAAGGCCTGGAGGTTAAAAAATGGCCTGGGTCTAATGCTGGGACATCCGTGTAAGCTTGCTCCCCCCACCACCCCACACACCCATGACCCGAGCTAAATCGTGGCTCTAGTATTCCAAAAATGCATTCGGTTCCGTAAATTAGCATGCACAGCATATGTCTGTTTGCAAGACTCTACATCAAACTCACCAAAAAGATCAGTGAGCTTGGGAGCGCTGATAGTACGGGATAAACAAGGCAGCTTCATTCTGACTTACTCGCTTGTATGGGTTCAGTGTTAGCAAACACACTTTCAAATTGCAAGAGGGTCCTGGGAATTTTTAATTTAGATTTAATCTGAATTGCTTCTGATCTGCATGGGGAGCTTCAAGCTCTTCAGCAGCACAATCATCTCTGTAGGTCTGAACAAAATCCCTTCAAGACGCCATTAACCTGGATTTATGTTTGAGCCTCACTCTATGTGGTTAATAGCATTTCACACATATGTGGGACTCTGTGAATAACATATACAGGGGTCCATGCAATCCAAAAGAAAAGAAAAAAGGAATGAAATAATTCTTTTTTGGAGAAAAGACCCACAGAAGCAGTATTCAAGGAGAATGTGCCAGCTACCAACACGTTAATGTGATGGACAATTCGGACTCTTTAAAAAAACAGCCAGTGAAGAGATTTAGTTCTAAAATATATCCAGTCCAAAGCTTTATTTTCATACATTTCTAATTTCCCTTGAATTCTGTTTGTACCACTTGAGAGCCACCAGGAAAATTACATAGTATTTACATCGCAGAAGCAGGACTTCAGACACAAGTAGTCCGTGCTGGTGTTTATGCTGCACATGTGCTGCCTCCTACCCGTCTTTACCTCTCCCCATCAACATATCCTTCTGTTCCTTACTCCCTCATGATTATCTAGTTGCCTCAACTACTCCTTGTAGTGGTGAGTTCCACATTCTAACCACTCTCTGGGTAAAGAGGTTTCTCCTGAATTCCCTATTGCATTTATTAGTGACTATCTTACATTTGTGGCCCTTAGTTCTGGTCTCGCCTGTAAAGTGGAAACACCTTCTCTATGTCTACCCTATCAAATTCTTTGATAATCTTGAAGCCCTCTATCAGAGCACCCCGCCTTCTTCTCTTTTCTAGAGGAAATTGCACCAGCCTATTCACCTGGTAAAACCTCTCAGTTCTGGTATTATCTTTGTAAATCTTTTTTGCACCCTCTCCAGTGCCTCTATATCCTTTTTATAATATAGCGACCAGAACTGTTCAACGTACTCCAAGTGAGGTCTAACCAAGGCTTTAAACTAGTTTAATATAACTTCTCTGCTTTTCAACTCTATTCCTCAAGAACTGAACCCCAGTGCTTTGTCTGCTTTTAATGGCCTTATTAACGTGTGTCGCTACTTTAAGCGATCTGTGTATCTGTACCCCCAGATCCCTCCGTCCCTCTACCCCACAAATGTTAGAGATTGAAATGGTTTATAATCTGTTAGCAATATGAATTTTCACCGATAGGACCAAGGTTCTAATTTAGCCAAGGCTGGTGAAACAAAAGTCAGCCAATGGCGGATGAGTTTAGCCAATCCGAACCCAATTCCAGTCCATGAGCCCGCAGCTCACATGTAACCCAGACTGACACTAAGGCCGGAATCTTCCCAGCCCTGCGAGTGTGGCTTTGGAGGTGGGACTACTGTCAATATCTGTACCCACACTTAACCAATAAGGGAATTAAGGGTTACGGGGAGCGGGCGGGTAAGTGGAGCTGAGTCATGACCTTGTTGAATGGCGGAGCAGGCTCGAGGGGCTAGATGGCCTACTCCTGTTCCTAATTCTTATGTTCTTATGTTCTAATATGGCCCTGATTGACAGCGTGTTGGAAGTTCACTCTGAACTCGCCTCCTTGTCAGTTTCTTAAGTGTCGGGTCTCCCTGCAGATCGCAGACCCAACATCAAGCGATGGACCAGCCGATTACGATTGTTAACAGACACTTTAAAGGTAATTTAAATGGATTTTACCAGGCACTTACAATTTCACCAACTATTTAACGAGTTTTCCATCCCTCGGGTTTCACGCCAGGTAAGTGTGTCGGGTACTCAGTGACTCTCCATTGCTTTAGCTAGTTGACAGCTGCAGAAGTGGTATAAAAGCTACCATCTCACAGCTGTTCACTTTCCAATGTTAGAAGCTGGAGCCTTCAGGATTTGGAAGAAACTTTTGCGCTGTATGCAGGTTGGAAATGTTTGCAGTGAACTCTCTATCCACTATCACCTCCTTGGAGCAACCTCTCTCACCACTGACAGATCACTTCTGTCATCTCAACCTCACCTGCCATCTATTTCAGCAGCAGCGGTGCCCTTGAAAAAATCTCACCTTAGTCCTCAGAATCCCACCATGATCACCCCCAACAGCAACATCACTAAACACACCAGCACCACCAACAACAACACCAACCTTCTCTGTAATCACCTGACGCTGCACGGGACACAAGGCATCAGCACCCGACCAATTACTGCCTGGGACACCAGAGATGGCCTCACCATGGCCACATTTACTTCACTTGACCCTGACTGCCACATGATACGCCAGGTTGGCACCGCCCTACACCAGCATCATTAAGCATCTCAGCAATGCCAAAGCCATTCCTTGCACACTCATCGTCATAGTGTGGGGTACCCTTAATTCTGACCATTCACTACAACTATCTTCCAAAGGTACACACAAATCTGTCCAAGAACACCAAGTGTTGAAAATAAAGAGTTCAATATTTGATAACACATTAGCAGAAACTCTACATGAACATTGGCTAATACACTTAAGTGCCTACCCTAGTGTTTTGTTAGTTGGTATGCTTGCACTAGAATGATGGTGAATGTGAGGGGTGACTGGTGAGATGTGGCTGTGACAATGTAGAGAGAGACAGATGGGTGGAGGTGCAAGGTGAATTGGTGTGAGTAAGGATGTGCAGGAGTAGGGTAGGGAAGACAGAGTGATGGGGATAGGATGAGTGGCACAGCAGGATGAGGTTGAGTGTGGCTTTGCAGCAACGCTTCATGATCTACTGAGATCATTGAAAGGTTTGCATCACTGCAGCCAGGTCCTCCTGATGGCAACCCCGCTTGTGCGCTCCTGTGCAATGGGCAAGCAGCCAGCGTTGGTGTCCTGCGGAAGGGAAGAGAACCTCCCTGTGTGCTGTGACTCCCTCCCTTTGGAGGGTTTCATGAGAGAGCCTGGGTGCAGCTGTGCACCTTTGTGCCGTGCTTGTCAGTGTTTGCCGCACCTCAATGCTGCAAAACACTGACAGAACTGTCAAAAAACAGATGGCCATGGTCCCTTTAAGGAAACAGCTGATGACGCGTCATCACATGATGTCATCAGACCCACTTCCTGTTAATTGGCCGGGAACCTCGCAGGGTGGGCTTAACAAGCCCAATCTAGGGCAGATTGTTGTGAGAGGGCGGTCTGGAGCCGGAAGCACCTTCCCCACATACCACCAATGCCGGTCGCCCCGGACTGGCCACTGTTGGTGAAAGCGCGGTCTAAATTTGCAACCTCACTCAGCAAAGCCACAGGATGGCTAGTGCAGGAAATGAAAAATGTTGCAGGTCGAGTGTAAAATAGACTATTGGAGCAGAGTAGCGAGAGATTTATTCTGTACCTAATTATATTATAGGATATTCCTTAACCTGGAAGTCCTTGACAATAATACTGGCATTGCAGGATTTGCTTGCTGTAACAGGATATAAAATAGAACTCTTCAACCCAGTGCACAGGAGCTAATGATTCTGTGAGTCCACACAACTTAGGGTACCGCAGGGCTGACTTTAAACTCCCCTGGCCTGTGGGAATGGTGTGTGGGTGGGGGCGGAAATGGCAGTATGGGAGGGGTGTACGTGTCGTGTTCCTGCCACCCACCCATTTTACTTACCTGATTTCAGGCACGGGAAGGCCACCTGACCCAGAGGAGCAAGAACATCATTCAAATGGCCGATGATGTCATCAGGGCGCGCATGCCATTTTAACCACAGCTTTGACTATGGCCCACCAGCAAAAGGGGGCGGCAGCAAAGATCAAGGTCCAGGGAAGTGCTTTTTAAAAATAAATTTGCTTTTTCTAGCCCCTCAAAGAGGCTTTGGGCTTTCTCTGCCCGAGGTTTCTGCCCCTCACCCTTTCCCAATCGTTGATTTACCAACCTGCCTCAATCTGTTCTAACCTTGCCTCACCATTTTTGTGGGTCCCCGAAAGCGGTCTGACCCCAATATCACCCACCTGTAAGGCTGGCCCCATCAGGCACATAGTTGCATATGCAAAGGACATACCGGTAACACATGTTTCAGGCTTGGGCCCTGAAAGTCACTTGTTCTGCCTTCACCAACATAGCTGGTGTTACAGAATACACGCAGTCTCGCCGCACACCATATCAGATGTTTTGGGACCCATCAAAAGCAGACGCGCCATCAAGCACTTTCTAGGCTAATCTGTTTATTGCCACTATTATTTTAATTTACTGGAGGCAGTACATTTTCATGACCTGAGCTAGCTTCAGAGTGCACAGTGCATACTTCATGCAGCACTCAGTCGGCATGAACAGAACTATTACATTAAACTTCAGGTTGTATGATGTGGACTCTCAAATGTTTGCCTAATGCACATCCTGGGAATAGACATTTGTCAATGACATTTAAAGTCCATTATGTGCCTTGCTCTTTTTTAAATGCAGTTGATTTCCTCGAATTGTGTAACCAGGTTGCTGCAAAACTGTATCCAAACTTGACAGGAGTTCACATGAAATGAGAGGACCAGGGGTTCTGCAGCAAACAAGCTGGTGTTCATTAAGGTTAGACATAAATGTACGCAGAACTGCTCTTAAGGCTTACTGTTAATTGCACTGTGATTGACGACCTGCATGCCTTCTTCTATCCATCCTGGCTCGCACTGTGATGAGGTATGTCTCTTCACAGCTGAGGCCAAATTGATAACTCACAAGTGAGTTCTGGGCACCTGATGAATGGAGGTGGCTAGTCATGACATGTTCTACTTATTACACTTGTAGGGTTTCAATTCAAAAAGAAAGTCTTATTTTTTTAAACCAGCATTGTCTTCATTATTGAAAAGAAAGTGTCTAACTGTTGGTAACTTTAAAAACACACAGTGCAGCACTAATCAAGTTAAAATGCATTATTGTGTAACTTGGATGTGATGCCATTATGGTGAAAAAGATGCTCTCTCCCAAACAAAAATCAGTTTGCTTTCATGAAGAAAATGCCCCTTTAAGTTAATATTTGTATCCCTCAAATAATGTTGTCTGAAACTACTGCCGATGTGATGTTAGACCACTGAACTCTTTGGTGTTGCTATTTATAACATGATAGGTGTACCAATTTGTATAAAGAGTGGAATGTAACTGAAAAGTAAAACATTAAAACAGTTATGTAAACTCAATTCATTGGAAGGACAGTGAAATTCACTTTTTGGCAAAAACAAGAGAATATCAGTATTAATCTGTGGTACAAAAAGCTGCTGAACAGAAAATCTTCTTTATTTTTATTATGTCTGTAATGTACCTATGAATGACTCCACGATGTGTTGTACTCAAACTGCAGTGACCTTGGTCCTTTATTCGTAA
The DNA here is from genome assembly GCF_044704955.1 of Pristiophorus japonicus. NCBI lineage: Eukaryota > Metazoa > Chordata > Chondrichthyes > Pristiophoridae > Pristiophorus > Pristiophorus japonicus. Next base: position 184,934,157 of record NC_091990.1, on the reverse strand, counting down.
CTCCAGAGTGAGGCAGCTGCATGGTGTGCAGCCTTTTATACTGGGCCCTGCCACCAGGGCAGGAAACCCCGGTCTCCACCAGTTGCACCCTCTAGTGGTGCGAGCATAGTATATACACAGTGTAAACCTTATTGATAGTACATCAGGGAACAAGTCTCCATCTTATGCAACTATACAGTGACTACACAGAGAGTATATCTACAGTCTGCATATATAACATCACTCACCCCCAAGTCCTTTGTGCCAATTACCTTTGCACTATGTGCTCTGGCTTAGCTCTCCCCAGACTTAAGTGCCAATAGCCCTTGCACCTTGGCTGTGCTTTGGCTTGGCTCTCTCCCTGTTAACCCCCAGGTCCTTTTGTCACAACATTGCGTAGTGGTTACCAGTTTGGATGGATCGATAATGCAGTGGAGGTTCCAGTGGGTTCTGGGTGTGATCCATGTGTGTATCCATGGCTTCATACATCCATCTCCCCCCCTCCCACGCCCCCCCACAACGAGATCATGCAGCTGGCCCGTTACATTAACACACAGGATCAGACACAGTGCAAGTACAAAGAAAGGAGGAAAAAAACATTTTTTTTACAGTTTGTATCGTGACACCTTGGTTCAATGACTTACATTCGTTACGTTTTATGGTCGTGTGCCAGGATTGGGTCGATTGCATAATTAGTTCAGTCATGGTCAGTACTGAGGTATGTACAGGTATGCGAGGACGCTAGTTCCAGAGCAACTGGATGGGGTCCTAGTCGTCTGATGGCGGCGCTGTGCCCCCTGCTAGCGGGGTGGGCTTGGTCCGCTCACCTAGCCAGGACTCAGGGCTTTTGCCGTTACCTAGTGGTGGGCAGAGCCACAGATGTGTGTGGCCTCCCTGTCCTCCTTTGAGGGATGCAGAATCTTCTGCCTACTCTCTAATGGTGTTGGGAACCTGGCTGTTCCAGATCCCGTTTGGGGAACTCGCTGGTTCTGACCTTTCGCTCCCGGACATGGCCGAGGTAGGGACTGGGTCTGGGGGCTGCGCCGTCTCCACCCGGGTGGCAACAGCGGCTGACTGCACGTATTGGCACAGTTTTCGTTTCCAGGTCTGTGGCGAATAGTGCCATCTGCTGCCTGCAGCGTGGGATAGACTTGGGGCAGGTTATCAGGATCAGTGCCTTCACCCTCCTGAGGTCGCTGGCCTATTTCTTGAGGGGACACCTGGGGCAGGGCATCAGGTTCAGCGCTTTTACCCTCCTGAATACGCTCGCTTGCTACTTTTGGGGACACTCTATTGCCGACATCTCGCAACATTTTGTTCTTTACATTCTTAATTGATTGATTGCCGTGCATATAATGTCTCTTTAAGTTCAGTTGGTTGCAGGTCTCCTTTAAGAGAATCCTGCCACATCACGCTGCCCCTCGCTGCAGCAGGAACGCTATCTTGCCTCTGTCCTCGAGGTCGACTGCCTTGATCCTTCTCTCCCCCGATTCTGCCACCAAAGCTGGAAGAGTGCCTGTGAATTCGATCTTCTTCCCCAGGAGTCCTGCCACTGGAGCCGGGAAGGTACTTTTAGGTCATTCCGGTCGGATCTTTGCCACATAGTCATGATGGACAGTCTGTGCCTCAGGTGCTGCGCTGGTCTGTTCTCTGATGCCTGGCCCAAGCGAAGGTGAGGTTTTGCTCTGCCTCCGAGCACGGGGGACATCGATTGCTGGAGTGAAGAGGTCTTCCCATTTCCACTGGATCTTCCCCATCCACCTTCTTCTGAGTAGCGTTGGACCATCACCTGCAACAATCCACAGAGGTAACTTGTGCACCAGGCCATTATGGATTACACTTACATCCACACTACCGAGGACTGGGATCAGCTCCTTGGTGTAGGTGTGCAACTTTTCCTGTACTGGAACCAGCTCGGGTCGTTTTTCATTCCATAGCCTCTCAAAGGCATCCTGGCCCATCACTGACTGGTTCGCTCCCGTGTCCATTTCCATGAAGACTGGAACGCCGTTTATCTCGACTTCCATCTTCACTGGAGGACAATCAGTGGTGCAGGTATACACTCCATACACTTCTTCTTGGGGCTGAGCTGCCTCTCTGGCCAAATCATCATACTCCCCGCTGGATTCAAAGTCATCTACCGACTCCTCTGCTAGACATATTTCTTTTACACATATGCTGGAGGTGGCCCTTCGTGTTACAGGCTTTGCATACGTACTCAGCAAACCGACACTGGTGAGCCCTATGGTTTCCAATGCAACGTCAGCATGGTGCTACTCGATTAGCACCCCTTGGGAACTCTGAGTTCTGGAACCCTGAGGTCTGTGCTCTCTGCCCTGGGCAGAGCCATGTTCTACAGTCTTGCCTGTGAAAGGCACCATTCTGTGTACAGTACTTGCCGGGTTTGAGTCCATAGGATGAATAATTTGCTTGGTGCTGCAGGTCGAGGTCATGAATGCCTGACTGATGCTGATGGCCTTCTGCAGGTTGACTGTGATGTCGGCAGATAATAACTTGTGAAGGAGGCCCTTGTGGCCAATTCCCATAATGAAGATGTCTCGCAATGCTTCGTTGAGGTGCGTGCCAAAGTCACATGATGTCGCAAGTCTCCAGAGATTGGCAGCATATTTTGCAATCTCCTGGCCCTCAGGTCTGCGGTGGGTGTAGAATCTGTGCCTAGACGTGAGGATACTCTCCTTTGGTTTATGTTGGTCATGAATTAGTTCAGTCAGCTCATCATATGTCTTATCCTTGGCCTTCATGGGTGCCAGCAAGTCCCTGACAAGGTGGTAGACCTTGGGCCCACAACCGGTCAGCAGTATAGCCTTGCGCTTCTCCATCAATGTGTCCATCTCCCCAGCCAGGTCGTTTGCCACAGAATATTGCTCGAGCCTTTCCGTGAAGGCATACCAATCACCACCCTCTGCCAAGTCTTTTAGTGTGCCAAAGGTAGCCATAATCACGTGAAAGTCCATATTCTCGTCGCCAGTTATTATGTCTGTAATGTACCTATGAATGACTCCACAAGGCAATGTATTGGACTCAAACTCTAGTGACCTTGGTCCTTTACTCGTAACTCCAGAGTGAGGCAGTAGCATAGTGGCTCCCCTTTTATACAACCGCTGCTACTAGGGCAGTAAAACCCGGTCTCCACCAGTTGCACCCTCTAGTGATGCGAGCATGTATATACACAGTGTAAACCTTATTGATAGTACATCAGGTAAACAAGTCTCCATCTTATGCAACTATACAGTAACTACACAGAGAATATATCTATAGTCTGCATATATAAGAACATAAGAATTAGGAACAGGAGTAGGCCATCTAGCCCCTCGAGCCTGCTCCGCCATTAAACAAGATCATGGCTGATCTGGCCATGGACTCAGCTCCACTTACCCGCCTGCTCCCCATAACCCTTAATTCCCTTATTGCTTAAAAATCTATCTATCTGTGATTTGAATACATTCAATGAGCTAGCCTCAACTGCTTCCTTGGGCAGAGAATTCCACAGATTCACAACCCTCTGGGAGAGGAAATTCCTTCTCAACTCAATTTTAAATTGGCTCCCCCGTATTTTGAGGCTGTGCCCCCTAGTTCTAGTCTCCCCGACCAGTGGAAACAACCTCTCTGCCTTTATAAGATCACCCCTCACCCTTCTGACCTCCAACGAGTAAAGACCCAGTCTACTCAATCTATCATCATAAGGTAACCCCCTCATCTTCGGAGTCAGCCTAGTGAATCGTCTCTGTACCCCCTCCAAAGCTAGTATATCCTTCCTTAAGTAAGTTGACCAAAACTGCACGCAGTACTCCAGGTGCGGCCTCACCAATACCCTGTACAGTTGCAGCAGGACCTCCCTGCTTTTGTATTCCATCCCTCTCGCAATGAAGGTCAACATTCCATTCGCCTTCCTGATTACCTGCTGCACCTGCAAACTAACTTTTTGGGATTCATGCACAAGGACCCCCAGGTCCCTCTGCACCCCAGCATGTTGTAATTTCTCCCCATTCAAATAATATTCCCTTTTACTGTTTTGTTTCCAAGGTGGATGACCTCACATTTTCCGACATTGTATTCCATCTGCCAAACCTTAGCCCATTCACTTAGAACATAAGAATATAAGAATTAGGAACAGGAGTAGGCCATCAAGCCCCTCGAGCCTGCTCCGCCATTCAATAAGATCATGGCTGATCTGGCCGTGGACTCAGCTCCACTTACCCGCCCTCTACCCGTAACCCTTAATTCCCTTATTGGTTAAAAATCTATCTATCTTAACCTATCTAAATCTCTTTACAGCCTCTCTGTGTCCTCTACACAACCCGTTTTCCCACTAATCTTTGTGTCATCTGCAAATTTTGTTACACTACACTCTGTCCCCTCTTCCAGGTCATCTATGTACATTGTAAATGTATATGTATATATAAAACACTATTCAATGGAGGAACATGTTAATAGGTTAAAAAATTATTGCACCTGTTTCAAGGGTTTAATAGTTTCTGGTTTGGCGCTGATGGTATATAAATGATGGAGCAGTTCCTAGATGTATGCACGTTACTCCCTAACACTTTTCATCTGTCTGGCTTATGGATGTAAGTGGAAGCAGCAGGTTACCGTGGGAGAGGAAATGCACCAAGGAGCCCCATTAAAATTGGACAGTGAGGGTCAGGGGGCGATGGCTGTTGTTGTGCCTGGCACAAAGGATGATGGTTGTAGTTGTTGAAAACCAATCATTTCAGCCCCAAGACAATGTTGCATGAGATCGTCAAGGTAACATCCTGGGCTCAACTATCTTCAGCTGCTTTATCCATGACATTCCCTCCATCATAAGGTCAGAAGTGATGATTGCACAGTGTTCTCAGTCAATTCCTCAAATAATGAAACAGTCCATGCCCACATGCTGCAAGTCCTGGGCTTGGGCTGATAAGTGGCAAGTAATATTCGTACCACTGAAGTGCCAGGCAATGACTATCTCAAACAAGAGAGAACCTAACCAGCTCCTCTTAACATTGAATGGCATTACCATCGCCAAGTCCTGCAGCTTCAATATCCTGGGAGTTACCATTGACTCATAAATGCCTGGTTACTTAAGCAGCTCTGGGGTTGGATATTCTGCAGAAATGCCTCATCTCCATCACCTACTAGGCACAAGGCAAGTGTGTGATTCAATACTCCACACTTCCCTGGATGGATGCAGCTGCAACAACACTCTTGAAGCTTGACACCATCCAAGACAAAGCCATCTGTGTGATCGGGACCCCATCCACTGGCTTACGTATCCAGTCCCTACACCACTGGCGTGTTGAGGCTGCAGTGTCTACCATCTACAGGAAAAGGGGAGGTGCAACGAGACCTGGGTGTCATGGTACATCAGTCATTGAAGGTTGGCATGCAGGTGCAGCAGGCGGTTAAGAAAGCAAATGGCATGTTGGCCTTCATAGCGAGGGGATTTGAGTACAGGGGCAGGGAGGTGTTGCTACAGTTGTACAGGGCCTTGGTGAGGACACACCTGGTGTATTGTGTACAGTTTTGGTCTCCTAACTTGAGGAAGGACATTCTTGCTATTGAGGGAGTGCAGCGAAGGTTCACCAGACTGATTCCCGGGATGGCGGGACTGACTTATCAAGAAAGACTGGATCAACTGGGCTTGTATTCACTGGAGTTCAGAAGAATGAGAGGGGACCTCATAGAAACATATAAAATTCTGACGGGGTTAGACAGGTTAGATGCAGGAAGAATGTTCCCAATGTTGGGGAAGTCCAGAACCAGAGGTCACAGTCTAAGGATAAGGGGTAAGCCATTTAGGACCGAGATGCGGAGGAACTTCTTCACCCAGAGAGTGGTGAACCTGTGGAATTATCTACCACAGAAAGTTGTTGAGGCCAATTCACTAAATATATTCAAAAAGGAGTTAGATGAGGTCCTTACTACTAGGGGGATCAAGGGGTATGGCGAGAAAGCAGGAATGGGGTACTGAAGTTGAATGTTCAGCCATGAACTCATTGAATGGCGGTGCAGGCTAGAAGGGCCGAATGGCCTACTCCTTCACCTATTTTCTATGTTTCTATGTTTCTATGTTTCTATGATACAATGTAGCGTCGCTAAGGCTTCTTTGGCAGAACCTCCCAAAACTGTGATCTCCACCACTTATAGGGACAAAGACACCAGGTGCATGGGGAAACCAAGTTCTGCTCAAAATCACACACCACCCTGACTTGGCTCACTACTAACAATATTCCAACAGTAGATAGTCAAGGGGCTATGGGGGTGGGGGGGGAGAGACTTAACACAATCACAATCACTAAGGAGGTGGTACTCAGTAAGACAATGGGACTAAAGGCAGATAAATCCCCTGGACCTGATGGCTTACATCCTAGCGTCTTGAGAAGTAGCGGCAGGGATTGTGGATGCATTGGTTATAATTTACCAAAATTCCCTGGATTCTGGGGAGGTCCCAGCAGATTGGAAAACTGCAAATGTAACGTCCCTATTTAAGAAAGGAGGCAGACAAAAAGCAGGCAACTATAGACCAGTTAGCCTAACATCTGTGGTTGGGAAAATGTTGGAGTCTATTATTAAAGAAGCAGTAGCAGGACATTTGGAAAAGCAAAATTTGGTCAGGCAGTGTCAGCATGGATTTATGAAGGGGAAGTCATTATTTGAAAAATTTGCTGGAGTTCTTTGAGGATGTAACGAACAGGGTGGATAAAGGGGAACCAGTGGATGTGGTGTATTTGGACTTCCAGAAGTCATTTGACAAGGTGCCACATAAAAGATTACTGCACAAGATAAAAGGTCACGGGTTTGGGGTTAATATGTTAGCATGGATAGAGGATTGGCTAACTAACAGAAAACAAAGAGTCAGGATAAATGGTTCATTCTCGGGTTGGCAACCAGTAACTAGTAGTGTGCCACAGGGATCAGTGCTGGGACCCCAACTATTTACAATCTATATTAACGACTTGGAAGAAGGGACTGAGTGTAACATAGTCAAATTTGCTGATGATAAAGATGGGAGGAAAAGTAATGTGTGAGGAGGACACAAAAAATCTGCAAAAGGACATAGACAGGCTAAGTGAGTGGACAAAAATTTGGCAGATGGAGTATAATGTTGGAAAGTGTGAGGTCATGCACATTGACAGAAAAAAAATCGAAGAGCAAGTTATTATTTAAGTGGAGAAAGATTGCAAAGTGCCGCTGTACAGCGGGACCTGGGGGTACTTGTGCATGAAACACAAAAGGATGGTATACAGGTACAGCAAGTGATCAGAAAGGCCAATGGCATCTTGGCCTTTATTGCAAAGTGGATGGAGTATAAAAGCAGGGAAGTCTTGTTACAGCTACACAAGATATTGGTGAGGCTACACCTGGAATACTGCGTGCAGTTTTGGTTTCCATATTTACGAAAGGATATACTTGCTTTGGAGGCAGTTCAGAGAAGGTTCACTAGGTTGATTCCGGGGATGAGGGGGTTGACTTATGAGGAAAGGTTGAGTAGGTTGGGCTTCTACTCAATGGAATTCAGAAGAATGAGAGGTGATCTTATCAAAACGTATAAGATTATGAGGGGGCTTGACAAGGTGGATGCAGAGAGGATGTTTCCACTGATGGGGGGAGACTAGAACTACAGGCTAGACCTTAGAATAAGGGGCCGCCCATTTAAAGCAGAAATGAAGTGGAATTTCTTCTCTCAGAGGGTTGTAAATCTGTGGAATTCGCTGCCTCAGAGAGCTGTGGAAGCTGGGACATTGAATACATTTAAGACAGAAATAGTTTCTTAAAAGATAGGGGATAAGGGGTTATGTGGAACGGGTGGGGAAGTGGAGCTGAGTCCATGATCAGATCAGCCATGATCTTATTGAATGGCGGAGCAGGCTTAAGGGGCCGTATGACCTACTCCTGCTCCTATTTCTTATGTTCTTATGTATTACATTCTTAAGGGCAACTAGTGATGGACAATAAATGCTGGCCTTGCCATCGACAGCCACATCCTGAAGAATGATAAAAACATCGTAAAATAAAGAGCCTTGCTAGCAAGGAGAAAGTATTTCTTTCAATTTAAAAAAAACAATACTTTTGGGTAAGTACTTTGTACTGAAAATAAATCCCTGTACCTCGAAAATTGAGTAGTATTAGATTAAAGATTGTGCAGATTATAAAAAATGGGCACAAGTGTATTACAGATTCAGAATCTCGAGCTCCTTATGACTGTAGAACCATTCTTGCACTTTATGACCTCATCCAAACTCCCTTAATTGTATCACGTCCCAGAACACATTCCCGGCTGTCTTTTATCCTCTATATAATTACACTACAAATATTACCTTATGGTGAACTGTTGGATTGGTCTCTCTGAAGGAGGGCCCAGCACTGACCCAGAAAGTGGATTTCAATTTGTCAGAATGTATACAGGATTCTGTGAATGGTTTCTTACACTTGTTCAGTCTCAAAGATGGGCTCAGACTGGATGCTAAATGCTGCAAGTGCCATTCAATCACTGGTCCTACAATCCATCCTGAAAGATTCCAGCTCAGTCAGGATGGAAGCGGTGCAAACAATCGGATGTGAGAAGTAAGTATTTAAGAGTCCATGGTTCGTGGCTAGGGAGAGCATTTTTACTAAAAGAAAAAAGACTTGTATTTATAAAGCGCCTTTCATGTCTACCGGACGTCCCAAAGCTCTCTACAGTCAATGAAGTACTTTTTGGAGTGTAGTCATGGTGTAATGTAGGAAACACGGCTTACTCAAGTCCCACTCCAGAAACTTGAGAACAGCAATCTAGGCTGACACTCCAGTACAGTACTGAGGGAGTGCTGCACTGTCAGAAGTGCCGTCTTTCAGATGAGATGGTAAGCTGAGTTTACGTGACAGTCCCCTCAAGTGCACATAAAGATCCCATGGCACTATTTCGAAGAAGAGCAGGGGAGTTATCTCTAGTGTCCTGGCCAATATTTATCTCTCAAACAACATCACCAAAGCAGATTATCTGGTCATTATCACATTGCTGTTTGTGGGAGCTTGCTGAGCATATATTGGTTGCTGTGTTTCCCACATTACAACAGTGACTACACTCCAAAAGTACTTCATTGGCTGTAAAGTGCTTTGAAATGACATGAGGTCATGAAAGGCAATTATTTCTTTCTTTTATGTGCAGGTCGCAGTGAGGAGAAATATAAAAACAATTACTGTGAAAACCACCATAAAGCACCAGAAATAGGGTGTGGATTCTCATCATCATCATGGGCAGTCCCTCGGAAGCAAGACTTGCTTCCACTCTTAGGTGACTGAACAGTCCAATACGAGAGCCACAGTTCCTGTCACAGGTGGGACAGACAGTCATTGAGGGAAGGGGAGGGTGGGACTGGTTTGCCGCATGCTCTTTCCGCTGCCTGCGCTTGATTTCTGCATGCTCTCGGCGACGAGACTCAAGGTGCTCAGTACCCTCCCGGATGCACTTCCTCCACTTCGGGCAGTCTTTGGCCAGGGACTCCCAGGTGTCAGTGGGGATGTTGCACTTTATCAGGGAGGCTTTGAGGGTGTCCTTGCAACGTTTCCTCTGCCCACCTTTGGCTCGTTTGCTGTGAAGGAGCTCTGAGTAGAGCGCTTGCTTTGGGAGTCTCGTGTCTGGCATGCTAATAATGTGGCCTGCCCAGCGGAGCTGATCAAGTGTGGTCAGTGTTTCAATGCTGGGGCTGTTGGCCTGGTTGAGGACGCCAACGTTGGTGCGTCTGTCCTCCTAGGGGATCTGCAGGATCTTGCGGAGACATCGTTGGTGGTATTTCTCCAGCGACTTGAGGTGTCTACTATACATGGTTCATGTCTCTGAGCCATACAGGAGGGCAGGTATTACTACAGCCTTGTAGACCATGAGCTTGGTGGCAGATTTGAGGGCCTGGTCTTTGAACACTCTTTTCCTCAGGCGACCGAAGGCTGCACTGGCACACTGGAGGCGGTGTTGAATCTCATTGTCGATGTCTACTCTTGTTGATATGAGGCTCCCGAGGTATGGGAAATGGTCCACATTGTGCAGGGCCACGCCATGGATCTTGATGACTGGGGGCAGTGCTGTGTGGCGGGAACAGGTTGGTGGAGGACCTTTGTCTTATGGATGTTTAGCGTAAGGCCCATGCTTTCGTATGCCTCAGTAAATAAGTTGACTATGACTTGGAGCTCAGCCTCTGTATGTGCGCAGACGCAGGCGTCGTCCGCGTACTGTAGCTCGACGACGATTGAGGGGTAAGCTATGCTAATGAGCAGCGGAGGCTTTCGACGGATGCATTCTTATGGCATCAGAATGAGTTACATCAACAATTGAAACACTTCAATGCTTGCACTTTCTTAAACACGTGCTCTAAATGTTCATAGAGAATGGTTTGATGGCTTCAAACTTGTAGTTTTCATATATAAAAGAAAATGGTGTAGGTTCTGCGCTTCCCTCAGGACCGGGTTGTCTACACTGAGTTCAGTTTGTTTTATGCTCGTTATATATTCCACCGTATGCTAATGAAATTCTCAGGAAATTTTGGCATAGTTTGCCGATGGCAAAATTGGTGTACATTTTGGCATAACTTGCGGGATAGGGCCTTTGGAGAAATTCCGTGCCAGTAAGTTTGGATCCTGCTATAGAATATATGATATTGGCCTGTACGTGCCTGAAACTTTGTGCTGAAGCAATGGCGTAAGTATGGCATAATGCCGCTTTTGGGTGCAAAAGATTGAGGAAATTTCAGCATAAGTGACTTACACCCATTTTTAAGCTACGCTTACATTTCCTCAGACTTTGGTGTCAATTGTTTTGGAGGTGGGGGTTGGAAGGACAAGGGAAAGGGGTAAAGTAGATAGTCTTGGATTAGTCGGTAGTTTTGGCAAAGGAGAGTGAGGCCTGATAGCACCTCGTGTGGACCAGCCAGATCTGGTGATGCATGGTTAAACCAGATACGCTCAATTCTTCACCCCATGGACTTGAGGGAGTGAGAATGAAGGCCATATTAGGGGGATTGACTGAGAAGGGAGTAAAGGTTTTGCTGGGGAAAAGAATATCAAAGATGTAGGTGAGGGAATGGTTGAGCAGATCAACTGCTGGAGAAGTATTGTGTCTAGGCAGTTGGGATTGAGAAAGTATGGATGTAAGTGATTTGGCGGAACTGTTTTTTCCAGGGACAGACACAAAGAAATGAAATTAGAAGGGGAAACAGGAGAAGGCCCTGTGTCTGATTTATTTGGCAAGGTTTTGAGGAATAGGCCAAATGTCAGGATGAGAATTGGCCACCCAGGTAACTCAGTAGTCAAGTTCCTGTTTCTGGATTTAGTCTAACCATTTATCATCTTTCTCTTTCCTAATCCCATATTCTGTCATTCCCTGCTAAATCACGAGACATTGCAATTCCATTTTGAATGCCTCAATTGGGTCAGTATTTATTGCACTGGATGGCAGTCTATAGTACAAGTTGAGAAATATAAATCCAAACATAAGAACATAAGAATTAGGAACAGGAGTGGGTCATCTAGACCCTCGAGCCTGCTCCGCCATTCAACAAGATCATGGCTGATCTGGCCGTGGACTCAGCTCCACTTACCCGCCCTCTCCCCGTAACCCTTAATTCCCTTATTGGTTAAAAATCTATCTATCTGTGACTTGAATACATTCAATGAGCTAGCCTCAACTGCTTCCTTGGGCAGAGAATTCCACAGATTCACAACCCTCTGGGAGAAGAAATTCCTTCTCAACTCGATTTTAAATTGGCTCCCCCGTATTTTGAGACTGTGCCCCCTAGTTCTAGTCTCCCCGACCAGTGGAAACAACGTCTCTGCCTCTATCTTGTCTATCCCTTTCATTATTTTAAATGTTTCTATAAGATCACCCCTCATCCTTCTGAACTCCAACGAGTAAAGACCCAGTCTACTCAATCTATCATCATAAGGTAACCCCCTCATCTCCGAAATCAGCCCCGTGAATCGTCTCTGTACCCCCTCCAAAGCTAATATATCCTTCCTTGAGTAAGGTGACCAAAACTGCACGCAGTACACCAGGTGCGGCCTCACCAATACCCTATACAGTTGCAGAAGGACCTCCCTGCTTTTGTACTCCATCCCTCTCGCAATGAAGGCCAGCATTCCATTCGCCTTCCTGATTACCTGCTACGCCTGCAAACTAACTTTTTGGGATTCATGCACAAGGACCCCCAGGTCCCTCTGCACCGCAGCATGTTGTAATTTCTCCCCATTCAAATAATATTCCCTTTTACTGTTTTTTTTTCCAAGGTGGCTGACCTCACACTTTCCGACATTGTATTCCATCTGCCAAACCTTAGCCCATTCGCTTAACCTATCTAAATCTCTTTGCAGCCTTTCTGTGTCCTCGACACAACCCGCTTTCCCACTAATCTTTGTGTCATCTGCAAATTTTGTTACACTACACTCTGTCCCCTCTTCCAGGTCATCTATGTATATTGTAAACAGTTGTGGTCCCAGCACCGATCCCTGTGGCACACCACTAACCACCGATTTCCAACCCGAAAAGGACCCATTTATCCAGACTCTCTGCTTTCTGTTTGCCAGCCAATTCTCGATCCATGCTAATACATTTCCTCTGACTCCGCGTACCTTTATCTTCTGCAGTAACCTTTTGTGTGGCACCTTATCGAATGCCTTTTGAAAATCTAAATACACCACATCCATCGGTACACCTCTATCCACCATGCTCGTTATATCCTCAAAGAATTCCAGTAAATTAGTTAAACATGATTTCCCCTTCATGAATCCATGCTGCGTCTGCTTGATTGCACTATTCCTATCTAGATGTCCCGCTATTTCTTCCTTAATGATAGTTTCAAACATTTTCCCCACTACAGATGTTAAACTAACCGGCCTATAGTTACCTGCCTTTTGTCTGCCCCCTTTTTTAAACAGAGGCGTTACATGAGCTGCTTTCTAATCCGCTGGTACCTCCCCAGAGTCCAGAGAATTTTGGTAGATTATAACGAATGCATCTGCTATAACTTCCGCCATCTCTTTTAATACCCTGGGATGCATTTCATCAGGACCAGGGGACTTGTCTACATTGAGTCCCATTAGCCTGTCCAGCACTATCCCCCTAGTGATAGTGATTGTCTCAAGGTCCTCCATTCCCACATTCCTGTGACCAGCAATTTTTGGCATGGTTTTTGTGTCTTCTACTGTGAAGACCAAAGCAAAATAATTGTTTAAGGTCTCAGCCATTTCCACATTTCCCATTATTAAATCCCCCTTCTCTTCTTCTAAGTGACCAACATTTACTTTAGTCACTCTTTTCCGTTTTATATACCTGTAAAAGCTTTTACTATCCGTTTTTCTGTTTTGCGCAAGTTTACCTTCGTAATCTATCTTTCCTTTCTTTATTGCTTTCTTAGTCATTCTTTGCTGTCGTTTAAAACTTTCCCACTCTTCTAGTTTCCCACTAACCTTGGCCACCTTATACGCATTGGTTTTTAATTTGATACTCTCCTTTATTTCCTTGGTAATCCACGGCTGGTTATCCCTTCTCTTACCGCCCTTCTTTTTCACTGGAATATATTTTTGTTGAGCACGATGAAAGTGCTCCTTAAAAGTCCTCCACTGTTCCTCAATTGTTCCACCGTTTAGTCTGTGTTTCCAGTCTACTTTAGCCAACTCTGCCCTCATCCCACTGTAGTCCCCTTTGTTTAAGCATAGTACGCTCGTTTGAGACACTACTTCCTCATCCTCAATCTGTATTACAAATTCAACCATACTGTGATCACTCATTCCGAGAGAATCTTTTACTAGGAGATCGTTTATTCTTCCTGTCTCATTACACAGGACCAGATCTAAGATAGCTTGCTCCCTTGTAGGTTCTGTAACATACTGTTCTAAGAAACAATCCCGTATGCATTCCATGAATTCCTCCTCCAGGCTACCCCGTGCGATTTGATTTGACCAATCAATATGTAGGTTAAAATCCCCCATGATTACTGCCGTTCCTTTTTCACAAGCCCCCATTATTCCCTTGATTATTGCCCTCCCCACCGTGAAGTTATTATTTGCGGGCCTATAAACTACACCCACCAGTGACTTTTTCCCCTTACTATCTCTAATCTCCACCCACAATGATTCAACATTTTGTTCATTAGAGCCAATATCGTCTCTCACAACTGCCCTGATATCATACTTTATTAACAAAGCTACCCCACCTCCTTTCCCTTCTTGTCTATCTTTCCGAATCGTCAGATGCCCCTGTATGTTTAATTCCCAGTCTTGGCCACCCTGCAACCACATTTCTGTAATGGCCACCAAATCATACCCATTTGTAATGATTTGTGCCGTCAACTCATTTACTTTATTTCGAATGCTGCATGCGTTTAGGTCGAGTGTTTTAATACTAGTTTTTAAACCATGATTTTTAGTTTTGACCCCTCCTGCAGCCCCTTTATATTCAGTGGCCCTTTTTGTTTTTTGCCTTGGGTTTCTCTGCCCTCCACTTTTACTCATCTCCTTTCTGTCTTTTGCTTTTGTCTCCTTTTTGTTTCCCTCTGTCTCCCTGCATTGGTTCCCATCCCCCTGCCATATTAGTTTAACTCCTCCCCAACAGCACTAGCAAACACTCCCCCTAGGACATTGGTTCCGGTCCTGCCCAGGTGCAGACCGACCGGTTTGTACTGGTCCCACCTCCCCCAGAACCGGTTCCAATGCCTCAGGAATTTGAATCCCTCCCTGCTGCACCACTGTTCAAGCCACGTATTCATCTGCGCTATCCTGCGATTCCTACTCTGACTAGCACATGGCACTGGTAGAAATCCTGAGATTACTACTTTTGAGGTCCTACTTTTTAATTTAGCTCCTAGCTCCTTAAATTCGTCTTGTAGGACCTCATCCCTTTTTTTACCTATATTGTTGGTACCAATGTGCACCACGACAACTGGCTGTTCACCCTCCCTTTTCAGAATGTTCTGCACATGCTCCGAGACATCCTTGACCCTTGCACCAGGGAGGCAACATACCATCCTGGAGTCTCGGTTATGGCCGCAGAAACGCCTATCTATTCCCCTTACAATTGAATCCCCTGTCACTATCGCTCTCCCACTCTTTTTCCTGCCCTCCTGTGCAACAGAGCCAGCCACGGTGCCATGAACTTGGCTGCTGCTGCCCTCCCCTGATGAGTCATCCCCCTCAACAGTACTCAAAACGGTGTATCTGTTTTGCAGGGGGATGACCGCAGGGGATCCCTGCACTACCTTCCTTGCACTGCTCTTCCTGCTGGTCTTCCATTCCCTATCTGGCTGTGGACCCTTCACCTGCGGTAAGACCAACTCACTAAACGTGCTATTCACGTCATTCTCAGCATCGTGGATGCTCCAGAGTGAATCCACCCTCAGCTCCAATTCCGCAACGCGGTCCGTCAGGAGCTGGAGGCGGATACACTTCCCGCACACGTAGTCGTCAGGGACACTGGAGTCGTCCCTGAGTTCCCACATGGTACAGGAGGAGCATATCACGTGACCGAGCTCTCCTGCCATGACTTAACCCTTAGATAGGCAACAACAATGATAAAGTTACTCACTGTTATAGAAGAGAAAAAAGAAAAACTACTCATCAATCACCAGCCAATCACTTACCCCCTTGGCTGTGATGTCATCTTTCTGTTTCTTTCTACTTCTTTTTTGCCTTCTCACTGTCGCTGCACCGGCTGGGCCGTTTATAGGCCTCTCTCCGAAGTCCCGACTGCCTCACCACGCACCAAAGAAGTTATTTCTTAATCTAAGATTAGTTCATGGCTCTTCTAGGCAATAATCATGTCCTTTGGTGTTCTTCCATCACAAACTTTGTTCAAAAAACTTCTCTACATCCACCATATCAATTCACTTCATTATTTCAAAGACTTGGATCATAGCCTTACTAAATATCCTATACCAGTGAAAACATGTTTAGCTTCCTGAACCTCTCTCCATGGTTCAGTTATCTAAAACCTGCAATCAACTTTTTTGCCCTCCTCTGAAACCTTTGCTACTGCCTCGCTATTCTTTGGAGTACAAGTTAAATTTATTTTCCCCATCAGATAATCCCCTGTAAGATCCGATTTCTGTTAAGAGCAATTTTTCTTTAAATGGAAGCAAAGTCAATGCAGCCACACTTAACCCCATGTAGAACTGAAAGCTGTTTTGTTTGTTTAGTAACTTAATCAACATTTTAATTACAGAGCAGTGCTAGGATAAACGTCTTGAGGCATCTTTTCAAGTGAAAGGTGCAGGAACAGAATAGGCGAACGGGAGCTGGAAAATCGGCCTCAGTTTCACATCGCCATTTTTGCACTGAGCTCCATCCACTAGCTGGTCTGTTCTATTGTTGCCTACAACGGGTCACAGCTTTAAATATTATAATGCATTGAATTAACCAAAGCAGGATTTCCATCTGCTTCTTCTTCTGGTGTCTTCTTGCTGCTCCCTGTGTGAAATAGAGGAAGGATTCGCAGGCTGATTAACAGACCGGCTGTGTTAATGCTTCTTCGATGGCCGTAACCATCTATGTACCAGCCGATAGGATGGTTAGTCCTATACGGCAGGAGGGTTGTATGGGCTCCCACAACCCATACAATGAGAAGGTGGATTCCCCCAACCCATTCAATGAAGGGATGGGGTCCCACAACCCATACAATGAGGGGGTGGGGTCCCAACCATCATCATCATAGGCAGTCCCTTGAAACCGAGGAAGACTTGATTCCACTCCCAAAGTGAATTCTTTGATGGCTGAACGGTCCGATATAAGAGCCACAGACCCTGTTACAGGTGGGACAGACATTCGTCAGGGGAAGGTGTGGGTGGGGCTGGTTTGCTGCGTGCTCCTTCCGCTGCCTGCGCTTGGCCTCTTCACGCTTTTTGCGTTGGGACTCGAACAGATCAACGCCCTCCCGGGTGTACTTTCTCCACCTCGGGCGGTCTTCGGCCAGGGTCTCCCAAGTGTCAGTGGTGATGTCGTACTTTACCAGGGAGGCTTTGAGGGTGTCCTTATAATGTTTTCGCTGTCCACCTTTGGCTCGTTTACCATGAAGGAGCTCCGCATAAAGCATTTGCTTAGGGAGTCTCGTATCTGGCATGCGAACTATGTGGCCTGTCCGGCGAAGCTGATCAAGTGTGGTCAATACTGGGGATGTTAGCCTGGACGAGGACACTGATGTTGGTGCACCTGTCCTCCCAGGGGATTTGCAGGATCTTGCGGAGACATCGTTGGTGATATATCTCCAGCGACTTGAGGTGCCTTCTATATATCTTCCATGCCTCTGATTCATACAGGAGGGCGGGTATTACTACAGCCCTGTAGACCATGAGTTTGGTGGTACATTTGAGGGCCTGGTCTTCAAACACTGAAGGCTACACTGGCGCAGTGGAGGCGATGTTGAATCTCCGCATCAATGTCTGTCTTTGTTGATAAGAGGCTCCCGAGATATGGGAAATGGTCCACATTGTCCAGGGCCGCGCCGTGGATCTTGATGATTGGGGGGCAGTGCTGAGCGGCAGTGACAGGCTGGTGGAGGATCTTTGTCTTACGGATGTTTAGCGTAAGGCCCATGCTTTCATATGCCTCAGTGAATACATTGACTATATCCTGGAGTTCAGCCTCTGAATGTGCACAGACGCAGGCATTGTCCGTGTACTGTAGCTCGATGACAGAGGTTGGTGTGATCTTGGACCTGGCCTGGAGGCGGCGTAGGTTAAACAGCTTCCCACTGGTTCTGTAGTTTAGTTACACTCCGGCGGGGAGCTTGTTGACTGCGAGATGCAGCATGGCAGCGAGGAAGATTGAGAAGAGGGTTGGGGCGATGACACAGCCCTGTTTGACCCCGGTCTGGACGTGGATTGGGTCTGTAATGGATCCGCTGGTAAGGATCACGGCCTGCATGTCATCGTGAAGCAGATGAAAGATGTTGACAAACTTTTGGGGGCATCCAAAACGGAGAAGGACGCTCCATAGACCCTCACGGTTGACAGTGTCAAAGGCCTTTATAAGATCGAAAAAGGCCATGTATAAGGGCTGGCTCTGCTCCCTGCATTTTTCCTGCAGCTGATGCGCTGCAAAGATCATGTCTGTTATGCCTCGTAGGGGACAAAATCTGCACAGTGATTCCGAGAGTAGCTCCTCGGCCACAGGGAGAAGACGGTTGAGGAGAACTCTAGCAACAACTTTCGCAGTGGCTGAAAGCCGGGAGATTCCCCTGTAGTTACCGCAGTCGGACTTGGCCCTTTTTTAAAGATGGTCACAATCACTGCATCTCTCAGATCTCCCGGCAAGCTCTCCTCCTTCCAGATGAGAGAGATGAGGTCATGTATCCGCGCCAACAGTGCCTCTCCACCATATTTTAGCGCCTCAGCAGGGATTCCATCCGCACCCGTAGCCTTGTTATTCTTGAGCTGTTTTATGGCTTTGCCGACCTCAAGCAACGTTGGGGTTTCACTGAGGTGGTGGCGGGTCGCATGCTGCGGGATGGAGTCGAGAACACTCGAGTCAAAGGCAGTGTCTCGATTAACGAGTTCTTCAAAGTGCTCCTTCCAGCGGGCCCTGATAGCCTCGGGTCCTTGATGAGTGTTTCCCCGTTCTTGACCGGGGTGGGGTGGGGCCTTGGGAGTTTGGGCCGTAAGTGGCCTTGAGTGCCGCGAAGAATCCTCGCATATCGTGGCTGTCGACCAGTTGTTGTATCTCCTGTGCTTTCTCCATCCACCACCTGTTCTTTCGGTCCCGGCTTTTTTGTTGGACCTGAGCCTTGAGCCGTCTGTAATGTTGTTTTGCAGCTCCAGAGTTGGGTTGTTGCTTTGAGGCTCAGAAATGCTTTGCGCTTGCGATCTATTAGTTCTTCGATCTCCTGATCATTTTCATCAAACCAGTCCTGATGTTTTCTGGTTGAGTGACCAAGTGTCTCTTCACAGGCACTGGTTATAGAGGCCTGAAGGGCAGACCAAGCGCTGTGGGGATTCAACATCTCAGGGTCATCAAGGCTCGCCAGATTGGCTGTGAGGCGCTGGCTGTATAGGGCTCTCTTAGCTGGGTCTCTCAATGCCCCGGCATTGACTTTTTTGCGGAACTGCTTCTGCTGTCCCCTCTGCTTTGGGGCAATGTTAATGTTGATGATGGATCGGATTTGGCGGTGGTCCATCCAGCAGTCATCAGCTCTTGTCATGGCACGGGTGATGCGCACATCCTTGCGATCCCTGGCTCGGACGATGACATAGTCGAGCAGGTGCCAGTGTTTGGAGCGAGGGTGTTGCCACGATGCCTTGTATTTGTCCCTCTGGCGGAACAGGGTGTTGGTGATGAGGAGTTCATGTTCTAGACATTTTGTCAGGAGTAGGGTACCGCTGGAGTTGGTTTTCCCTACCCCCTCTCTGCCAATCACACCTCCCCAGAGGGCTGTGTCTTTGCCGACCCTGGCATTAAAGTCACCCAGAAGGGTCAATTTGTCGCCCAGGATTCAAAGCTGGAGCTCCGACTCCATTCGCCAGGACTGCCTGGACTGGGATTCAAATCCAGCACCTCCTGGCCCAGAGGTGGGAATGCTTCCACTGTGCCAAAGGCTCACTCCAATCCATCTGCTTAGGATGTAATTGTGCTATTTGCCCTGTTGTCCCTTGGTGAACCTAAGGAAAGCTCCAGGTACAATGGAGCCATTAAATAGATCACATCTTTTTAATCATTTATTATTTATCATTTACAGTTTTTATTTAGTATGGGTTTTCATTCTTCTGGCATTTTTATCAAAAAGATTTTCATAATTTATTTTCTTGGAGATTTTTTTTCTCATAATAGTATGTGATGTTTATGGAGAACCTAAAATAGTTTAATATTTGTGTTAAATCACCAGAAATCAGACTGTGCTGAACATTTACTTAACTATAGCAGAAAAAGAGCCCCCAAAAAAGGAGACATATAAAAGAAGCTCTTTCAGTATAAACTTTTATGGGAGCACAAGGAGAGACATCTAAGTGCTAGTTATAGCATCCCATAGTGGTTGGTGAGTGGAGTTCAAAGTAACGGTGGCTGTTGGTTTTAAAATGTAGTATATCAGCGTTGAAATGGTACAAGACAAAAGAAGAGCTGTGATGGAAATCGGCAGACATCTGCCATTATGCCACCACTCATAAGGCTTTTGCACATCCATCTGGAAATGACTGAAGGGAACTAGAGCTGTAATTTCTTGGATTAGCACCACAGGAACCGTACTGCCAGTGGCAAGCAAGGTCACTTCCTCCTCACAATCTTTCTGCCCTCACCTCCTTCTAGGCTAGTATGGGGATCAGCTGCAATATCAGCCAATGTTCTGCCCCAATGTATCCAACAGGTGATTTGTGCATCAGTTAGCATGGTTAATACTTTTCTCCTCTTTCACACTGGATAGCCCAATTGCCCCACTCCCAAATTAGAGATGTGATTGATGATAATCACATGTTTTCAAGCAGCACTTTTTTCTCCTCTTCACCTGTGCACTGTGATTCAATTAGCTCTCCCTCCTCAGGCTCACTAACTGCTTCCTTCATGATGCGTATAACTGTACTGATTCGTGGAAATGCTGATCAAAGAGATATAAGGTGCTGTGAAATGCTACTTTTGTTCTGAGATACTTGCGGTATTTGTCTTGTAAAATGGTTAAGTTGGGTGGTCTCTGTCGTGAATCTCTCCGGCTCAGAGTCATTGAGCTGGAGTATGAGTTGGAGACACTCCAACACAAAAGGGAGGGGAAGGGGGGAGTAGCTGAACAGTTTGCCCCAGACTTTGGTCACACCTCGTAGAGAGATGCAGGTTCAGAATGGTATTGGTGTGACCGATAGTGTGCAGAGTAAGAGGAACCCAGGTAAGAAATAGAATGAGAATCCACAGAAACTATCCTTTCCAACAGGTACAATGTACTTGCTACCTGTGAGGATCAGGATAAAGACTGTGAGAAGGACAGCCAGAATGTGGACCAAGGCACTTTGGAGCAGGAGACTGTCCTAAGGGGGGAGGAGGAGGAGGAGGAGGAGGAGGAGGAGGAGGAGGAGGAGGAGGAGGAGAGGATGTGTAATGTGGTAGTTGTAGGAGATTCTATAATTAGGGGAAAAAACAGTGTCTTTTGTAAGCAGGATCTAGAGTCCCTGGTGCCAGGGTGAAGGACTTCTTGAACCAACTTAAAGTGAAATTGGAGTGGGAGGGGGAGGATCCAGTTGTTGTGGTCCATGTTGGGACCAACAACATAGGGAAGAGGAGGCAAGAGATCCTGTTTGGGGAGTGCCAGAAACTAGGAACTAAATCAAAGAACAGAACCTCAAGGGTTATAATATTTGGGTTATTACCTGAGCAACGTGTAAATTGGGGAGGGATAAGCTGATTAGGGAAATGAACACGTGGATAAAGGTGTGGTCTGGGAAAGCATGGTTCCAATTCATGGGGCACTGGCACCAGTATTGGGACAGGAAGGAACTGTACCATTGGGACGGGCACCATCTTAACCGGTCTGGGACCAGGGTCCTAACAGAAAGGATAAATAAGACGGTCACAAGGACTTTAAACTAAAAAAGGGGGGGGAAGGTTCAAGTGGAAATTGTAGTTCAAATAGTAATTCAAAAACAAACAAAAGGGAAGAGAGTAGAGTAACAGTCAGAAATTATGCTTAAGGCACTACATGTAAAGGGAAAACTAAAAGATGTAAAGCAATTAAACCAGGAGAGAGAAATAAGAAACAAGTGATTAAAACATTGGAGCTGAAGGACAGGTGGCCTAAATAAGTGTTCTTTGTACAAACGCACACAGTATAAGGAATAAATTGAATGAATTGCAGGCGCAAATTCAAATTGGAGGGTATGATATGGTAATCATTACTGAGACATGGCTGCAAGATGGTCAGGACTGGGAACTAAATATACCAGATTATAAGGTCTACAGGAATGATGGGGAAAATGGTAGAGGAGGAAGAGTAACCTTAGTGATTAAGGATTAAATCACTTCAATGATGGGAGGATATAATGAGAGGTAAGCAGGCAGTAGAGACTATGGGTAGAATGAAGAAATAGGAAAGGATTTAAGACTGTAGTGGGAGTTGTGTATAGGCCCCCTGGTCATTGCTGTGACGTGCTAGATTGTATAAATGCAGAGATTAGACAAGTGTGTAGTAAAGCCAGAGGTTTTAATGGGGGATTTCAACTTTCATATAGATTGGAATAAGCAGACTAGCACCTGTCAGAAAGGTAGTGAATTTCTTGAGCGTGTCTGGGATAGTTTCCTAAACAGTAAGTCCTAGAGACAACAAGGGGGCATGCCAGATTACATTTTTATAGATTTAGTTATGAGTAATAAGCCAGATTTAGTTAACAGCCACATGGTGCATGAACATTTATCCAATAGCGATCATAACATGATCGACTTCAACGTAATGTTTGAAAGGGAGAAAGGCGAAGGGCGAAAGCTACTAAGATTCTAGATTTGGGTAAGGCCGACTTCAACGGAATGAGACAAAGAGACTGTCCATAGTAAACTGGGCAAATCTGTGACAGAAGATCAGTGGGAGATGTACAAAAAAGATTTTAGTTTATACTCCTGAGGGTTAAGAGCTCTGCTTGCCAAAAAAAAACAGCCATAGACAATTAACGAGGTGAGGGATAGCGTAAAACTAAAATAAAAAGCTACAAAAATGCAAAAAATTGCACAGATCCTGATGAGTGGAAAAGATACAAAGAAGAACAAGGGGTCACAAAACAGATAGTCATCATCATCATCATCATCATCATCATCATCGGCAGTTCCTCGCATCGAGGATGACTTGCTTCCACGTCAAAAAGTTCACAGGTATTTCAATGATGGACCTAAAATTCCAGGTCCGAACTAAATCCTGAAGGGTGGAAGATGCCTGTGCATGGATTTTTTTAACATGTGATGACCATTGCACACCAGCCACCACACGGGCTTGACAGAGTCAAGGATTGCTACTTGGTCCAGTAGCAAGGATTACCCAAGACGACTGGAGACCTGCTCTGCTGCACGGACCTAGTGTGCGCACACATATCACAGTGTGGGCTGGCCCGTGCTGCCCCTGGGCCCTCGCCTCTCCTGGGCCCCGATCACGTCCCTCTACAATCTCTCTCCGCTCCTTCGCCCTGACCTCGCCGCTCCTGCTGTACCTGCCCACGCTCCAATCACCGACCTGGACCTTGATGACGTTCCTTTTCACTGCCGTTGCTCTCCTGCCCCAGGACGTGCTGCTCCCTGGAGTGGTATACCGCCACACTGCTCCTTCCACTCCCCGGCCTGCTCCGATGGTGCTCGCAGGCCGGGGGCCGCACTACACAAAGGGAGTATGTAAAGAAATTTGCAAGGATATCAAAATCAACACAAATAAATTATTCAATTATATTATGAAAAAGAGGGTAGTCAGGAGCATTGTTGGCCACTTAAAAACTGAAAGCAGTGATATTGTCAATGATAATTATGAAATGGTGAACATGTTGAATAATTACTTTGTGTCTGTATTTACAGTAGAAGAAGCGGATAGCATACCGGAAATCCCAAGGAAACTAATTTTGAATCAGGGACAAGGATTCAATAAAATTAACGTAAGAAAATAATGCCACGAAAGAGTGACAAATACCCAGCGCCAGATGGTTTCCATCCCAGGGTTTTAAAGGAAGTAGGTGAGCACATTGCAGATGCCCAAACTATAATCTTCCAAAGTTCTCTCAGGAACCGTTACTTTCGATTGGAAAATTACACATGTCACTCTGCAATTTAAGAATGGCGAGAGAGAAAAACCAAGGAATTATAGACCAGTTAGCCTAACATCTGTTGTCAGGAAATTGCTAGAGTCTATAATTAAGGATAGGGTGACTGAACACCTCGAATATTTTCAATTGATCAGTTGAGCTAGCACGGATTTGTGAAAGGTAAGTCATGCCTGACAAACCTGATTGAATTTTTTAAGGAGGTGACTAAAGTAGTGGACAGTGCAATGTCTATAGATGTTAGTTATAAGTTACGAGGAGCGATTACACAAATTAGGGTGTATTCCCTAGAATTTAGAAGGTTAGGAGGTGATCTGATCGAAGTTTTCAAGATATTAAGGAGAACAGACAGGGTAGATTGAGATAAACAAATTCTGCTGGTTAGGGATTCTAGGACTAGGGTGCTCAGTCTAAAAATTAGAGCCAGACCTTTTAGCAGTGAAATTAGGAAACATTTCTACACACAATGGGTGGTAGAAGTTCAGAACTCTCTTTTGCAAATGGCAATTGATACTAGGTCAATTATTAATTTTAAATCGTAGATAGATACCTTTCTCTTAACCAAAATATAAAGGCATATGGACCAAAGCTGGGTATAATGAGCTAGGTGGCAGATCAGCCATGATCTCATTGAATGGTGGGACTGGCTCTAGGGGCTCAATGACCTACTCCTGTTCCTATGTTACCTTGGCAGCTTCCCAGATTTTGCAAATAGTGTACACAGTATTGAGTCTTGCCATCATCGACTGTCAGGCATGCAGCATTGGTGTGGCAAGCTCACAACAGTAGGCCCAATATTTATCAGTGGTTCACCTTGCATAACCAATGAACATTGGCACTAGCAAATTATCTCTCTTGCTTCAACTTCCGTCACTGGCATTGGCTTCAAAGGTAAATTTGTCTCCTCATGATGTAGTTGCTTCAAGACGACGTTTGTTTTGCTTTCTTTGAATTGAATCAAACTTGCATTTATAAAGAGCCTTTAATCTAGAAAAACAGGAATGTAATCAGACAAATATTGAACCTAGTCATTGAAGGAGATATTAGGAAGGGTGACTAAAAGCTTTGTCAAGAGGTATGTTTATGAGGGGTCTTAAAGGAGGAGAGAGAGATAGGGAGGTTTAGAAAGGAATCGCAGAGCTTAGCGTCTCGACAGCAGAAGGAATGGCCACCAATGGTGGAGTAAAGAGAGTGGGGGATATGTTCGAGCCCAAATTAGGAAAAAAGCAGAGTTCTTGGAGGGTTATAGGGCTAGAGGTGGTTATGGCGATAGGGAGGGCCAAGGCAATGGAGGGGCTTAAACACGAGGGTAAGAATTTTAAATTTGAGGCATTGGTGGTTCGGGTGCCAATGTGGGTCAGTGGGCTTAGTGCAGGTAAAATTATGGGCAACAGAGTTTAGGATGAGCTCAGGTTTATGGTGGGTGGAAAATAGGAGGTCGGCCAGGAGAGCATCGGAATAATCGAGTCTGAAAATTACAAAGGAGGGTTTCAGCAGCAGATGGGATAAGGCAGGGGCAGAGATGGGTGATGTTACAAGGGAGGAAAGGGACGTTTTTTGTGATGAAGAAAACTGGTGTCAGAAGCTCAGCTCAGGGTCAGATAGTATACCGAGGTTGTAAACAGTCTGGTTCAGCCTGAGAAAACTCATAGTCAAATAGCCTGCAAACAACTGTTGTCAAGGCCCTGATATTTTAACCCATGAAGCATTACAGACATTGTCTGGGTGAGATTGAACTATTGGTGCTTCAGATGAGTTAACTCATTCAGCAGCGGTTAATTTCAATTTGATGGTGAAAATTGAATTGAAGTTCAGGCCCAGAAATTGGGACCTTTGGCACTGTCCATTAAGGCCCGTTTTGAAGAGAAATGGCAGCCGTCCCACTTCTGCCCAAGTGCAGAACGCGGCCACTGCCATATTGGGCAGGTGGACAGTGCAGCCGTTGACCGTGCTCGTCCCAAATATTTTAATGATCGGATGTCAATCAGCGAATTGATCCACGCTGACCGATTTTGGACAGCGCAGTTCCTTTTAACGCTGTCTCCAAATTATTCCCATACATGCAGCCATTGCCAGCGCATAGACCTGGGAGAAAGCAGAGATCTGTATATCTCTCAGTCTTCAATAACTATGCAGAATATGTGCAGCCCCACCGAACTCAGGCTCTGTGACTGGTTTGCATTCTCAACTGTTTCAAATAAGCTTGACCTTGTTTACACTACATGGTGTAATCAGGAAATTCCTGAAACTTGTACCGTGAGTTCTCATAACTTCAAGTGTTTGGAACCTCAACCTGTTTGAATGATTCCACCCAAATTCCAGTATTTTAATCAGTTACTGATATTTTTAGATAATCGTACTTGACAAATTAGCTGGCTAAAAATTTCTGAGTGTCATAAAACATGAGAAACATAACTAGAAACATTCCACTTCAGTTTGATAAATTGCGATTTCCTGATCATACAGCACAGATATTTTAAATGTGACTTGCGTCTTCGTACTGAGCATGCCTGAAGCAATGTGTTGCACAGTAGGTTCTATGCAGCACCAAAATAACAGTGCTGCCTGCGCTCTTTTTATGGGCGCGAGTTAACATCCGCCCTCACTCATTTTTGGGCCATGTCAAATTCTTAGGCTTAGTCTTTACACTTGAGGGGCTGGATTTTCGGTGTGTTGCTGCCTCTGTTTTTACTCCGGGGGGGGCAGTAATGGTGGTGGAAAACATTTCCGGGCAGGTGGCCAGCTTCTGGCTCCCTGCCTTGACATTCGGTGCTGGGTTTGTGGGGGTGCGGAGCAGTACCACCCGGCAGAGGCAAGCCATTGTGCAACGCCCCTGGTTGCAAAATTTGAAAGTGGCCCGATCTGTAGCGCCCCGCAGTGAGCCCTAGTGGAACCGCCTTTGAAAGCTACAGTAAGGGAAGGAATGTCTATGTGAGGATGGTGTGATTGTTTTTATTTTTTTATTTATTGTGATTCATTTGGATGTGGCCTCAGAAAAGTATTGGGAATGTTTGTGCTGGGTTTTTTTCAGATTTTTTTCACGGAAGCCTCGCTTCGGTTGCTCGAAGGCAGGCTGTTTACCTCGGGATTTTCATTTGTTCAGCCAGCCTAGTGCCCTACAAGAGGTGTGGAATGCCTCCTTTAGCGCTCTGCCCCACACTCAGGGCCCAGCTGGTAAATTTTGCAGCTGGAGACGTAAACCATTTCCCGGTGCAAAATTTACCGCCTCCTCCCGGGTTAATGCCGTAACAGACTCGCGACCGAATTTTCATCACGTGATCTTTTTATTGAAATACCAGCTTTGGAGGCAATCAAGGGCCAACTATTCGATGTTGTTCCCATCTCAAAGCCAGGAGGCAGATTTTACACTTCAAGTTAAATTTGAGTGATAAGATAAGAGAGAGAGAATGAAAGAAGGAAGTTAGGACAAACAAAAGGAAAACTAACTTTTTATGCTATGGCTCTCTGGTAGCTGTAAGGAATAGAGTGATGTTTGTATTTAAATTCATGCTATGAAGGAGGTTATCAGCCCAGTTCAGATTATTTAGCGAAGGGAAATCTAGCCAGGAAGGAGTGGCCCTCTTATTAATCATTAACTCGCGTCTCATTAGACCGGTTTGCAAAAAGGAGCAGTAACAGTGTCCATTAAAGTCTATAACGGGGGGGTCTTATAAGAACATAAGAAATAGGAACAGGAGTAGGCCATTTGACCACTCGAGCCTGCTCTGCCATTCAATAAGATCATGGCTGATCTGATCATGGACTCAGCTCTACTTCCCCGCCCGCTCCCCATAACCCCTTATCCCCTTATCATTTAAGAAACTCTTGTACTCCTAATTGGCAATAGTACCATTGATGGGTGGACCTTACAGGTAGGCAGAGGGAGAAAGGAACATAAATGCTCTAATTTTAAAGAAAAATATTAAAGGAACTCATTGGGGAAAACCATATTTCTGATATGTATGTCAGCTTCCCTGTCTCTGCTTTCCTTTACTTTGCACTTTCCTTGACTTCAGCACTGAGCTGGCAGCTGATCTGAAATAAATTTTTATTATAACAGTAAACTATCCACCAAGTGGACACAAGATGAAACGTGTAAAAGCTTTACCCACTGGAAGGGCAGTGTACTATTACAGTAATAACATTTTATTTCAGGTCAACACTGAAGTCAGGAATGTGGTCTCGGTGTCCAGCACTCCTAATTTATGCTGTGCCATTTTCAAGCACCACAGCACTCAGAGAGTGAGCAGTGAAATAATCTAATTGCCACAATGACCCCAAAACACAAGACAGATGTTTGTCGATTTAAAACTAAAATAACACACGGGCGAGTTTAAAATTGATTTCCTTTATCTAAGGGAATGACAAATTTTAGGGCAAGATTCACTCAAAATATAATTTTTGAGAACTGCCAAAGTTGACTTCATTAAATAACTCAAGTTACTTTGTGGATCCTCATGACATTTTGCAGATAAGCACCTGGAGGATTCTTCCAGTTCTTTTTGAAGTTGGACTTCTGGTAAAGAAAAGGTGAAATTTAAAATCTATTGCCACTTCTTATTTCTTGACTCTTTTTGGAAGTCAGAACTGTTTTTAATAAATTCCAATTTATTATTTATTGAGAAAGGTCATATTTGCTTGTCAATGCAAGTTTCTTAACATGATTTTATACAAAATGTATTTTATTATTTATGTCTCATTGTCTCAGGTAAATTTATTCACAGAACCTGGTAAATGTGCAATGTAACTGCTAAAATGACACCAAATCAAATGACTGACTTACAGTGAAATGATTCTCGTAGGAATGTGACATGGTATTAGACAAAACCGCACCTATTATGTCACCTAAATGCTTATTATCATTTACTTTGCTGTCAAGCTGAATGAGTCAATACATCTATTTGTACATGGTTGTCAAAAATTGACACGCAATGCAATATTGGCATTCCATTCCTGACCTACAATGCACACAAGAGATATTTGGGGAGTTGAACTTATCCATCTCATCTTTCAAAATGTTGATGGTTAATCAGTGATAACATTTAATTAATATAGGCTCTTGTTTCAGAAAATAAATATCCCATTAATGCATCTTCCATGTAATGTTTCCTGTTTTTTTTAAAATCTACTCCTACTCTAAAACTTAATGAACTATCCTCTTGTGGCAGATTAAAGCTTTGAGACTTCAGAGGTTGGAGGGAGAGATTTGTAGACTTACTAGACTCCTTGTTCTGAAAACTCTAAATAAAAAGCACACATCATACAAGGCAGAGTGCAGAATGTGTTTCTGTAATTTGTGCTGGTGAACTGATAAAATGTGCAATCAAGTTAAAGTATTGCCTTAGCTGGTGTTTAGAGCTTTAAACAATGATTGTGTTTGTAGGGATCTAGCAATGGGTGAATATAACATATTTAAGGGTGGTAGCTCCTATTGCCTCCATGAATTGATGTGGTTTTCATTTTAGTGAGAATCGGGAACATTAAAAAAAAGATACAATTAATTTGCTTCAGTTTGTTTTTATGTTTTGTTCTGATATATTAATCTAGCTTAATAATTCTGATATTGTAAATAAACTCACCTTTTGTGTTCTGTTAGGTTGATAGTTAATCCAGTAGGATTTGTTTCCAACAAATGTGGCCATGAGTCGCTGCTATAGAATACTTGAAAATCATTGTTATTTTTTTTCTGAGCTATTGTTCCACGCTCACTCACTCAGTACAACTTAAAGCACTTAAAAGCTAATGCACTCTACCTTGCTTTGTGGTGTTGATGTATGACAGATGTGACCTTGTGAGATTTTGTCTTTTTTTGGGCATCACCGAATCTTTTTAGATTGTCCTAAATGGAGTAAAGAACAAGATAAAATCATCAGTGGGGTTGTAGCAGAGGAAGTACTCGTTCGTTACATCCCACTCTGTGTATATTGTGCATGATTGGGACCAAAGCTAAAATTGCTTTTACCAGGCTCCTATTCTCAACAGCAGTAGGCAATGATAACTAACAATGCCCTCAGGACCTAGTTAAAGCTGCATCACATTCAGAAAAGCACTTTAATGTAACTGCATTAGGAAGCTGTGAGTTGTTTGTGGACAAAACAGACCTTAACCCCTAAAGAGCCTAGAAGGTGTACTGTCATATCCACTGAAGAGGACATACACCCTGTGAACATTTCTGTTAAGAGTAAATAAATTGTGTGTTACATGTGGTCCAAAACAAGTCATTTTTAGTCTATTCTCAACTGTTTGAATTTGGTTCAGTTCTGACTACTGTAGAATGAGATCCACTCATCAAATGCCAGTGTATGTGTGTGTATATATGTATGTATGTATAATATATGTATATACATGCATACACACCTGCTCCCTTTGTCTTTCAGATGATGCTAAGTCGATGCCCCATCTGCCCCCTCGGTGGACCTAAAAGACCCTATGACACTATTTTGCTGAAAAGCAGGGAAATTTCCCCGGTCAATCCTGGTCAATTTATTCCTCAACCAACATCACTGAAACAGATTGTCTGGTTATTATCTTATTGCTGTTCCTAGGACCTTGCTGTGCGCAAATTGGCTGCCACGTTTCCTACATTACAACAGTGACTACACTTCAAAAGTATGTCATTGCCTGAGGCCATGAAAGGAATGATATAAATGCATACCTTTCTTTTTCTTTTTTCACACAGGCGTGCATAGAAAAATAACTTCCCTTCTTTTGTTCCAGTAAAACTGATGTCTGAATAAACTACAACCTGTTACTCACTCGCTGCTAAACATTTCCTTCATATATGTTTTTGCATTTTCACCCAAATATAAAAGTTTGTGAACATTTTTGCCTGCACGTAGGATTGGCTCTGCAGAGCTGTAGTTTGGAATGGAAGTGAAGTTGTGAGCAGATTTCTTGGGAGCATGGCTGATACTGTGGAACAGATAACACCAGTAATCTCACCGAAAAAAAGAAAGCGTGGACAAATATAACAAAGCTACAAAATACAGAGATTAGAAAGGCTAAGAAGGTTTGGAAAGAAAATTAGCAAAAGAACAAAGGCAATTAAAGGTTATAATGGACACATCAGTAGTAAGAGGACAGTCAAGATAGGGTTGGTTTGCAAAGAGATGAAGGAGGCAAGGTTGTAGTGAAAGTGAGGGAATGGCAGAGACAGTAAATAAGTACTTTGCCTCAGTTTTCACACAGGAGATGGAAATTGAGATTGTACAATACACAGAGGTGTACATAGGACAGTTTGATCAACCTTATATAATTTTTTAAGAAATAAAAAATAGATAATGAAAATGCAGTAGATGTAGTTTATATGGATCTTCAAAAAGCATTTGATAAGGTGCTACATAAGAGACTTATGCCAAAGATAATGGTACATAGAATTATGACAATGTGGCATATGGGTAGAGGAATAGTTGGGGTCCAATAAGCAAAGGGTAAGGGTAAGCTGTGATGAATCTTGTTCTACAGGGAGCTGTGTTGGGGCCATTCTTATTTATTTTAAACACAATTGAAGTAGACTTGGGAATTGAGAGATCAATATATGTAGTTATCTTGTAATCCTACAATACACGTCAGTACAGAAACAGAGCATGCTGATTGCTACAGTGAAACAAAGGGCCCAAGTTTGAACTGTTGGTTAGAATGGCACACCTCCGAGCCTTGCGCCGAGTTTATAGAATTAAAAGTGCGCCTAAAAAGTAGCTTGGAATTCTGGACTGTCTGCAGGCCTCCATTCCAGTCGGCGCGGCACAGCAAGAGCAGCGGGGGGCGGAGCTACAGCCCTGCATCGAAAAGACTGCCGGCAGCTGCGCGTGTGCGCAGTGGAGTCTGTGCATGTGCACAGTAGCTCCTGGCCCTCTCAGCGCGTCCTGTCTCCGGGCGACCCAATCTCTGTCCGAAGGAACGACGCGATGTTTGCCGCCCCTAGCCTGGGCCGAGTGGCCTGCCTGCCTCACCGTCCCTCGCCTCGCCACCACTGCTCGTACCTCAAGGCCTCCTCGCCGGCCTCGCCCGAACTCCTCTCCGACAGCGGGGCCCTGCCTGAACACTTCCCCAGCGGTGGGGCCTCGCCCAAACTCCTCTCCGACAGCAGGGCCCTAATCAGGCAGGCGGGGCTGCTATGTGCTGCTGGAGGACTCCCGGTGCTCCCAAACAGGTGCTGCAGCAGGTGAGATAGGAACGTTAAATGTTTTATTGATTGATTTATTGATTAATTTATTATTTATTGCTTGATGATGGTTCTTTATTTTTAAAAGTGAAGGTGTTCAGAGCTTTCTCTCTTCCCCCCAATCTCTGGCTAGCTGCGCTGATTTCTTAACTCTACACAAGGTTTTTCTGAGCGTACAAAAGCGGACACTCCGTTCTAAGTTAGTTTGGAGTAACTTTTCGCAGTTCAAACTTGCAAAACAGGTGTAAGTGGCTGGACACGCCCCCTTTTGAAAAAAACTGAACTAAAACGAAACTAAACTTACTCACTGAAACTGGAGCAAACTAAATGTGGAGAATTGCAATTTCTAGGATACTCCAAAAAAAACTAGTTGCTCCAAAAAAATAGGAGCAAATCCAGTTGAAACTTGGGCCCATTATGTGATTTTAAAATGCTAATTCTGTTTATATGCAAATCTATTAGCATTGTTCTGACCAAAAGAGTCCTTGATACATATTTAGGAACACAGGAACAGAAGCAGGCCATCCAGCTCCTCGAGTCTGTTACGCCATTCAATTAGATCATGGCTGATCTGTATCTTAACTCCATCTACCTGCATTGGTTCCATTATCCTTAATACCCTTGCCTAACAAAAATCAATCAATCTCTCAGTTTTGAAATTTTCGATTGACCTCGAGTTCCAGATTTCCGCTCCCCTTTGTGGGAAGAAGTGTAGCCCTGATATCACCGCTGAATGGCCGAGCTCTAATGTTAAGGTTAAGCCTCCCTGTTCGGTACTGTCTCACCAGAGCAAATCGTTTCTCTCTATCTACACTATCAAATCCTTTAATCATCTTAAACACCTCAATTAGGTCACCCCTTAATCTTCGATACTCAAGGCAACACATGCCTAGTCCAAGCTGTTCTCATAATTGTATCCTTTTAGCCCAGATATAATTCTGGTGAATCCCCTGGTGATGTGCTTAACTTAAGCAGAAAAGCTTAATTTCAAAAAACGATCAGTACAAATTTGGCAAACTTTGTACTTAAACATTTTTTTTCAATTCTACATTTTGAAAATCCCCATTGAGGAAATGAAACTCTTTTTGGAGTTTATCTGGAAAACATAAAACATTAATCGGTGCCACCCGACCTGGATGACACACCAGACATTTACAAGGCCCCTTTTTTCTTTTTTTCTTTTTTGTGTTTTTTTTTTGTGTTTTTCTTTTTTTTGGGGTTTTTTTTTTGGGCACTAAAATCACATTTTTTCCTCCAGTGCCCCCTATAAAAGGGGAGGGGGACACTAAAAGCACCGGCAATTAAAACAAATTAAACTTTAAAACGTAAAATCAAATTAAAATTTGGTTGCCGGGCGTGATGATGCACTCCAGTCCCTCCGGTGCCCACCTCTCGCGGAAGGCCGCGAGCGTACCGGTGGACACCGCGTGCTCCATCCCCAAGGACACCCTGGACCGGATGTAAGAGCGGAAGAGAGGCAGGCAGTTGAGGAAATGAAACTCTTTTAGATTGAGGAAATGAAACTCTTTTAGAATCTACCTGCAAAACATAAACATTAAACTGTGCCACCCGACCTGGGTGACACACCAGACATTTACAAGGCCCTTTTTTTCCTTTTTTTTTGGGTTTTTTTTTTTGTGTTTTTTTTTTTGGGGCACTAAAATCACAATTTCTCCGGTGCCCCCTATAAAAGGGAAGGGGACACTAAAAGCACCGGCAATTAAAACAAATTAAACTTTAAAACGTAAAATCAAATTAAAATTTGGTTGCCAGGCGTGATGATGCACTCCAGTCCCTCCGGTGCCCACCTCTCGCGGAAGGCCGCGAGCGTACCGGTGGACACCGTGTGCTCCATCTCCAAGGACACCCTGGACCGGATGTAAGAGCGGAAGAGAGGCAGGCAGTTGAGGAAATGAAACTCTTTTAGATTGAGGAAATGAAACTCTTTTGAGTTTATCTGTGAAAACATAAAACATTAAACGGTGCCACCCGACCTGGGTGACACTCCAGACATTTACAAGGCCCATTTTTTTTCCCCCCTTTTTTGTGTTTTTTTTTTTTTTTTTTTTGGGCACTAAAATCACAATTTTTCCCCAGTGCCCCCTATAAAAGGGAAGGGGACACTAAAAGCACCGGCAATTAAAACAAATTAACTTTAAAACGTAAAATCAAATTAAAATTTGGTTGCCGGGCGTGATGATGCACTCCAGTCCCTCCGGTGCCCACCTCTCGCGGAAGGCCGCGAGCGTACCGGTGGACACCGCGTGCTCCATCTCCAAGGACACCCTGGACCGGATGTAAGAGCGGAAGAGAGGCAGGCAGTTGAGGAAATGAAACTCTTTTAGATTGAGGAAATGAACCCTGGTCTCCTATGTGACAGGTGGGCATACTCACCACTATACTAACGAGGAACTGATGAATTCTAAATCGCTATTCAGATCCACAGATGGGTAACTGATTAGTTCTGGCTCTTCAGAGTGACTCAGACAATTGTATTGCGGAGCAGAAGAAAGGAACATAGGAACAGGAGTAGGGCATTCAGCCTCTTGAGTCTGTTCCTCCATTCAAAGTGGAACTTAATTTTAATTTGACCTTTTTATCTAGCAAGTGAGTGTTGGAATGGTAATGCAGGCAGTCGAGTTGTGTTGTGGAAGTAGGGACCTGCATCAAAGGTCTCTGGCAGTCTCGAGTTGCTTTTGCTCAGGCACTTGTGTAAGTTTAATTCTGGGGAAACTAGTATCCGTGAGCTAACATCTGTGAGGGGGCTCCTGGTGTCTAACTACTAAATACGGCTCTCTTATCCCAACAGTAGAATGACCTAGCCAGAAAAAACATGATTTTGATTGACTATATATGAAATTTAAAACTGAAATTAATCTCAATATACTTTCTCATCTGCAACTACAATATTGGTTGTGATGTAACAAGGAAATGGTACAGTGTCATGGCAGACTTCAAACCTTGGCTAAATATGCTTGGACACCAGTACAATACACTTGGGGCAGAATGGGGACAGGCAATTAAAAACTTACTGGTGAACCTATGAAAGTGTTCTGTCTTGGAAGCATTGATTGAGAGACCAAGCGATTTTTCAGTGAGGAACTTATTCTCCTATTTGACTAATCAATTTTTGTTACTGAATCCATAATGGGCTCTATTTTAGAGTGAATTGCTCACCACACTGGTGCTTTGCCCCATGTATTTCAAAAAGCTAAGACTTGTCGCACCGCAGACCTGTGGACTGGTACCTTGACTACGCTATCAAAGGCCCTCGGCATCAGCATAAATGAGGTGGTTGATGTTATGTATGTAACCCAAGGCAACCTGCATCATACCACCACCAGAGGACCGACCTGTTGAAGTCCCAAGGGGTCCCAGCATGTATATAAGCAGGCCTCCTATGCTGTATGAACACTCTGGACTTTAATTAAAGGAGCTAAGGTCACACTTACTTATTGCATACAGTACTCAGTCGTATCACTTTATTATGAGCGTAACAGATGGGATGCTGTGAAGAATCAGATCAGCCAGGATCTTATTAAATGGCGGAGCAGGCTCGAGGAGCCAAATGGCCTACCTCTGCTCCTATCTCTTATGTTCTTATGAATGAAGGATCAGTAACGGGTAAAAGTGATTCAAACAGTAGTGGTAGGATGATAGAGATGGAAAAACTTTCTGGCACAGCAACAACAGAATAAGCAAAACAAGAAGGTGTTGAAGAAAGAAAAGTAATCAAAATTTTAAAAGAGCACAACTACATAAAGTGATGATTTAAAGACTGACCTAAAAATATAAAAGGAAACCAATCAAAGCTCAGAGCTCGATGAGATGAATGGTCTTTCTCTACTTATGTTTATTATCTGAAAGAACTGTTGACTCAACAGGTTAAGCAACATATATATTTATATTTTCCAATAATTAAAAATAAAAATTAAATAGCTCTACTTTTTTAAACAATGTTTATAAAAAAATTCCTACCATAATTATTCATTAGATTTACAGTTTTTTTTACTGTGATTGATTGGTAAACATAAAAGCTGAGTATTTCTAATCAATATCCATTGTATCTGTGCTGCTTTGTTGAATGCTTTTAGTTGTATGGGCTTGTTCAGGGAATTTACTTTTTTGCCAAAAATGCGCTTTGTTTAGGATAAGCAGCTGTAAGCTCCATCATAACCTACATAGGTTTTATGAACCATCCTACCCAGGTAAAGTACTGATAATATTACGTGTTTCATGGGAGAGTTTGTAAATTTATTTTTATATTGTCTCCATTACATGTCTTCCCAATGACCTGCTCATTGCCCCGGGCTCCATTAATGGTTTTCTGTAACTTGTTAGAAGGTGAGTGAGTGTCAAGTGCTTTTGATAATACAGCCAAAGGGCCATTTACGCTCTGTTTCCTTTTTATTAGTGGCCATCAACAGATCTGCTTCTCCATGTCCTCTGGGTTTTCATCCATAACTTGTTCTGCTGTGGGGCGTTAATCAAACTTTGATTTGGTATTGTACTTGCACTTTCCCTTGCACTTCAGCAAACAATGACTCGGGAATATTAATAGGCAGGCCTATCCCAAGATCCATGCAGCAAGTGTGAGGGTCTTTACAAAAGTAGAACGATTGGTTCTAAATTATAATTTCCACAATACCCACCGCTGCATGATGGAAGAGTTCACTGTGTAAAGGAATTGCAGACACATATCTGCATCCATTACGCCGTGATGCAATGTGTCCAACATTCTTGAGAATGGCCCTTGAGCCAAAGATTATAATTATGGCACAAGGCAAAATGTCAGTGGGTAATACTGACACAGTTCTTCACTCCTTCCCTCAAACATAGCTTGTCACCTTTATTTGGCACCTCCAAGATGCCTTGGCTGATGCTGCAAATTCACTAAGTGGATAGTAAAGAGTTCTTTCTTTAAATGATCTATATTACCTATTGAATTTCTCAGAAAGTAATTGAGAGTTGTTCCTCCTTCAGTGTGAATCTCATTGTACTGATTGTACATCAGTGAATTGATATTCATTGGCTGTCCGTGTCAGCCATTGATGGCTTGAAAATCGGACCCAAATAAAACAGCGTTCACTGTGCATATTGTACATAAAAACTGTGGAGTGATTTAAGTCAGTAATTTAACCTTCAGGTTCAGATGACAGTTATAAACTGCTCAAGCTTCATTCTTGCGGTTTATGATGTCATCTGAAGCCTTCAATCACATTACTGCTTTGTAATCAGTCCCAGGTTTCCATTACTCTTTATATAAATCCTTTTAGTCACAGAAATCTTACAGTGAAATGATAACTCCATAAAATGTGGCAGCAAACAGCTTATTCATTTAATAGCGATGACTTGCATTGTTATGTTAGGATTATTGGCCGGAGCAGCATTTTTAGATGCATGGGATTTGGCAGCTTTCCATTCAATCCGCCTTTACTATGCTCAAGTTTCTAATACTCTAACAAATGAATCAATGATCTTTTTATAACACATCCTGATTTGTAGTTGCCCCAAAGTGTATTGCTTAGTCAATACAATGAGCTTAATTTAATATTGTTTGGTGCTGATATACATTATGTAGATCTATCAAGTGTCATTCACTGGAAGTGATAATCACTCATTTTGGTTTAAAAATATATGCTATTTTGATGCACGTCACTCTTAAACGGGTTTGCAACCTCCCACTGTTTGTGATTATCAGTTTCACTCTTAAATTTCCGTGATGTTGACAGCACTATAGGTCTTTCGTCACTCATAGGTTTCTGTCCCGGTAAATATACCACCTGATATATAACTTTCTAATGCTGTACATAAGCAATAATCGTCCTCTTCTCAGAGTGTTAGTCAATGGTAAAGGGGCGGAGATTGATATTTAATATTTTTCAACCGCATGTATGAGTACGGATGCAAACTCCAATAAGAACAAAAATCTAAAAGGCAAATCCAAATGTATTTTATTGTTTTATTTCTGTGATTTAAACTATTTTCCTTTAGCACTTACTTCCATGGAGGTGAAACAATGGCAGGAAATGGGGTGAGACATGTGTCATTTCTCAGATATGGTGCTCGGGCCCAAGTAACCCCACATACTGTTGTAGTCAGCAGATGGTCAAGACCATTGTAATGGCACAAAAGTCAAGACACACTATTCCACGCAACAAAATCAAAATGGCAACAGTCAGAACAGATCAAACAAAGCAAAACCCAGCTTAGTTTAAATAACTTATGCTCACGATCAAACCAGTGTCAGTTATACAAACCAATCTGACCACTGCCTACTCAACAATCCAGTCAATTGACTGGCTAGATTAAAATTCCATATCACAAAGATGAACTGCAGTAATTAGACAACTTAGAATCCTTTACAGGGTAATTTTATGCGCTGGTAGGTCTTTGTACTTGCTGACATTTTTGAAAATATTATTGAGTTGCTTTTACTTAGTTAAATATATGTGATTGCCGTACATCACGCATGGAGCAGACAGAATGATTTTACTTTGGATATAGGGACAATTATGCAGTAGTACATCTATATAGCGGGCGAAGGAGGGGGGGAAATCATGTGACCAGGTCTTGGGCCTCTTACTGATTCAATACCCCAACCCATTTTGTGATCAGCCATGCTTAGTGCAGAAAGTTCTAACACTTTTTGTGTGATACCTATATTGAAGGTTCACTAATTATTTTAATTATCTTATGCTGCCAGTAGCTGTGTTTAACACCAGGTATGTCCTAAAGTTGTTAAACAACCATTTAAAAAGAATGCTGTATTGAAGACATGTTCAACTATTTTGGAGATTGCACTCTTAATAGAAAGCACCATTATCAGTTTTGAACTTTGTTTTGAAGCAATACTTGTTCATTCAGTTATGTTTTCATTCTTCCATTACATCTGCAGCTGGTTTGGTTGTGGCCTAGGTTTTGTGCATTTTCAGAGTTATATCAATGCCCATCCTTTTGTCCGCTGCTGAACATTGAGATTGAGCTTGAAAACATATCTGCTGAATCTCCGTTGCAGACAGGAAAAGTCTTAAGGCAGGCTCTAATCTTCACTTAAGTGCCTGTTCTCCCGAATCTGCAAACAATCATTTCAACTTATGCACAATAAAGTAGACGAAGACAGTATCCCCATCATTTCTTTCTGCCTTATCTCAATTACCATGGATCCCGAGCCATCTTAATCCACTCGATGCAGAATAAGGTCTCAGGATACAGCTGAAATAAAATAAAATATTTTTATTAACCCACATTGTCAATAGCATGCATAGTGATGAGATTAATACCGCAGTCTCCATGCAGCACCAATGCTGCCAGTGCAGTTCAGGCCTGCGCACAAATGAGCTAACTTTTTCCAATAATCCAAGCTCCGCGAACCTGACTATTTCTACATGCGCTCAGAACATCACTCATGATGTGTCAGGAAATGAAGAAAGGGCCAGCCCGGGACATTCTTCTTACTTAGGTACTGCCCATTGCCAATGGCGCTGGGTAACTTGAACTTTATCCTTAGCTATTTGAGCATCATTCATGAACTACACATGTCATCAATTTATCTGTCCCATTTGCAGCCCTTTATACCTGTCTGCATTAAATTTAATCTTCCCACTTATGTATTTTGTCTAACCCATGCTGTAATTTCTGAACTGCTTCATTGGCCAAACTTTTCTGTACCTGGGTGGGTCGGGTGCGAGCGACCGCCATAACAGGTCACGACCCCGTTCCTGATTCCATGCTGCTCCTCAGAGCGAGTTGGCGTTAATGCGCCCCAGCCCTACTAAATGGTGCGGGCCTGATGACATTAGCGATGACGTGTTTTTAGCCGGGATATTTAAAGGAGCCATGGCCAAGTTGCATTTGAAGGTTCATCTAGGAGTGTGCAAGCAGCACACTGCACAATTGAACAGCTGGAAAGAGTACCAAATATGACTGCAGTGAGACAAAGGGCTGAACTGATGACTCTCCTCACTCTCATCCTTATCCTAAAGCAAACATACCAACTAACAACACACAAGGATACCACTTGGCTTTGGCATCCCTATGCATGATAGTCTCCCTCTAAAGATATAACCCATCCATTCCTTTCACTCATTCCATCACTCTCACTCAACCTTCTATGGTTTTCCTCCTTGCAGAAAAAGAGAGCCCATAATAAGAGGGAGATGGAGAAAACCAGAGGTGAGACACCATCATAGATCACCCGAACAACAGCAGAGGAGACTGCCTTGGAATTTTCTGGGGTCGCCGACCAACTGGAGGTGAGAGATAGAGAGAGAGGGACATCTCAGTAACCTGGTGACAGAATTACATATCATGCAAATGGACATAGACAGGTTAAGTGAGTGGGCAAAAATTTGGCAGATGGAGTATAATGTTGGGAAGTGTGCAGTCATGCACTTTGGAAAAAAAAATATCAAAGAGCAAGTTATTATTTAAATGGAGAATGATTGCAAAGTGCCGCAGTACAGTGGGACCTGGGGGTACTTGTGCATGAAACACAAAAGGATAGTATGCAGGTACAGCAAGTGATCAGAAAGGCCAATGGTATATTGGCCTTTATTGCAAAGGGGATGGAGTATAAAATCAGGGAAGTCTTACTACAGCTATACAGGGTATTGATGAGGCCACACCTGGAATACTGTGTGCAGTTTTGGTTTCCATATTTACAAAAGGATATACTTGCTTTGGAGGCAGTTCAGAGAAGGTTCACTAGGTTAATTTAGGGGATGAGGGGGTTGACTTATGAGGAAAGGTTGAGTAGGTTGGGCTTCTACTCAATGGAATTCAGAAGAATGAGAGGTGATCTTATCGAAACGTATAAGATTATGAGGGGACTTGACAAGGTGGATGCAGAGAGGATGTTTCAACTGATGAGGGAGACTAGAACTAGAGGGCACGACCTTAGAATAAGGGGCCGCCCATTTAAAACAGAGATGAGGAGGAATTTCTTCTCTCAGAGGGTTGTAAATCTGAGGAATTCACAGCCTCAGAGAGCTGTGGAAGCTGGGACATTGAATAAATTTAGACGGAAATAGACAGTTTCTTAAACAATAAGGGGATAAGGGGTTATGGGGAGCGGGCAGGGAAGTGGAGCTGAGTTCATGATCAGATCAGCCATGATCTTATTGAATGGCGGAGCAGGCTCGAGGGGCTGTATGGCCTACTCCTGTTCCTATTTCTTATGTTCTTATGTTTTTATACAGCTACATGGCATACATCATGTGCATAATGGTATCTGTACCCATTCTTCATAAGACATATCTAGCTCAGTGACATTTCTAACTAGAGTAGTGGTGTCATCTGGTGTCTCACAACTCCCAAGTGAGCAAGAGCAGATGGTGGAGCCAGGGACAGCAGTGGCGAGTCCTCACTGGAGGGCACAAGATGCTCCCAGTTCTTCTGAGCTATACGCAGAGCCTCGGGGGCCATCTGGAAAGAGTGCGATCCTGGAGGTGCAGCAAGAACTGCAGCCGGCTTTGACAGGTTTTGCGAGCGTGATGTCTGCAAATGTGCAGAGAATGGAGGAGTCCATCTCCAACATGAGCAGCACGTTGCAGGCGATGGCGACTGTAGGCTTTTCGATGGAGAGGATGGCCACCTGCATGCAGCAGCTAATGGACCACTCGCAGGAGCACATCTTCTCCGTGGAGCATAGGTGGCAGAGGTTCATCCCCAGGAGGGATGTCGACATAGATGTGGGTCGTCATGGCCCCACTGATGTGCAGCAAGATGCTCCAGCTCCTTGCTAGCAGGGAAGTGCGGGTGGCCCTCGAGAGGGATATTGGTGAGAGGGGACATGGATGTGGGGGCTGCTTTCAATGCGCTCACACTTCTCTCCCGTTGCCTCCCTCTCAGTCACAACCCCAGATGCCTCCTCGGATGGCGATGGCCGAGTCTGCCCCTGCGCAGTTGCACAAGGAGCAAACTTTGGTGGGGCCCCTCACAGGCTCCAAAACCCAGGGGATGTCCACCAAAAGCATCTAAACAGTCGCAGCCGGGAAGTGAGCAGTATGCCTCTACCTCTGCTGAAACCACAGGGCTAGCACCTTGTAGAAGCACACATAAGAGAAAGATGAAACACATGTACATTCACAAGAGTAGCCACTTGTTGTTTTGTTAAATGATTCTGTAAAGGTTTCGTTAGTGTAATGTTACACGTCAAATTCTTTATTTTGACTATTTTGCAGAGGAAGTAGCTTAGTGAGTTGGAGTGAATGGTGAGACATAATTTTACCTCCAGCAAAGGTGGTCAGCGTGAAAGGAATGGCCTGGTCATTGCGGGGATGCTTTATGGTGTTGCTGTGGGGTGTGTGACAGCCATGTGAGTGTAATGCATAAAGTTAAATAAATCTGGACAGCAGCTTCCTCCTCCTCCTCCGAAGAGGCTGTGCGCACAGAGCTTTGCTCCTCATGTAGCACTAATCATTGCTGCTGCACTATGTTGTGCAGGGCACTGCAGAACACGACAAGTCTGGAGACCCTGGCAATTCTGGAGACCCTGGCAATTCTGGAGACCCTGGCTGGTGCGTACTGAAGGGCTCCTCCAGATCTGTCAAGACATCGGAAGTGAATTTTCAGAATGCCTATTGTCTGCCCTGTGACACATCTGGTGGAAATGTGGCTCTCATTATACCTCTCCTGGACCTCAGGACTTGGCCTCCTCAATGAGCCATGTCTTCAGTGGCTAGCCCTTGTCTCCATGCAGCCAGCGGAAAGTCTGTTTGGAGGAGCAAAGCGCTGTGAGAGGGTGGGCTGTCGCAAGATGAATGAGTCATGGCAGCTGCCGGGGAATTTGGCGCACACATACATGATGAACTTCCTGTGGTTGCAGACGAGTTGCACATTGAGGGAGTGGAATCCATTCCGGTTGACAAACAGTCCTGGGTGATGATAGGGTGCCCTGATGGCCAGACATGTGCAGTCGATGACGCCTTGCACCTGTGGGAAGCCAGCCAGAGCAGCAAATTCGCGTGCCTGCTCAGTAACACTGGCTTCATCGAGTGGCAAAGGAGGCATCGGTGAACTGTGTGATGCATCAGTGAGCAGCGGACTGCGAGATGCCACAAATGTCTGCTGCAGATCCCTAGAAAAAGCTTGAGGCGAAGAGGTTAAGGGTGCTGATGACTTTGATAGCCACTGGTCTGGCATGGCCGCCCATTCCTCTGGGATGCAGGTCTTACTCCAGCAATGTGAAAAGGTTTGTGATGACGTGGCGTGATAGCCTGAGCCTCTTTTGTCACTGGTGCTCAGTCATGTTGAGGAAGCTCATCCTCTGCCTGTATACCCTATGTTGGGGGTAGCGCCTCCGGTGCAGCCCTGCATCTGACGTCCTCTGTGCTGTGGAGCATCAGGTGGTTGAGAAGAAGGCTGGTGATGTTGTTGTTGGTGCTGCTAGTGTGTCTGGTGCTGCTGGTGTTGGGGCTCATCGTGGTCTGATTGTGAGGACCAAGTTGACCCAGTATAAACAGCACACATGCTAATGGAATAGCTGGCAGATCAAGTACTGATGACAGAAGCAATCTATCAATAGTGTGATAGGTTCTACCATGGGGTGAGACTGGATGGCGACTTTGCTGGAAGCACGTGCAGCTTGTAGAAAGCTCAATCTGTGCTTGGAATGCAATCAGCAACAGC
Organism: Pristiophorus japonicus; assembly: GCF_044704955.1. Lineage (NCBI taxonomy): Eukaryota > Metazoa > Chordata > Chondrichthyes > Pristiophoridae > Pristiophorus > Pristiophorus japonicus. Next base: position 184,890,663 of record NC_091990.1, on the reverse strand, counting down.
TTCTGCCTGAGGAAAGTGATCAGCTGCGAGGTGGGAGGTTTTATACTGCATTTCATGCCGTGCACTAATCAGCTGGATCAATGGCCACTCAATTCCCACCTCAGGTTGACAGACGTGATTCCCGTGCTGCGTGATCATCCAGGGAAATTTGAAAGGTAGGGTTAAAAAGACTCTTAAGGGTGTGACAAGTACCTAATAATGATTTAAATTAGCTCGGCTGCCTCTGCCGTGCCGCGAAACACACCCAAGGGAAAGAAGTGTGGGAGTGGGATGGTGCCCGGTTCCTGAGCCGCTGCAAGATTTTTCAAAGTTCCCACCTGACTCACCTCCAATCATACCCCCACGGACCCCAGAAAATTCCAGCCATTGTATTTCCGCTGTGCTTTCTGGTTTGGTGTCATCTGAGACTTTGCATGAGTGTCAGTTCATTTATGTAAATTAGAAACCGCAGTGGTCCAAGCACTGAGTCTCAAGGCACATCACTCAGTACTCCAACTCTGACATAACTCTTCTGGTATAATAACTCTTCTAACATAGCTGTTGTTTCCTACCGTGCCATCAGCTTCTTATCTCTTCCAATCATTTATCTTGAATCACCACAGCTTTAAGTTTAATTAATAGCCTTTCATGTGGAACTTTATAAAAAGTCTTATGGAAGTCAAGGTAACCAAATCACGGGGCTTATCATAGTCCACTTGGGCCATCATTTTCTCAAAGAACTTGAAGACTGGTCTGGCAGGATCTTCCCCTTCTGAATCCATGCTGACTCTTGATATTTAGTTTATTTTTGTAGAACTTATCCCCAAGTTTAGTCTTACTTTCATTATTTTAAATAGAATGGAAATAAGAGTAATAGCTAAGTAGTTGATAGTGTCTGTTTTGTCACCTTTTTTAAATATGAAAGCCACATTAGTCTGTTTCCAATATAATGACCATTGATTCCCTCATTGATTATCAGTGCCTCATAGACCTCCTCCTTGCAGGTTACTCTCCTCATGAGTAATCAAAGGATGATAATGGGGCTCCCTTAAATTTGACACTGTTACGTGTGGCCTTTTTTCTATTAGCGAATACAAATCATACCTGTATTGGAATTTGGAAGACCAGAGGCAAGTGCCCAGTCTACATGGCATGTTATTTGTGTCCATGAACATGCAGCATAAAAGTAAAGTCATTGTAGCATGCTTGGTGGTCCTAACGTACAAGATTTATGTGATATGTTGTCGTGTAAGAGTTCTGAGTAGAGCGCTTGCTTAGGGAATTTTATGTCGGGCATGCAGACGATATGGCCCGCCCAATGGAGCTGCTCGAATGTGGTCAGTGCTCTGATGCTGGGGATGTTGGCCTGAGTGAGAACATTGTTGTTGGTGTGTCAGTCCTCCCAGTGGATTTGCAGGATCTTGTGGAGGCAGCGCTGGTGGTACTTCTCCAGCGCTTTGAGATATCTGCTGTATATAGTCCACGTCTCAGCCATATAGGAGGGCAGGTAACACTACTGCTCTGTAGACCATAAGCTTGGTGTAAGATTTGAGGTCCTGGTCTTCAAACACACTCTTCCTCGGGTGACTGAAGGCTGCGCTGGCGCACTGGAGGCAGTGTTGGACCTCATCATCGATGTTCTACTCAGAACTCCTACACGGCAAGCGAGCCCCAGGTGGGCAGAGGAAATGTTTCAAGGACACCCTCAAAGCCTCCTTGATAAAGTGCAACATCCCCACCGACACCTGGGAGTCCCTGGCCCAAGACCGCCCAAAGTGGAGGAAGAGCATCTGGGAGGGCGCTGAGCACCTCGAGTCTCGTCGCCGAGAGCATGCAGAAATCAAGTGCAGACAGCGGAAGGAGCGTGCGGCAAACCAGTCCCACCCACCCTTTCCCTCAACGACTGTCTGTCCCACCTGTGACAGAGACTGTAATTCCCACATTGGACTGTACAGCCACCTGAGAATTCACTTTTAGAGTGGAAGCAAGTCTTCCTCGATTTCAAGGGACTGCCTATGATGATGATGATGTGATATATTCGAAGTGTGTTTATGTGCCAGCAGCATACTGTGTCCTGCAGCAATATAAGCATGTGCATGTGTCAAAGTGCTGAAATGTTGTCTGAATAATTTGTATGCAGCTTGAGTGAAGCAGCAGCAAGGTGACTTGTTGGTATTCATCATTATCACACATTTATATGTTAAAAACCCTGTCCACTTTTATTTTTAACCCTATTACAACATATTTTTTTTAAATTCTAAAAATTATTTTTTGCGTAAAATATTTAATTAAATTGCATTTTAATTATGTAAATATGTTTGTAAAAACATATTTTCAGTGTTTGCATATTTTGGGGGGTATTCCCATTCATACTTATGTGAGCTCTGTACATGCGTATGAATGGGGATCCCCTACTCTGCTAGGTTGGGCCGGCCCACCTGATCCCAGAGATCTGTACAAAACCCGTACGATCCTGGGATACGTTTGCCCCTACGCTGGCCCGATAGAGCCCCAGGACTGCAAGTCACCGAACCTCTGGGACCATCAGGTACTTTCATAGAAATGATTGCGGTCGGAGGCATCAGCCCGCGGGAAGCCTCCGCCCGCAATTTCTGGGCCAATATTAATATCCAGCTGGGTAGCCTAAATAGTTACAAAACAAGTTGTCTTTCAGTGATATAACCCTAAGCTAAATATAAGTGGACCTGTGGTGTATTCTATTCCAGTCTCATTACATCTCAAGCAGAGATTGCTCTGCTGAATTATAAACTCCAGTAATATCAATTTGACACGCTACAATTGCACCATGGAGCCATTATTGTCTTGTGCCTACCTTTCCCGCAACTCTGTTTGAATCTCTCCAATCTGGTCTTCGTCCTGCCAAAGTACTGAAATGGCCCTTATTAAAGTCAAAAATGACATCCTAAGTGACTGTGACCATGTTAAACTATCTCTCCTCATTCTTCTCCACCTGTCTGTAGCCTTTAACACAGTTGATCATACCATCCTCCTCCAACACCTCTCCCCTGTAGTCCAATTGGGTGGGACTGCCCTTGCCTGGTTCCAGTCTTATCTAGATAAACAGAGTTAATGTTTCAGGTCTGTGACCCTTCGTGAGTTCTGACGAAGGCTCACAGACCTGAAACATTAACTTTCTTCCTCTCCACAGATGCTGCCTGACCTGCTGAGATTTCCAGCATTTTCTGTTTTTACTTCAGATTCCAGCATCCGCAGTATTTTGTTTTTCCATTCTTATCTATCCAGTTGTAGCCAGAGAATCGCCTGCAATGGCTTCTCTTCCGGCATCCAGCACCATTACCTGTGGTGTTCCCCAACAATCTATCCTTGGCCCTCTAATATTTCTCATTGGGAAGGAGTCGGCAGCTGAGGAGACAGACACAAATCCGCTGAACACCAAAAGAACAGCAAAAGCAAGGCGTGATGTTACAGGACTGCAGGTCGATAATTGGTGGGTGACTATTAGTGTTTTATTCCCTCCAATGTAACTAAATAAACTAATTAATATAACTATAGATAATTGTGTGAATAAAGACTTTAAGAGAGTGAGAGAAGTGGCCGGAGATAAAGATAGGCCTAACTTTTAAGACCCTAGTCTTAATTTTATTTCTGTAAGTTAGTTAATAGCAAGGCACCTCAGTCCCATATAATGCACATCCTGTGCCATGTGGGAAATCCAGGACACCTGCCACGTCAAGGACAGCTACGTGTGTAGGAAGTGTCATCGGCTGGAGGAGCTCGAGTTCTGGGACATGGATCTGGGTGCATCCATGAGGCTGAGAGCTGCGTGGATTGCACATTTCAGGAAGTGGTCACCCTGCAGCGTAAGAGTGTACAGGCAGAGAGGGAATGGGTAACCGTCAGACAGACAATCAGACAGGACTAGGCAGATAGTTCAGGAGTCTCCTGAGTGCATGTTGCTCTCTAACCAGTATTCAGTACTGAATGCTGGTGAGGGTGATGGTTCCTCTGGGGAGTACAGCCAGAGACAAGTCCGTGGCATCAGCTGTATAGGGGGATGGAGGAAGATTGGGAAGGCAATAGTGGTAGGGTATTCGATAGTTGGGGGAGCAGACAGGCGTTTCTGTGGCCGCAAACATAATTCCAGAATGGTATGTTGCCTCCCTGGTGCCAGGGTCAAAGATGTCAGAGTGACTGCAGAATATTCTGAGGGGGGAGGGTGAACAGCCAGAAATCGTGGTCCATATCAGTACCAAAGACATAGGTAGAAAGAGGGATGAGGTCCTGCAGCAGAATTTAGGGAGCGTGGAAAGAGATTAAAAAGCAGGACGTCAAAGGTAGTAATCTCTGGATTACTCCCGGTGCCACGTGCGAGTGAGTTTCGAAATAGAAGGGGACAGCAAATGACTACTTGGCTGGAGATATGGTGCAGGAGGGAGGGCTGCAGATTCCTGGGGCATTGGGGCTAGTGCTGGGGGAGGTGAGACCTGTACAGGCCAGACAGGTTGCACCTCAACAGAGCCGGGACCAATATCCTCGCATGGAGCTATGCTAGTGCTGTTGGGGAGAGTTCAAACTAAGTTGGCAGGAGGATGGGCACAAGGATGTAGCATTAGAATGGAGAAACAAAGGACACAAAGAATGAGGAGATATGTATATCACTAATGTAATAAATAGTAAGGTATTCGGTGGGGTCAGACTAAGAGAGAACACAGGATGATCTAAGATGGGTTTGCAGTGTATGTATGTGAACACACAAAGCGTAGTAAACAAGGTTGGTGAGATGCAGGTGCAAACAGCCACATGGGAATATGATGTTGTGGCAACAATGCAGACCTGGCTCAAAAAAGGGCAGGATTGGGTATTAAATATTCCTGGATATAAGATGTTCAGGAAAGATAGGGAAGGAAAAATAGGAGGTTGTGTGGCAGTATTGGTTAATGAGAATGTTACAGTGCTGGAGAGAGAGGATGTCCTGGAGAGAAACTATATGGCTAGAGTTAAGAAATAATAGAGGTGCCATTACACTAGTAGGTGTGTTCTATAGACCACCAACTAGTGGTAAAATATGGAGGAGCAAATTTGTAGAGAAATTACAGAGAGATACGAGAACTATAGAGTAATGATAATGGGGGACTTCAACTATCTACTATAGACTGGGATAGTTAGTGTAAAGGACAGAGAGGGGAAGACTTTCTGAAGTGTGTTCAGCAGAACTTTCTTGATCAGTATGTTCCTGTCCCAACGAGGGAGGAGGCATTGCTGGATCTTGTTCTGGGGAATGAGGGGGGTCAGGTGGAGCAGGTGTCAGTAGGTGAACAGTGATCATAGTATCATAAGGTTTAGATTCGCTATGGTCAGGGAGCAATCTGGAGTAATAATACTTATTTGAAGAAAGGCCAATTTCAGTGAGATGAGAACAGATCTGGCCCGGGTAAATTGGAATCAAAGATTGGCAGGCAAAACTGAAATGGAACAATGGGCTGCATTTAAAGAGGAAATAGTTCAGGTACAGTGGAGGTACATTCCCACGAGGGGGAAAGATAGGGCAAACAAAGTCAGAGCTTCCTGGATGACGAAAGAGACAGGGAGTAAGATGAAGCAGTAAAAGAGCGCGTATGACAGATGTCGGGTCGAGAATATATCTGAGAATCAGGCTAAATATAGAAAGTTCAGAGGAGAAGTAAAAAAGAAAATAAGAGGGGCAAAGAGAGGGTATGAGAATAGAATGGCAGCCAACATAAACGGTAATCCAAAGTCTTCTATAGGCATAAAAATAGTAAAAGGGTAGTAAGAGGAGGGGTGGGGCTAATTTGGGACCAAAAAGATCTATGCATGGAGACAGAGGGCATGGTTGAGGTGTTAAATGACCAAGGAAGAAAATGCTGCCATCGACATAGTGAAGGAGAAGGTAGAGGAGATACTGAATGGGAGAAAAATTGATAGAGAAGGTGCTAGAAAGGCTGGATGTATTTAAAGTAGATAAGTCACCAGGACCAGATGGGATGCATCCTATGACGCTGAGGGAAGTGAAGGAAGAAATCGCGGATGTATTGGCCGTAATCTTCCAATCCTCCTTAGAAATGGGGTGGTGTCAGGGGACTGGAGAATTGAAAATGTTACAGCCTTGTTCAAAAAAGGGTGTAAAGTTAAACCCAGCAACTACAGGCCAGTCAGTTTAACCTCGTAGTGGGAAAGCTTTTAGAAACAATAATCAGGGACAAAATTAACAGTCAATTGGACAAGTGTGAATTAATTAAGGAAAGCCAGCACAGATTTGTTAAAGGCAAATCATATTTAACTAACTTGATTGAGTTTTTTAATGAGGTAACAGAGAAGATTAATGAGGGCAATGAAGTTGACGTTGTGTATATGGATTTCCAAAAGGCGTTCGACAAAGTGCCACATAATAGGCTTATCAACAAAGTTGAAGCCCATGGAATAAAAATGGCAGTGGCAGCATGGATACAAAATTGATTAAGTGACAGGAAACAGAGAGAACTGTTCTTTTTTGGACTGGAGGAAGATATACAGTGGTGTTCCCTAGGGATCAGTTCTAGGACCACTGCTTTTCTTGATATATATTAATGACTTGGATATGGGTGTACAGGGTACAATTTCAAAATTTTCAAACTTGGAAGTATAGTGAACAGTGAGGAGGATAGAGATAGTCAAAGAGGACATAGACAGGATGGTGGACTGGACGGACACGTGGCAGATGAAATTTAATGCAGAAAAGTGTTAAGTGATACATTTGTGCACAAATCATTGAAGGTGGTAGGGCAGGTTGAGAAATCAGTTAACAAAGCCGATGGGATCCTGGGCTTCATGAATAGAGGTATAAGAATACAAAAGCGTGGAAATCATGATAAACCTATATAAAACTCTGGTTCGCCTCAACTGGAATATTGTGTCCAGTTGTGGGCACCGCACTTTAGGAAGGATGTGAAGGCCTAAGGATGTGAAAGCCTTAGAGAGGGCGCAGAAAAGATTTACGAGAATGATTCCAGGGGTGAGTGACTTCAGGTACGTGGATAGACTGGAGAAGCTGGAGTTATTCTCCTTAGCGCAGAGAAGCGTGAGAGGAGATTTGTTCGAGGTGTTCAAAATCATGAGGGGTCTGGACAGAGTAGGTAGAGAGAAACTGTTCCCATTGGCAGAAGGATCAAGAACCAGAGGACACAGATTTAAGGCGATTGGCAAAAGAACCAACGGCGACATGAGGGAAATCTTTTTTATGCAGCGAGTGGTTGGGATCTGGAATGCGCGGCCTGAAAGTGTGGTGGAGGCAGACTCAACCATGGCTGTCAAAAGGAAGTTGGATAACTAGCTGAAGGGAAAAAAAATGCAGGGCTACGGGGAAAGGGCGAGGGAGTGGGACTAGCTGAAGTGCTCTTGTAGAGAGCTGGCATGGGCTCGATGGGCCGAATAGTCCTCATCCGTGCTGTAACCATCTATGATCTATGAATCTATCTACATGCTGCCTCTCGGCAACATCATTCGAAAACACAAAGTCAGTTTCCACATGTACACTGACGACATCCTGCTTTACATCCCCACTACCTCTCTTGATCCCTCCGCTCTCTCTGATTTGTTAGGCTGCTTATCTGACATCCAGTACTGGATGAGCAGAAATTTCCTCCAACTAAATATTGGGAAGACTGAAGCCACTGTCTTGGGTTCCCGCCACAAACTCCGTTTCCTAGCCATCAGCTGCATCCCTCTCTCTGGCAACTGTCTGAGGCAGAACCAGACTGGTTACAACCTTGGTGTCGTATTTGACCCTGAGATGAGCTTCCGACTACATATCCACTCCATCGCTAAGACCGCCTAATTCCACCTCCATAACGTCGCCCGACTCCACCCCTGCCTCAGCTCATCTGGTGCTGAAACCCTCATCCATGCCTTTGTTACCTCTAGACTTGATTATTCCAATGTTCTCCTGGCTGGCCTCCAATCTTCCACACTTCTTACACGCTACATACACTTGAACTCATCCAAAACTCTGCTCTGCATATCCTAACTCACACCAAGTCCCGTTCACCCATCAGCCCCGCGCCCGCTGACCTACATTGGCTCCTGGTTCGGCAACTTCCCAATTTTAAAATTCTTATCCTTGCTTTCAAATCCCTCCATGGCCTCGCCACCCTAACTGTAACCTTGAATTCTGCCCTCTTGAGCATCCCTGATTATAATCGCTCCACCATTTGCGGCCGTGTCTTCAGCTGCCTAGCCCCTAACTACTGGAACTCCCTCCCTAAACCTTCCCACCTCTCTACTTCTCTCTCCTCCTTTAAGATGCCCCTTAAAACCTACCTCTTTGACCAAGTTCTTGGTCATCTGCCCTAATATCTCCTCATGTGGCTCAGTGTCAAATTTTCTTTGATAATACTCCTCTGAAGCACCTGGGGGCATGTTACTATGTTAAAGACGCTATATAAATACAAGTTGTTGTTGTTTTTGGGCCATCATTATCTTGTGCCATCATTGTGTTGATTCATTATTGTCTCCTTCCAGGCCTGAGTGGAACATGGAGGTCTTAGAAAAGGAGCACATTGAGAAAATGTGGCACAAATATTAACTGCCATAGCGGGTAAAATACCATACCCAGTAACAAATAATCTCTTCTTGGAAAAGTTCCAAGTGGATCTGTTCTTGCCCTATATGCAGAACACAAGACAGTTGTAAAATGCTGCTGTAATACAATTAAAATCTATTTATTGATTAATCTCTCAAATGAATCAGTTGTCTGAATGTAATAATTATTAAGTAATTGCACAAAACAGTAATCCTTTTTTAAATGAAATCCCACACATTCCTGAACCACAGCATAATAGGATTGTGCAGAAGTACTGAATAGTGCTTCAACTGCAAGGGAAAAGGGAAGAAACAGATTTCAGTAAAAGAAAAATCATTCCACAACTGCCGAGAACATTACATTTTCAAAGGTTTCTAAAGATAATATGATTGAATAGCAACAATAAACGTGTGGTTATATAGGAGGTTGGAATGATATAGGCTGCTTGATTGAAGATCTTGACCTATTGGTCTCATCTTCCAATCAAATAGCTTATCATCCATTCCAGCCTACTGCTCCTGCATTACTGTTTTTAATTAAAGTATTTTCTTTTCCATATTTTTTGGATTGTGCCAGACTCTTTCTATAGAGATCCAGCTAACAAAGCAATAGTAGTAATGTGCTTTGATATTTCCTTCTGTTTCTGTCTTATATTGCATTTCTTCAGTACCATTTCTTCAGCATTTTGAAAGCTGGATTTATGACGCAAGTATATGTGGGTGGAATTGACTTGTATTTTTCTTAGCTAGCAGTTTTGATCCTGTGCTGAATATTGTTAGAGCAGATAACGCAGTATCGTAGACTATACAAACAATGATAGTGCGAGTTAGGATATGGACAGCAGAGTTCTGGGATGAGTGCAAGTGTATGTAGCATGGCAGATGGGAAGTCAGCCAGGAGAGCTTTGGAATAATCAAGTTTCAAAAAGAACCTCTTATTTATCGAGCCTGTCCTACACAACTTTGATGCCTTGTGCACCACAATAGATACACTCTTGCCTCACCTGAAGGCCATGTGATCTTCTGGGAGAGGGGAAAAACAGATTAAAAACCCAGGCCAATTTTGGGGGAAAAAACATCTGGAAAATCCCTCACTTAGGTGATTGAAACTAGCCCAGGAGAACTTTTATATGAGGTGATCTCTGCCCCTGCCAGAAACAGGTCCACGTCTCACCTGAAGGAATTCAGCGAATCACCATTCATCGCATGTGTTAGCAGTTTGTTCCAGAAGTTCACTATTCTCTGAGGACTGAAAAACCTCTTGGCATCCAACCTCTTTCAGGCCTTAAATAACTTGAAATTGTGACCCCTGGTCCTACCTAACCTCTTTAGTTGAAACAATCTATCTACACAAATACAACCTATAACTTTAATCATCTTATAAACTTTGATCAAATTACCCAATCTACGCTTCTATAAAGTCTTTGAGCCTATCATGATAACTAAGGTGCTTCAAATTGGAACTTAGTGTCGTGATTCTCCTCTGCACACTTTCCAAAGTCTCTATTTTGTTGTGGTGTTTTTTTTCTGATCTGATGCTTGAAATTCACAGGTGCCTACCAATTGTCGTTAGAAAAGCAAAATCTTTGATCTGACTGGTGAAATTTTCAAAATTATGAACAAAATTTTAAGAAACGACTTACAAATTAGAAGTGAACCAACAAATCTCCTGTGGTGTCACTCATTGTAATTTGGATCATATGCAGCATTGCACCATGCAATTAACAATGTATTATTCTGCTGCTTTAGTGTAGCCTTCATTAAGGCCACAAAGTCTCATTACTGTAAGTAATCATAGGCTGTGGTCAATTAGAGTTTAATTGATGACAGGAAGTTTAATTGGTAACAGGAATTTTGCTGATTGATAGGCATTTTGTGGCCTGAAAGAGATAGGCCACATAACAGTATTACATAATATTTACAGCACATAATCAGGCCATTTGGCCCAACAGGTCTATGCCGGTCTTTATGCTCCACATGAGCCTCCTCCCATCCTTCCTCATCTAACCTCATAAACATAGTCTTCTATTCCTTTCTCCTTCATGTGTTTATCAAACATTCCTTTAAATGCATCTATGCTAGTTGTCTCAACTACTCCTTGTGGTAGTGAGTTCCACATTCTAACTACTCTCTGACTAAAGGAGTTTCTCCTGAATTCCCTATTGGATTGATTAGTGATTATCTTATATTTATGGCCCCTAGTTCTGGTCTCTCCTGCAAGTGGCAACATCTTCTCTATGTCTACCCTATCAAACCCTTTTATAATCTTAAAGACCTCTATCAGGTCTCCCCTCAGTTTTCTATTGTCTAGAGAAACGAGCCCCAACATGTACAATCTTTCCTAATAGATATAACCTCTCAGTTCTGGTACAATTCTAGTAAATATTTTTTGGAAATTCTGCAGTGCCTCTATATCCTTTTTATAATATGGAGACCAGAACTGTTCATAATACTTCAAGTATGTTTCTATAAAAGTTTAACTTAACTTCTCTGCTTTTCAATTCTATCCCTCTAGAAATGAACCCAGTGCTTTGTTTGCTTTTTTGATGGTCTTATTAACCTGCATCGCTACTTTTAGTGATTTGTGTATCTGTATCCTCAGATCCTTCTGCTCCTTTACCCCATTGAGACAACTATTTTCAAGGAGTATGTGGCCTCCTTATTCTTCCTACCAAAATGCACCATCTCACCCTTACCTCTATTGAAATTAAGTTGCCAATTACTGTATAAACTACACCCTCCCCAATTCAGAGTCATCCTCAAATTTTGAAATTGTACTCCTGATTCCTGAGTCCAAATCATTAAATTAAATTATATGAACAACAGTGGTCCCCACACTAATCTCTGTGGAACAGCACTTCCTGCATTTTGCCAATCTGACCAGCTACCTTTAATCTCTACTCTCTGTTTTGTAGCCAGCTTGCTATCCATTTTGCTACCTGTCCCCTGACTCCACATGCTCTGACCTTAGTTATGAGCCTATTGTGCTGTACCTTATTGAAGGCCTTTTGAAAATCCAAATATATTATGTCTACTGCATTACCCTTGTCTACTCTTTCTATTACGTCTTCAAAGAATCCAATAACGTTGGTCAGGCGCGACTATTTAAGCCTTTTCAAAACAGTTGGATCAGTTTCCATAGCAGTCCCAGGTCTCTAATGATCTGAAACGCCCATCATATTCTGTACAGCGTATGTGTTATCATAGCATTGGCCTAAAAATGATCCCTGAATTGTTCTAAATCACTGACTGCTAAATATGTGAGGCGCCCACTAAGTGATCTTGTCACTTTAGAATTCAGAAAAATAGTACACATTAGATCACTGCATACAGCCTAAAAACTACTCAACCAGTTTATTTGAAATTAAAATAATTAGAGCTATCAAATGATTTAAAAAAATAATTGCGATTAATCTCTCGATTAAAAATTTTAATCTTGGTTTTAATCGCATATTTAATTGATACAATTACTGCAGCCATTTCATTCAAGTTTGGTTTATTATTATACAGAATTATATGGAGAAACTCATAAACTGAATTGTTTATTATGAAGGGATCATCAAAAACTTTTGAGTCATCAGATCCTAAAGTGTAAATTAAAAAGGAAAATTAGTAGGCTTTACAGAGCTACAAGCAAAAGAGAAATGCAACACAGCCTACGAATCTAAAAAGAACTTCAGTTTTATTTCTTGCTGCCATTTAACCAGTTGCTTGGACAGGCAACATTGCTTACGTTTTCAGGACATAATGTTGCTTGCTTCTCCTTGACAAAAAGCCATTCGCACGGCAGCATTGTTGCCAGTATTGCTAAGTGTTTACATTCCAGCTTTGCTGAGCTTTCATGGGCACAAACATGCTTTGATCACCATTCCAGAGGTCAATCTTCCTTGCTGACAACTGGTTCTGCTTTATAAGTGGTGGTTGGCTTTGTTTATTCGTATGTGGCCTCTGAATCAGATGTCACGAAGAGGAGGTTCATTCTCCTTTTTGATGCTTCAGCTTCTGTAGTTTGTGCACCAGGCCACTGGTCTTGTGACACTTCTGACAAAAGTAAAGTAAAATTAACTTCCACACTTCATCCCTCTTGGATTTTGGAAGGCAGTTCAAATTCTTGAATGTTGGGTCCAGCGCTGTCACTATCTTTAGCCACTTTCTTTGCATTTAGTTCAGCCTGCACTGAAAGAGTTCTTAAACCAAACAATATATGCTGGGTCATCATTTGAGGCAGCCATTACATGAAATAAATGGCACAATGTGGACAAAAACATGATGCAGGAAACATACATCTCTCTCCCTGCCCTGCCTAAGGAGCTTGGGTCACATGCGTACATGGCGCTGGTAGAGTTTCCAACTTTTGGAATTTTTCAAATTGAGTAGGAGTGGTCTCTGCTACATTCTACTTCTGAAGAGCCAACGTGTCTGGGATAGTGAATCTATTTCTAAACACTTGCTGAACCATCTGCAATGTGGAGTTCCAATAGTTGAAACATCTTGTTTAAGAAATTCTTCTTTCTGTCCATTTGTGGTTTGTTGTGTTTATAGTTCTGCACTATTTGCTGGACAATTTTTTTAAATGGCCCATGAAATGTTTTAATTATTCTAGGATGTTTTTGAACCAGGCAGAATTAAACATTACTGTGATTGATTGATTGCTGTGGAGCAAAGCATGGCATGTGTTCACATACCAAAGTTTGGTGCTGCAACTTATTGTGTGCATGGTCTGTACCAATTACTACTTTGCCTTGTATATCCCACTCTTTTTCAATATCCAAGAAATGCTCTGCGCATGTTTCACCATTGTGTCTCTCTTTGGTATGTTTTACTATTACCGCAAAAAACTGTAGCATCCAAGTAGTGTCAATCAGGTGTGCAGTAATTCCAAGAAAGCTGTCGTTGATTATGTACATCTAGTAATCATTCATTCTTCAGTATTACTGACATTGTAGTCTTTTTGTTTGTCTATACGATGGTTCCTCTGGAATGCAAGGTGTACGACTGATTGTAAGATTGCAAAATTCGTGGGAAAACCCCCCAGTGTTTGGACTTATTGGAAAGGAAATTCAATTTGGAACTATTGGCCAGAAAGTTTGGGATCCTAAAATGCACATGGAAGAAACTGAGTTTTAGCTAAATTTGGGATTTTACAAAGCAGATTGGGTCCGTGTGAAAAGGGCTGAAAAACTAAAGGACAACTAGCCTCCAAAGAAGTCAGTGTTTAGGTATTGAAACTGTCTGGGGTATTGAAGCTAAACAAATTGTCTGGAGAATTGTGTAAATACGAAAACCCTTCTCCCCGGGAGACATTAACATAGCAACAATCAACCCAGAGGTAGCCAGCCATCGCTCTAAGCAGGAAACCCATCCAGTGCATACATAATGTTAGCCTGCATGGATAACCCAGGCCTAGGCAGACATCGCAAATACCAAAACTAATTTTCCTGATCAAGAAACAAATTCGACAGTTCGACACATCCAAGACAGGTTACCATTTATGAGCCCGCCAAAATATGACAAAGAAATATCAAGCCCGCCAAAATTAAGACAAAGAATCGGGGCTTATTTGTCACGCAGATTAGAACGGCTCCCAAAGTATAACTGGGGCTCTGTTTTTAACGAGTTGGGAGAGGAAAGGAGAGAGACCACCGCAGCAGTTTTAACAAGCCTTCCAGAGAGCTTGCTACACAGCCTCCTATGCAGCTCTTCTGAGCATCAACATCTTCAGCCTCGACGACACTCCTGGGCTACACTACTCTGCTACCGAAGAAGAAGGAAGAACATCATCAAGGCAGAGAAAAACAGTGCCCAGCAACTTCAGACATCACCATCGCAGCAGCAACTGATCACAGCCAACGTGGTAACGTTGAAACCACCGCGATCGATAAATTCTAGGAACAAAACTCCTCAAGAAGAAACCAAAGATTCGAAAGTTTCCACTCAACAATCTGTTCTTAGCTACCAACAGGTGAAACATTACCTAAAAGAACTTTAAAACCTATTGCTGACAGAAGAAAAGTGGGTACTCACCCCATAAGTCCGATATGTGCCCAACCGCATCAGCGGATACCACCCAACAGAAGTACATCTAGTCTGCTGAATCGCTTGCATGCTAAACATCTCAAAATACACCTTCCAGCAGTTCTTCTGCCACAGGCAACAACAATGCAACAACAAATGAAAACCGTCAGTTTCGACAGAGTACTCTTTTAAAAATTCAAAATCGCTGGAAGCCCATGAATCAAGCTAAGTACAATGATATAACCTATGCTATTGCAAAGTGGATAGCTACTGACTGCAGATACATTAACATTGCAAGCAATACAGGGCTAAGAGATGTTATTCAAATATGTAGGGGGTGGTCTCGGGGTCAGGTTCACTTCTGACCTTCTGAGTGGTTCGAATCGCTCCCACTCCCTGGGTTCTAGACTTTGGATTTATTTGGGGATGTGACAAAGTGCAAGAGACAACTGGTTTTGGTGCAAAGAACTTTGATTTTATTAAGGACAAGAAAGTACAATGTCAAAGCTTGCAATCACTAGAATAAAGAACACTTTATCACATGTTCAAAAGGGGTTACAGAAAATAATACACCTCCCACCTCCCAATGCCTAACTCTGACAAGCTTGAACTCCAGGACAAACATGGACTATGTTCACCAATCCTTTTATTGTCAGTTGGCGGTGGTTCACAATTTCGGGGCTCGATGTTCAGGGTACGGCAAGCAGAACCTACAGAGTCCAGCGAGCCCCGAAATTGTGAACCACCACCAACTGACAATAAAAGGATTGGTGAACATAGTCCATGTTTGTCCTGGAGTTCAAGCTTGTCAGAGTTAGGCATTGGGAGGTGGGAGGTGTATTATTTTCTGTAACCCCTTTTGAACATGTGATAAAGTGTTCTTTATTCTAGTGATTGCAAGCTTTGACATTGTACTTTCTTGTCCTTAATAAAATCAAAGTTCTTTGCACCAAAACCAGTTGTCTCTTGCACTTTGTCACATCCCCAAATAAATCCAAAGTCTAGAACCCAGGGAGTGGGAGCGATTCGAACCACTCAGAAGGTCAGAAGTGAACCTGACCCCGAGACCACCCCCTACATATTTGAATAACATCTCTTAGCCCTGTATTGCTTGCAATGTTAATGTATCTGCAGTCAGTAGCTATCCACTTTGCAATAGCATAGGTTATATCATTGTACTTAGCTTGATTCATGGGCTTCCAGCGATTTTGAATTTTTAAAAGAGTACTCTGTCGAAACTGACGGTTTTCATTTGTTGTTGCATTGTTGTTGCCTGTGGCAGAAGAACTGCTGGAAGGTGTATTTTGAGATGTTTAGCATGCAAGCGATTCAGCAGACTAGATGTACTTCTGTGATACTGGAACTCAGTTTGACAGTAGATACAAGTAACTGTCTTTGTATCCAATGAACCGTCAAAATGTTTAAAAGGAAATAAATTCCATTGCTCACTTTTAGAGCTTCATTCCATAAAGTTTACCTTTACCTTTATTCTTTCCATTACTTTCTGTTGAACATTTGTCCACATTAGTCACAATTATTTTTTTTTCGCTTGACCGCTCTATCTACTTTTAGTTTTAACTCTCCTCCTTTTCTTTAAGGATGGCTCTCTGTCCTGCTCTGCCATGTGTAACCTCTCTACCTCACCCAACCTAAGCTGGCATCTTTCTGTCTGACCATCCAACCTGGAATGAACCCCCTCCCCTCTCCCATCCCTTAGTCACCCAACATCAAATGGCAAGCACTTTTGCTCCCTGACTGATAGTATCCTTTAAGTTTTCTCATCACCTGGTCCTACACTTCCAGAGGTAGGAGGTCAGATGGCTGAGTAACAGTAGCGACAATGTCAGCTAAACTGAAATAAGTTTAGATTTTTAATTTGAAAATACGAGATGAAGATTAGCTGGTGTTTAAAAACAAAGTGTTGAACATCGGAGCTCCTTTTTTGAAACTCGTTATTTTTGTAACTTCTGTGATTAACGCATTAAAGAAACATTAATTGCCCCCAAAAAGTGGGGCATTAATCACCAAATTGACAGCCTTAGTAATAAACTAATTGAATGGTGCGAGAGAATCAACGTTAATATTTAATCAACTGGCTTATCTGTTCTTATTATGTTTAAGAAACAATCAGTTGCATTTAGTGATTATGTTCAAACCCAGAAATGTAACCGACAAATAATGAAGATGTGCCACCTTCATAAATGGAGCAAACTAAGGAGAAAGTTGTGTTCAGTCTGTGGGAGGTTAGTGAGCAGTAAGACATAGAATTGCATAGTAATTCTCAATATGCTGCTGTTCAGAAATTTTCTTAGCCCCTTCACTGCCTCCCAATTTTTTCCCAGTGGAATAAGTACTTGTTTTTTTTCTGTTATATCTGCAGCAATCCATGCAATACAGATTGAAAGAAAGTCAATAATGTGTGTCCACTTATGCCTGATGGTGGAGAAGAAAGGACTGGAGAGCAGGCACGAGTTGTCGTTCAAGCACAAGAGATTTGACAAAAGAAATGTGCCTTTTTTTTAAAGTTTGGGATGTGCTTCTCCTTCAACTTCTTCAAGTATGAGCAACTCATTACATTTTGAAAGTGCACACTTGAAGTTTTTAAACTTTGTTTATCTCATTGTGTGTCATATATCTTTAGATGTTCCCAAATCAAACTCGTTAAAAAAATCCAGAGGAAATATCTTTTTTGTCAATTTAACTGTTTATTGCTCATAACTACTATGATATTTAGGCTTCATCCTGTTCTTGCACCTAATACCATTCTTCTAATCAGGTCATTGCTCCATATGAGTAGAAGTGTGATCTTATTCACACAATGTTTTTCTAATGTCGCATTGACCAGGAGTTGATCGAAAACAGCCATGTTACCGTGATTTCTCACTGGAATTGACACAACTGGCCTCCCAGCCTTTGGCTACTGGAAGAATAAACGCCCTATCAGATTGTCTAACATAGGCTATAAATTACAAATCTGGTTTATTAAATGTGAAAATCAAGCACCAAATGAAAGTCAATACAGCTGAGGTCATTTGATTGCAGAACTTTTAACTTGCATCTCCCCAGGTGTACAAAATAAAAAAGACTCAACACTTCATTAAGTCTCTTCGTGATACCAAACTTGTATACGAACTGTAAGTCTATCCTCGTGGAGTCTTCATGCATCCATCACCTCATGAGCTACAGAACAGGGTAACAGGAAGAACTGAAGAGCTGCAACAAGTTGCCCAATATATACTTCTTGTGTGCTTTGAAATTCAAACTAGGATACAGAAACACATAGGGTGTGTTCCACAGTTGAACAAAGCTATCAAATTGAAGTGATGAGGTCATCGACCTGAAACATTACCCTACCTTTCTTTCTCTCCACAGATGCTGCCTGACCTGCTAATTGTTTCCAGCACTTTGGTTTTTATATCAAATGAACGTGATGATTTCCTGAGTTTCAATCGGATGGTCTTTGAGTGTTGACCATTTGCATCTGGTTTCAAACAACTTTACCTGAGATGGATTATCTGCAGGAGAATGCTAGAAATCTGTCTTGCTTTACAATCAAAATGTAAGAAGAATGCTTTGACTCCTGAGTGAGTATGAAAAGCCCTAGATATTGTTTGATAATATGTATACACCAGCTAGGTTGTCTGCTGCAGTTAATATTGCAAGTGGCCAGCAAAACCCAACAAATGGATATTAAAAATGTGGAGACTTTCTCAATAATTTCTGAAGGTAGCATCCTCTTTGTAGACCCAAATAGAATCAAATTAATAGCATTATATTGTTAGGTATGCTGCTTATAAGCAAGGAAGTTAGGAGTTCTGATGAAAATGAACTGTTAATTCTGTTTCTCTCTCCAGAGATGCTGGCTGGCCTGTTGAGTACTTCCAGCATTTTCTGTTTTTATTATATACTATATAAACAGCGACTTGTAGCCAGACCAACAAGTATGACGTTTCCAAAATCATGGTTGAATATTCTAATTTACTGTCAATTATACCATTGCATCCCACGCCCATGTAACCCCATAAACAGGGGATAAAGAAAGTAAATGGTGGCTTACTCTGCTCCTGGATAGCTCCAGTGCCCCGTAACATAATTCCTCTTCCTCTCTCGACATCAAGTTTGACTAACTTGATCGAGTTCTTTGATGAAGTAACAGAGAGGGTTGATGGGGGTAGTGCATTTGATGTTGTGTAAATAGACATTCAAAAGGCGTTTGACAAAGCACCACAGAATAAACTTGTTAGCAAAATTAAAGCCCATAGGATTAAAGGGACAGTCATGGATACAAAACTGGCTAAGGGACAGAGAGCAGAGAGTAATGGTGAGCAGTTGTTTATCAGACTGGAGGGAGGTGTACAATGGTGTTCCCTAGGGGTCAGTATTGGGACCACTGCTCTTTTTGATATATATTAATGACCTGGACTTGGGCAAAATTTCAAAGTTTGCAGATGATACGAAACTCAGAAATGTAGTAAACGATGAGGTGGATATTAATAGACTTCAGGTGACCATAGACAGACTGGTAAAATGGGCAGAAAGATGGTAGATTCACTTTAATGCAGAGAAGTGCAAAGTGATACATTTTGGAAGGAAGAATGAGGAGAGGCAATATAAACTAAATGGTACAATTTTAAAGTGGGTGCAGGAACAGAGAGACCCGGGGGTGTACGTACACAAATATTTAAAGGTGGCAGGATAAGTTGAGAAGGCTGTTAAACAAGCACATGGTATCCTTGGCTTTATTAATAGAATAGAGTACAAAAGCAAGGAAGTTATGCTAAACCTTTAAAAAATCACGGGTTAGTTCTCAACTCGAGTATTGTATCGCATTCTGTGAAAGGACGACAAGACCTTCGGGAAGTTGCAGAGGAGATTTTCTAGAATGATACCAGGATGAGGGATTTCAGTTATATGGAGAGTCTGGAGAAGCTGGGATTGTTCTCCTTCAAGCAGATAAGGTTAAGGGGAGATTTGGTGGAGGTGTTCAGAATTATAGAATCATTGGGCCCAAATTTCCCCATGAGTTGCAATGTTTTTTTGGGTGTAACTTGATTTTTCTGGTGTATTTTTTTAGTTGCAAATATGGCCATTTAATTTGCGCCAGTGTAAGTGAGTTAGTTAAGTTTTTTGTTAGGTCAGTTTATTTTTCAAAAGCGGGCGTTCCCAGCCACTTACACCATTTATGCCAATTTGGCCAGAAAAAAGTTGTACTAAACTAACTTAGGGCAGCATATGTGTCCACTTTTGTCCACACAGAAATACCTTACTTACAGTTAAGGAATAGGCGCAAGTAACTACATTTAAAGCACCAGCAAGCACCAAACAAAGCACAAGCAGTCACAACAATTCAATAAAAAATAAAGAAATGAAGTAAATAATTAAAGGAATAAATAAAAGTACTGCATCAAATCCGACCTTAAACTGAAGGCTGGCCGTACTGGAGTCCGTTCAGCCAGGGCAAGGTGCGGGCGAACGCGGCCGGGTGGGGGGGTGGGGAGGGAGAGAAACGGAGAAAGAACGTGGCAGACTGTGTGTGGGGGAAGGGAGAAGGCTGAACTCTGCAGGTTGTGTGGGGGGGGCGGGGGGGTTTGCTGACGAGGTGGGATAGAGAAGTCACATGACTGAAGGGGGGGAGGGAGAGAGAACAAAAGACCTTTGGGTTTCTTACCTTGTTTTGTAAGGGGAGCTTGGGGTGTGGGTTCGAATCCACACTCCCCTTGGGTTCTGTACATGTGATTTATGAGGGTGGGTGAGTGATGAGGCACCAGACACAGTGGGTAAGAGAACAAAATGGCTAATGTTGTTTATTTAGAATAGTAAACACAAAGATAGAGGGCATAGGAAGAGGTCATAAAATAGCAGTAATGGCAAAATCTCATTCAACAACCCGAAAAATCTCACAACAGGGAAGGGGAAAACAAGAGGTTAAAACATCCCACTCACACACAACCACATCTCCCACTCCCACCCGTCCTACCAATTCCTATCCTAAATTGAGTCTGTGAGGGGGTTTGGGCGATACTCACAATCCTATCGATTCCGGGGTTCTGGGGGCACTTAATTCAGCTCGGGGTCCCTCTGGGGTGGGTTTTATGTCGTTGTTCGGTTTTCCTCTTCGATGTTGCGTCGGTTTCTTCGATCTGCCTCTCGGTTATTGTCAGACTCCAGCTGTGAATCCAGGTTATTGAGCCAGGTGTCCAGGTCTGCACAGCTCTGCGTGCCCCAGCCTGATGCTTCGGCTATTCTCACCCTGTCCAGTGTGTTCAGGGCTAACACCAGCACCTGCTGCCACTTACTAACCAGGAGGTTGGCTCGTGGGTTTTTAGTCTCGACCAAAATCAAAGTTTGCAAAACTCTCTCAGCTCCTCCCCCCCACCCAGCAGCCAGCAGCCCTTTCAAGAACTGACCCCAAACTGTTTTTCTCCACAACTCCTGCATGTCTTTTCCTCTGCACACCTGTCCTCCGCTGTCAACTCTGCCCACAACTCTTTTTTGGTCCACAACCTCCTTTTCTCCACCTTTCTGCAAGTTTTTTTCATACAACTGTATTTCTGGTGGTTCTGAGTCCTATATTTGTATTCAATTCAGTTCTGGTCTTTTCACGCTCAAACCCAGTGGGTGGTCCATTGTGTAAGTTTGGGACGGGGAGATAGCTTTGAATATTTAATCAGAAGATGTCACAGGTACACTCAGGTGTGAGGACCAGGGTATTGTTACGGGGCACATAGGTGCCGGGTAGTCTGTGGGTCCTTTATTATAGTCCTGAGAGTCAGTGGGCCATTCCTGCAGTGATTCATAGTTTTGATTCAGAGCTATTGTCCATATTAATTAGGTAGATAATGGCCCACATTCGTAGTTTGATTTGGGGGGTGGGGGGGGGAATCATTTTCAAACTGGGCCGGGGAGTCCTTATTGGTTGAAGATTTCCCCACTTCAGGCCCGACTCGACCCCTGATTGGCCTGCCAGAAGGAATTTTTTCCCATTGGCCAGTGCCTCTGTCTCGCTTGTGAGCCACACTCCACAATGTTTGTATCTGCCCACACGTTTCCCAGCCTGCCTGGTCTGAGGATTTTACTTGGCCAAAAATGTTCATTTAGTGTATGGAACGATCCCATGTTAGTTTTCTTGTCCTTACGGTGTTTCAAATGCGGCCGTGGATTTTCGAACCTTAGAGTTTTGGGATTGAGAAGAGCTGGGCTGTGTGTTGTGTTAATGGAACATGATTCAGTTTAAAAAAATATTTTATTGAAAATTTTAGAATGTACTTCACTTTAGTGTAATAAAATATTTTTTTATCAAACTGTACTTTAATATGACTCTAATCATTTAAACACTTTAAGATCACTTATAAACTTGTAAAGTTACAAAATTTACAAAACAAAGTCAATTTGAAAAATCTTACACTCTAAAATCACTTAAGCTTCAAGATCAGTTTTTAGGTGTGAAATTAAATAACTTATAGAATGTGAGAACAGTTACTCTCTAAGATCACTTAAGAACTTTAAGGCCACTTATAATCTTGTAAAGTTACATCACTTACAAAACAATTTACATTTGAAAACAGTTACAAAAGTAAAATCAGCAACAACAACAAAAACAACAGCAGCACAGAAAGGCTGCACACATCCCAGATCCACATCTCGGTGAATGTGCATTGCTTCATCAGGGGTGGTAGAGGGGGGTGGGGTTTACTGCTTGGGTCTCTACAGAGACTTGTGCGGGGATTGCCGTGGGAGTGGCAGTGGATTGGCCTGGCTGTGTTCCCTTATTGCAGCAGCTACCTCCCTGATGGCCTGTGCCGTTGTTCCCGCTGCCTCTGAAATTCCCTCCCTGATGGCCTTTGCTGTCATTCCCGCTGCCTCTGAAATGTCCTCCCTCATGTCCCGTGATAGTATTGCTATTTCTGCCATCAATGTCATTACCTCATCACCCACCCCACTGACTGTGTTCACGAGTGATCGGGTAAGCTCATTGGTCTCCATACCCAATGCCATCACCTGAGCCACATCTGTTGCACCCTCCAGCTCAGGACAGCATGGTACATTTCTCCTTGGCCTCGCCCTGGGTCTGTCTCGCGGAATCCCTCCAGTGTGAGGCACAGGCTGGGAAGGTGTGGCCATGGGTGTTCCGTGCTGCATTCCACCAGGAATGGGAGCCAGAACCTCGGACGGTGGGCCCCTGGGTGTTCCATACTGCAGTCCAGCAGGAATGGGAGCCAGAACCTCGGACGGTGGGCCCCTGGGTGTTCCATACAGCAGTCCAGCAGGAGTGGGACCCAGAACATAAGAACACAAGAATTAGGAACAGGAGTAGGCCATCTAGACCCTCGAGCCTGCTCCGCCATTCAACAAGATCATGGCTGATCTGGCCGTGGACTCAGCTCCACTTACCTGCCCGATCCCTGTAACGCTTAATTCCCTTATTGGTTAAAAATCTATCTATCTCTGTGATTTGAATACATTCAATGAGCTAGCCTCAACTGCTTCCTTGGGCAGAGAATTCCACAGATTCACAACCCTCTGGGAGAAGAAATTCCTTCTCAACTCGGTTTTAAATTGGCTCCCCCGTATTTTGAGGCTGTGCCCCCTAGTTCTAGTCTCCCTGACCAGTGGACAAAACCTCTCTGCCTCTATCTTGTCTATCCCTTTCATGATTTTAAATGTTTCTATAAGATCACCCCTCATCCTTCTGAACTCCAACGAGTAAAGACACAGTCTACTCAATCTATCATCATAAGGTAACCCCCTCATCTCCGGAATCAGCCGAGTGAATCGTCTTTGTACCCCCTCCAAAGCTAGTATATCCTTCCTTAAGTAAGGTGACCAAAACTGCACGCAGTACTCCAGGTGCAGCCTCACCAATATCCTATACAGTTGCAGAAGGACCTCCCTGCTTTTGTACTCCATCCCTCTCGCAATGAAGGCCAACATTCCATTCGCCTTCCTGATTACCTGCTGCACCTGCAAACTAACTTTTTGGGATTCATGCACAAGGACAACCTGACTGCCTGCCTCTCTTCGGCTCTTACATCCGGTCCAGGGTGTCCTTGGAGATGGAGCACGCGGTGTCCACCGGTACGCTCGCGGCCTTCCGCGAGAGGTGGGCACCGGAGGGACTGGAGTGCATCATCACGCCCGGCAACCAAATTTTAATTTGATTTTACGTTTTTAAGTTTAATTTGTTTTAATTGCCGGTGCTTTTAGTGTCCCCCTTCCCTTTTATAGGTGGCACTGGGGAAAATTGTGATTTTAGTGCCCAAAAAAAAACCAAAAAAAGAAAAACACAAAAAAAACCCAAAAAAATGGGGGAAAAAAAAAAAAAGGGCCTTGTAAATGTCTGGAGTGTCACCCAGGTCGGGTGGCACCGTTTAATGTTTTATGTTTTGCAGGTGAACTCCAAAAAGAGTTTCATGCACAAGGAGCCCCAGGTCCCTCTGCACCGCAGTATGTTGTAATTTCTCCCCATTCAAATAATATTTCCTTTTACTGATTTTTTTTCCCAAGTTGGATGACCTCACACTTTCCGATATTGTATTCCATCTGCCAAACCTTAGCCCATTCGCTTAACCTATCTAAATCTCTTTGCAGCCTTTCTGTGTCCTCTACACAACCCGCTTTCCCACTAATCTTTGTGTCATCTGCAAATTTTGTTACACTACACTCTGTCCCCTCTTCCAGGTCATCTATGTATATTGTAAACAGTTGTGGTCCCAGCACCGATCCCTGTGGCACACCACTAACCACCGATTTCCAACCCGAAAAGAACCCATTTATCCCGACTCTCTGCTTTCTGTTAGCCAGCCAATTCTCTATCCATGCTAATACATTTCCTCTGACTCCGCGTACCTTTATCTTCTGCAGTAACCTTTTGTGTGGCACCTTATCGAATGCCTTTTGGAAATCTAAATACACCACATCCATCGGTACACCTCTATCCACCATGCTCGTTATATCCTCAAAGAATTCCAGTAAATTAGTTAAACATGATTTCCCCTTCATGAATCCATGTTGCGTCTGCTTGATTGCACTATTCCTGTCTAGATGTTCCGCTATTTCTTCCTTAATGATAGCTTCAAGCATTTTCCCCACTACAGATGTTAAACTAACCGACCTATAGTTACCTGCCTTTTGTCTGCCCCCTTTTTAAACAGAGGCATTACATTAGCTGCTTTCCAATCTGCTGGTACCTCCCCAGAGTCCAGAGAATTTTGGTAGATTATAACGAATGCATCTGCTATAACTTCTGCCATCTCTTTTAATACCCTGGGATGCATTTCATCAGGACCAGGGGACTTGTCTACCTTGAGTCCCATTAGCCTGTCCAGCACTACCCCCCTCGTGATAATGATTATCTCAAGGTCCTCCTTTCCCACATTCCTATGACCAACAATTTTTGGCATGGTTTTTGTGTCTTCCACTGTGAAGACCGAAGCAAAATAATTGTTTAAGGTCTCAGCCATTTCCACATTTCCCATTATTAAATCCCCTTCTCATCTTCTAAGGGACCAACATTTACTTTAGTCACTCTTTTCCGTTTTATATATCAGTAAAAGCTTTTACTATCTGTTTTTGTGTTTTGCGCAAGTTTAATTTCGTAATCTATCTTTCCTTTCTTTATTGCTTTCTTAGTCATTCTTTGTTGTCGTTTAAAATGTTCCCAATCTGCTAGTTTCCCACTCACCTTGGCCACCTTATACGCATTGGTTTTTAATTTGATACTCTCCTTTATTTCCTTGGTTATCCACGGCTGGTTATCCCTTCTCTTACCGCCCTTCTTTTTCACTGGAATATATTTTTGTTGAGCACTATGAAAGAGCTCCTTAAAAGTCCTCCACTGTTCCTCAATTGTGCCACCGTTTAGTCTTTGTTTCCAGTCTACTTTAGCCAACTCTGCCCTCATCCCACTGTAGTCCCCTTTGTTTATGCATAGTACGCTCGTTTGAGACACAACTTCCTCACCCTCAATCTGTATTACAAATTCAACCATACTGTGATCACTCATTCCGAGAGGATCTTTTACTAGGAGATCATTTATTATTCCTGTCTCATTACACAGGACCAGATCTATGATAACTTGCTCCCTTGTAGGTTCTGTAACATATGGTTCTAAGAAACAATCCCGTATGCATTCTATGAATTCCTCCTCCAGGCTTGCCCGTGCGATTTGATTTGACCAGTCGATATGTAGGTTAATGTAAGGGCGATGATTCCTCTGGGGAGTACAGCCAGAGCTTAGTCCATGGCACCAGGAAATAAGGAGAAACAGTGGCAGAAGGATCGGCTCCCGAGGACAGATTTAAAGTGATTGGCAAAAGCACCAGAGGAAATATGAGGAAACATTTTTTTGCACGCGTTGTGATCTGAATGCACTGCCTGAAAGGGTGGTGGAATCAGATGCAATAGTATCCAAAGAGAATTGGATAAATACGTGAATGAAAAAATTGACAGGGCTATGGGGAAAGAGCAGGGGAGTAGAACTGATTCGATAGCTCTAATAAAGTGGCATGATGGGCTGAATGGCTGCCTTCTGTGCTGTATCATTCTATGATTCTAAGATCAAAAGAATAGTTCAATTTTAATTTCATATAATTAATTTGCAATTTCATTATCATAATGTCACAAGAGGGCATAAGAAACCCTTCAAGGTTATGGAAGCAAGACATTGAGATACAAGCACAGGAGATACAACAACTGGCCGACAGCCACGATATGCGAGGATTCTTCGCTGCAGTCAAGGCCACCTATGGTCCAAACTCCCAAGGCCCCACCCCACTCCTGGCCAAGAACGGGGAAACACTCATCAAGGACACCGAGGCTGTCAGGGCCCGATGGAAGGAGCACTTTGAAGATCTCCTCAATCGAGACTCTGCCTTTGACTCGAGTGTTCTCGACTCCATCCCACAGCATGCGACCCACCACCTCAGTAAAACCCCAACATTGCATGATGTAGGCAAAGCCATAAAACAGCTTAGAATAACAAGGCTACGGGTGCGGATGGAATCCTTGCTGAGGCGCTAAAGTATGGCGGAGAGGCACTGTTGGTGCGGATACATGACCTCATCTCTCTCATCTGGAGGGAGGAGAGCATGCCGGGAGATCTGAAAGATGCAGTGATTGTGACCATTTTTAAAAAGGGGGACAAGTCCGACTGCGGCAACTACAGGGGATTCTCCCTGCTTTCAGCCACTGGGAAAGTCGTCGCTCGAGTTCTCCTCAATCGTCTTCTCCCTGTGGCCGAGGAGCTCCTCCCGGAATCACAATGCGGATTTCGTCCCCTACGGGGCACAATGGACATGCTCTTTGCAGCGCGACAGTTGCAGGAACAATGCAGGGAGCAGCGCCAGCCCTAATACATGGCCTTTTTCGATCTTACAAAGGCCTTTGACACTGTCAACCGTGAGGGTCTATGGAACGTCCTCCTCCATTTCGAATGCCCCCAAAAGTTTGTCAACATCCTTCGCCTGCTCCACGATGACATGCAGGCCGTGATCCTTACCAGCGGATCCATCACAGACCCAATCCACGTCCGGACCGGGGTCAAACAGGACTGCGTCATCGCTCCAACCCTCTTCTCAATCTTTCTCGTTGTCATGCTCCATCTCACAATCAACAAGCTCCCCGCTGGAGTGGAACTAAACTACAGAACCAGTGGGAAGCTGTTTAACCTTCGCCGCCTCCAGGCCAGTCCAAGATCACCCCAACCTCTGTTGTTGAGCTGCAGTATGTGGACGACGCCTGCGTCTGCGCACATTCTGAGGCTGAACTCCAGGATATAGTCAATGTATTCACTGAGGCATATGAAAGCATGGGCCTTACGCTTAACATCCGTAAGACAAAGGTCCTCCACCAGCCTGTCCTCACCGCACAGCACTGCCCTCAGTCATCAAGATCCACAACGCGGCCCTGGACAACGTGGACCATTTCCCATATCTCGGGAGCCTCTTATCAACAAAGGCAGACATTGATGCGAAGATTCAGCATTGCCTCCAGTGCGCCAGTGCAGCCCTCGGTCACCTGAGGAAAAGAGTGTTTGAAGACCAGGCCCTCTAATCTACCACCAACTCATGGTCTACAGGGCTGTAGTAATACCCACCCTCCTGTATGGATCTGAGGCATGGACGATATATAGAAGACACCTCAAGTCGCTGGAGATATATCACTAACGATGTCTCAGCAAGATCCTGCAAATCCCCTGGGAGGACAGACGCACCAACATCAGTGTCCTCGACCAGGCTAACATCCCCAGCATTGAAGCACTGACCACACTCGATCAGCTTCGCTGAGCAGGCCACATAGTTTGCATGCCAGATACGATACTCCCTGAGCAAATGCTTTATGTGGAGCTCCTTCATGGTAAACAAGCCAAAGGAGGACAGCGGAAATGTTATAAGGACACCCTCAAAGCCTCCGTGGCAAAGTGCGACATCACCACTGACACTTGGGAGACGCTGGTCGCAGACCGCCCGGGGTGGAGAAAGTACATCCGGGAGGGCATTGAGTTCTTCGAGTCTCAACGCAAAGAGCATGAAGAGGCCAAGTGCAGGCAGCGGAAGGAGCGCGTGGCAAACCAGCCCCACCCACTTCTTCCCTCGACGAATGTCTGTCCCACCTGTGACAGGGTCTGTGGCTCTCGTATCAGACTGGTCAGCGATCAAAGAACTCACTTTGGGAGTGGAAGCAAGTCTTCCTCGATTCCGAGGGACTGCCGATGATGATGGACAAGTTGGCTCCCTGATGCATGTGTTCCTGTACTGACTTGGGACTATACTCTTTTTTTGGTGGTTAGTGGTTTGGCAGATATAAAACACATACAAAGCTGGAGGTTACAGCCTACCCCTAATGATTCTTGATTGCATTATCTCTGAATAATCTGCTGAATTGGAACATATCCAGACTTACTGGGTTCCTTCCCTTTTGTGCAAGGAAATAAATTACACTTTCCTGAAGGCAGACACTTTGTTGATTAAGTATGGGTTGAAACTCCCTCATCCGGAACCCTCAGGACCTGGCCTGTTCTGGATAAAGGATTTTTCTGGACGAGGGTTGGTCACATTAAATTGGATGGTACAGGTACTGAGCAAGGGGATATCAGAGCTGGCTGGCTTGGTGCTGGGAGTGCGGTAGAGAGATCATGGTGGGAGGGGGGTGTTAGGGGGCGGTGGATCGCGGGGTCAGGCCAGTGATTGCGAGGGTCAGCAACGAGGAAGGACTTCAATTTGTTCCATTTGTTCATGCCGGAGTTCTGCGCATGCGCCACCCAGTGGCCGGGAATGGTTCTGGATGAGGGGTGTTTCTGGATAAGGGAGTTCTTGATAAAGGCGGTTCAACCTGTCGTACTATTTCAGATAGTCACAGAGGATTTTGCACTTTTCCCTTTGTCAACTGAGGCATGTGTTAAAATACAGCCGCCTTTCATTGAGTATAGCAAATGCCTGAGTCACTGTGGGGCAAGATAGATTTGATGTGATAATGACACTTCCAGTACAGTTCACTGGAGCAGATCCCCATATTGCGGGCAACAACATTCCTTTGCAAGGCTTCTGCTTTTTACCTTTCAAAGAAAAACGGATGGAATGTGAGCCACAAAATGCAGCTTAAAAATCCCAGATTCCCATTTAATAAACACAGATTTAATTTAAAGCGGCAGACTCAATTTTAGGGAACAGCAACTCCTTTGTATACGATAGTTATAGTCTCTGGTTTTCTGTTTTCATGGAAACATGGATAGAATTGTGGACTGCTTTCCTCCAAACATCAGTAAAAATAATTGAATCCCATATAACAGAAATATAATTTAACTTATTCAGTTACCATAAGCCAGTAATCCTGGTCACTGTATTATCTAAAATAATTTTTAGGAGTTCTTAAACTTTTTCATGGGGAGGGAAAGATTGGGCCCACCGAACCCTTTTTCTTAGTGCTCCTCAGTAAATAATGACAAGCTGGTGGCTTTAGGAATAAAGTAAACAATAATTTCCTCCAAGCATTGAAGAGTGTGTAGATATTGCAATATTCATACGTGACAGATATATTTGTGATACTTGTACTATTGCATAGTCCGAGACAATTATGTATTTACATCGAATTACATGGAAACAGATTGTTGAACCCAATTTCTCCATGTTGGTATTTATTGTCCACACAAGCTCAGTGGTCCTAATCCCATGTTCCCAGTCTTTCCCTCTCTCCTCCTTGCCTTCAACCATCTATCTAATCTATTCTTAAAAGTTGATATTGTCTTTGATTCATAGAAACATAGAAACATAGAAAATAGGTGCAGGAGTAGGCCATTCGGCCCTTCTAGCCTGCACCGCCATTCAATGAGTTCATGACTGAACATTCAACTTCAGTACCCCATTCCTGCTTTCTCACCATACCCCTTGATCCCCCGAGTAGTAAGGACTTCATCTAACTCCTTTTTGAATATATTTAGTGAATTGGCTTCAACAACTTTCTGTGGGGAAGAGAGGGAAATTCTATTAAGGGCTAGAGTGACTGGACCGGAAGGGAAGGCAGATTTTGTGGAAATGGACAGCCCCCAACGGTGGCACCACATATTACTCGTGAAATATTACCTCCCCACCACACTAAAGATTTGGGAGTTATGGTGCGCCAGGCTATAGACAAGGCTGACCTGACCAGCCGGGATGTGCAAATTGTAAAACATGGCCGAACAGTCCAATTCCACGGGGACCCCGAGAAGGTCTTAACGACTCTGCAGCATCATACTGGCTCTGACATACCTGACTATGTGGATCCTCATGTGTGGGCAGAGGACCCCTCCCAAGTGGGTTATATTCCCATTGATCCGATTGAGATCCCAGTGCAGGGCAATGTGGACTGGCCCTCTATCCGACAGTACCCACTGAAATCACAGGCAATACCGAGTATCCACCGAGCTTTGGAGGCTAGCCGAGTCGAACCAATTTGCCAGTTTCCAGTCCCTAGCACGGCTAAACAAATGCGACAGTGGTTGGGGATGATCAATTACTGCAGATCCTCGATCCCTAATGTTGCCCTGATGACTAAGCACCTCACCCCGTATACAAATAAGTAAGGCAGCTTTGAAATAGAAACCGCAGACGTCCAAGCCTTTAAGGAACTAAAGACAGCCCTGCTGCAAGCTCCGGCTTTGGGCCGGCCCCTCTATGACCGGCCCTTTCAACTGTATTGTACAATTCTGAAAGACTGTGCTACCGTTGTCAACACCACTCACTCCGTAGCTGCCCTCCTGGGCCAACTGCACACTCAACACCTTACCATGGCCAGGCAAAGCAGATATGAGATCTACTTACTAAACAATCCTAAGCTGACCTCTCGGTACTGTACTGCCATTAATCCGGCCTGTTTTCTTACTGAGCCGCCCCAAGATGAGGAAGAACCCAGTCATGAGGTACACGAATCTCAGGATACGCCATAGTAAAACAGGAGAATCAGGTCTTGGAATCTGCCGCTTTTGAAACCGCCTATTCTGCCCAACAAGCTGAACTATTCGCCCTCACCTGAGCCTGTATCTTGGCCAAAGATCTCAAAGTCAATATCTATACCGACTCTAGGTATGCCTTTGGGGTGGTCCATGATTTCGGACAATTATGGAAAAATAGGGGATTCCTAACCTCACAGGGGAAATGAGATATCCCATAAGCAACTAGTATCTGATTTGTTGCAAGCCCTCATGCCCCCCAAGCACATTGCCGTTGTTAAATGTACCGCCCACACCACCGGAAAATCCCCGGTTGATATAGGGAACCACTGTGCTGACAAAGAGGCTAAACAGGCCTCTCGTGACCAACAGATGGTAGTGCCCAAAATGATGAGTCAGACTAAAAATCCTGCGAAGGATAAGTTAGCCTCGGAAAAACCAATGCCAACCATCCAAGATGTTATTTCTGATACAGCCTCACAAACCTCACAGGCTTTTCTAGCTCTCTGTCCTAATCTCTTGAACTGAATCTATGTTAGCTTGTTCTTGACCCTTATCCACTGGTAACCATCCATTTCTATCTACTCTGTCCTATCCCTTCATAATCTTAAACATCCTTATCAAATCACCCTGTAAACTCCTCTACTCTAACAGTCCCGATTTTCGAAGTCTTTCTTAGTATTTGTATTTCCTCATCCCAGTGAATCTGAGCTGTCTCCTCTCTCATGCTCCAAAATCCTTCCTGTAGTGTGCGGTCCAAAACTGCACACAGTACTCTGCCTGTGGTCTTATTAAGGATTTATATCAATTCACCATGACATCTCAACTTTTATAATCTATACTTCGTAGACTAAAACCTGGTATTCCCTTTGGCTGTTTTTTTATGGGCTTATCCACTTGAGGTGCTGCTTTTAATGTCTTGTGAACCTAAACATCCAAATCTCCGCTCTCCCACATTACCCAACCACCCCCATTGGAAGTACAACTTTCACCAAAATACATCACCTGACATTTAGTGACAGCGAACATCATCTGCCACTTTTATTGTCTATTCCATGATCTTATCAATATCCCCTGGCAGCTTTCTTTGGTCCTCAGCATATTGACTTTACCTTCTATCGTGACTGCAACTTTGGACACATGCAACTCGGTGGTGGACTTGGGCAGACAATCAAAATGCCCAGCCGATGGCACCAACAAGAGGCTTGAACAACTTGAATCTGATAGAATAGCTGCCCACGCATTTCCAGTGCTTATTGGCCACTTGCAGACTGGGACCTGACTCCTATTTAAAGCTAACTTGGGCCCCTTAAAGCAAGGTGATTTTTCATTGGTGGTGTTACTGCGGCGTGATTTCTGAAGTCTAAATAGACAAACCTCTGCTGCCAGGGCACCCTGTTGCAGTGGTCCTGTGATGGTAGAGCAGGTGAGGGTCCGGAGACAAGTCCTCTACCCATCCGATGTAGACGGGTGCCCGGGCAGGCGTTTCAGCAGCTATGAAAGGATATTGCGGAGAATGTGAATGTCTACAGTGTTATCCCAAGGACCTGGATGCAATTCCAAGAAACATTCATTGACCTTAGCTGGACAGCAAAGGTGAGAATGATATCTTATCTCCTTTTCTCAGGATGATGCCTTGCCACAGTACTGTTCCCCCGCCCCCGCCGCCCACCATTCTCCCACACTCCCAATTCTTTCCTCACGCACTGCACATGTTTTTCCTCCAATCACAACGGGACACTATACCAACCCTCCTTCTGATTATAATCACACACTCATCGCCTGCTGTTGCCCTCAGAAATTGCACAAGCAGTATTCTGCTTTTACCTAATGACAACCACAATCCATTTCACTCTCCTGCTAACTGCTTTCTTGGCTAATTTCATCACTGATAAGGCTGTTTCTGGCTTAAATGGCAGGTCTCAGAATCCCCTAATGATCACAGTAAAACATGTGCAAATTTGGTTTATTGAAAAGATCAGAAATGAACTATGCAAAGATAATTTTAATGCATGTCTCCAGATGATTTTTCATAAAGTGTTGAAGGGAGGATTCTAAAACACAAATGCGATCCAAAAGTCAACTGTTAATAAAAATCTGATTATTGTACTTTATTCTCGTTTGCCATTTTGGGGAATTGGCATTCCTGTTGTATAAATCCTCCAACTCCTCGTTATTGATGGTGAGAAAGATTGATGTGACATATTCTCGTCTCTAATGTCCCTCTTTAAAAGGATTCTGTCATTGGGAATTTGTGTAAACCTGAAAACCTGAAATTACTCTTTGTAAACAGGAACCATTTGGTGGGGGCAGCAGTTATCAATAATGGGAGAAGATTTGTGAATCTGCTGTCATTTTCATAATGACATGATTTATGTTACATCATTGAGAACTTGCATGAAGATTACTGTAAATATGCACAGCCAGTGTACAATTCCTGATATTTCTCTAAAACTAGTCTCCATTTCCATATGGTAGTTTGCGGCTTGCAAGGAAAAAAATACTTCTTTAAAATTCCTGTCGAGTGATAATTAGGTATGTGCATTTATAGCTTTTACACCACACAGCTGATGAGCAAATAATTATTCAGATTAGCACTAAAGTCAAACTATCAAGTTTTGAGGTCATAACAACTAACATATCAGTATTAGGAATATATTAATATAGAAACGCCCTTAGTTTTGTTTCTGGGTGAAGAATTGAGGACTGAAACAAAGAGTCAGAACTCTCTAGGCAGCTCAAACAATTGAACACTTTCCTACCACTTGGTAAATTGAATCTGATCTTTGATGGGTTGGAAGTAGGAATGAAATGCTGCATCTCAGGGGATACCGACATTGTTCAACTCTTCCGACTCGAATCATTGCTCCTATTGGCTGATCATGGAACACAATGCAATATACTTTGCAGGATTCCCCAAAGTGCAGGTTTTTAAATGCTGGCACCCATGTGGTCATCTAAGCCCCTACAAACAATGCCATTGGCCTTCGTGATCACAAGGGAATCAGCTGCATCAGTGTATACGTGATCAGTGACCAGCAACACAGGACCATGCAGGCAGAAGTAAGGACCACAATAGCAAAATACTGCAGATGCTGGAAATCTGAAATAAAGCAGAAAATGCTGGAAATACTCAGCAGGACAGGCAGCAATTGTGGAGAGAGAGACAATGTTTTTTTATTTGTTCCTGGGATGTAGGCAAGGCCAGCATTTATTGCCCAGCCCTAATTGCCACCTTCTTGAACCGCTGCAGTCCATGTAGTGAAGGTACTCCACCAATGCTGTTAGAGAGGGAGTTCCAGGATTTTGACCCAGTGATGATGAAGAAACGGCAACATATTTCCAAGTCAGGATGGTGTGTGACTTCGAGGGGAACTTGAAGGTGGACGTGTTCCCATGCGCCTGCTGCCCTTGTCCCTGGGAGGTGTTGGTGACGAAGCCTTGGCGAGTTGCTGCAGTGCATCTTATAGTTGGTACACACTGCAGCCACGGTGTGCCGGTTGAGGAAGTGACTGTTTAAAGTGGTGGATGGGGTGCAAATCAAGTGGGCTGCTTTGTCCTGGATGGTGTCGAGCTTCTTGAGTATTGTTGGAGCTGAACTCATCCAGGCAAGTTGAGAGTGTTCCATCACACTCCTGACTTGTGCCTTGTCGATGCTGGAAAGACTTTGGGGAATCAGGAAGTGAATCACTTGCCACAGAATACCCAGCCTCTGACCTGCTGTTGTGGCAAACAGTATTTTTATGGCTGGTCCAGTTAAGGTTCTGGTCAATAGTGATTCCACCCCCCCCCCCCCGCCCCCCAGGATGTTAATGTTGGAGGATTCAGCAACGGTAATGCCGTTGAATGTCAAGAGGCAGTGGTTAGACTCTCTTGTTGGAGATGGTCATTGCCTGGCACTTGTGTGGCATGAATGTTATTTACCTTTTATCAGCCCAAGCCTGAATGTCGTCCAGGTTTGCTGCATGTGGGCATGGACTTCCTCATTATCTAAGGAATTGTGAATGGAACTGTACACTGTGCAATCATCAGCGAACATTCCCACTTCTGACCTTATATGGAGGGAAGGTCATTGATGAAGCAGCTGAAGATGATTGGGCCTAGGACACTGCCCTGAGGAACTCCTGCAGTGATATCCTGGGGCTGAGATGATCGGGCTCCCAACAACTACAACCGTCTTCCTTTGTGCTCAGTATGACTCCAGCCAATGGAGAGTTTTCTCTCTATTTCTATTGACTTTAATTTTACTCGGGCTCCTTGATGCCACACTCAGTCAAATGCTGCCTTGGTGTCGAAGGCAGTCACTCTCATCTCACCTCTGGAATTCAGCTCTTTTGTCCATGTTTGGACCAAGGCTGTAATGGGGCCAAGTGGGCCTGGCAGAACCCAAACTGGGCATCGGTGAGCAGGTTATTGGTGGGTAAGTGGCGCATGATAGCACTGTTAACGACACCTTCCATCACTTTGCTGATGATTGAGAGTAGATTGATGGGGTGGTAATTGGCTGGATTCGATATATCCTGATTTTTGTGGACAGGATATACCTGGGCAATTTTCCAAATTGTCAGTTGCCAGTGTTGCGGCTGTACTAGAACAACTTGGCTAGAGGCACGGCCAGTTCCGGAGCACAAGTCTTCAGAATGACAGCCAGGATGTTCTCAGGGCCTTTGCTGTCTCCAGTGCACTCAGCCATTTCTTGATATCACGTGGAGCGAATCGAATTGGCTGAAGACTGTCTTCTGTGATGGTGGGGACCTTGGGTTTAGGCCGATATGGATTGTCCACTCGGCATTTCTGGCTGAAGATGGTTGCAAACGCTTCAGCCTTATCTTTTGCACTCACGTGCTGGGCTCCGCCATCATTGAGGATGAGGATATTCATGGAGTCTCCGCCTCGCATTAGCTGTTTAATGGTCCATCACTATTCACGACTGAATGTGGCAGGACTGTAGAGCTTTGATCTGATCCGTTGCTTGTGGAATCGCTTAGCTCAGTCTATAGCAAGCTGTTTTTAAGATTTCAGGTCGTTAGCTTTTCATCAGAATTGGAAAAAGTTAAAGAGGTAACAGGTTTTAAACAAGTACAGAGGCAGGGATAGAGGAGGTGGGAGGAAAGAGCTAAAGGGAAGGTCTGTGCTCGGGTAGAAGGCTGGAGTGATTAAAGGACAAAAATGAATCATTCATTTTAAGACAATTATCTGTAACTGTGCTATTTAAAGGAGAAGGCAAACTGGAAGGCGCTTATTATACCCAGATATCATCTTCAGACTTGGCTCATGACGTAATTGCAACAGCCATGAACATCATCTGTGAAGATACAATAAAGCCACCAGACTCAATTTTGTCTGACCTTGTGCTGTTCGCAGGGCCTTACATGTAACCTGTGCATATTGAAAAATTAATCTTCATGTTTTTTGTCATTGATTTCAATGAATTATGGAATAATACAGCACATAAGGAGGCCATTCAGCCCATTGTGCCTGTGTCAGTTCTTCATTAGAGCTATCCAACTAGTCCCACTCTCCTGCTCTTTCCCCATAGCCCTCTCAATGTTTTTCCCAAGTATTTATCCAATTCTCTTTTGTATGTTACGATTGAATCTGATTCCACCACCTTTTCAGGCCGTGCATTCCAGATCATAACCACTCATTGCATAAAAAACGTTTCCTCATGTCGCTTCTGATTCTTTAGCCAATCACTTTCACACTATGGGGCCGATTTTCAGCGAGGCCTCCACCTGCCCAAGTGCAGCCGATGGCCGCCGGGTACCGGACGGTACTTTGGGCGGGATATTCATGAAGAAGGTCCCTCGAAGGTCGGCGGGCAGTAAATGGACGATGTACGTCACCGATCTGGGCGGCAGCGGGCAGGAGGTCTCATTCTCGACGGCAGAGGCGCTTGTCGCCCAAGTGTCACCGAGGATGGAGTCGGGCCCACGGAGGGTCGAAGACCTGAAAATAAAAATCACAAATAAAAAATACAAAAACTATCCGAAGACCTTCAGGGGACCCCATTGAGGTAAGTCGCTGTGGAAATTTAAAAAAAAATGTTCACTTTTAACCTTTTTTTCAGGTTCTTCATATTCACCATCGGGGACAGGCCAGCCTCCAGCCAGCGCCCCCTCCCGTTCTGCCACCGACTCCCGCCCGCAGGAATCTGGGAGCTCGAGGGCGGGAGCTCAGTTGCGTCACTCGGCCGTCCGCTGACGTCAGCGGACCATTCCCGGCGGCTCTCCCCTCCCGCCCGCTCCAGGCCACTCCGAAAGTGGCACTGGGCGGATCTGCAGGAGGAATGTCAGCGGGAGTGAGGGGGTTGAGGTGATAGGACGGTGGTGCGGGCGGTGGCCTGATGAATTTCAGCCCCATTGTCCTTTAGTTACTGACCCTTTTGCCACTGGAAACAGTTAATCCTCGTTTACTCTAGCAACACCTTTCATTTATTGTACACCTCGATCAAATCTCCTCTTAAACTTTCTCTAACTTTCCCAGTCTCTCCGCATAACTGGAATCTCTCATCCAAAGTACCATTCTAGTAAATCTCTTCTTCATCCTCGCCAAGACCTTGACATCCTTCCCAGAATTGAATATAATACAATACTCCAGCTGAGGCCTAACCAGTGTTTTATACAGGTTTAGCATAACTTCCTTGTTTTTGTACACAGTGGGCTGGGTTTTAAGATTGCTGTGCGCGAGGAGTAGTGGGATCCAGTGGCCTGCGGGAAACCCAGAAGTCAGTGTGACATGTCTGTCAGTGGTTTTTTAACCCAGACGCTGCATTACCATATCATTTCCTGGTTTTCCGACCAATTAGCATCAGAGGGCGTGATGATGACTCACATCACCCAATTTTAACTGCAGTATTTAAAGGGGCACTCCAAAAATGCAATTTAAAGGAGTTTGGAGTTGGGAGCTAAGGGTAGGAAGTGGAAGAATGGAGTCAAGAAAGTCAATGGTTGCACCTCGGTTCAGTGACGCCTCCCTGGATGTGCTGCTGGGGGCTTTGAGGACCGGAAGGCATGTACTGTTCCCTAGCAACAGGAGGAAGAAGCCAGCGGGGGCACCAAGAAGGCGTGTTTTGAGGTAGCAGAGGAGGTCAGCAGCAGGAGTATGGTGCCACACACCTGGATACACTGTAGGATGTGATTCAATGATCTAAGCAGGGCAGAAAAGGTGAGAGCAACAGCACATTGCCCTATATCCTGCTGTGCCGATCACCTCAACCCCCTCACCCTGCTTTCCCAAGCCTACTCCAGCACATCACTCCTCAAACCAACTTACCTTGCAGGTGCACCCATCCCTCTCTGTCTATGCAGCTACTCACATCCCCATCTGTCTATCCACTACCCACGCACATCCTCATCCTTATGCAATGTCACACCTCCCCCTCATAGTGACCCTCAACAAATGCTCTCCATCCATCTGTTCAAGGCATGCCATAACTCTCACTCATAGGTCTCTTCTTTCCCTCCTTACAGGAGAAGAGAGCACAGTACATGAAGGAGAGGTAGCGAATCGGAGGTGGCCCTCCACAGATCTCACAGCTAACAAGTGCAGAGAAGGAGGAGCTGGAAGTAAATAGAGTCTCGGTGTGCCTGGCTGTCAGAGACCTGGTGACAATTAAATATCACACAGCCACATGGCATACAACGCTCAGTCACGTTGACTTGATGTCAACTGCGTGTGAAATATGATCATGTGCATAGTGAAAATGTCAAACTTTCTTACCTTGACAGAATTCATTCTTGACTTTTATCTCCCACACAGCCTTTACACATCCCGCAGGAGGTGGTCCAGGGGCTGATGGTGATGATGATGACTCATCAGAGGAGGGTGCAATGTCACAGGACTCTTGCAGACCATGCACCAGCTCAGATAATCTACACTTTGGTGGGACCAGTAAAACAGATAGTTGGGTTTTCACATCACAAGTGAACATGCTGAGATGGTGACGACAGTGACAGCAGTGGAAAGGCTGCTTTGGAGGGTGCAGGACACTCCAAGCTCTGCTCAGCTGGACACAGATGCTGTATCTCGGAAGCCGTTGGTGAAGAGGATACTTCTGGAGCAGCAGCAAAGAATCCACAATGTACTGGCAGGCGTTCCAGCTGCACTGTGCACCATTGCAGTGATTGGAGGAGTCCATCTCAAGCATGAGCAGCATGATGTCTTCGTCCATGGAAAGAGTGGCCACCTGCATGGAGCATCAAACGTGGCAATCACTGGAGTGCATGCAGGCCCTCACCAATCACTTGCACATTCTGAATGCCACCGTAAATAGGATGACTCATACCCTAGCTTTAGCCGTTAGGCCCCCCCATTGATCTGCAGCAAAGTGTTCTTCAGCACAACGGTACCAGGGAATTGTGGCTGGGCCATGAGAAGGATTATGGTGAGAGGGGACATGGATGTGGGGACTCTGCTCAAAGTGCTTCCACTTCTCGCTTGATGCTTCCCCCCACACTCTGCCTCGGGTCCCTATGGCTGAGACTGCCCCTGCACAGGTGCAGGCAGAGCAGTCTTTGGCGGGGCCCTCACGAGCTCCAAAACTCAGAGGACATCGGCCAAGAGCATCTTGGTTGTCAGGGCAGGGATCTGAGTAGCCTCCCTCTACCTCTACCTCTGTTGAAACCACAGGCTTTGCACCTCATAGAAGTGGTCGGAAAAGGAAAAGTAACGATTAAAGTCGCACAAGGATATGAGATGGGTGAGTTACATATTCATAGAATGATAAGTTTCAGTTGTATATGTGAGCTATGTAAATATGATTGTTTTGCACCACTTTCCCGTCTTGTCCATTCTTGCTTGCTGGCTGGCAAGTGGCCTTTTCAGTTGAATAATGATCAATGTGAAGACATGAATTGACACGGAGCAATGGCGGGCTGTGAAAGGGAGGTTTGGTTGTTTGCAGGGAGGGGGTGGGGGTGAAAGTGGCTTTTGCATATGGTTCTTAGATGGGTGCACTGGTGGAACCTAAGTGAACCTTGCTATAATGAGGGCATCCTGGGCATCCTGGGCATCCTGGGCATCCAGGGCATCCTGGGCATCCTGGGCATCCTGGGCATCCAGGGCATCCTGGGCATCCTGGGCATCCAGGGCATCCAGGGCATCCTGGGCATCCAGGGCATCCAGGGCATCCTGGGCATCCTGGGCATCCTGGGCATCCTGGGCATCCTGGGCAGCAATGGTAGTGCATTTCTCACAGCATCTTCCGCTGCCTCCTCTTCCACCCCCTTCTCGGAATCATCCAAGGAGGGGCTCTGCTATGGGCCTTGTTCCTCCTGCAGTTCCAAACCTCGCTGCTGCACAATGTTGTGGGGAGCACAGCATACCATAACCATTCTGGAGGTCCTGGTTGGTGTGTACTGAAGGGCACCTCCAGATCTGTCCAGGCACATGAAGTGTACCTTCAGCATGCCGATGGCTTGTTCGATGACACACCCGGTAGGCCATATGGCATTCATTGTTTCTCTCCTGTGCCTCATTCCTCAGGTTTCTGAGATGTGCCATCGGCCACGTTTTAAGTGGACATGCCTTGTCTCCGAGCAGCCAGCCAGTAACTCTGCTTCCAGGTGCGAAGACGTTTGGGAGGGTGGACTGCCGCAGGACAAATGCATCATGGCAGCTGCCCGGGAATCTTGCGCACACCTGCATAAAGGTCTTTTTCAAAAAGACCAGCTGCACATAGCTGGAGTGGAAGCCCTTGCTGTTGATGACCTGAGTGGTGTGGGGTTGCCTTAATTGCCACATGCGTGCAGTCGATAATGCCCTGCCCCCGTGGGAAGCCAGCCAGAGCCGCAAACCCGAGCGCCCGCTCATTCCGACTGGCATCATCGCAGGCAAAGTTAACATAATTGCCGGCCCTGGGAATGAAGCCATCAGTCACCTGTCTCATGCATTTGTGTGACAATGACAGTGAGATCCTGCAAATGTTTCCGCCAGAGCCCGAGATGGATCCAGAGGCAAAAACATCGAGAGCGGTGGTGACTTTGACAGCCATTGGTAAAGGGAGGTCACCAGGTCGAGTTGGCAGCAGGTCTTGTTCCTGAAGGCTACAAATGTCTGCCATCACCTGACACAACACCCTGAGCCTCCTGAGACACGTGTTCTGAGATGTCGAGGAAGCTTATC
This sequence comes from Pristiophorus japonicus, assembly GCF_044704955.1. Lineage (NCBI taxonomy): Eukaryota > Metazoa > Chordata > Chondrichthyes > Pristiophoridae > Pristiophorus > Pristiophorus japonicus. Next base: position 184,849,565 of record NC_091990.1, on the reverse strand, counting down.
CTCTGCCTGTCGACCCTGGGTGCCGGGTATGGCCTCTGGCGAACTGCACCTCTTTGCTGATCCCCTCTCTCCTGTGAAGCTGCAGATCTGTGAGCAGCAGACTGTTCCTGGTGCAGGTCCCACTCTCGCTGCTGCTTCAGACCCTCCTGCTGGTGCTACTGGTGTCAGCTTGGTCCTCCTCTGAGATCCAAAGTAGCACAGCATAAGTGGCACGCATGCTGATCTGATAGATCAGAGCTCCAAAGTGCCAAAGTGTGTAAAAGTAATCTCCAATGTGTGTAAAGCAACTTTTCAGCACAAGTACCGTGAACAAACCCTTTTCCACAAGCAGGAAGAAAGCAGCTGAGAGTACCCAGTACTTACTGGCATATCTCCCTGTCATGGCTACAGCCCCCTCAATTGCCACTTTCTTCTCACCTTGCTTTCACTGGCGTGTTCTAGGAAACCCAGGAAACACATGGAGCCCAAGTTAAACTCACGTTAATATCCCCGTAATTGACCCATTAGCGTACTGAAATTGGCGAACCACCTCTCCCAAAGGGGTTGCTTGCACGCAGCCTAACCTGCTGCAGTTAAATGCAGGAGTTGGCGGGTTGGAGCTGGTCTCCCAGATTTTACCCCTCACGCTCACCCACGTTATAATTCTCCCAAATGTTTCTGTTAATAAAGCCTAGGATTCCATAAGCTTTTTTTTAACAGCCTTCTCAACTTCTCCTGCTTCTTTCAAAGATTTATGTACCCCCAGGTCTCTCTGTTCCTGCGCCCCTTTCCAATTGTTATGGACGTTGCACTTTATCAGGGAGGCTTTGAGGGTGTACTTGAAAGGTTTCCTCTGTCCACCTGGGGCTCGCTTGCTGTGTAGGAGTTCCGAGTAGAGCGCTTGCTTTGGGAGTCTCGTGTCGGGCATGCGGATGATGTGGCCCGCCCAGTGGAGCTGGTCGAGCGTGGTCAGTGCTTCGATGCTGGGGATGTTGGCCTGATCAAGAACACTGACGGTGTGTCTGTCCTCCCAGGGGATTTGCAGGATCTTGCGGAGGCAACACTGGTGGAAATTCTCCAGAGCTTTGAGGTGTCTACTGTACATGGTCCACGTCTCTGAGCCATATAGGAGAGCGGGTATCACTACAGTCCTGTAGACCATAAGCTTAGTGCCAGATTTGAGATCCTGGTCTTCAAACATTCTCTTCCTCAGGCGGCTGAAGGCTGCGCTGGCACACTGGAAGCGGTGTTGAACCTTGTCGTCAATGTCTGCCCTTGCTGATAGTAGGCTCCTGAGGTATGGAAAATGGTCCACGTTGTCCAAAGCCGCGCTGTGGATTTTGATGACCAGAGGGCAGTGCTGTGTGGCGGGGCAGGTTGGTGGAGGACCTTTGTCTTACGGATGTTAAGTGTAAGGCCCATGCTTTCGCACGTCTCTGTGAAGATGTTGACGATGGCTTGAAGTTCAGCCTCTGAATGTGTGCAGACGCAAGCGTTGTCCGTGTACTGTAGTTCGATGACGGAGGGTGGGATGACCTTGGATCTAGCCTGGAGGCGACGAAGGTTGAACAGGTTCCCATTGGTCCTGTAGTTTAGTTCCACTCCAGCGGGGAGCTTGTTGAGAGTGAGATGGAGCATTACAGCAAAGAAGATTGAGAAGAGGGTTGGCACGATGACGCAGCCCTGCTTGACCCCAGTCCAGACATGGATTGAGTCTGTGGTGGATCCCTTGGTCAGGATCACGGCCTGCATGTCGTCGTGGAGCAGGCAAAGGATGGTGACAAAATTTTGGGGGCAGCTGAAACGGAGGAGGACGCTCCATAGTCCCTCGTGGTTGACAGTATCAAAGGCCTCTGTGAGGTCAAAGAAAGCCATGTACAAGGGTTTGTGCTGTTCCCTGCCTTTCTCTTGTAGTTGTCTTGCAGTGAAGATCACGTCCATTATTGTGCCCCTTAGTGGACAGAATCCGCATTGTGACTCTCATCATCTCTCTTCGTTACTTCATCAAAGAACTCAATCGGGTTAGTCAAACATGGCGTGCCTTTAACAAATCCGTGCTGACTTCCATTTATTAGCTTTTCAAAATGCCAATTAATTTTGTCCAGATTATTGTCTCTAAAAGTTTCCGCACCACTGACGTCAACTTGACTGGCCTGTAGTTGCCGAGTTTATCCTTCTACCATTTTTTAAACAGGGGTGTAACATTTGCAATCCTCCAATTCTCTGGCACCAACCCCCATATCTAAAGAGAATTGGAAGATTGTGGCCAGAGCTACTGCAATTTCAACCCTTACTTCCTTCAGCAACCTTGGTAGCATTCCATCCGGATTGGGTGACTTTTCTACTTTGAGGACTACCAAACTTTTAACTCCTTCCTCTTTATCTATTTTTATCTATCCAATATCGCTACTACCTCTTCCTTTACTGTTACATTGGCAGAATCCTCTGCTCTAGTGAAGGCAGAAGCAAAATACTCCTTTAGTACCTCGGCCATGACCTCTGCTTCCTCAAGGTCCCTAATTGGCCCCACCCTTCCTTTGACTTCCCTTTTACTATTCATATATTTATAAAAGACTTTTGGGTTCCCCTTTATGTTGGCTGCTAATTTATTCTTATTCTCTTTCTTTTCCCCTAATTCCCTTTTTTAGACTCCCCTGTACTTTCTATATTCAGCTTGGTTCTCTAATGTATTATAATATAATGTATTATATTTTGCAGAAGCTTGTGTTTTCTGTCTCATGTGATCTCTGTATCTTTAGTCATCGGGGAACTTTAGTTTTGCATGCCCTTCCATTCCCCCTCGTGGGACTGTGTCTCCTCTGTTCCTGAACCATCTCCTCTTTGAAGGCCTCCCCTTGCTCATTTACTGTTTTGTCCACCAATTTTTGATTCCATTCCACCTAAGCCAGATCCCTTTTTAAGTCACTGAAGTTAGCACTCCTGCAGTTATGTATTTTTACATTTGGTGGTTCTTTTTCCGTAGCAAGGGAATAAAGGGATATCGGGAGTGGGCAGGGAAGTGGAGCTGAGTCCATGATCAAATCAGCCATGGCTCGAGGGGCCAGTTGACCTACTCCTGCTCCTATTTCTTATGTTCTTATTCTAAACCTGATGATATTATGACCACTGTTCCCCTATGCTCCCCCACTGAAACATGCTCCACTTGCCCTACTTAATTCTCCAGAATTAGATACAGCAATGCCTCCTTCCTCATTGGGCTGGAAACACACTGATCAAGAAAGTTTTTCTTGTACACATTTCAAGAATTCCTCCCCCTCATTTCCCTTTCCACTGTTACTATCCCAGTCTATATTAGGATAGCTGAAGTCCCCATTATCACTACTGTGTAGTTCTTGCAGGCAAATTAAAGAAAGATGCAAGTTCTATCTCCTTCCCACTATGGTATAAACCCAGTAACATCATAGCTCCTCTATTGTTCCTTAATTACAACAGTGACTACACTCCAAAAGTACTCCACTGGCTGTAAAGCGCTTTAGGATGTCCAGTGGTCATGAATGGCGCTATATAAATCCAAGTCTTTCTTTTAATTCTAACTAAATAGACTCTGTCTTTGACCCCTCATATATATTATCCCTCTCCAGTGCTATAAAAGTCTATTTGATCAACACTGCTACCCCCACCACACCAGCCTTTTCTTCCTTCCCTATCTTTTCTGAATACCTCATAGCCAAGAATGTTAAGTTGCCAATCGTCCGCATCTTTGAACCAGGTCTCTGTTATTGACACTATATCATAGTCCCATGTGGCAACTCGTGCTGCAGCTCACCAACCTTATTTACTATGCTATGTACATTTACGCACAACTCTAAACCTATTTTAGACTGCTTCGCATTTTCCCGCTGGCTGATCCCTTCTTTTACTTTGGTGCTATTTGTCTCTCCCAGTCCTCTGTGCATCTTGTTTCTTCTCTCTAATGTTTCATCCTAGTGCCCAGCCCCCTGCCAAATTATTTTAAAGCCTCCACCGCAGCACTATGTCATCCTGTGAGGACATTGGTCCCAGTTCTGTTGAGGTGCAATACGCCCTTCTTGAACAGATCCCTCCTGCCCCAGAACCAGTCCCAATGCCCCAGGAATCTGAAGTACACCTTCCTGCATTATTTCTCCACGTTAATCTGTCTAACCCTACTATTCCTATACTCACTAGTGCCTGGCACTGGGGTAATCCAGATATTTGTTGTTTTATTTCCTCCTGTGCTCCTGAAACTCTGCCTGCAGGACCCTCGACCCTTTTCCTTCCTATGTCATTGGAGCCCACATGGACCACAAATTCTGGCTGTTTCCCTTCCCCCCTCAAATTGTTCTGCACCCTCTCCATGATATCCTTTACCCTGGCAGCAAGGCGGCAACACACAATGCAGGACGCACGTTGGTGGTTGCAGAAACACCCATTTATCCCCCTGACTATCGAATCCCCTACGACCACTGCATGGAGTGATAATAGTTCACCATCTGTCACATTCCTCCCTGCTTGCCTTCTCATTTAAATCTTTGGGAACTGTCTAACTCTACCAACGTTGACTATGTGACGTTAACTACAGCCGACACTGCAGATCCCAAGCCCGGGTAAAGGAGGACGGTTGAGTGCAGGGCTAGCAACCCGGAAATGTAAACCTCTGCTTGCTGCAGAAAGGGAGATGAGAAACACTCAATCTTATAACTAGAACTGTAGAATTGGGAGTTTGGAAGAGGACTGTATTACGGATAACAACCAACCCCTGCAAGAGCAGGAACCTGGTGCCCTGAAAAACCTTCTGCGTAAGGTTTGCTCAAAGTTTCAAATTGGTTATTGGAATGTGAGAACTAAGCTTCAAGCTGGTTAACTGGCACAATTTCTCCACGAGATGGACAATTACTCTGTCAACATGTTGGGCATGAATGAATGCTGTTGACCAGGAGCCGACTCCATGAAGATTGCAAAGATAAAGAAAATGATACTGTACCCAGGAATACAAGAAGAAAGCAAGGAAGGTGTTGCACACATCCTCGGTGAGGCAGCTCAAATGCCCTCAACAGCATACTGCTACGTGCAATGTTCCAGATGTATCACTTCAAAATTACTATTTTTCTGTGCTATGCACGCACAAACAAAACACAGCGATGAAAATAAAGACAGCTTTCACAATGCGCTGCAGGATATAATTAGTTGAGTTCCACAGCATGATATCCTAATTGTAATGGGAAACTTGAGATTCTAAGGAAGACAAAGAGAGAATTTGCTTCTGTTGATACTTCTACAAGGGACAAAGAGAAGCTGACTGGAGAGGTGCAAAGCTTTCTATATTTTTATAAATTAATTTTAAAAGAGATCTTCATACATGAAACAGAAAAAGAGTGTGTATGACAGATGTCAGGTTGCAAATACACCTGAGAATCAGGCTATATATAGAAAGGTCCGAGAGGAAGTGAAGAAGAAAATAAGAGGGGCAAAGAGAGGGGATGAGAATAGAATGGCAGCCAACATAAAAGGTGATCCAAAAGTCTTCTATAGGCATATAAATAGTAAAAGGGCAGTAAGAGGAGGGGTGGGGCCAACTATGAACTAAAAATGAGAGCTATGCAAGGAGGCAGAGTGTATGGCTGAGGTACTAAATGGGTACTTTGCATCTGTCTTCACCAAGGAAGAGGGTGCTGCCATAGACATAGTGAACAGGGAATTAGTGGAGACACTTGATAGGATAAAAATAATCAAGAGCCCCCTGGATGTCCAGGGACTTACAGGGGAGGATAAAGAAAAAAAGGGAAGCTTATGTCATATACTGACGGCTAAATACGGCAGAATATCTGGAGGAATATAGAAAGTTCAGAGGTGAAATTAAAAAGGATATTAGGAATGCGAAGAGAGAGCATGAAAAATTCTTGGCAAGTAAAATCAGGGAAAACCCAAAGATGTTCTATAAATTTATTAAGAGCAAGAGGGTAACTAAAGAAAGGATAGGGCCTATTAGAGACCATGAGGGTAATCTGTGTGTGGTGGTGGAAGATGTGGGCAGGGTTCTTAATGAATACTTTGCATCTGTTTCACAAAGGAAAGGGGCAATGCAGATACTGCTATCGAGGAGAATTGTGAAATTCCAGCTGAAATAAACATAGTGAGAGAGGAGGTATTAAGGGGTTTAGCAGCTTTGAAAGTAGATAAGTCCCCAGTCCTGGATGAAATGCATCCCAGGCTGTTGAGCGAAGCAAAAGAGGAAATAGCAGAGGCCTTGACCATCATTTTCCAGTCCTCTTTGGATTTGGGCTTGGTACTGGAGGACTGGAGGACTGCTAATGTAGTACCCTTGTTTAAGAAGGGAGAAAGGGATAGACCGAGTAATTACAGGCCTGTCAGCCTAACCTCAGTGGTGGGGAAATTATTAGAAAAAATCCTGAAAGACAGGATAAGTCTACATTTAGAAAGGCAAGGATTAATTAGGGACAATCAGCATGGATTTGTTAAGGGAAGATCGTGTTGGTCTAACCTGGAGGGTCGATGAGGGTAGTGAGTACGATGTAGTGTAAATGGACTTTAGCAAAGCTTTTGATAAGGTCCCACATGGTAGACTGGTCATGAAGGTAAAAGCCCTTGGGATCTAGGGCAAAATGGGAAGTTGGATCCAAAATTGGCTTAGCGGTAAGAAGCAAAGGGCAATGGTTGATGGATGTTTTTGTGACTGGAAGGATGTTTCCAGTGGGGTTCCGCAGGGCTCAGTACTGGGTCCCTTGCTTTTTGTGGAATACATCAATGATCTAGATTTGAATATAGGGAGTATGATTAAAAAGTTTGTAGATGACACTAAAATTGGCTGTGTGGTTGATAATGAAGAGGAAAGTCATGGGCTGCAGGAGGATATCAATCTACTGGTCAGGTGGGCAGAGCAGTGGCAAATGGAATTTAATTCGGAGAAGTGTGAGGTAATGCACTTGGGGAGGGCTAATAGGAAAGGGTAGACACATTAAGCGGTAGGCCACTTAGAAGTGTAGATGAACAAAGGGACCTTGGAGTGCTTGTCCACAGATCCCTCTCTGTTACCTCATTAAAAAACTTGATAAGGTGGTTAAGGTGGTTAAGAAGATATACGGAATGCTTGCCTTTATTGGCCGAGGCATAGAATACAAAGGGGGTTATGCTTAAATTGTATAATACACTGGTTAGGCCACAGCTGGAATACTGCGTGCAGTTCTGGTCGCCATATTAGAGGAAGGACTTGATTGCACTGGAGAGGGTGCAGAGGAGATTTATGAGGATGCTGCCTGGAATGGAGAATTGTAGATATGAGGATAGATCGGATAGGCTGAATTTGTTCTCCCTGGAATAGAGGAGGCTGAGGGGCATTCTCCTTGCGGGTATAACATTTTGAGGGGCCTGGATATAGTGGATAGAATGGGCCAATTTCCCTTGGTGAAGGGTGTTAAGCCCTGACTCTAATGTACTGACTTACACGAGACACATGCTGAAGTCAAGGTCACTCAGGACCTGCACCTTTAATTCCAGCTCTCCAGTGCTGCACTTGCCTGAGACCTCCCTTTATATACCTCAGTGGGACAGGTATGGAGTGTCTCCTGCAAGTGCACCCCTGCTGGTAAGGTATGCTTATTGTTACAGGTCATATCCAGTTACTGTCATGTATAGCATGGTAAGATACAGTTATATACAGTAATGTGAGATACATGACATCCCCTCCCCCAAGGTCTTATTGCCTTTATAGATTCAGTCTCTCAGGTGGTCTGTGCTCTCGCGTGGAGCGTCTTAGTTGTGGTTCAGTTGTTTGCCTTGGTGCCTGTTTTTCGTTCGGTGTGATTGCTGGTATCTCGCCTGGGCTGTCTGTTGAGACTGCCCTTTCCTCAGGTTGTTCCACCTGCCTGTCCACCAGGTGTGGTGAGAGTTCCACATTGTAGTCTGCCTCTGGTTCTTCAGTGTCATCAGTGAATCTACTTTTTACTTGGTCTACATGCCTCCGGCAGGTTTGGCCATTGTCCATTTGTACTACCAGTAGCCTGTTTCCCTCTTTGTCTGTTACTGTCCCTGCAAGCCATTTGGGACCCCGGCCATAGTTTAGCACTTTGTCCCTTATCTCATTCCACCTCCCCCTCGAATTTCTGTCATGGTACTCAGTTAGCTTTTGACGCTTAGCCTCAACAATTTCATGCATGTCTGGGAGGATTAACGAAAGCCTGGTCTTTAAGATTTGTTTCATCAATAGTTGCGCAGGGGGGAACCCCAGTCAACGAATGCGGACGAGACCTGTATGCCAGCAGCAGTCGCGACAGGCGGCTCTGCAGCGTGGGACCTTGGATTCTGAGCATGACTTGTTTAATGACCTGCACTGCTCGCTCCGCCTGGCCATTGGAGGCCAGCTTGAAAGGTGCCGTCTTAACGTGATTTATACCGTGGTTAACTATAAAATCGTGAAATTCTGCGCTGGTGAAGTACGGACCATTATCACTGACCAATATGTCAGGAATGCCTTGCGTTGCAAACATAGTTCTAAGGCTCTCCACAGTGGTGGAGGTGGTGCTCGAGTTTAAAATGGTGCACTTGATCCATTTTGAAAATGCATCAACGACTACGAGGACCATTTTGCCCATGAGTGGGCCCGCATAGTCTACATGCACCCGCGACCACGGTTTGGTGGGCCAGGGGCTTAGGGGGGCCTCCCTGGGAGCATTACTGAGTTGGGCACAAATGGTGCACCGACGGACGCAGAGCTCCAAGTCCGCATCAATACCAGGCCACCAGACGTGGGACCTGGCTATGGCCTTCATAAGGACGATCCCGGGTGCTCGCGATGGAGCTCCCGGACAAACGCCTCCATGCCTCGTAAGGGCATAACTTCTCGGTTGCCCCACATCAGGCAGTCTGCCTGTAGTGATAGTTCATGCATGCGCCTATTGAAGAGTTTGACCTCCTCGGGGCAGGCATCGCGAGGCTCTGCCCAGTCACCGGTTAAAACGCATCTTTTAACTAGAGATAACGTGGGTCGCTGGTCGTCCAGGCTCTGATTTGGCGAGCCGTCATGGGCGAACCTGTGGATTCAAAGGCATTGATTGCCATGACCATCTCACAGTCCTGTTCGTCGGACCCTTCTGTGGTCGCTAGGGGCAGCCTGCTAAGCGCGTCGGAACAGTTGTCTGTGCCTTATCATGTAGTCGTAAGCCGCCAGTATGAGTGCCCACCGCTGAATGCGCGCCGAGACGTTGGCGTTAATTGCCTTGCACTCGGATAGCAGGGACGTGAGGGGTTTGTGGTCAGTTTCTAATGCAAACTTGGCCCCGAAAAGGTATTGGTGCATCTTTTTGACACCGTACACGCACGCGAGCGCCTCCTTCTCAACCATACCATACTCGCGCTCCGCCCGCGAAAGTGACCTGGAGGCATAAGCAACGGGCTGCAATTTACCCGCATCATTGACGTGCTGTAAAATGCATCCGATCCCGTACGCTGATGCATCAGACGTAAGGACTAACTTTTTACCTGGGTCTTAAAGGTTAAAACACTCTTGGAACATAGTAGGTTGCGTGCCTTATTGAAGGCGCGTTCCTGGGCGTCCCCCCAAAACCAATCACACCCCTTTCTGAGTAGCACGTGGAGAGGCTCCAGCAGCGTGCTCAAGTTCTGCATAAAGTTCCCAAAGTAATTGAGTAGCCCGAGAAAGGCGCACAGTTCTGAGACATTCCGGGGCCTGGGTGACAGGCGAATCGCTTCGGTTTTGGATTCGGTTGGGCGGATTCCATCAGCGGCAATCCTTCTGCCCAAAAATTCAACCTCAGGCGCGAGAAACAGACAATTGGATTTCTTAACTCTTAGGCCTACCCGATCCGATCGACTTAGTACTTCCTCAAGATTGCGGAGATGCGAGTCAGTGTCCCTGCCCGTGATGAGTATGTCATCTTGAAACACAACCGTCCCCGGGATGGACTTGAGCAGACTTTCCATGTTGCGCTGGAATATAGCAGCTGCTGACCTGATGCTGAATGGGCATCGATTGTACACAAAAAGGCCTCAATGTGTGTTGATGGTGGAGAGTAGCTTAGACTCTTCGGTCAGTTCTTGCATCATATACGCATATGTGAAGTCAAGTTTCGAGAAAAGTTTTCCTCCAGCCAATGTGGCAAATAGGTCCTCCGCTCTGGGCAGCGGGTATTGGTCCTGTAGGGAGACTCTGTTTATGGTAGACTTGTAATCCCCACAGATTCGCACGGATCCATCAGGCTTCATGACGGGGACGTAAGGGCTTGTCCGATCACTGAATTCCACGGGAGAAATTATGCCTTCCCGTAGAAGCCGGTCCAGTTCGTTTTCAATCTTTTACCTCATCACATAAGGTACAGCTCTAGCCTTGTGATGGACCGGTCTGGCATTCTGTGTGATGTAGATTCTAACTTTAGCCCCTTTGAAGGTGCCCACACCTGGCTGAAAGAGATGTTCAAAACGGCTTAGAACTGTTGAGCAGGAGGTCCGTTCCTCTGACGACATGGCGTGAACATCATCCCATTTCCAATTAAGTTCTGCTAGCCAGCTTACAAACATAGAAACATAGAAAATAGGTGCAGGAGTAGGCCATTCGGCCCTTCTAGCCTGCACCGCCATTCAATGAGTTCATGGCTGAACATGCAACTTCAGGACTCCATTCCTGCTTTCTCGCCATACCCCTTGATCCCCCTAGTAGTAAGGACTACATCTAACTCCTTTTTGAATATATTTAGTGAATTGGCCTCAACAACTTTCTGTGGTAGAGAATTCCACAGGTTCACCACTCTCTGGGTGAAGAAGTTTCTCCTCATCTCGGTCTTAAATGGTTTACACCTGATCCTCAGACTGTGACCCCTGGTTCTGGATTTCCCTAACATTGGGAACATTCTTCCTGCATCGAACCTGTCTAAAACCATCAGAATTTTAAACGTTTCTATGAGGTCCCCTCTCATTCTTCTGAACTCCAATGAATACAAGCCCAGTTGATCCAGTCTTTCTTGATAGGTCAGTCCCGCCATCCCGGGAATCAATCTGGTGAACCTTCGCTGCACTCCCTCAAAAGCAAGAATGTTCTTCCTCAGGTTAGGAGACCAAAACTGTACACAATACTCCAGGTGTGACCTCACCAAGGCCCTGTACAACTGTAGCAACACCTCCCTGCCCCTGTACTCAAATCCCCTCGCTATGAAGGCCAACATGCCATTTGCTTTCTTAACCGCCTGCTGTACCTGCATGCCAACCTTCAATGACTGATGTACCATGACACCCAGGTCTCGTTGCACCTCCCCTTTTCCTAATCTGTCACCATTCAGATAATAGTCTGTCTCTCTGTTTTTACCACCAAAGTGAACAACCTCACATTTATCCACATTATACTTCATCTGCCATGCATTTGCCCACTCACCTAACCTATCCAAGTCACTCTGCAGCCTCATAGCAAGCTCCTCACAGTTCACACTGCCACCCAACTTAGTGTCATCCACAAACTTGGAGATACTACATTTAATCCCCTCGTCCAAATCATTAATGTACAATGTAAACAGCTGGAGCCCCAGCACAGAACCTTGCGGTACCCCACTAGTCACCGCCTGCCATTCTGAAAAATACCCATTTACTCCTACTCTTTGCTTCCTGTCTGACAACCAGTTCTCAATCCATGTCAGCACACTACCCCCAATCCCATGTGCTTTAACTTTGCACATTAATCTCTTGTGTGGGACCTTGTCGAAAGCCTTCTGAAAGTCCAAATATACCACATCAACTGGTTCTCCCTTGTCCACTCCATGGAAACATCCTCAAAAAATTCCAGAAGATTTGTCAAGCATGATTTCCCTTTCACAAATCCATTTTGACTTAGACCTATCATGTCACCTCTTTCCAAATGTGCTGCTATGACATCCTTAATAATTGATTCCATCATTTTACCCACTACCGATGTCAGGCTGACCGGTCTATAATTCCCTGTTTTCTCTCTGCCTCCTTTTTTAAAAAGTGGGGTTACATTTTCTGCCCTCCACTCGATAGGAACTGATCCAGAGTCAATGGAATGTTGGAAAATGATTGTCAATGCATCCACTATTTCCAAGGCCACCTCCTCAAGTACTCTAGGATGCAGTCCATCAGGCCCTGGGGATTTATCGGCCTTCAATCCCATCAATTTCCCCAACACAATTTCCCGACTAATAAGGATTTCCCTCAGTTCCTCCCCCTTACTAGACCCTCTGACCCCTTTTATATCCGGAAGGTTGTTAGTGTCCTCCTTAGTGAATACCGAACCAAAGTAATTGTTCAATTGGTCCGCCATTTCTTTGTTCCCCATTATGACTTCTCCTGATTCTGACTGCAGGGGACCTACGTTTGTCTTTACTAACCTTTTTCTCTTTACATATCTATAGAAACTTTTGCAATCCGTCTTAATGTTCCCGGCAAGCTTCTTCTCGTACTCCATTTTCCCTGCCCTAATCAAACCCTTTGTCCTCCTCTGCTGAGTTCTAAATTTCTCCCAGTCCCCAGGTTCGCTGCTATTTCTGGCCAATTTGTATGCCACTTCCTGGCTTTAATACTATCCCTGATTTCCCTTGATAGCCACGGTTGAGCCACCTTCCCTTTTTTATTTTTACGCCAGACAGGAATGTACAATTGTTGTATTTCATCTAAATGTCTGCCATTGCCCATCCACAGTCAACCCCTTAAGTATCATTCGCCAATCTATCCTAGCCAATTCACGCCTCATACCTTCAAAGTTACCCTTCTTTAAGTTCTGGACCATGGTCTCTGAATTAACTGTTTCATTCTCCATCCTAATGCAGAATTCCACCATATTATGGTCACTCTTCCCCAAGGGGCCTCGCACAATGAGATTGCTCATTAATCCTCTCTCATTACACAACACCCAGTCTAAGATGGCCTCCCCCCTAGTTGGTTCCTCGACATATTGGTCTAGAAAACCATCCCTTATGCACTCCAGGAAATCCTCCTCCACCGTATTGTTTCCAGTTTGGTTAGCCCAATCTATGTGCATATTAAAGTCACCCATTATAACTGCTGCACCCTGATTGCATGCATCCCTAATTTCCTGTTTGATGCCCTCCCCAACATCACTACTACTGTTTGGAGGTCTGTACACAACTCCCACTAACCTTTTTTGCCGTTTGTTGTTCTGCAGCTCTACCCATATAGATTCCACATCATCCAAGCTAATATCCTTCCTAACTATTGCATTAATCTCCTCTTTAACCAGCAATGCTACCCCACCTCCTTTTCCTTTTATTCTATCCTTCCTGAATGTTGAATACCCCTGGATGTTGAGTTCCCAGCCCTGATCATCCTGGAGCCACGTCTCCGTAATCCCAATCACATCATATTTGTTAACATCTATTTGCACAGTTAATTCATCCACCTTATTACGGATACTCCTTGCATTACGAAACAAAGCCTTTCGGCTTGTTTTTTTAACACCCTTTGTCCTTTTAGAATTTTGCTGTACAGTGGCCCTTTTTGTTCTTTGCCTTGGGTTTCTCTGCCCTCCATTTTTCCTCATCTCCTTTATACCTTTTGCTTTTGTCTCCTTTTTGTTTCCCTCTATCTCCCTGCATTGGTTCCCGTCCCCCTGCCATATTAGTTTAACTCCTCCCCAACAGCACTAGCAAACACTCCCCCTAGGACATTGGTTCCGGTCCTGCCCAGGTGCAGATCGTCCGGTTTGTACTGGTCCCACCTCCCCCAGAACCGGTTCCAATGCCCCAGGAATTTGAATCCCTCCCTGCTGCAACACTGCTCAAGCCACGTATTCATCTGCGTTATCCTGCGATTCCTACTCTGACTAGCACGTGGCACTGGTAGCAATCCCGAGATTACTACTTTTGAGGTCCTACTTTTTAATTTAGCTCCTAGCTCCTTAAATTCGTTTCGTAGGACCTCATCCCTTTTTTTACCTATGTCGTTGGTACCAATGTGCACCACGACAACTGGCTGTTCTGCCTCCATTTTTAGAATGTCCTGCACCCGCTCCGAGACATCCTTGACCCTTGCACCAGGGAGGCAACATACCATCCTGGAGTCTCGGTTGCGGCCGCAGAAACGCCTATCTATTCCCCTTACAATTGAATCCCCTATCACTATCGCTCTCCCATTCTTTTTCCTGCCCTCCTGTGCAACAGAGCCAGCCACGGTGCCATGAACTTGGCTGCTGCTGCCCTCCCCTGATGAGTCATCTCCCTCAACAGTACTCAAAGCAGTGTATCTGTTTTGCAGGGGGATGACCACAGGGGACCCCTGCACGACCTTCCTTGCACTGCTCTTCCTGCTGGTCTTCCATTCCCTAGCTGGCTGTGGACCCTTCACCTGCGATAAGACCAACTCGCTACACGTGCTACTCACGTCATTCTCAGCATTGTGGATGCTCCAGAGTGAATCCACCCTCAGCTCCAACTCCGCAATGCGGTCCGTCAGGAGCTGGAGGCGGATATACTTCCCGCACACGTCGTCGTCAGGGACACTGGAGTCGTCCCTGAGTTCCCACATGGTACAGGAAGAGCATAACACGTGACCGAGCTGTCCTGCCATGACTTAACCCTTAGATAGGCAACAACAATGCTAAAGTTACTCACTGTTATAGAAGAGAAAAAAGAAAAACTACTCACCAATCACCAGACAATCACTTACCCCCTTGGCTGTATTGTCACCTTTCTGTTTCTTTCTACTTCTTTTTTGCCTTCTCCATGTAGCTGCACAAGTCACGCCTTTTAGAGGCCTCTCCACGCACCTCCTCGACGCTGCTCCCGACTGCCGCCGACGCTGGGCCCCGGACTCCCTGCTGTGCTTTTTATAGGCCTCACCAAAAGGGCTGGGAGATCCCCGGGGACAATCCACAGGGAAAGTCGGTTCACTGTCCCTTTGTGTGTGACTGAGAGCATGGCGCTGCCGAGGACTGGGACGATTTCTTTAGTATAGGTCCTTAGTTTGGTGTCGATCTTTGAGTTTTGGTCTGTTGCTTTTGTGTGGCCACAGCTGTTCAAATTGTTGAACACTCGTGAGGAAATGACTGGCCCCCCTGTGTCCAGTTCCATATTGACGGGTATCCCGTTGAGTAGAACCCTCATCATAATTGGAGGCGTCTTGGTGTAAGAACAGTGGACATTGATCGTGTTAACCCGCTGTACCTCGGCGTCCCGTGCACTGTACCAACCGTCTTCTGGTCCGCTTTCCGACCCTTCCGATTCGTATACCAGCCGAGCTGCTGTTTTTCTGCACATGCGAGCCAGATGCCCTGTGTAGTTGCAGTTTCTGCAAACGGCATGCTGAAATCGACACACCCTGGTTGAGTGCCTTCTCCCACATCTCCAACACAGACCGTTTCCATTGTTTCTGAAGGATGAGCTGCGTCTGGCTGATCTCCCTTGAGCTTCCCTCAATCTGTTGTTGATTGCTCGCATTGTGGGTTGATGAGGTGTGATCGGCCGTTCATGTGGCCCTTGATTTTGATGGCTTCTGGCGCCACTGTCTGCTGTTGAAGGCCTGCTCTCCTGCCTTTGTCTGTGTGTGGGGGTAGCGGTTTGTTTCACAATGTGAACCCCTTGTTCCGATGCCTCGTTGGTTGTCGTACCCGAAGTATAGATCAGCCTCGTTTCTTCTTCACCTGCGAAGAACATCTGTGCGACCAGTGCTGCTGCCTCTAGAGTCAAGTTATTAGTTTCTATAAGCTTTCGGAATATGCCTGCGTGGCCTATTCCTTCAATAAAAAAGTCTCTCAGTACTTCTCTCCTTCGTTCATTGGGGAACTCACATGAACTAGGCAGCCTCCGAAGTTCTGCCACGAAGTCGGATATGCTCTGGCCCACACAGTGTCTGTAGTTGTAGAACCTATGTCTGGCCATGTGTAGGCTGCTCACTGGCTTCAGATTGTCTCTCACCAGTGTGCTCAACTCCTCAAACGACTTGCTTGCTGGTTTCTCGGGTGCCAGAAGGTCTTTCATTAAAGCGTATGTTTTCAAGTCACAGCTGGTCAAGAGATGGGCTCTTCTCTTGTCTGCCTTATCGTCGCCTAACCAGTCTTTGGTTACAAAGCTTTGCTGGAGCCTTTCTATAAAGTCATCCCAATTGTCTCCAGCATTGTATTTCTCATTTGAGCTGTTGGTAGCCATTATGTGGATTCTGTGATCCCGTAACTCGTCGCCACTGTTAAGTCCTGACTCTAATGTACTGACTTACATGAGACACATGCTGAAGTCAAGGTCACTCAGGACCTACACCTTTAATTCCAGCTCTCCCGTGCTGCACTTGCCTGAGACCTCTCTTTATATACCTCAGTGGGACAGGTATGGAGTGTCTCCTGCAAGTGCACCCCTGGTGGTAAGGTATGGTTATTGCTGAAGGTCATATCTAGTTACAGTCATGTATAGCATGGTAAGATACAGTTATATATAGTAATGTGAGATACATGACAAAGGGGTCAATTACGAGTGGGCATAGCTTTAAGGTGGTTGGTGGAAGGTTTACAGGGAATTTGAGGGGAAGCTTCTTCACACAGAGGGTTTTGGGAGTCTGGAACTCACTGCCTGGAAAGGTGGTAGAGGCAGAAACCCTCACCACATTTAAAAGGTGCTTGGATGGGCACTTGAAGTGCCATGACCTGCAGGTTACGGACCTAGAGCTCGTAATTGGAATTAGACTGGATAACCTCTTGTTGGATGGTCCAGATATAATGGTAAGTACTTCAGAGAATCGAATACAGCCAGGGTGATCTCCTGGACTAGTTTTGATCACCTGGATGGGTCGGAGAGGAATTTTCCCAGATTTTTTTTCCCAATTGGCCTGGATTTTTATGTTTTTTTTGACTGTCCCAGGAGATCGCATGGCTCCGGGTGGGGTGGAGTGTAAACATAGAAACATAGAAAATAGGTGCAGGAGTAGGCCATTCAGCCCTTTGAGCCTGCACCACCATTCAATAAGGTCATGGCAGATCATTCACCTCAGTACCCTTTTCCTGCTTTCTCTCCATACCCCTTGATCCCTTTAGCGTAAAGGCCATATCTAACTCTCTCTTGAATATATCCAATGAACTGGCATCAACAACTCTCTGCGGTAGGGAATTCCACAGGTTAACAACTCTCTGAGTAAAGAAGTTTCTCCTCATCTCAGTCCTAAATGGCTTATCCCTTATCCTTAGACTGTGTCCCCTGGTTCTGGACTCCCCCAACATCGGGTACATTCTTCCCGCATCTAACCTGTCCAGCCCCGTCAGAATTTTATATGTTTCTATGAGATCCCCTCTCATCCTTCTAAACTCCAGTGAATACAGGTCCAGTCGATCCAGCCTCTCCACATATGTCAATCCAGCCATCCCTGGAATCAGTCTGGTGAACCTTCGCTGCACTCCCTCAATAGCAAGAACGTCCTTCCTCAGATTAGGAGACCAAAACTGAACACAATATTCCAGGTGAGGCCTCACCAAGGCCCTGTACAACTGCAGTCAGACCTCACTGCTCCTATACTCAAAATCCCTAGCTATGAAGGCCAACATACCATTTGCCTTCTTTACCGCCTGCTGTACCTGCATGCCAACTTTCAATGACTGATGTGCCATGACACCCAGGGCTCCATTGCACCTCCCCTTTTCCTAACCTGCTGCCATTCAGATAATATTCTGCCTTCGTGCTTTTGCCCCCAAAGTGAATAACCTCACATTTATCCACATTATACTGCATCTGCCATGCATTTGCCCACTCACCTAACCTGTCCAAGTCATCCTGCAGCCTCTTAGCATCCTCCTCACAGCTCACACCGCCTCCCAGTTTAGTGTCATCTGCAAACTTGGAGATATTACACTCAATTCCTTCATCCAAATCATTAATGTATATTGTAAATAGCTGTAAATACATGGGGTGTTGCAGTTGTGTGGGGCGGACTGGTTGGGCCCAATGCTCTTTACCTGTCCGCCATTGTTCATTGTTCATAGGTTTATATGTAACCTTCAGGACTGTTGTCCAAGGGCCGTGCGGCTCTTTGTCGGCCGGCACGGACACGATGGGCCGAAATGACCGCCTTCTGCGCTGTAAATTTCTATGTTTCTATGATGAAGAGGTATTAGAAAGGCTGGCTGTACTTAAAGTAGTGAAATCACCAGGAGCGTATGGGATGCATCGTAGGAAGCTGAGGTAATTGAGGGCGGAACTCGCCGAGGTACTGGCCATAATATTCCAATCCTCCATCGGTATGGGGCTGGTGCCAGAGGAATGGAGAATTCCAAATGTTACACCATTGTTCAAAAAAGGGTGTAAGGATAAACCCAACAACTACAGGATAGTCAGTTTAACCTCGGCAGTGGGGAAGCTTTTAGAAACAGTGATCATGGACAAAATGGATAGGTGTGGAAATTAATTAAGAAAAGCCTGCACGGATTTGTCAAAGGCAAATCATGGTTAACCAATTTGATGGAGTTTTTTGATGAGGTAACAGAGAGGGTTGAAGAGGGTAATGCAGTTGACATAGTGTACGTGGATTTCCAAAAAGGCTTTCAACAAAGTGCCACATAATAGGCTTGCCAGCAAAGTTGAAGCCCATGGAATAAAAGGGATACTAAATGCATACAACATTAGCTAAGTGACAGGAAACAGAGAGTAGTGGTGAATGGTTGTTTTTTGGACTGGAGGAAGGTATACAGTGGTGTTTCCCAGGGAAGAAGGTGGAGAAAAGATTGATGAGAATGATTCCAAGAATGAGGGACTTCAGTTATGTTTTTTAGATTGGAGAAGCTGGGTTTGTTCTCCTTGGAGCAGAGAAGATTGAGAGGAGATTTGATCGAGATGTTCAAATTTATGTGGGGTCCAGACAGAGTAGATAGAGAGAAACTGTTCCCATTGGCAGAAGGGACGAGAACCAGATGATACAGATTTAAGGTGATTGGCAAAAAAACCAAAGGTGATGTGAGAAAAAGATTTATTGCGTAGCGAGTGGTTGGGATCTGGAATGCACTGCCTGAAAGGGTGATGAAGGCAGACTCAATCTTGTCTTTCAAAGGGGAGTTGGATAAGTATCTGAAGGAAAATTATTTGCAGAGATATGGGGAAAGTGCAAGGGAGTGGGACTAACTGTGAGTCGGCATGGGCTCCGACAGGTTGCGTCGCTGTTCTTCCGTGCTGTAACCATTCTATGATTTGCTCGACCAATCTGAGTGAGAGGTGTGTCAGATGTGTTCACCCCTTTTTCTGTCAATCATCCCCAACAGTTGTTAAGTGTGGCTTTGAGCCATTGAATCATGGATTTTTCATAGGGCACTTTTCCTACAACATGGAATTGGTATGAGAAACAAAAATAGTGAAAGACTCAAAGAATGACCCCAATTCAACCGCTTGATTACAGGAGGCACCCTCTTTATCCACAAAGGCAACATGGACATCACCAGGTAACAGCAAACAACTCGATGATTTTTGCTTCTGGAAAAAGTTCAAATATTCTTTATATGATGTTCGGGCTTTTAATGGCGCTGATTTTGCCAATGATCTACAATTGTGCATTGCTTCTATGGAAATCCAATTCAAGAAGTTAACAAAAAAGAATGAAGCAGCACAGGGTATCAAAATTGCTCAACTGAAAGACTCAGTTTTCAATTTGGAATTTATACTGCAGCTATCAATCAGGTTTGATACATTGCAAGATATGGAAAGCATGTTTGACTGCTATTGAGAAAGTCTACATTGCGAGAGCTAAGTTATCATTGAATCATAGAATCATAGAATTATATAAATTTATAGCACAGAAGGAGGCCATTCAGCCCATCATGTCTGCCGGCCGACAGAGTTGTCCAGCTTAATCCCGCTTTTCAGCTCTTGGTTCGTAGCCTTGTAGGTTCCAAGTGCATTTCCAAGTACTTTTTAAACGCAAGAGGGTTTCTGCCTCTACCACCTTTTCAGGCAATGAGTTACAGACCTCCACCAATCACTGGTGAACAAATTTCTCCTCGCATCTCCTCTGAACCTCCTACCAATTACTTTAAATTTATACCCCCTAGTTATTGAGCCATCTGCTAAGGGAATTAGGTCCTTCCTATCCACTCTATCCAGGCCTCTCATAATTTTATACACCTCAATTAGGTCTTCCCTCAGCCTCCTCTGTTCCAAAGAAAACAACCCCAACCTATCCAATTTTTCCTCATAGCTAAAATTCTCCAGTCCAGGCAACATCCTTGAAAATCTCCTCTGTACCCTCTTTAGTGCAATTGATCAGCTTCGCTGGGCAGGCCACAAAGTTTGCATGCCAGACACGAGACTCCCCAAGCAATTGCTCTATGCGGAGCTCCTTCACAGCAAACGAACCAAAGATGGGCAGCGGAAATGTTACAAGGACACCCTCAAAGCCTCCCTGGTAAAGTGCGACATCACCACTGACCACCTGGGAGTCCCTGGCCGAAGACCGCCCTAAGTGAGAAAGTGTATCCGGGAGGGCGTTGAGCTCTTCGAATCTCAATGCCGCGAGCGTGAAGAGGTCAGGCACGGAGCGGAAGGAGCATGTGATAAATCAGTCCCACCCACCCCTTCCCCCGATGAATGTCTGTCCCACCTGTGACAGGGTCTGTGGCTCTCGTATTGGACTGTTCAGCCACCAAAGACCTCACTTTAGGAGTGGAATCAAGTCTTCCTCGATTCCGAGGGACTGCCTATGATGATGATGAGTGCAATCACATCTTTCCTGTAATGTGGTGACCAGAACTGCATGCAGTACTCTAGCTGTGGCCTAACTAGTGTTTTATACAGTTCAAGCATAACCTCCCTTCTCTTATATTCTATGCCTCGGCTAATAAAGGCAAGTATTCCGTATGCCTTCTTAACCACCTTCTCTACCTGTCCTGCTGCCTTCAGAGATCTGCGGACATGCACGCCAAGATCCCTCTGTTCCTCTACACTTCTCAGTGTCCTGCCATTTATTGGTTGCTCCTTTGCCTTGTTAGCCCTCCCCAAATGCATTACCTTACACTTCTCCAGATTAAATTCCATTTGCCTCTGTTCTGCCCACCTCACCAGTCCATTGATATCTTCCTGCAGTCTACAGCTTTCTTCTTTATTATCAACTGCACAGCCAATTTTAGTATCATCTGCAAACTTCTTAATCATACCTGCTATAATCAAATCTAGATCATTGATATACACCACAAAAAAGCAAGGGACCCAGTACTGAGCCCTGCGGAATCCCACTGGCAACATCCTTCCAGTCACAAAAACACCCATCGACCATTACTCTTTGCTTCCTGCCTCTGAACCAATTTTGGATCCAACTTGCCACTTTGCCTTGGATCACATGGGCTTGTACTTTCGTGACCAGTCTGCCATGTGGAACCTTATCAAAATCCTTGCTAAAATCCATATAGACTACATCAAAAACACTACCTTCATCGACCCACCCTGTTCCCTTCTCAAAAAATTAAATCAAGTTAGTCAGACAAGACCTTCCCTTAACAAATCCCTGCTGACTGTCCTGGATTAATCCCAGTCTTTTCAATGAAGGTTTATCCTGTCCTTCAGAATTTTTTCCAATAATTTTCCCACTACCGAGGTTAGGCCTACTGGCTTGTAATTTGTCTATCCCTTTCCCCCTTTTTAAGCATCATCATCATCAGCAGCATAAGTAGTCCATCAGAATTGAGGAAGATTTACTTCCACTCTTAAAATGAGTTCCTAGGTGGCTGAACAGTCCAATACGAGAACTACAGACGCTGTCACAGGTGGGACAGATAGTCGTTGAGGGAAGGGGTGGGTGGGACAGGTTTGCTGCATGCTCTTTCCGCAGCCTGCGCTTGATTTCTGCATGCTTTCAGCGATGAGACTCGAGGTGTATTTCCTCCACTTAGGGCAGTCTTTGGCCGGGGACTCCCAGGTGTCAGTGGGGATGTCGCACTTTATCAGGGAGGCTTTGAGGGTGTCCTTGTAACGCTTCCACTGCCCACCTTTTGCTCGTTTGCCGTGAAGGAGTTCCGAGTAGAGCGCTTGCTTTGGGAGTCTTGTGTCTGGCATGCGAACGATGTGTCCTGCCCAGCGGAGCTGATCAAGTGTGGTCAGTGCTTCAATGCTGGGGATGTTAGCCTGGATGAGGAAGTTGATATTGGTGTGCTTGTCCTCCCAGGGGATTTGTAGGATCTTGCGGAGACATGGTTGGTGATATTTCTCCAGCGACTTGAGGTGTCTACTGTACAGAGTCCATGTCTCTGAGCCATACAGGACGGCGGGTATTTCTACAGCCCTGTAGACCATGAGCTTGGTGTCAGTTTTGAGGGCCTGGTCTTCAAACACTCTTTTCCTCAGGTGGCCGAAGGCTGCACTGGCGCACTGGTTGATAGGAGGCTCCTGAGATATGGGAAGTGGTCCACGTTGTCCAGGGCTGCGCCGTGGATCTTGATGACTGGGGGGCAGTGCTGTGCGGCGAGGACAGGCTGGCGGAGGACCTTTGTGTTACAGATGTTTAGCGCAAGGCCCCTGCTTTCGTACGCCTCAGTAAATATGTCGACTATGTCCTGGAGTTCAGCCTCTGTGCGCAGACGCAGGCGTCGTCCACGTACTGTAGCTCGACAACAGAGGTTGGGGTGGTCTTGGACCTGGCCTGGAAATGGCGAAGGTTGAACAGGTTCCCACTGGTTCTGTAGTTGAGTTCCACTCCAGCGGGGAGTTTGTTGACTGTGAGGTGGAGCATGGCAGCGAGGAAGATTGAGAAGAGGGTTGGGGCGATGACACAGCCCTGTTTGACCCCGGTCCGGATGTGGATTGGGTCTGTGATGGATCTGTTGGTAAGGATCACGGCCTGCATGTCGTCGTGGAACAGGTGGAGGATAGTGATGAACTTTTGAGGAGGACGCTCCATAGACCCTCGCGGTTGACAGTGTTGAAAGGCATTTGTAAGGTCGAAGAAGGCCATGTATAAGGGCTGGTGCTGTTGCCGGCATTTTTCCTGCAGCTGTCACGCTGCAAAAATCATGTTGTGCCCCATAGGGGACGAAATCTGCACTGTGACTCCGGGAGGAGCTCCACGGCCACAGGAAGAAGACGGTTGAGGACTCTAGCGACGACTTTTTAAGCAATGGTACAACGTTAGCAGTCCTCCAGTCCTTTGGCACCACACCTGTAGCCTGAGAGGTTTGGAAAATGATGGTCAGAGCCTCTGCTATTTCCTCACTTGCTTCTCTTAACAGCCTGGGATACATTTCATCCGGGCCTGGGGATTTATCCACTTTCAAAGATGCTAAACCCCTCAATACTTTCTCTCTCACTATGTTTATTTCATATAATATTTCACACTAACTAGGCTGATTCCGGAGATGAGGGGGTTACCTTATGATGATAGATTGAGTAGACTGGGTCTTTACTCGTTGGAGTTCAGAAGGATGAGGGGTGATCTTATAGAAACATTTAAAATCATGAAAGGGATAGACAAGATAGAGGCAGAGAGGTTGTTTCCACTGGTCAGGGAGACTAGAACTAGGGGGCACAGCCTCAAAATACGGGGGAGCCAATTTAAAACCGAGTTGAGAAGGAATTTTTTCTCCCAGAAGGTTGTGAATCTGTGGAATTCTCTGCCCAAGGAAGCAGTTGAGGCTGGCTCATTGAATGTATTCAAGTCACAGATAGATAGATTTTTAACCAATAAGGGAATTAAGGGTTACGGGGAGCGGGCGGGTAAGTGGAGCTGAGTCCACGGCCAGATCAGCCATGATCTTGTTGAATGGCGGAGCAGGCTCGAGGGGCTAGATGGCCTACTCCTGTTCCTAATTCTTATGTTCTTATGTTCTTCTGTTCCTACTCCTCCTCCCTGATTGCAATGTCTGCATTATCCCTCTCTTTTGTGAAAACAGACGCAAAGCATTCATGAAGAACCATACCCACGTCTTCCTCCTCCACTCACAGGTTACTTTTATAGTCTCTAATAGGCCCTTCTCTTTCTTTAGTTATCCTCTTGCTCTTAATGTATTTGTAAAACATCTTTGGGTTTTCCTTGATTTTATTTGCCAATATTTTTTCATGCCCTCTCTTTGCTTTCCTAATTTCCTTTTTAATTTCACTCCTGCACTTTCTATATTCCTCTAGGGTTTCTGCATTATTGAGCCCTTATCATAAGCTTCCTTTTTTTCTTTATCCTACCTAGTATGCCCCTTGACATCCAGGGGGCTCTGAATGTGTTAGTCCCACCCTTTTTCTTTAAGGGAACACATTTGCTCTGAACCCTCACTATCTCCTCCTTGAATGCCTCCCACTGTTCTGACACTGATTTACCTTCAAGTAACTGTTTTCAGTCCACTTTAACTAATACAGGGCCAAATCAACGTCAAAAACAAGGACCATCTTACAATTAACACTTGGCATACAATCACTGAATGGAACAAATTCAACCTCAATATACTTGCTGCATCTGAGCCAGATGATATAAAGTGGAAGAATGAAGAATTTAACAAAAAAGAAAAGACAGTTAAACACTCAACACGCAAAGACAAACTCAAGAGTCAGAAATGGTTGCAGCAGAAGAGATAGAAGGAGAATAAGATAAACTATCATATCAAAAAGAGACTTCAAATACCACAGCAAAGGACCCATCAAAAATGGTCTGCTTGTCACCAAACCAGAAGATATAAAGAGGAGGAGAGCAGAGCACCTCCAGTCAGCAGGATTGACTTCAATTCCACTGCAAAATTGGATGAACTGTATGTCAATTATGGCGAAATTACAATGCTTGAGCTGAGAGCTGCCTTAACTAATTTAACAAACAACAAGTCACCAAGAGAGAATCAAAAAGACAAGATGAAAACCTGACTACCATTTTAATATAGTGTGGTAAAAAATAAATAACCACCAAAAGCTAAAAATGTGGGTTTTATCACAAGCTGTTACTGGCCTGATTATGGGGGGGGGGGGGGAAGTGGATGGTGCACTTTCGCCTGCTGATGGCAGGTGTTAATGAAAATAAATTCACATAGACTCTAGTAAACTAAGAGAGACAACGTTATTGCCAACAGAGCTCTGGGAGAAGAGTTGAGATCCAGCAACCTGTGACCACCTTCTCCCCGAGTGCCTTGTGCCGCGGGGTTATAAGCAGTTTACAGGGGGCGGAATACAATCATTTAAATTCATTTACATACAACCAATCAATCCATATGGCAACGCAATTCATTTACATACAACTTTTTAGTCCTAGTGAAACCTGATAGCATGGCGTGAGTTTGGGGGCCCTTCCTCTGTATCTTCTTTTGTAGTTAGTGATTCTGTTGCAAAGCTTTCTATGAAACAGTGGCCTGCACCTGGCCAGGAGTCACTTGTTGCTGCAGAGTTCATATCAGGGACAGCAGATAGGCTTCTTGGTACAAAGTTCATTTAGTGGTGGCTTACCCCATCCAGTCCAACAGCAGGTCCCACGGCAGCTGCCATCTTAGGCTGGGCGGCAGCACTGCCAATGTCCACACTCGCGGAAATTATGTAGATTATGCAGATTGTGACATCAGTGCGTGTGCAACACTCACTTGATGCCCAATCTGCCACTTTCACCTTCGCCGTTCCACTTACCAGCATGACTTAACGGTGACCAGCTGAGCAAGTGTTGAGAAGCAGCAAGGGGGCTCCAGCAGCAATATTTAAAGGGATCATCAGCAACAACTTGCAACTGACATGTTTCCTCAGTTTGAATGGCTTTGTGCAACTTTCAAGGTCCTACGGTAAGAGAGTGTGTTGGGGCAAGTGGAGAACGCCTTCATTCTTATTTAAAGGCTTCTGCTCACAACACGCTCACAGTCATAGGGGTTCTACTGGCAGTCCCCCTCAAGCTCGAGTATCTTGGGGAGTGGGAGTGGAGGCAGTGAAGAAGAGGAGTATATGCTCACAGAGGAATGAGGAGGAAGCCTCACCGACCTAGGGTCTTCTCTTGTATCCAGATAAGTGAGGAGCAGTGTAGTAGGAGGCTCTGCTACAGCGAGGATGCAGTCACAGAATCCTGCCACTGCCTGCAACCAGACTTGCAATTTAAGAGCAGGGTGAACGCAGCTCTCCCAGTGGCCCTCACCTTCTTTGCCAGCGGATCTTTCCAGTCTGCAGAGAGAGAGAGGCGGAGGTGGGGGAGGGGGAGAGATTTGAATTTATATAGCACCTTTCACGACCACCGGATGTCTCAAAGTGCTTTACAGCCAATTAAGTACTTTTAGAGTATCGTCACTGTTGTAATGTAGGAAGGAGGCATAGCTAACATCTCCCAGTTCGCCATCCATTGCTGCATCCAGGAGGTCAGGGAAGCTCTCTACATTAGAAGGGAACAAGTTTTCTTCTCTGAGCAGAACGTCTTATCCGAAAGACGGCACCTGCGACAGTGCAGCTCTCCCTCAGCACTGCACTGGGACTGTCAGCCTAGATTTATGTGCTCAAGTCTCTGGAGTAGGATTTGAACCCACAACCTTCTGACTCAGAGGCAAGGGTGCTACCCACTGAGCCACAGCTGACCCTGGAGAGTTGGAGGACAAGGAGGAGGAAGGGAGGAGGCAAGCAGCAAATGCCTCTTCAGTCCAGACTGTCCATGAACGCTTCATCAGACTCCGATTCCAGTGAATGAAATCCCAGATCCCCATTGCTCAGCACATCTGCATCATCATACCATCCCTCTGTCATGGAATATCACAACGTTCTCCTGGGACAAAGCTGAATTGCCAGCCACAACAAAACAAAGATTCCAAACAAAATTATTAGATTGATCAACTTATCCCCCTTATGCAATCCCTTAGTGCTTGTAGTTCGGGTGCCCTTTCCTACTCTAGTGCTCCTACGAAGGGCTCCTCCAATGGCTGCAGCAGGGCTGGTGGGAGGCAGCTGATTTTCTGTGCAGGAGTCTTCAGATGGCCTTGCAGGATGACCCTAAGCAGCTCTGGGCCTAGAAGGCCCGGCTGCAGACTGCAGCATCTTGACATGAGCGGTAGCAGTATGGGCTGGCTGGCTTACAGGCAACGGCAAGGGCAATGGTGGAGTGGCAATGGTGGGAACAGATGCTATCCTCCTGAGAGAGGACAGCAGGTTGCTGCTCCACTGACTCTCTGCCACACCCCTGGGGCGGCACCTCAGCATTCTGGTGGAGGACAGGTTGCTGGACTACTGCGACACGCTGAAAGCCCCGTTCACCAGCGGTAGGCCAAGCCACGATGGCTGCAGTCTGAGCTTGGGTGGCAGCCAGCTGAGACCGCAGGACAGCACTCTGAGCTTCTCCTGGAGCACTACGATGTTGGGTCTCTTCTGCCTGTGCTGTAACAATGCCCATCACCCGTAGCATCATGTCTGGGTCAACACGATCTCTCCTGGAGTTTTCCATCTTTACCAGACTGGAAACCATGGTCTCCAAGCTCTGTGCAAATCCCTGGCCAATGTTATAGGCGCACTCCTCCATGCTCCTGGACATTGTCAGGAGGCTCTCTGGCAGGCTTGCCATTGCACCTAGCAATTCAATGTGCGGGCCCATCACCCTTCTTCTGAAGGCTGCCCCATCGAGGTCCTCATCTGAGTTGTGTGCAGCAGAACTCATGCACGAACTTGCCCTCCGGGGAGCTGGCCCCCTGAGCTACCCTATCCCCTTGCCTTTCTGCACCCCAATCGTGCCCGGTGCCTCACCATGTGCAGATCCCGCATCTACACAACCCTCGAAATTACGGGCAGTGCCAGTTTCTGAGTTTGTGTCTGCGAGTGATAGATGCAGTGACGCTGTGTCGTCTTCTCCCCCCTCGCTCTCCTCCATCACCTCAGAGATAGATTGTGCTGCTGCTTGCTCTTGGTTATCTGAAAGCAGAAAGGCACAAGAGTCAGGTTATGGTAAGGGGAGGGGGGTGGGGGGGGGGGAGCAGATATGTTTGCACACAGCATCAGCAGCTTGGAGGTGAGAAGAGATTGTGGGATGAGGGGAAAGTGGGATGTGAGAAGGAGGATTAGGAATGACCATACCATTGTTGTCCCCAAGGGCTTCAACTTTTCCCGTTCCCACGGCCTTGATGATGTCCCCTCCAATGACGTCAGCACCTTCTCCTCCAGTTGGCTCAAGGCCTATATGGCAGATTGTCCCCCTACCCACCTCCGCTACCTGTCTGTTGCTGCTCCCAGCGATTGTGCACTATCTTGGCCTGAAACAGAAAGAGAAGTGTGTGAGTGAGTGTGCTGCAATGTGTTTGGCTAGCTGTCGGTATGGGCAAGGTGCAAGATATGATGTGAGTGTTGCAGCAATCATAAGGTTGTGAGGGTGAAGTGAAGCTATGATTGTGAGGTATGAGTGGTGATTGGTAGAGAGTGTTGATAGGTGAGTGGTGTGGTTGTGGTGCATTGAGCAGTATGTGAGGCTTGTGGTGCATATAGAATCAGAGAAACATAGAAAATAGGTGCAGGAGTAGGTCATTCGGCCCTTCGAGCCTGCACCACCATTCAACAAGATCATGGCTGATCATTCACCTCAGTACCCCTTTCCTGCTTTCTCTCCATACCCCTTGATCCCTTTAGCTGTAAGGGCCATATCTAACTCCCTCTTGAATACATCCAAGGAACTGCATCAACAACTCTCTGCGGCAGGGAATTTCACAGGTTAACAACTCTCTGAGTGAAGAAGTTTCTCCTCATCTCAGTCCTAAATGGCTTACCCCTTATCCTTAGACTGTGTCCCCCGGTTCTGGACTTCCCCAACATCGGGATATGTTGGGATATGGCATTTGCTGAAGCTTTCACTCACCTTGACCTGCCGTGTGAGGTCATTAAACTTCTTGAGGCATTGGATGGAGGACCTGGGGACCACACTGGTGGCCGCCATGTAGTCATATATTTCCTGCCACAGCCGACTACACATATGGACCGATGGCTTCCTACCAGCTTGCGGGAAGAGGACAGCCCACCTCTTCTCCATGGCCACCTCCAATGACTCCAGAGCTATGTCTGAGAAGGGTCTTGCTCCCTCACTCTGCTGATGCTCAGTAGTTGCTTGTGCATTCAAGTGGAGTTCCAAGTTGAATGACAATAAGGTGCTGTTGCATCAGTGCACCTCTCCTTTAAGTAGTGGATAAAGCCTAGGCCAAACATGACTTGGAATTAGACTGCATCCACTAATGGTCCACCTGTTGAGTGATAAGCCAGTGAGCAGCCATTTTAGCACTGAGATCAGCACTATAATCATGAGGACTGAGCATGAATTTTGCGTGCTACCTAGACCAGTTTGACCCAGCACAGTTTAATAGCACTGGCCATGACACCGCTCATTTTCGGGCCATATCCAATTTCAAGGCCCAAATGTTTAGATAAAAGGAATTATTGTCAAGCTTCCCAAGAAGGGGGACAGAAGTGATTGTAATAACTGGTGTGGTATTACATTGCTCTCTGTGACTGGCAAACTCTTCTGTACTATTATCCTCAGCAGAATTCGGGCACCTCTTGAAGGTAGACTCCAAGAAGAGCAGACTGGTTTACAGCACAGCAGCTCTTGCTTTCACCAAATTTTGACTCTTTGTAATATCGTTGAGCAAAGAATGGCAGTTGCCAATGGTGCTGAATTCCATTGACTTTCAGATGGATTTGGATAGTGTGGGCAGAAATTAATTGTGGCAGATTCTTGCAGTGTAAGGATTATCTATCAAATTTCTGTATCATGAAGCACAAAATAGAGTGAAAACATTCAATGAGCTATCTAACTGGTTGGACATAACGGGGCCGAAATTCACCCCCGCCGGAACCAGGACACATTACTATGTTTCAGTTGTTTTCACTGCCGTGGTGGATGCAGTGGCCTTTTGCATGAAATTCAGCTCTTTGTCTTTTTTTTCCCAGCGGGGCGGAAGTCTGTCATAATGGGGGTGAAAGTGGGGGTCATGCGGAGATTCCGCCGCTGTCTGTCATAAGCATGGCGCCGATGACATCATCACACTGGCGCGTCACCACGTCTCTCGCCTTTATTTAAAGGGGAGGGCCGCTGCGCGTTGCGCGATCCTTTTAGTTAGGTCCACTGGGCCACCAGGGAGGGTTTCGGCTGGGCCAGCAGCCTGGCACCCAAGAGGGGGAAGCAGGCTGCCTGTTGGTGGCCCGGCCGAACCCGGGGGCATAATTGTCGGGCCATCGGCCAACAATAAAAAATAAGATGGCAGCCGCAGCAGTGCGCCCTCCCCTTTAATGGGGGGCCACACCGTCATTTTACACACAGTGTAAACACAGTGCACCAACAGAAAAAACTGTTGGAGGTACCGAGTGGAGGTAAATTTTGCTTCGGGGCAAGAGATCAGCGGTGTGGGCTTTGATGACGCATTTAGAAGGGTTCGGCAGCAGCGGGCCAGAAGCGGGGACGGCCGGAAAAAGCACCGAGGTTAATTTCGCGAGCGGCGGCCATTCCACAAAAAATCGGCGGCCATTCGACACTACCACGTGGCCGTCGCTTTCTGGCAGTAACAGGAGGCTGAATTTCGGCCCCAACAACAACTGGTGTCAGACAATGCTGCTTCTTGTCCCCTCTACTTTTTATCATTGTCTCATCACAAAATCAATCACACTCACCTCGCATTAAATTGGGCATATCATGGATCGATGGAGAACTGGGGACCTAAACGCTGCAGATGGCATTGAGAATTTGAGTTCAGTTTGAAAAATCTGGAAATAAAATGTATCAGTAAAAGTGACAGTGAATAGAAACATAGAAACATAGAAAATAGGTGCAGGAGTAGGCCATTCGGCCCTTCTAGCCTGCACCGCCATTCAATGAGTTCATGGCTGAACATGCAACTTCAGTACTCCATTCTTGCTTTCTCACCATACCACTTGATCCCCCGAGTAGTAAGGACTACATCTAACTCCTTTTTGAATATATTTAGTGAATTGGCCTCAACAACTTTCTGTGGTAGCGAATTCCACAGGTTCACCACTCTCTGGGTGAAGAAGTTTCTCCTCATCTCAGTCCTAAATGGCTTACCCCTTATCCTTAGACTGTGTCCCCTGGTTCTGGACTTCCCCAACATTGGGAACATTCTTCCTGCATCTAACCTGTCTAAACCCATCAGAATTTTAAACGTTTCTATGAGGTCCCCTCTCATTCTTCTGAACTCCAGTGAATACAAGCCCAGTTGATCCAGTCTTTCTTGATAGGTCAGTCCCACCATCCCGGGAATCAGTCTGGTGAACCTTCGCTGCACTCCCTCAATAGCAAGAATGTCCTTCCTCAAGTTAGGAGACCAAAACTGTACACAATACTCCAGGTGTGGCCTCACCAAGGCCCTGTACAACTGTAGCAACACCTCCCTGCCCCTGTACTCAAATCCCCTAGCTATGAAGGCCAACATGCCATTTGCTTTCTTAACCGCCTGCTGTACCTGCATGCCAACCTTCAATGACTGATGTACCATGACACCCAGGTCTCGTTGCACCTCCCCTTTTCCTAATCTGTCACCATTCAGATAATAGTCTGTCTCTCTGCTTTTACCACCAAAGTGGATAACCTCACATTTATCCACATTATACTTCATCTGCCATGCATTTGCCCACTCACCTAACCTATCCAAGTCACTCTGCAGCCTCATAGCATCCTCCTCGCAGCTCACACTGCCACCTAACTTAGTGTCATCCACAAATTTGGAGATACTACATTTAATCCTCTCTTCTAAATCATTACTGTACAGTGTAAACAGCTGGGGCCCCAGCACAGAACCTTGCGGTACCCCACTAGTCACTGCCTGCCATTCTGAAAAATCCCCATTTACTCCTACTCTTTGCTTCCTGTCTGACAACCAGTTCTCAATCCATGTCAGCACACTACCCCCAATCCCATGTGCTTTAACTTTGCACATTAATCTCTTGTGTGGGACCTTGTCGAAAGCCTTCTGAAAGTCCAAATATACCACATCAACTGGTTCTCCCTTGCCCACTCTACTGGAAACATCCTCAAAAAATTCCAGAAGATTTGTCAAGCATGATTTCCCTTTCACAAATCCATGCTGAATTGGACCTATCATGTCACCTCTTTCCAAATGCGCTGCTATGACATCCTTAATAATTGATTCCATCATCTTACCCACTACCGATGTCAGGCTGACCGGTCTATAATTCCGTTTACTCTCTCCCTCCTTTTTTAAAAAGTGGGGTTACATTGGCTAACCTCCACTCGATAGGAACTGATCCAGAGTCAATGGAATGTTGGAAAATGACTGTCAATGCATCCGCTATTTCCAAGGCCACCTCCTTAAGTACTCCGGGATGCAGTCCATCAGGCCCTGGGGATTTATCGGCCTTCAATCCCATCAATTTCCCCAACACAATTTCCCGACTAATAAGGATTTCCCTCAGTTCCTCCTCCTTACTAGACCCTCTGACCCCTTTTATATCCGGAAGGTTGTTAGTGTCCTCCTTAGTGAATACCGAACCAAAGTACTTGTTCAATTGGTCTGCCATTTCTTTGTTCCCCGTTATGACTTCCCCTGATTCTGACTGCAGGGGACCTACGTTTGTCTTTACTAACCTTTTTCTCTTTACATATCTATTGAAACCTTTGCAATCCGTCTTAATGTTCCCTGCAAGCTTCTTCTCGTACTCCATTTTCCCTGCCCTAATGAAACCCTTTATCCTCCTCTGCTGAGTTCTAAATTTCTCCCAGTTTCCAGGTTCGCTTCTATTTCTGGCCAATTTGTATGCCACTTCCTTGGCTTTAATACTATCCCTGATTTCCCTTGATAGCCACGGTTGAGCCACCTTTCCTTTTTTATTTTTACGCCAGACATGAATGTACAATTATTGTAGTTCATCCATGCGGTCTCTAAATGTCTGCCATTGCCCATCCACAGTCAACCCCTTAAGTATCATTCGCCAATCTATCCTAGCCAATTCACGCCTCATACCTTCAAAGTTACTCTTCTTTGAGTTCTGGACCATGGTCTCTGAATTAACTGTTTCATTCTCCATCCTAATGCAGAATTCCACCATATTATGGTCACTCTTCCCCAAGGGGCCTCGCACAATGAGATTGCTAATTAGTCCTCTCTCATTACACAACACCCAGCCTAAGATGGCCTCCCCCCTAGTTGGTTCCTCGACATATTGGTCTAGAAAACCATCCCTTATGCACTCCAGGAAATCCTCCTCCACCGTATTGCTTCCAGTTTGGTTAGCCCAATCTATGTGCATATTAAAGTCTCCCATGATAACTGCTGCACCTTTATTGCATGCACCACTAATTTCCTGTTTGATGCCCTCCCCAACATCACTATTACTGTTTGGAGGTCTGTACACAACTCCCACTAACGTTTTTTGCCCTTTGGTGTTCTGCAGCTCTACCCATATAGATTCCACATCATCCAAGCTAATGTCCTTCCTAACTATTGCATTAATCTCCTCTTTAACCAGCAATGTTACCCCACCTCCTTTTCCTTTTTATTCTATCCTTCCTGAATGTTGAATACCCTGGATGTTGAGTTCCCAGCCCTGATCATCCTGGAGCCACGTCTCCGTAATCCCAATCACATCATATTTGTTAACATCTATTTGCACAGTTAATTCATCCACCTTATTACAGATACTCCTTGCATTAAGACACAAAGCCTTCAGGCTTGTTTTTTTTAACACCCTTTGTCCTTTTTAGAATTTTGCTGTATAGTGGTCCTTTTGTTCTTTGTTCTTTGCCTTGGGTTTCTCTGCCCTCCACTTTTCCTCATCTCCTTTCTGTCTTTTGCTTTTGTCTCCTTTTTGTTTCCCTCCTTTTTGTTTCCCTCTGTCTCCCTGCATTGGTTCCAATCTGCAGCATTGTGGTGGTGCTCCAATAAAGCCATCCACAAGGAGCTCAACAACCTCCAGTGTAGATGCCAGCAA
Source organism: Pristiophorus japonicus (assembly GCF_044704955.1). NCBI lineage: Eukaryota > Metazoa > Chordata > Chondrichthyes > Pristiophoridae > Pristiophorus > Pristiophorus japonicus. The sequence continues at coordinate 184,815,810 of NC_091990.1, read as the reverse complement.
TGACTCTTCAATATCAGATGATTTAACAAAGTGACGGATGAAAGTGCTGAGAGTTCAGATGCCACCATGGACTGTAATAGCCCGGGAAAGTAGATGGAGTTGCTCTGGTCACATTCTGAGAATGCCTGGCACAAGGATCTCTAAGCAAACATGGAAGTGGAAGCCATGAGGGAAAGGAACTAGAGGTCAATCAATAATAACTCTATACAACACAATAACAAAATAACAACAGCTGAAATGCACTTGCAACAATACGAGCTGGAGTCGAAAGTCCAGACAGAATTGGATAGTGTTGATTGCTTACTGCCTTATGGGCCTTATCGGCATAGGCAGGATGATGATAGAGATGATGGCCTACAGTAACAAGATCCATTGTATTGAGGAATTTATATAACAGATAACATATATTATACATTAAAAATGTCACTTACATGAGTTATCCATCCACCTCCAGTGATTTCATGATTCTAGATAATTTCTTCAACATTCATCAATAACACTGTGGTTTCTGGTTCAGAAAATGAACATTCAAGTGTACCAATGCAGGCTGTTAGTAAGTTACTGCAATTGAAAAGGGAGGAATTCTATTAATAAAGGATAAAGTTCGGGCTGACTTCACCCAAGGCGTTGAGTTAAGATGGTACAAAGCAAATAACACCAGTCAGTTGTGGATTTTGTAAAAAAACAATTGAATAAGGTTTATTTACAACAACCACATTGGTATTCCCTTTCCTAACATACTTCAGCCATGCTACAGAGCAGAATTGAAAAGGCTCATTACAAACACAAGGGCAGAGAAAATAGCTTCTTTCAGAAGACCCAGTTAACAACAGCCACATAAAATTGCTTCTGCATGTGAAATCAATAGATTTTCCTGCAAACATATGGGTGTATTTTTTGTAATATCCCTCTGCAGTACCCCTGCAAAGACTGCTCCAATTGTAAGAAAGGAATCGGCATAATCCAAGCCACTACCAGCTTGAACATAAGAACATAAGAACATAAGAATTAGGAACAGGAGTAGGCCATCTAGCCCCTCGAGCCTGCTCCGCCATTCAACAAGATCATGGCTGATCTGGCCGTGGACTCAGCTCCACTTACCCGCCCGCTCCCCGTAATCCTTAATTCCCTTATTGGTTAAAAATCTATCTATCTGTGACTTGAATACATTCAATGAGCTAGCCTCAACTGCTTCCTTGGGCAGAGAATTCCAAGATTCACAATCCTCTGGGAGAAGAAATTCCTTCTCAACTCGGTTTTAAATTGGCTCCCCCGTATTTTGAGGCTGTGCCCCCTAGTTCTAGTCTCCCCGACCAGTGGAAACAACCTCTCTGCCTCGATCTTGTCTATCCCTTTCATTATTTTAAATGTTTCTATAAGATCACCCCTCATCCTTCTGAACTCCAACGAGTAAAGACCCAGTCTACTCAATCTATCATCATAAGGTAACCCCCTCATCTCCGGAATCAGCTTAGTGAATCGTCCCTGTACCCCTTCCAAAGCTAGTATATCCTTCCTTAAGTAGGGTGACCAAAACTGCACGCAGTACTCCAGGTGCAGCCTCACCAATACCCTGTACAGTTGCAGCAGGACCTCCCTGCTTTTGTACTCCATCCCTCTCGCAATGAAGGCCAACATTCCATTCGCCTTCCTGATTACCTGCTGCACCTGCAAACTAACTTTTTGGGATTCATGCACAAGAACCCCCAGGTCCCTCTGCACCTCAGCATGTTGTAATTTCTCCCCATTCAAATAATATTCCCTTTTACTGTTTTTATTCCAAGGTGGATGACCTCACATTTTCCGACATTGTATTCCATCTGCCAAACCTTAGCACATTCGCTTAACCTATCTAATTCTCTTTGCAGCCTCTCTGTGTCCTCTACACAACCCGCTTTCCCACTAATCTTTGTGTCATCTGCAACTTTTGTTGCACTACACTTGAGCCAAGGGAACAAATCCACTGCCTGAACCCTGGAGCCAAACGTACCCAGCAGCTTTTTACTAAAGCCTTCTCCCTCCCTGAGGGAGGGAAGAGTGGTTTTGCTGCGGACAACATGCAACATTATTCCGAAACTCTGCACTTTATTTGGTGCTGAACTGCAAACATTCTAAACATTTGGAGATAAACTAAATGCACATTAATAAAAGAGGGGGTGTGACATTATCCCTGCCTTACACAACGCAGACACTCCCAGGCCTATCCTATTCGCTATATGTCTGAACCCATCAATTGGATTACTATATTGCAATCTATGTCAACTATTTAACCCCTCAATAAATTTACTGCATCATAGTCAGCCCAGGTATTCATTATCTCTATATAGCCATCTACATCCCTCAATTATTGGAATTGCATTGTAATTATTACCTGATGTCCAATGATTTCTGTGTCGTTGCTGAAGCATTTTTGGATAACATTAAAAAAAATAACCTTTCAATTTTATTTAAAAATAAATTTAAATATCATTTCAGCAATCATTGTTAGAAAGATTTAGCTGCATTTTAGTCCTCCCTAGTTTGTACTTGCTTGTCATTAGGTATTTACATAATCTCCTGGAGAACAAACACCTTGATATTGTATTATGTTATCATTATTTTTTTAAACAGAACAAAACATATTGCAATAAAATTCTTTCCCATAAGGACTGTTAAGTTGTTTGGTGAAATATTATATTAAATTTTTTCTGAGGAATTGTCTGTAATAATCGGTAAAAAGCAAGAATTCAGCCTATACTAATTATTTGATAGTGAACAGCAATCTAAACATAAAAGCAGAGGAACTACAGCACAATGTTAAATGAAGGAAAGGCAAATTGAAGCAAAATGCCATGGCTGGAGGCAATAGCTCGATATTTAAACTAAGAAATCAAAAACAAAATACTGGGAAACGTACCAAAAATCAAAAATGTTCACTTTAATCATTTTACTAGTTTATCACCAAAATTGCCGAGCTTGTGGGAAAAAAAAGCAAAAACAACCCAACAAAAATGTGTACTGATTATTGACTCTTGTGTCCTTTGGTAAATTTTAAAATCCATGTTTTTTTGTCATGTAGACAAAGACTCATTTATTTCAATGTTAGTGCCTGGGTCACCAGATAGTTCGAAGCAATGCATTATCTCTTTATGTACTGCTTCTGCTTTCATTTCCTTCGCACTTTGCTGAACATGAATGGGAATAAAAGATGCAATATAATGGGTGGATTTTTTATAGCATTATTTGAAATAACTACCGAATTTAAACTTTTATTGAAATACGTGAAACAATATAGAAGGGGTTCTCTTCTATTCTTGTTGCTTTTAAAGTTAAAATTCAAGGCTGTGGTGCAATCAGGGTGAAGCTTAAAACTTTACTGAAGACCATCCGTTTCCATGTGTTTCCTCAGTCACTGGTCACTGGTGTTAGATCTCATACGAGAATTGAATCCCATTTTAAACGTGCAGTGGGTTCTGAGAATTACAAAGACTGTTATGTATATATCATTGCAAACCTGTATGAAATGAACTTTCATCATTTACATGTGTCACTGGCAGATAAGGGAATATAGTAGCCTTGGGGGCATAATAACTATGCATTTTTTGTTGCAAATAAACCTTGCAGTGAGGTTCTGCGAACTTTTAAATAAGAAAAACAGTAAAAAAAATAACTTTTATTGAAGTGAGACTCAATTTCATTTTTTTGTACAATACTACTCCAGATAATTATGAAATCACTGTGAAATGCTCCTTGATGGCATGAACAAAAAAATACGCTATAATTGTAGGTTTGTTTCATGTTATATCTCAGTGCGAACCTTGGCAATGTGTTTGATTTATTTGTAATTAGGGCTCTATCTAAATGAAAGAAGCTGTTGTGTCAGCTTGGCTCAGTTGGTAACGCACTTGCTTTTGAGGAAGAAGGTTAGTTTCAAGCCCCCATCCAGTAACTGAGCACATAATCTAGGCTGACATTTCAGTGCAGTATTAAAGACTGCTTCATTGTCTGAGGTGCTGTCTTTCGAGATGAGAAGTTAAACTGAGCACCTGTTCAGGTGGACAGAATTTATTCCATGGGCTCGATTTTCCATTATTTTTGCATGCATAACGGCCACTTAATGTCCATTTTAACGCTGAAATAATATGTAACGCCCAGATACCAGCCATTTAGCCACAAAATGGAAACTAACGCTCATTTCTCGGTCACTTATCGGCGAGTGTTACTTTTCGCATGTGCGTATCGGCGAGAAAAAATAATACTGCCCACCCACTTTTTTTGGCCAGAATCATCAGAATGTGCGATCCCAACGCCCATAATATCGCTCAGCATTACTTTCGGCACGTAATTAACGGCAAGATTTAATAATACCGCCTGGCCACTGTTTTTTGTCGTAAAGATCACATTTGCCGAAACTAACGCCCAGTGTATCGCCCATCCTTACTTTTGGCACGTCGCACACATCTCGCCGACAACATCGCTCGCCAAAAAAACCGTGAGGAAGAAGTGGAACTGACCGGAACTACTCACAGCGGTATGGACACCATGTTCTAAATCGCAGGTCGCATCATTTAACAGGCTGCTCTGCTTCAACCTCGGGGGAGTTTGGATGTACTCTGGAGCTCTTTGGAGGTGATGTGAACATCAGAACAAACATCTTATCATACTGTGGACAATTGGAATTTATAGGTGTCTTAGTGGGGACATTCATTCTTTGTGAACAATCGGTGGAAAACAGGTAGCTATTGGAATGGGGCCTGTCCTTTCTCATCCTCTCTTGATGACCAGTCACATGCTGCAGACTCAAGATGGCAGCAAGTACGCTCCACAGCATCATGTGCCCAATCTAAGACGTGACAGACTGATGAGGAGGACCAGATGTTACACCCCCCCGCAAGTATAGGGAGAAGAGGTCTTACCTCAACTTGTGCAACACCATCTGCCTTCGAAGACTGCACTTCCACAAAGAGGTTATCAGTGAGATATGCCAGCTTATAAGGGGAGATCTGCAGCCTGCAAGCACCATCAGGACTGCACTGTCCGTCGAGGTCAACGTCACCGTGGTACTGTGGTTCTATGCGTCAGGTTCTTTTCAGGCCTCAGCTGGTGACATTTGCGGTATGTCTCAGCATGCCACACATCGCTGCACATTTAGTGAGTTGGTCAGACCGCAGGTAAAGGTTACACACACAGATAGGGAATGGATGACCTACAGGAAGAGCAGTGGAAGGAAGGTAGTGCAAAGGTCCCCTGCGGTTATCCCCCTCCAAAACAGATACACCGTTTTGGGTACTGTTGAGGGGGATGACTCATCAGGGGAGGGCAGCAGCAGCCAAGTTCATGGCACCATGGGTGGCTCTGCTGCACAGGAGGGCAGGAAAAAGAGTGGGAGAGTGATAGTGATAGGGGATTCTACTGTAAGAGGAATAGATAGACATTTCTGCGGCCGCAATCGAGACTCCAGGATGGTATGTTGCCTCCCTGGTGCAAGGGTCAAGGATGTCTCGGAGTGGTTGCAGGATATTTTGGAGGACGATGGTGAACAGCCAGTTGTCGTGATGCACATAGGTACCAATGATATGGATTAAAAATGGGATGAAGTCCTACAAGGTGAATTTAGGGAGCTAGGAGTTAAATTAAAAAGTAGGACCTCAAAGGTAGTAATCTCAGGATTGCTACCAGTGCCACGTGCTAGTCAGAGTAGGAATTTCAGGATAGCTCAGATGAATATGTGGCTTAAGGAGTGATGCAGCAGGGAGGGATTCAAATTCCTGGGGCATTGGAACCAGTTCTGGGGGAGGTGGGACTAGTACAAACCGGACGTCTGCACCTGGGCAGGACCGGAACCAATGTCCTAGAGGGAGTGTTTGCTAGTGCTGTTGGGGAGGGGTTAAACTAATATGGCAGGGGGATGGGAACCTATGCAGGGAGACAGAGGGAAGTAGAATGGGGGCAGAAGCAAAAGATAGAAAGAAGAAAAGTATAAGTGGAGGGCAGTGAGACCCAAGGCAAAAATCAAAAAGGGCCACATTATAGCAAAATTCTAAAGGGAAAAAGTGTGTTAAAAAGACAAGCCTGAAGGCTCTGTACCTCAATGCGAGGAGTATTCGTAATAAGGTGGACGATTAACTGCACAGGCAGCAATTAATGAATATGATATAATTGGCATCACGGAAACATGGCTCCAGAGTGAACAGGACTGGGAACTCAACATCCAGGGGTATTCAACATTCAGGAAGGATAGAAACATAGAAACATAGAAAATAGGTGCAGGAGTAGGCCATTCAGCCCTTCTAGCCTGCATCGCCATTCAATGAGTTCATGGCTGAACATGCAACTTCAGTACCCAATTCCTGCTTTCTCCCCATACCCCTTGATCCCCCTAGTAGTAAGGACTACATCTAACTCCTTTTTAAATATATTTAGTGAATTGGCCTCAACAACTTTCTGTGGTAGAGAATTCCACAGGTTCACCACTCTCTGGGTGAAGAAGTTTCTCCTCATCTCGGTCCTAAATGGCTTACCCCTTATCTTTAGACTGTGACCCCTGGTTCTGGACTTCCCCAACATTAATAAGAACATAAGAACAGAAGAACATAAGAATTAGGAACAGGAGTAGGCCATCTAGCCCCTCGAGCCTGCTCCGCCACCCAACAAGATCATGGCTGATCTGGCCGTGGACTCAGCTCCACTTACCCGCCCGCTCCCCGTAACCCTTAATTCCCTTATTGGTTAAAAATCTATCTGTGATTTGAATACATTCAATGAGCTAGCCTCAACTGCTTCCTTGGGTTGGGAATTCCACAGATTCACAACCCTCTGGGAGAAGAAATTCCTTCTCAACTCGGTTTTAAATTGGCTCCCCCGTATTTTGAGGCTGTGCCCCCTAGTTCTAGTCTCCCTGATCAGTGGAAACAACCTCTCTGCCTCTATCCTGTGTATCCCCTTCATTATTTTAAATGTTTCTATAAGATCACCCCTCATCCTTCTGAACTCCAATGAGTAAAGACCCAGTCTACTCAATCTATCATCATAAGGTAACCCCCTCATCTCCGGAATCAGCCCCGTGAATCGTCTCTGTACCCCTTCCAAAGCTAGTATATCCTTCCTTAAGTAAGTTAACCAAAACTGCACGCAGTACTCCAGGTGCGGCCTCACCAATACCCTGTACAGTTGCAGCAGGACCTCCCTGCTTTTGTACTCCATCCCTCTCGCAATGAAGGCCAACATTCCATTCGTCTTCCTGATTACCTGCTGCACCTGCAAACTAACTTTTTGGGATTCATGCACAAGGACCCCCAGGTCCCTCTGCACCTCAGCATGTTGTAATTTCTCCCCATTCCAATAATATTCCCTTTTACTGTTTTTTTTCACAAGGTGGATGACCTCACATTATCCGACATTGTGTTCCATCTGCCAAACCTTAGCCCATTCGCTTAACCTATCTAAATCTCTTTGCAGCCTCTCTGTGTCCTCTACAAAACCATACATAGTGTATACAACAATGATAGACAGAAAGGAAAAGGAGGTGAGGTGGCTTTGCTGATTAAAGAGGAAAATTAACGCAATAGTAAGGAAGGACATTAGCTTGGATGATGTGAAATCGGTATGGGTGGAGCTGCGGAACACTAAAGGGCAGAAAACACTAGTGGGAGTTGAGTACAGACCACCAAACAGTAGTAGTGAGGTTGGGGACAGCATCAAACAAGAAATTAGGGATGCGTGCAATAAAGGTACAGCAGTTATCATGGGTGACTTTAATCTACATATTGATTGGGCTAACCAAACTGGTAGCAATGCGGTGGAGGAGGATTTCCTGGAGTGTATTAGGGATGGTTTTCTAGATCAATATGTTGAGGAACCAACGAAAGGGCTGGCCATCCTAGACTGGGTGTTGTGTAATGAGAAAGGACTAATTAGCAATCTTGTTGTGCGAGGCCCCTTGGGGAAGAGTGACCATAATATGGTAGAATTATTTATTAAGATGGAGAGTGAGTCAGTTAATTCAGAAACTAGGGTCCTGAACTTAAGGAAAGGTAACTTCGATGGTATGAGACGTGAATTGGCTAGAATAGACTGGCAAATGATACTTAAAGGGTTGACGGTGGATAGGCAATGGCAAACATTTAAAGATCACATGGATGAACTTCAACAATTGTACATCCCTGTCTGGAGTAAAAATAAAACGGGGAAGGTGGCTCAACTGTGGCTAACAAGGGAAATTAAGGATAGTGTTAAATCCAAGGAAGAGGCATATAAATTGGCCAGAAAAAGCAGCAAACATGAGGACTGGGAGCAGTTTAGAATCCAGTAGAGGAGGACAAGGGGTAAATTAGGAGGGGGAAAATAGAGTACGAGAGGAAGCTTGCCGGGAACATAAAAACTGACTGCAAAAGCTTCTATAGATATGTGAAGAGAAAAAGATTAGTGATGACAAACGTAGATCCCTTGCAGTCAGATTCAGATGAATAATGGGGAACAAAGAAATGGCAGACCAGGATCATTTTCCAACAGTCTATTGACTCTGGATCACATCCTATGGACTGGAGGGTAGCTAATGTAACACCACTTTTTATAAAGGGAGAGAGAGAGAAAACGGATAAGTATAGACCGGCTAGCCTGACATCAGTTGTGGGGAAAATGTTGGAATCAATTATTAAAGATGAAATAGCAGCGCATTTGGAAAGCAGTGACAGGATCGGTCCAAGTCAACATGGATTTATGAAAGGGAAATCATGCTTGACAAATCTTCTGGAATTTTTTGAGGATGTAACTAGTAGAGTGGACAAGGGAGAACCAGTGGATGTGGTGTATTTGGACTTTCAAAAGGCTTTTGACAAGGTCCCACTCAAGAGATTGGTGTGCAAAATTAAAGCACATGGTATTGGGAGTAATGTACTGACGTGGTTAGAGAACTGGTTGGCAGGTAGCAGATAGTTGGGATAAACGGGTCCTTTTCAGAATGGCAGGTAGTGACTAGAGGGGTGCCGCAGGACTCAGTGTTGGGACCCCAGCTCTTTACAATATATATTAACGATTTAGATGAAGGAATTGAGTGTAATATCTCCAAGTCTGCAGATGACATTAAGTTGGGTGGCGATGTGAACTGTGAGGAGGATGCTAAGGGGCTGCAGGATGACTTGGACAGGTTAGGTGAGTGGGCAAATGCATGGCAGATGCAGTATAATGTAGATAAATGTGAGGTTATCCACTTTGGGGGCAAAAACATGAAGGCAGAATATTATCTGAATGGCGGCAGATTAGGAAAAGGGGAGGTGCAACGAGACCTGGGTGTCACGATACATCAGTCATTGAAAGTTGGCATGCAGGTACAGCAGGCAGTGAAGAAGGCAAATGGTATGTTGGTCTTCATAGCTAGGGGATTTGAGTATAGGAGCAGGGAGGTCTTACTGCAGTTGTACAGGGCCTTGGTGAGGCCTCACCTGGAATATTGTGTTCAGTTTTGGTCTCCTAATCTGAGGAAGGACGTTCTTGCTATTGAGGGAGTGCAGCGAAGGTTCACCAGACTGATTTCCGGGATGGCGGGACTGACATATGAGGAGAGACTGGATCAACTGGGCTTGTATTCACTGGAGTTTAGAAGGATGAGAGGTGATCTCATAGAAACATATAAAATTCTGACGGGACTGGACAGGTTAGATGCAGGAAGACTGTTCCCGATGTTGGGGAAGTCGAAAACCAGGGGACACAATCTAAGGATAAGGGGTAAGCCACTTAGGACTGAGATGAGGAGAAACTTCTTCATTCAGAGAGTTGTTAACCTGTGGAATTCCCTGCCGCAGAGAGTTGTTGATGCCAGTTCATTGGATATATTCAAGAGGGTGTTAGATATGGCCCTTACGGCTAAAGGGATCAAGGGGTATGGAGAGAAAGCAGGTAAGGGGTACTGAGGTGAATGATCAGCCATGATCTTATTGAATGGTGGTGCAGGCTCGAAGGGCCGAATGGCCTACTACTGCACCTATATTCTATGTTTCTATGTTTCTATTAGACAGGTCACTGAAGCCCTGTATGCACACAGGATGGACTTTATCAGCTTCCCTGTGACCAGGGAGGCTCAGACTGAGAGGACTTTAGGATTCTACCGAATTGCTAACTTCCCCAAGGTGCAGGGAGCAATAGACTGTACGCACATCACGATGCGGGCATCTTTTCAGGATGCTGAGGTTTTCAGGAACCGCAAGGGATTCCACTCCCTGAATGTCCAACTCATTGTCTACCATCAGCAAATAATTATGGCAGTGAATTTCCGAGCAGCATCCATGATGCTCACATCCTGCGTGAGAGCACTGTATCTGACTTGTTTAACAATCAGCCACAAGGTCAATGCTGGATGCTTGGTGACAAAGGATATGGTCTCGCCACCTGGCTGATGACACCCACACTGAAGCCGAGAAGCGATACAATGAGAGCCACAGATCCACTCAGAATATCGTGGAGAAAACTATTGGAGTGCTTAAGCAGCGCTTTAGATGCCTGGACCACTCAGGAGGCGAGCTCCAATACCATCCTGAGCAGGTAGCTCAATTCGTGGTGGTGTGCTGCATGCTGCACAACTTGGCTATCAGGAGGGGACAAGATTTGCCAGAAGGGTCTGACAGTCTACCTCAGGAGAGAGAGGAAGAGGAGGATGAGGAGGTGGACACTGACCTCGGGCCAGACAATCAGGCTGATGCTGAAGCCATGCCCCCGCCCCCCTGTAGACCGCAGGAAAGGGCTACATATCTGCAAGATTCTTACGTCAGGAGCTCATAAATGATCGCTTTGCCTGAAAGAATGTTGGTGTTATTTTACAAGGCTGACACACTGCTGGGTACGCAGACCATACATCAATGGTGTGCATCACCTCGCTGACCGTTAAACTTTAAATTGATTGAAGTTAAGTTTAATTATACCCTTTGATGTTAAAGAATCACCAGTGTGTACCGGTGCAGCTATCTGAGCCAATGTGCAACAAGGTTAAGTTAAATAAAAAACATTTAAACCGACCATTTGTCTGAAATCATAAGTATATGTGTAAAAACCCCACCCCCGCCCCAGCCCACGACAAATTTATCATATTTACATCATTACAATGGTCTCCTTTTCCCACAATACAGAACACAAATGCAAACCAACAAGGTAGCCCCCTCGCCCCTTGCCCTGGCCCTCCCACCAAAATAGCAGCAGCAACCTAAAATAATGTCCCTGACAACACCTGCGACCATGTTCCTCACTTTCCTTACCCCCGCCCCTCCCCGCCGCGCTTCTCCCCCCCCTCCTCGACCCCTTCCCCTTCCCCTCCTGACTCCACGCTGCCTGGCCGAGGAGGTCCTCAGGCGATGCTTCATTGCGGGGGGTGGGATGACGGCAGAACCGCTGCTTGGACGGATACGGGAGAGGACTGCCCCGAGGTGGGAACGTGCTCTGAGCCAGAAGCAAGGTGTTGCTGCTGGCTCTCATGTGTGGTTGGCAATGGGGGTGCAGCACCTTGGGGTGCAGCACCTTGGGGTGCAGTGCAGCACTCCAGGACCACTGGAAGCCATCTGCCACCAGTGTTCCTGGCTAACAGCTGCAGGGCCTCCTCCATCCTTTCCATGTTATATATTATTTGTTGGACAAAAACTCGGTGCCAACTATGTTCTTGGTGCTTAGTGGGCTTGTTGCTGCTGGTGAATCTCCCTCGTGCCTCCCACAACAGCCAGACAAACACACACCACAGCCACACACGCTTTCAGTGCCTCTCTGCTCCCTCTCTCTCTGTCTCCTCTTCTGCGCATGTAATGATGACCCCTGACCTCCTGAATCGCGGGAAACGAGCGTTGCCATGCAATTGCTAAGGACGGCGACATGTTAGGGCAGAAGGTCAGAGAGATTTAACGCTAACGCCCATTTCATATCGCTTACAGTAACGCCCAATTTTTAAAATGGAGACTAGGGGCTTTGAAAATGGGCGACAAGCCGGCGATCTGAATACCCATTTTTACCGCCCTCGTCGGAAATAACACCCATTTTTGGGCGATCTGCACAAAAGTGTAAAATCTAGCCGCATAACACTTTGCAAAGGAGAGGCTCATTTGACCTTTACTGCCATTGGATGCGCTAACTCAATACTGCAGGATTCCTGATAGTACCAGCTCTGTATTAGGTGTTCTGATAACCCAAATCCTGTGGAAACATTTCTCTCTGGTCATTATCAGGGCCTGCAAGTATGTATGAGTGCACTATGGTGGATACAAATGGAATGGCAGCATGGAAACATGCCACTACAAGGTCCAGCGCGAGCTGGTACAGGAGGGTGATGAAGAGTGATGTCAGCAAGGTCCAGGTCGGTGATCTATATGTGGGCAGATGCAACAGGAGCAGCGAGGTCGGGGCGAAGGAGCAGCGAGAGACTGTGGAGGGATGTGATCGGGGCCCAGGGGAGGTGTGAGTTTGGGGTCAGGGGCCCAGGGGCAGCACGGGCCCAGCCCACACTGCGATACGTGCGCACACTAGGTCTGTGCAGCAGTGCTGGTCTCCAGTCGTCCTGGTTAATCCTTGCCATTGGACCAAGGCCTTGCTCTGTCAAGCCCGTGTGGTGGCTGGTGTGCAACGGCCACCCCACGTTAAAAAATCCACCCACAGGCATCTTCCACCCTTCAGGATGTAGTTCGGGTTCTTCATTTGAAACACCTGTGAATTCATTCTTTTTTTTGGCATGGAAGCAAGTCACCCTCATTTCGAGGGATTGCGTATGATGATAGGGATACAAATGGGTTGGCTGAGAATACATTTTGTATAGCCTGACCTGCCTGGCATCCCTCCATTCACCTTCCTCTTCTGGTTTCAAACACCTGAGACTCCCACTGGGCAGCAGTAATAGTGCTGGGGGCTAAAACAAAGATCATCGACCTGCAACGTTAACTCTGTCTCTCTCTCCACAGATGCTGTCTGACCTGCTGAGTATTTCCAGCATTTTCTGCTTTTATTTTTTTTAATGAACAGTTGGCATCTAGACTAGAAAAAGAACAAAACAAAAGAAAAAACAGTTTTGAAACAACTAAAATATTCTTACCTTAATATTACTTTAAGGTTGAAATTCAGCGCCGTTCTAAACGGGTCGCACGAACCGCTTCTGATGTGTTTTTACTGCCGCTGTGGATGAGGTGGCCTCCTGCGCGAAATTCAGCTGTTTGTCATTTTGTTTGGAGCGGACCGGAAGTCGGTCATAATAGGCTGCTACAAAAGATGCCAGAGCCTCATGCAATTGTTGCTGCCCCAGAATATCACCCTCTTTCTGGATGGCCACCGAGGCTCAGTGTCTGCATGCAGCTCAGCAGAGCTTGGAGCCTCCGGCGCTCTCCGGTAAGGACTCTCCACTGCTGTCCCTGTCAACACCACCTGCTCTTGCTCACTTGTGAATTGTGAGACACCAGGTGACAACTCTACTCTATGGTGCAAAGGACCCACCGAGGAGTGCGTATCTGCACTGGTGCTGGGTGTGCTTGGGTCTGCTGATGCAGCACCCTCAGAGGCTGGAGGTTCCTCCGAGGAGACATCTTCCTCCTGCGATTGGACAGTGGGGGGTGGGGAGAGGGGTGAGGTGTCAGTTTATGGACTTGTGGGAGAGTAAAGAGATGAATTAGAAGTGTTATTATAATAAGAATGGGTAACGCCACCATTATGCACATGAAGACATTTCACTGGCTGCTGACATCAATCACCATATGGGTGACTATTGTTTGCCACGTGGCTTTATAAAATGTGATTCTGTCCCCAGGTTTCTGGGATGTCCCCCTCTCTTCGTCTCCCACCGCCAGCGTCTCCCGAGCTCCTGACATTTTCAGAGCCACCTCCTCTGCTGCTGTGAGGTGTGCAATTACTGGAGGGCCACCTCCGGTTCTTTCCCTCTCCCTGTTGTAGGCTCTCTTCTCCTACAAGGAGGCAAAGAAGAGAAATTTGAGTGAGAGTGATGGAATTAGTGTAAGGAATGGATGGGCTACCCCTGTAGAGGGTGACTATGAGGGAGTGGGGTGCCAATGCCAAATGGCCTCCCTCTGTGGTGTTACTTACTATGATTGCATTAGGAGGAGGGTGAGTGCGAGGGGTGATTAGTCACATGGGGATGTGAGTATGTACATAGAGAGAGAGGGCTGGATGGACATGCAAGGTATGTTGGTGTGAGGAATGATGTGCAGGAGTAGGCTTGGGAGGGCAGAGTGATGGGGATGGGTTGACAGGCACATCAGGATAAGGGTGTGTCTGGCAATGCACACTCACTTTCCTGACCTCATGAGATCATTGATCACTGTATCCAGGTCCTCCTGACCACAGCCCTGCTGCTCAGCAATATTCAGCCAGGCTCTTTGTTGCTCGTGGAGGTCTTCTTTGCCGGTCAGTAGGGAAGACGACCTCCCCACGTGCTCTGACAGCTTCCACAAGAGAATGCGAGGAAGAATCTGAGAATCGGGATGCAGCCCTCTGCCTTTGGCTATCCATGTTTCAACATTTTTATCTTTCCTGTGGCCTTTCTTTCGCACCTACCACCCTCCTCTGGAAACCTTCAAGTGAATTCAGTGCAAGGCTGCTTTAAATATGGGCACTGTAAACGAGTCATCAATGACGTCATCAGACCTGCACCATTTAATACACTGGGAAACGCGCATGACTCTTTCAATTGGGGCCATAAGTGAAAGTCGCTCTGAGCAGCTCGTTGCTGAACACATCGTGTTTTGGACCCGCTAGGCTGCCCAAACTCACCCAACCGACGCAAAGGTAAAAATTCCGTCCGTGATGTTGATAGAAGCCAGAATTTCATAGTCTGTCTCTATGTTCCCCTTTCCTGTGGATCTGCGGTGGATGGAGGCAGAAAATTCGATGGTGACTCTTTGGGAGGAAGTTGGATAACCCACAAAATGGGTGCAGGATTGTGATGCCCATTCAATATTATACAGGCTGCATGTATCAGCAGGGGGCCCAGAATTGTAACATGCTACAACTACTTAAGGATAGCCTACACTGCTTAAAGCTAGCCTGCACCTCTTAAAAGGGGAGGTGCATTGTGGCTGTAACAGGTGCTGGGAGTCCTTCGTGAGTTAATCAAACCTGGGAAAGAGAGAAGAATGGCTGAATATGGGAGAAAGCAGGAATCAAGGTTTTCCAACGGTGCACTGGAGGCCTGGTGGAGGAGGTGGAAAGGAGGAGAGATGTCATGTATCTGCAGGGGGCAGGAGACCCTCCAGACATATGGTCAAAAGGCAGCAGAAGCAGATTGCTGCAGAGAACAATGCCAGGAGTCACATCCTAAGGACCTGGATGCAGTGCCGCAAGAGGTTTAATAACCTCATATGAGTGGTCAGGGTCAGTGAATGCATCTTCAAATATCATATCCCACCAACTGCACCACAAGCCTCAGCCACTGCTCAATTCACTACGCCCCCATCATTCACCTACCAACAATCTCTGTCAATCAGGACTCATACCTAACATTGCTTTACCTCATATGCTTTACCTCATCCTCACTTAGCAGTATTGCAAGCCTCACACCCACATTTCACAGCTTGCACACATTGCCAACTATTCAACCATGACAGCCACATCACCCAAACAGATTACACAACACTCACTGACGCACTTCTCTCTCTCCTGCAGGAGAAAGTGTTGCACAACCGGAGCCAGTAGGAACTAACTGGAGGGGGAGAGTCGCGCCTGCATATTCTAACCCCCAAGGAGGAGAGTGCTGGACAATATCGTAACGGCAATTGCTGAGACCGTGATAAGCAGCAGGGCTGATTCCATTGAAGGTGACGGTGTCCTTGTATCTAATCCTCCTTCTCACATCTCTCTTCCCCCTCTTCCGACAATCTTTTCTGACTTACAAGCTGAAGCTGGTGTAAGCATGCACTTCTTATTTCTCCTCAACACAACCTTACCCTTTGTCCCTTTTGCCTTTCACCCAAGAACTGCAACCTGGCCGGGCAGTGGAGGAAGAGCAAGAAGACAGTGATGATGAAGACACACCGTCACTTAATTTCACAGCCACCAGCTCAGATACTAACATTGTGCATATATTAGAGGATGGCATAGAGCCGGGGTCTGCAGGTGGTGAGACACTGGGCATGAGTACGCTGCAGCCAGGGTAGGAGGCAAGGACAGCGCAGGTGCCAGCTCGCCGGAGGGCGAGGTCGCACACTAGTTCTGCTGCAGAGGACTCAGATGTGGACTTCGATTGGCCAGGTTACAGAAAAAGGCTGATGGGTGTACACACCAAAATTCTTGGGGCAGTGGCACACCTACGTTTAATGTCAATGAGCATGGAGGAGTCCGGCACTAACCTGCATCGGGCATTGTGCAGTGATTGGAGCCCATCCTTTCCAGCATGGAACTGGTGGCCAACTCCATCAATATACTTGCAGACTGAACCATGATGCAGTGTCTGATGGCTGATGTCTCAGGTTCCATTGCAGCACAAGCAGCTTCTACCAAATGTCTGAGTACTGCGATGGAAGCTCAGACTGAAGTCATGCAAGCTCAGCCTGCTGCTATCATGGCTGTGAATACCAGTGTTCAAAGGGGCTTGCAGGGTGTCTGAGCAGTCCACCAATCTGTCCTGCAACACATTACTAGGATTGCTGAGACACCATCCTGGGAGTGAGGCAGTGTCTATCGACTCTGGATCAGTTTCTATGGACTGGAGGGTAGCTAATGTAACACCACTTTTTAAAAAAGGAGGGAGACAGAAAACGGGTAATTATAGACTGGTCAGCCTGACATCAGTAGTGGGGAAAATGTTGGAATTAATTATTAATGATGAAATAACAGCGCATTTGGAAAGCAGTGACAGGATCGGTCCAAGTGAACATGGATTTATGAAGGGGAAATCATGCTTGACAAATCTTCTGGAATTTTTTGAGGATGTAACTAGTTGAGTGGACAAGGGAGAACCAGTGGATGTGGTGTATTTGGACTTTCAAAAGGCTTTTGACAAGGTCCCACTCAAGAGATTGGTGTGCAAAATTAAAGCACATGGTATTGGGGGTAATGTACTGGTGTGGATAGAGAACTGGTTGGCAGACAGGAAGCAGAGAGTCAGGATAAATGGGTCCTTTTCAGAATGGCAGGCAGTGACTAATGAGGTACTGCAGGGCTCAATGCTGGGATCCCAGCTCTTTACAATATATATTAATGACTTAGATGATGGAATTGAGTGTAATATCTCCAAGTTTGCAGATGACACTAAACTGAGTGGCGGTGTGAGCTGTGAGGAAGACGCTAAGAGGCTGCAGGGTGACTTGGACAGGTTAGGTGAGTGGGCAAATGCATGGCAGATGCAGTATAATGTGGATAAATGTGAGGTTATCCACTTTGGGGGCAAAAGCACAAAGGCAGAATATTATCTGAATGGCGGCAGATTAGGAAAAGGGGAGGTGCAACGAGACCTGGGTATCATGGTACATCAGTCATTGAAAGTTGGCATGCAGGTGCAGCAAGCGGTGAAGAAGGCAAATGGTATGTTGGCCTTCATAGCTAGGGGTTTTGAGTATAGGAGCAGGGAGGTCGAACTCCAGTTGTACAGGGCCTTATTGAGGCCTCACCTGGAATATTGTGTTCAGTTTTGGTCTCCTAATCTGAGGAAGGACGTTCTTGCTATTGAGGGAGTGCAGCGAAGGTTCACCAGACTGATTCCCGGGATGGCTGGACTGACATATGAGGAGAGACTGGATCGACTGGGCCTGTATTCACTGGAGTTTAGAAGGATGAGAGGGGATCTCATAGAAACATATAAATTTCTGATGGGACGGGACAGGTTAGATGCAGGAAGAAGGTTCCCGAAGTTGGGGAAGTCCAGACCCAGGGGACACAGTCTAAGGATAAGGGGCAAGCCATTTAGGACTGAGATGAGGAGAAACTTCTTCACTCAGAGAGTTGTTAACCTGTGGAATTCCCTGCCGCAGAGAGTTGTTGATGCAGTTCGTTGGATATATTCAAGAGAGAGTTAGATATGGCTTTTACGGCTAAAGGGATCAAGGGGTATGGAGAGAAAGCAGGAAAGGGGTACTGAGAGAATGATCAGCCATGATCTTATTGAATGGCGGTGCAGGCTCAAAGGGCCGAATGGCCTACTCCTGCACCTATTTTCTATGTTTCTATGTTTCTATTACTATTTAATTGCTATTTAATGTTGTTGCTTTCATCTGTAAACCTTTGGTTTGGGTGGTAATGTGGGCCATTTTCAAAAGAGTTTGATAACACCCCTGCTACTCTGCTGGTGCCATTGCTGTTTCCTGTCAGCCAGCCAGCCCACACTGGTGCTGCCCATGCCAAGATGGTGCAGTCCGAAGTTTGGCTTCTTAAGCCCACAGCGGTTTGACATCAGCTTTCAAAGCCATTTGCAGTCTCCGCTAGTGAAAGTCAGCAGCCTTCCACCAGCCATGCTGCAGCCACTGGGGTAGCACTGCATAGGGGCACTAGGACAGGCAAAGGCTCACAGAAGACAGCACTAAGGGGATGCACAAGGGTAATTAGTTTCATTTTGTATGCTATATGGCATGGTTTACTTCATAAGTTTGATTTGGAATATGTATTTTGTGTTGGCTTTTATTTTTGCATTGTGACCAAGAGGACAATGTGATGGTTCGTGATAGAGGGAAGATAAGGAGTGTGAGACTATTGGAGAATGGGAAATTAGGGTTGAAGTTACTGGTATCGCACTCGAATTAGATCTTCACCTTGAGCCAGGGCAGAAAGGAGCTGCCCAAGTTGCAGCCTCCCTCATCCTCCTCTTCTTCTCTTCCTCGTGACCCTGCTCCTCAGCTTTTTGCCTGATAGTTAGTAGCAAGGACTGTTCCTCCATGATGGCAAGGTTGTGCAGCATGCAGCAGACTACCACAAATCTTGAGACCCACTCAGCCGACTACTGCAGGGCTCACCCAGAGTGGTCCGAGCAGTGGTATCATTGCTCCAGCAGGCCAAAAGTCTGGCTATCACATTTCTTGTGGCAGTATGGCTGTCATTGTATACATGCTGCGCACGTTTGCAAGGGTTGCAAAGCGAAGTCATGAGCTATGTCATCAGCGGATAGCCCTTGTCGCCCAGTAGCCACCCTTTGGTTTGGCATGGTGGCTGAAAAGCAGCTGGCACAGCGGACAGCCACAGAACGAAAGCATCATGATTGCTGCCAGGATGCCGGGCACTGACCTGATGATGCGCTGCCTGTGGTCACACGCCAGCTGGATGTTGAGGGAGTGGAATCCCTTTCAGTTCCGGTACAAGGCAGAGTTGACATGCAATGTCTGCAAAGCAATGTTCGTGCAGTCAATGGCACCCGGCACTATGGGAAAGCCTGCAAACCCTCATGGAATGAAATTAAATGATTTCTCTTTGATTGAGAGCCCCAGTGACCTCCCTTATGTAACATGTAGGGTGATCGGCAAAAGAACCAAAGACCACGTGAGGAAAAACTTTTTTACGCAGCGAGTGGTTAGGATCTGGAATGCACTGCCTGAAGGGGTGGTAGAGGCAGACTCAATCACAGCTTTCAAAAACAATTGGCAGGGCTACGGGGAAAGGGCGGAGGAGTGGGACTAGCTGAAATGCTCTTGCAGAGAGCCTGCATGGGCTCAATGGGCCGAATGGCCTTCTTCCGTGTGCTGTAACCATTCGATGATTCCATGAACAGTGGACCACAAACTGTGATATGTTGCTAAAATCTTCAGCTCCAGCCTGGAAGGAGCCAAATACATAAAAGTTCATAACCACAGTCACCTTCACAACCACAGGCAATGCGGTCCTTGCCCTGCTCTGAGCTTGGAGGTGTGGCTGCAGCAGTTGGCAGATTTCAGTGAGGACCTCTTTAGTGAAGCGCAGACATCGCAAACGTTAGTCGTTCAGGTAGGAGAATTGCTCCCTGAACATCCGCCACGGAAAGTGCAATCAATCATGGAGCACTCTTGCACACTAGTAAATTTGAGGGTGTTTTAAAGGTGGCCAGATTTATTTCTGAAGGGAGACAGGTAGGACGATTAAGCTTCTGTAGACATCTGAGTCCTGCAGCAGCTGACCATTCCTGCAACCCCCACTTCCACTTTTGGTGGACTTCCCAACACAGATGGAAATACCAAAAATATTTAAATTAGGCTGGCCCCAGAAATTCACCAGGGTCAAAGGCAGGAAAATCAGGTAAGTTTAAAACCCAGCCATGGTTATGTAGTGGCACCAGCTGCAGGGTTAATCCTGAGCGCTGTCTCTGTCTTTCCCTGTCACCCTCTATGGGGAAAGAGTTCCTCGGTAGACTAGATTCGGCTAAATTGCAAAAACATTCATACTGTTTATAATTTCATGATGCCTACTGCATAGAGGAAATCTTCCCCTGTGTGCCTATGCCACAGCCAATGGCATAATCTAAAAAACAAGCAGACAGTCTAACATTAACAAGTCAGCAGCCACAGATGATTCTCTTTTCCTTCTGCACAACAGGAGGTGGAATCTTATACAAACTTGCCCATGGATTTCATTACTCACCTCATTGGGCCTGCTTTTCTATCTTTGTGCAACAAACACATGCTTCAAATTCTCCATCAAAGGCTATGTTAATAACTATTTTTGTGCTATTATTTAAAAGAACCATTTTATCCATAAAAGTATACATAGACACACATATGACGAAATGAATAAGCCCTTTTTACTGAAGAAGCTCATTGAAAAGGCCATAATCACATTTATTTGTTACTGTACTTCTGCAGACTTTAATCAAACTAGTTCATTTCTTTCTTAGAATCATAGCAACATAGAAATTTACAGTGCAGGAGGTGGTCTTTTGGCCCATCGTGCCTGTGTGGGCTCTTTGAAAGAACAGTTGTGCTTAGTCCCACATCCCTGCTTTTTGTCCGTAACCTGTAAGTTCCTCATTCTCAGGTACCTGTCCAACTCGCTTTCCAAATGATTTATGGAATCAGCTTACCACCACCTGTTCAGGTAGAGCATTCCTGATCCCAACAACTCTCTGAGCGAAAACATTTCTCCTCATCTCCCCTCTAGATCTTTTGCCAATGATTTTAAATCTTTGATCCACTCATCAGAGGGAATAGTTTTTCTCTATTTACTCTGTCAAAACCTCTCATCATCTTGAAAACCTCGATTAGGTCACCTCTTAACCTTCTCTGTTCCAAGGAGAACAGTCCTAACTTTTCCAACCTCTCCTTATAACTGAAGTCCCTCATCCCTGGGAACATTCTCGTAAACCTTCTTTGAACCCTTTCTTAATTTTTTTAATTATTTCCCCTTTTATGTTAGCTCAGAGCTCTCTATAACCAGGAGGTGTACAAGAGCAACCTGAAGTAACTGTGTTACAATTTGGTGCTTCTCCCAACACGTGACAAAAAAGCAGCTTCCATAGGCAGGCCTGCTCCTCCTCGCGAACAAAATCTAATGTAATGCACATAGTGAGTGGTATATCACAGGTCAAAGGGCTACAATCTACCCTTTTGCTGCTGGGTTGCAAGAAAAATAACACAGGATGACCACCATATAATCCTAGCTGATGCAATCAGTGGAAGTAAACCGTGCTGGTGAAAATAAATCATTCTCGAGATTTGGACGTCCCAAGTCCATTTATTGCCTTGAGAAAGGTGGTGGTGGGGACTGCCTCTGGAACTGCAACAGTGTGCGGGCAATTTGAAACAATTGAGTGGTTTGCTTGGTCACTTCAGGAGGCAGCTAAGAGTCAAAAACATTGGTGAGGGGCTGGAGATATATTGAGTAAGGATGGCAGGTTTGCTTCCCTAAAGGACATTCATGAACCAGTTGGGTTTTAATGTCGGTTTCATGGTCACTTTTACTGATACCAGATTTTCAATTAGCATATTTTTAAAATTGAATTCAAATTCTCAGATGCCCATGGTGAGATTTAAATATGCATTCTCTGAGTTATTAGTCTAGGCCTCTAGATTACTAGTCCAGTAATATATGACAGGTTAAAACCACCAAAACAAATTTATTGTCAAACATAAAACTATACAGAACTACTGATCACTCAGCCGATAAGATAGAGATATTCTGATTAATTACCTCTGATACTTTAAAGATCAACATAAAAATGTGTTTCAAAATTCTTGGGTCATTTTTTCCAAAGTTCTTTCATTGTGATTTGGGCAGATTTCCATCTCACTGCTTATTGGTTGAAGGTTGTAAGCTGAGGATGAACAGCTGCCTCCAGGCTTTTATACCAAAAGAACATTTTATGTCACTATATTGATTTTGAGATATTCCAGCAGGATGTAGTTAATGGTTGTCTCCATCTTACAGCGGCATTCTTACGTCCATTGTCTGTGATAATATTCAAATCAATTCTGGCTTGGTGAGGACTGTGCACAGACTATAACCTTGAGTTTCTAAATGCTGTAGATCAGAAATGTCCAAGACATGCCAGACCATAAGTCCCCTTTATCCAGGTAAGCAGATTCTTCCTTTCTTTGTAAGTTTGTGCTCAACACCAACGTTCCGCCTCAGTTCTTCAAAATTCTTGGGCCTTGAGGATTAGAATAGGCTGCTCCTTGGTCAGGGGTATTTGGACAATAAATGAGCAGCCTTTTCGGGGATCAAGCAATACCAGTTCACCAAGCTCAGAAGGAAGTCGAAAAAGTGTTCACACCTTGGGTGGCAGCAGTCACAGAGACAGCAGTGGAGAAGATCGTGGTGGGGGATCAAGAATCTGAGGAAGAAAGCAGATGGCAGTGGACCAGACCAAGTCAGGCAGAAGGACGAGAACAGAATATAGGAGGCCAGACTGAGCAGGTAAATGAAGCGCGAAATGACAAGTGAGGTAGAAATAGCCAACTTTGCTAAGACTGGTTTAGATACTCTGCGTATAGGGTTCTTGGATTTCTTGTGTACAGGAGCTGCACGTGTTTTGTGTACGGGGCTTGGATTATTTTTATGCATGGTGTTTTCTGTATAGGAGTTAACATTTTGTGTATGAGGACTCATTGTATGTGTAACCATACACAGCCCCCCTGCTCCAAAAGGTTGGACACCCTGCTGAAGATAATGCATCATCTGACATTTCATACAACAGGATTTTCCTTTTTCCTAATAATTAGCAAATTAGCAGATCAAACAATCTGTTTTGTTTTCTTAAGGACCTTGCTCTCAGAAGCTGGTCTTGTGAAGAAAAACAGTTCCATTTTAATCCTTTAATTCAAATTCATTCACATTTCATTACATATAAAGTTATATAAAAAAAATAAAACCCCAAAATGTTATAAATTGCAGTAGGACAGAGCTTAGGTTCCATCAAAAACAGATCCTCCAAATGTTCTCTCCTCTCTCTCCAGTTGTAAAGAGCTTGACTTCCATTCAGGCACACCAAGGTTAAGAATTCACATTCTGAGCCAATAGCTTGAGGGAACCTACAGCCCACACTCTGTACTTTTATCTTCAAAAACAATGTACTTATAGTTTTCATATTTTATACACCCTCTGATAATCACTCTGCAGTTGGTTGCCACACACTTGTTGTCCTTCATGGTCCCTTCTTACTTCCTTAAAGTTTTTCTTATAATATTTTATGATTAGAAGAAAAAAGGTATCTTTTGTGCATTATAAAGAAAGAACATACCTTACATGGCCTCAACAACAACATGTATTTATATAGCACCTTTAACATAGTGAAACGTCCCAAAGCGCTTCACAGGAGTGTAATGAGATAAAAATTTGATTATGCGACTCAGTGCAGTAATAGAAATTAGTGCAGGTGACCAAAAGCTTGGTCTAAGAGGTATGTTTTAAGGAGCGTCTTAAAGGAGGAAAGAGAGGTAGAGAGGTGGAGAGGTTTAGGAAGGGAATTCTAGTGCTTGGAGTCAAGGCAATGGAAGTCACGACCACCAATGGTTGAGCGATTATAATCAGGGATGCTCAGGGCAGAATTAGAGGAGTGCAGACATCTCGGTGGGTTGTGGGGCTGGAGGAAATTACAGAGATAGGGAGGGGCGAGGCCATGAAGGGATTTGAGAAAAAGGAGAATTTTGAAATCGAGGAGTTTCTTAACCAGAGCACAGGTGTGGTGGGTGAGCGGGACTTGTTGCAATTAAGGACACGTGCAGCAAGGGCAGAGACGTGGCGATGTTACGGAGGTGGAAATAGGCGGTCATAGTTATGCTGCCGATATGTGGTCGAAAGCTCATTCAGGGTCAAATATGATATCAAGGTTGCAAACATTCTGGTTCAGCCTCAGACAGAAGTTGTGGAGAGGGATGGAGTCAGTGGCTAGGGAACGGAGTTTGTGGTGGCCACCGAAAACAACAGCTTCGGTCTTCGCAATATTCAATTGGAGAAAATTTCTGTTCATCCAGAACTGGTGTCAGACAAGTAGTCTGACAATTTAGAGACCGTGGAGGGGTCGAGAGAAGTGGGGGTGAGGTAGAGCTGGGTGTCATCAGCGTACATGTGGAAACTGACGCTGTGTTTTCGGATGATGTCGCCAAGGGGCAACATGTAGATGAGAAATAGGAGGGGGGCAAGAATAGATCCTTGGGGGGGCACCAGAGGTAACGATGCGGGGGCGGGAAGAGAAGCCGTTGCAGGTGATTCTCTGAGTATGATTAGAGAGATAAGAATGGAACCAGGTGAGTGCAGTCCCACCCAGCTGGACGACGGAGGAGAGGCGTTGGAGAAGGATAGAGTGATCAACCGTGTCAAAAGGCTACAGACAAGTCAAGAAGGATGAAGAGGGATGGTTTCCTTTGTCACAGTCACAAAGGATGTCATTTGTGACTTTGATGAGAGCCATTTCGGTACTGTGGCAGGCGCTGAAACCGGATTGGAGGAATTCAAACATTGAATTGCGGGAAAGATGGGGACGGATTTGGGAGGCGACAACACGTTCAAGGCCTCAAGACATAGACCATAGATAATGAATTACTTTTGAGATGCAGTTACTGTTGTATTGTAAGGAAAGGTGGCAGCCAATTTGCACACAGCAAGATCTCACAAATACCAATGTGATAAGTGACTCGATAATTTGTTTTAGGGATGTCGGTTGAGGAATAAATGTTGTCAGGGCACCAGGAGAACTCAATGCTCTTCTTCAATTAGTGCCATGGATTGTTACACTCAACTGAAAGGGCAGCCAGGCCTCAGGTTAACATCTCATCTGACAGTATAGTGCTCCCTCAGTACTTCACTGGCACGTCAGCCAAGATTATACGCTCTAGTCTCTGGGGTAAGGCTTGAACCAAAACCTCTGATGTAAAGGTGAGTATGCTACCATTAGTTATAGCTGACACCTTTAATAGAGACAAGTTTAATACAAAATTAATAGAGTATTTGGGGAATACATTACAGATGTGTGATTGATTTAGGCTCTGTATGTGCTGCACCACTCCTGAACATGCTGGGACCAAGCAACCTGTAATCACAAGTCTCTTCGAAGTTAATTAAATCTATTATTACCACACCATAATATTGATAATGGTTTTATTCACAAAACTGATGAGAAACATGGACTTCCTTGAAATATGTGTCCCTTTAAAAGGAGTTTAAAACACATTGGCTATTTCCTCTGCCCAATCTTAATGATTTACCTCTTTCACTGCCAATTCATAGTGGGCAAATAGGCCAATCAATTTAAAGCTTCATTGCTTATATGACCTTCTGATGACCCCATGAATAATCACTTGGAAATTGTAATCACAGTTTGTAACCAAGTGATTATTCACAGGTATCATGTTTTTAATTTATCTACTAACCAGGGTAAAAGGACACTTATAATTGGGGTCAAGGCTGGTTTATGTCTGCATGTGTAGCACCTCAGCCACCCAACTTGTTTTCCAATAAGGTTACCTTTTATTTTTTAGTCTCATCTCCTGCCAGTTCCCTCCACAAATGTTTCCTGTGCACATAGATTCTGTTATGTTTTGCTGTCACAGCTGTCAGGTGGAAGAGCTCACAACTTTCTGTAAAATGGACATTAGAATCAGACTCCACAGAATAAAAACAGCGGTGACTATGGCCTGGAACTTGCGGCCAGCACGAAGTATGCTCCCCACAGGGATCTCACAATCCTAGTGTCGAGAACTTCGGGTTTCCCGACCTTCAATTCAATTCAACGGAACTTAATGGGGATCTCCCGGTGTGAAGTGCTGTGATGTGAACAGGCTGCTCAAAAAGCAGAATTCTCACAGAGAGTAAACAAGGAAGCCCTTAAAATTCTAAGGGGGACAGATTTCGCCCAGAAAGCTGTCGGTGTCTTCACCACCTGCTGCTAATGGCCGCCGTGCTAAGCCAGGTAAATTGGTGTGGGGGTCATGGTGGTAGGTGGCACAGTGCTAACCTTTGGTGTAATGCCGTCCTGGTGGCATTGCACGAGGGATCCGGGAGCAACTTGTAATCCTGGTGCACCATTGCTGCTTCCCCGAGCGTCTGTGTGTGAAGCCATGAAACTCGCAGTGCATTGTGGGGAGTGTGGAGCTCTGAAATTTAAAGGGTCATGCACATTGAAGCAAGGGACAATAAAATGCACTGATTCAATACATTTTTCAGCCCTTTCTGACTTTTAACAAATAATCAATATTTTAAAAGAAGTTCCAAATGTCAACATTGAGCGCAAAGTTGAATTCACTTTCTAAACTCAACAAATGGGAAAACTGCCTCAGCTCGACCACAAATGGCTCAGCAAGCCAGGGAAGGGGCACCCAAGTTCTCGCACGCAGAACTCTAGCTTTGTGCAGGAGATCAACACTGTGCTCTATAGAGGAGGTCCTCTATGCACAAGAGCCAGGAGGCCCTCCAGAAAGAACAATGTGGGAGTACATTACCATGGCCATCACTGCCAGCACCTGGCTCCAGTGCCCAAAGAAGCTTCATGACCTCAGACCACTGGTCAAGGTCAGTGAATGCATCTTCAAAAGATATCATCATCATCATAGACAGTCCTTCGAGGAAGACTTGCTTCCACTCTAAAAGTCAGTTCTCAGGTGACTGTACAGTCCAATACGGGAATTACAGTCTCTGTCAGAGGAGGGACAGTCGTTGAAGGAAAGAGTGGGTGGGGAGTCTGGTTTGCCGCACGCTCCTTCCGCTGCCTGCGCTTGTTTTCTGCATGCTCTCGGCAACAGGACTCGAGATGCTCACTTACCAACTGAACCACTGGTCTCAAACAATGCTCAATGCAGGACCCCTGATTACTCACCTACCAACAATATGCACCAATCACGAAGCACACCTCCTAGCATCATCTCACCCCCTTGGAGAGACAATGCAGGCCACTCTTGGCAGGGGCATGGCTGAGCCCTTGGCCAGCAGCGGGGCTGAAAGGATACACGACGCGGGTATCCTTGTACATTATCCGCCTTCTGGCATGCACCTCTGGGCCTCCCGGCCTCCCGTCAGCACAACTCCACCCTTGTGCCTTCCTCATTTCACATACCCAAGAAATGCAGCCCGCCCAGCCAGTGAGACTGCAGGCGGATGATTCCATCTTGGATATGCCGGCCACAAACAGGCCGTCTGGGATGCATCCTTCCATAGAAACATCGAAACATAGAAAATAGGTGCAGGAGTAAGCCATTCGGCCCTTCGGTCCTGCACCACCATTCAATGAGTTCATGGCTGAACATGCAACTTCAGTACCCCATTCCTGCTTTCTCGCCATACCCTTTGATCCCCCGAGTAGTAAGGACTACATCTAACTCCTTTTTGAATATATTTAGTGAATTGGCCTCAACAACTTTCTGTGGTAGAGAATTCCACAGGTTCACCACTCTCTGGGTGAAGAAGTTTCTCCTCATCTCGGTCCTAAATGGCTTACCCCTTATCCTTAGACTGTGACCCCTGGTTCTGGACTTCAACAACATTGGGAACATTCTTCCTGCATCTAACCTGTCTAAACCCATCAGAATTTTAAACGTTTCTATGAGATCCCCTCTCATTCTTCTGAACTCCAGTGAATACAAGCCCAGTTGATCCAGTCTTTCTTGATGTGTCAGTCCCACCATCCTGGGAATCAGTCTGGTGAACCTTCGCTGCACTCCCTCAACAGCAAGAATGTCCTTCCACAAGTTAGGAAACCAAAACTGTACACAATACTCCAGGTGTGGCCTCACCAAGGCCCTGTACAACTGTAGTAACACTTCCCTGTCCCTGTACTCAAATCCCCTCGCTATGAAGGCCAACATGCCATTTGCTTTCTTAACCGCTTGCTGTACCTGCATGCCAACCTTCAATGACTGATATACCATGACACCCAGGTCCCGTTGCACCTCCCCTTTTCCTAATCTGTCACCATTCAGATAATAGTCTGTCTCTGTTTTTACCACCAAAGTGGATAACCTCACATTTATCCACATTATACTTCATCTACCATGCATTTGCCCACTCACCTAACCTATCCAAGTCACTGTGCAGCCTCATAGCATCCTCCTTGCAGCTCACACTGCCACCCAATTTAGTGTCATCCGCAAATTTGGAGATACTACATTGAATCCCCTCGTCTAAATCATTAATGTACAAAGTAAACAGCTGGGGCCCCAGCACAGAACCTTGCGGTACCCCACGAGTCACTGCCTGCCATTCTGAAAAGTACCCATTTACTCCTACTCTTTGCTTCCTCAATCCATGTTCTCAATCCATGTCAGCACACTACCTCCAATCCCATGTGCTTTAACTTTGCACATTAATCTCTTGTGTGGGACCTTGTCGAAAGCCTTCTGAAAGTCCAAATACACCACATCAACTGGTTCTCCCTTGTCCACTCTACTGGAAACATCCTCAAAAAATTCCAGAAGATTTGTCAAGCATGATTACCCTGTCACAAATCCATGCTGACTTGGACCTATCATGTCACCTCTTTCCAAGTGCGCTGCTATGACATCCTTAATAATTGATTCCATCATTTTACCCACTACCGATGTCAGGCTGACCGGTCTATAATTCCCTGTTTTCTCTCTCCCTCCTTTTTGAAAAAGTGGGGTTACATTGGCTACCCTCCACTCCATAGGAACTGATCCAGAGTCTATGGAATGTTGGAAAATGACTGTCAATGCATCCGCTATTTCCAAGGCCACCTCCTTAAGTACTCTGGGATGCAGTCCATCAGACCCTGGGGATTTATCGGCCTTCAATCCCATCAATTTCCCCAACACAATTTCCCGACTAATAAGGATTTCCCTCAGTTCCTCCTCCTTACTAGACCCTCCGACCCCTTTTATATCCGGAAGGTTGTTTGTGTCCTCCTCAGTGAATACCAAAGCAAAGTACTTGTTCAATTGGTCTGCCATTTCTTTGTTCCCAGTTATGACTTCCCCTGATTCTGACTGCAGGGGACCTACATTTGTCTTTACTAACTTTTTCCTCCACATATCTATAGAAGCTTTTGCAGTCCATCTTAATGTTCCCTGCAAGCTTCCTCGCGTACTCTATTTTTCCTGCCCTAATCAAACCCTTTGTCCTCCTTTGCTGAGTTCTAAATTTCTCCCAGTCCCCGGGTTCGCTGCTAATTCTGGCCAATTTGTATGCCACTTCCTTGGCTTTAATACTATCCCTGATTTCCCTTGATAGCTACGGTTGAGCCACCTTCCCTTTTTTATTTTTACGCCAGACAGGGATGTACAATTGTTGTAGTTCATCCATGCGGTCTCTAAATGTCTGCCATTGCCCATCCACAGTCAACCCCTTAAGTATCATTCACCAATCTATCCTAGCCAATTCACGCCTCATACCTTCAAAGTTACCCTTCTTTAAGTTCTGGACCATGGTCTCTGAATTAACTGTTTCATTCTCCATCCTAATGTAGTATTCCACCATATTATGGTCACTCTTCCCCAAGGGGCCTCGCACAACGAGATTGCTAATTAATCCTCTCTCATTACACAACACCAAGTCTAAGATGGCCTCCCCCCGAGTTGGTTCCTCAACATATTGGTCGAGAAAACCATCCCTTATGCACTCCAGGAAATCCTCCTCCACCATATTGTTTCCAGTTTGGTTAGCCCAATCTGTATGCATATTAAAGTCCCCCATGATAACTGCTGCACCTTTATTGCATGCACCCCTAATTTCCTGTTTGATGCCCTCCCCAACATCACTGCTACTGTTTGGAGGTCTGTACACAAATCCCACTAGCATTTTCTGCCCCTTGGTGTTCCGTAGCTCCACCCATACAGATTCCACATCATCCAAGCTAATGTCTTTCCTTACAATTGCATTAATTTCCTCTTTAACCAGCAACGCCACCCCGCCTCCTTTTCCTTTCTGTCTATCCTTCCTAAATGTTGAACACCCCGGATGTTGAGTTCCCAGCCTTGGTCACCCTGGAGCCATGTCTCCGTGATGCCAACCACATCGTATCCATTAACTGCTATCTGCACAGTTAATTCATCCACCTTATTCCGAATACTCCTCGCATTGAGGCACAGAGCCTTCAGGCTTGCCTTTTTAGTGCACTTAGTCCCTTTAGAATTTTGCTGCAAAGTGGCCCTTTTTGTTTTTTGCCTTGGGTTTCTCTGCCTTCCATTTTTACTCACCACTTTTCTGTCTTTTGCTTCTGTCTCCATTTTGTTTCCCTCTGTCTCCCTGCATTGGTTCCCAACCCCCTGCCATATTAGTTTAACTCCTCCACAACAGCACTAGCAAACACTCCCCCTCGGACATTGGTTCCGGTCCTGCCCAGGTGCAGACCGTCCGGTTTGTACTGGTCCCACCTCCCCCAGAACCGGTTCCAATGCCCCAGGAATTTGAATCCCTCCCTGCTGCACCACTCCATCTGATTGCTCCTCTTCAGCTTCCTGCTCCTCTGCACAGCCGGTTTCACAGCAGTTATTGATAGACCACTATTTTGGAATCTCTAGATGCACTTGCGCCAAATCCCGAGGTTGCGGTCAGTTTCAAAGGCGGTATGATGGCGAACGCTGCCAGTTTGTCATCATACCAACCGCAAATTCAGACCCCCTGTTATTCTGCAGTGATTCATCTTGAATGTTTTCTGGAGAAAACGTTCGTTACATGTGTGTGAAACCCTGCTGTGGTAGATCAGCTGGGTAAACATGAATCCATGGACTTTATAACACTTTTCAACATTGCGTCACATTAAGTTGTGTAAGTTAAGGTTGTAAATGAATCCTTGTTGGGCTTCTCATTGCTGCCATTGGTTTGTGTATCAGTGGGCCATCATAGAAAGGTGGAAAATGTGCTTACATCTGCAGCTTGTTGGCTGACAAAGCCCGAAGCTCAATCAAGCAGTCGTTATATTCTTTCTCAAAAAGTCTTCTTGGGCTGTTCTCATGTAACTAGGAAAAAGAAAGACTTGCATTTATATAGCGCCTTTCTTGACCACCAGACATCGCAAAGCACTTTACAGCCAATGAATAACTTTTGGAGTGTAGTCATTGTTGTAATGTGGGGAATACAGCAGCCAATTTGCACACAGCAAGCTCACTCAAACTTATGTGCTTAAGTCTTTGGAGTGGGACCAGAACCCACAACCTTCTGACTGAGAGGCAAGTGGGTTACCCACTTTAAAAAAAATTATGATTATTTATTGAACATTAAGAACATTTATAACATCGTGATCATTCCATTATATCATACAAATCCATTCCACCACTCTGCACAGCCGTTCCTCCAACACATTAAAACCTAAAGTTTAATTTGTCTCCTGCAACATATATTCATCTATTGTACTTTATAAATTGATCATAAAATACGATCTTTAAATTATTTTCTGAATAAAACATCCATAGAATCTTATAATGATCTTTTAGTTTATATTTAAAATACTCTTTTAGGTTTATTCTCCTCCCCTTAAAAAACAGAGCATTCCTTCTTTGCACAATCACAAATCTAGCCAAGCTGAACATTAAATTAATTGTCGCTCTGCTAGACTCGGGCAGACTCTCCTACAATCCCCATCTCAAAGTTGAGTCCCACGGGATTCCCATTCTTGCTATTCTGTCCTCACCCAGCAAGAAAACTTCACACAACTGTCGAACATAGTACTTAAAATCCTTTAACTGCGGACATAACACCAACAAAAGGGACAGAGTTTCATCCCGCGTCCCATCCACTGGTCAAGTTGCCTCTTCTAGCTCGCCCAATCTTACATAAGACTATCACGGTAAAAATCCAGTTATGAGCCAATTTGAAATCCAGTTCAATCCATTTTGGACATTTAAAATTCGCCCACATTCCTTTCCAAATCCTGTTGAAGTCGAACTGTGGATATATACTCTGCGTAAATGCCTGATCAGCTGGTGTCTTGAATATCCATTCTCTAAATACCCCATAGAAATCTCGAGTATTGCAGGTGTCAAATTGAACCAACTCCTCCCCTTTCTCGAGCAGAAAACTTGAAAAAACAGGACGTATTTTACCTCCTTTGGAGATTTGCTTTTATTTCTTCCATCCAATCCTGTGGCATTGCCCTCACAATCTTCTCATACATGATCATAATTGCTTTTTCCTCTGCCTCCTGATCATTCTCCCAAACCATGTCCCTCACTACCACTTCTGGCAACAAAACTGGATTTACCTCCTAGAATACATCTTTCACATATATAATACCAGCTTTTAGAATAGCTTGATTAGATAATACGTCTCCTTCAATGTTGACCCACCTGTTCAAAGATAAGGGCTGTTCTAAAAATTCCTCAGCACCTTTGGGCATAAATTGCACATTAGAACATAAGAAATAGGAGCAGGAGTAGGCCATTTTCGCCCCTCGAACCTGCTCCGCCATTCAATAAGATCATGGCTGACCTGGTCTTCGGCCCAGCTCCACTTCCCTTCCCGCTCCCCATAACCCTGCATTCCCCCATCATTCAAAAATCTGTCTAGCTCCACCTTAACTATATTCAATGACCCAACCTCCACACCTTTCTGGGGCAGAGAATTCCACAGATTTACAACCCTCAGAGGAGAAATTCCTCCTCATCTCAGTTTTCAATGGGCAGACCCTTATTCTGAAACTATGCCCCCTAGTTCTAGATTCTCCCATGAGGGGAAACATCCTCTCTGCATCTACCTTGTTGAGCCCCCTCAGTATCTTATATGTTTCAATAAGATCACCTCTCATTCTTCTAGACTCCAATGAGTATAGGCTCAACCTATCCTCATAAGTCAACCCCTTCAACTCAGGAATCAACCTAGTGAACCTTCTCTGAACTGTCTCCAATGCAAGAATATCCTGACTTAAATAAGGAGACCAAATCTGTACGCAGTACTCTAGGTGTGGCCTCAACAATTCATTGTGCAGTTGCAGCAGGACTTCTCTGCTTTTATATTCTCTCTCTCTTGCAATAAAGGCCAACGTTCCATTTGCCTTCCTGATGACCTGCTGTACCTGCATACTAACTTTTTGTATTTCATGTACAAGGACCCCCAGGCCCCTCTGTACTGCAGCACTTTGTAATTTATCTGCATTTAAATAATAATTTGCTTTTTTCTTTTTCTTGCCAAAGTGGATATCCTCACACTTTCCCACATTATACTCCATCTGCCAAATGTTTGCCCACTCACTTAGCCTGTCTATATCCCTTTGAAGATTTTTTGTGTCCTCCTCACAATTTGCTTTCCCACCTATCTTTGTATCATCAGAAAACTTGGCTACATTACACTTGGTCCCTTCATCTAAGTCATTAATATAGATTGTAAATAGTGGATGCCCCAGCACTGATCCCTGTGACACCCCACTAGTTACCATTTGCCAACAGGAAAAACATAGAAACATAGAAACATAGAAAATAGGTGCAGGAGTAGGCCATTCGGCCCTTCGAGCCTGCACCACCATTCAATGAGTTCATGGCTGATCATTCACCTCAATACCCCATTCCTGCTTTCTCTCCATAGCCCTTGATCCCTTTAGCCGTAAGGGCCATATCGAACTCCCTCTTGAATATATCTAACAAACTGACATCAACAACTCTCTGCGGGAGGGAATTCCACAGGTTAACAACTCTGAGTGAAGAAGTTTCTCCTCATCTCAGTCCTAAATGGCTTACCCCTTATCCTTAGACTGTGCCCCCTGGTTCTGGACTTCCCCAACATTGTGAACATTCTTCCTGCATCTAACTTGTCCCATCATGTCAGAATTTTATATGTTTCGATGAGATCCCCTCTCATCCTTCTAAACACCAGTGAATAAAGGCCAAGTCAATCCAGTCTCTCTTCATATGTCAGTCCAGCCATCCCGGGAATCAGTCTGGTGAACCTTAGCTGCACTCCCTCAAAAGCAAGAACGTCCTTCCTCAGATTAGGAGACCAATACTGAACACAATATTGTAGGTGAGGCCTCACCAAAGCCCTATACAACTGCAGTAAGACCTCCCTGCTCCTATACTCAAAATCCTTAGCTATGAAGACCAACATACCATTCTTCACCGCCTGCTGTACCTGCATGCCAACTGATGTACCATGACACCCAGTCTCGTTGCACCTCCCCTTTTCCTAATCTGCCACCATTCAGATAATATTCTGCCTGTGTGTTTTTGCCCCCAAATTGGATAACCTCACATTTATCCACATTATACTGCATCTGCCATGCATTTGCCCACTCACCTAACCTGTCCAAGTCACCCTGCAGCCTCTTAGCATCCTCCTCACAGCTCACACCGCCACCCAGTTTAGTGTCATCTGCAAACTTGGAGATATTACACTCAATTCCTTCATCCAAATCATTAATGTATATTGTAAATAGCTGGGGTCCCAACACTGAGCCCTGCGACACCCCACTAGTCACTGCCTGCCATTCTGAAAAAGACCTGTTTATCCCGACTCTCTGCTTCCTGTCTGCCAACCAGTTCTCTATCCACATCAGTTAATTACTCCCAATACCATGTGCTTTAATTTTGCACACCACATCCACTGGTTCTCCCTTGTCCACTCTACTAGTTACATGCTCAAAAAATTGTAGAAGATTTGTCAAGCATGATTTCCCTTTCATAAATCTATGCTGACTTGGACCGATCCTGTCACTGCTTTCCAAATGCGCTGTTATTTCCTCTTTAACAATTGATTCCAACATTTTCTCCACTACTGATGTCAGGCTAACCGGTCTATAATTACCTGTTTTCTCTCTCCCGCTTCTTTAAAAAGTGGTGTTACATTCGCTACCCTCCAGTCCATAGGAACTGATCCAGAGTCGATAGATTGTTGGAAAATGATCCCCAATGTATCCACTATTTCTAGGGCCACTTCCTTAAGTACTCTGGGATGCAGACTATCAGGCCCTGGGGATTTATCGGCCTTCAATCCCATCAATCCCATCAATTTCCCTTACACAATTTCCCACCTAATAAGGATATCCTTCCGTTCCTCCTTCTCACTAGACCCTCAATCCCCTAGTGTTTTCTGTTAGTTAGCCAATCCACTATCCAAGCTATTATATTATCCCTAACCCTGTGTGCTTTTATCTTGTGCAGTAACCTTTAATGTGGCATCTTATCGAATGCTTTCTGGAAATCCAAATACATCATATCCACTAGTTCCCCCTTATCCACCCTGCTTGTTAGATCCTCAAAGAACTCCAGCAAATTTGTCACACTTTCAAAAGTCTCTACAGCCCCCTTATAAAACCTAGGGAGAGGTTTAATCGATTTCAAAAACATATTATTGTATTCCATATAAAATATTCCCTATCCTCCCATCTTACTTAGTTTAAAAAATGCTGGAAACAACTCTTCCAAAAACTTGTATTTGACTTCTGAAGAAATCTCTTCACCCATTTAATTCTAAAGGATTTTTTCTTCAAATCAGTATCTGGGTAATTGAGTCCTCCCTGATTTCACTGTCCAATGATGGTTTTGTAAGTAACCAAAGTTGGTTTCCCTTCCCATAAAAACTTTACACAAGCCTCTCAGATAGACTTTTCTGTCCACTCAGGAATAACCTCCACCGTCAATAAGTATCATAGTTTAGATAGCAGGAGAGCTGACAGCACTGTCACTTTTCCTTGCACTTTGAACCACCTTCTTTCCCAACTTCCCAAAAACGTTTTAATTTTCATAACCTTCCATTCCCAATTTAGTCGATCCACTTCATCCCTATCCTTCTTGCACCCCAGGCACCCCCAGAACTTCTAAAATCTTCACCCCCTTAAAAGGGCTTTCCTCTGACCACTCCCCCTACTCCTTCCCACAACCAGGCATTGGGACTTATTATAATTTACTCTGGCTCCTGAAGCTCTACAATACTCCTCCACTACTCCCATAGCTTTCCTCACTGACTCCCCGTCTCTCAACGTTAAGGTCGTGTCATCTGCGTATTGGTGTATCACCGACACCTGCCCGGAACTGGGAACCGCAATCCTGACTATACCTTGTTCCTCTCGCATCATGTAACCTAATGATTCTGCTCCCAATGTGTACAACAATGGGGACAGGGGACAACCTGTCTCACTGATCTCTGTATTGGAAAATACTTGGATAAAAAGCAATTACATTTTACATTGCAAAATGTGTTTGAATAAAAAATCCTTATTCACTTAAATGAAATTTTTCCCAAAACCAAATGCTTCCAAAACCATCAATAAAAATTCATGAGGCTCTATCAAAGGCTTTCTCTAGATCCATCTTTAGCACGTAAGCTTCCCTCCCACTCTCTTCCATTAGTTCCATTACATCCCGGATCTCCTTAAAAATCTTTAAGAGCAATGGACTTAAAATCTCTAAAAATTCTTTATAAAATTCTGCACTTTGTCCATCGGACCCTAGGCTTCCCCTGCCCTTTCATTAAACTTATTGCTACTTTTATTTCCGCAAATCCTACTTCTTTGTCACATGTGCTTCTCTCGTCCTCCTTTAAACCATTTTCAATAAAAGCACTAACCTTCTCCATTGCCAGTTTGGAAATGTTTTCTTTTGTATATAACTCTTGATAAAAGCTACTAGCCACCTACAAAATCTCCCAACTTTCATTAATGATCTTCTCCCCAACCTTAAACTCTTCAATTAATGATAACCGTTGTCGTAACTTCTCTGACTCTAGAAAATATCTACTGTATCTTTCTCCCTCCAATGCATCTTTAGCCTTTGCATGTAGAATGGCCCCCTTGCATTTTTCAGCTTGCAATAACTCCCACTCTTCCTTTAAAACCTTCCACTTAGTCTCTGCTCCCTTATCCCCTCCGTCAACTGTTGGTCAGATATCTGTAAACCTTCTGTTTATATTCTCTTCTCACCACCAGTTAGCTGTTGCTCTTTCTTTTCCATAACTTACTGAAAAAACTTTTACCTCATTAGAAATTGTCCCACGAAACTCTTTATTCTTTCAAGAATAAAGGTTCCTTCCGAGCATTCTTTATGATATTTAAAATCCCTTCTTTATAAGCAATTTCTTTCAGGTACTGATTGTTTAAAATCCACAAGCCTGGACCGATCTTAACTCTGCTGTTCCTAATTTTAAGAACCAAAGCCGAGTGGTCACTAAAAAATACTGTTTTATAATAAATCTCCATCATCTCAGAACTTAACTCTTCCCGCATTAACACAAAATCTGTTCGGCTCTGTTTTAAAACATCACTCACACAACCTCTTCTTCAGAACTTCCTTTTTATGGAGTTCTGATCCCTCCATTATTCTCTCAAATTTAAATTTGCCATCATTTTTACCATCATCCCTCTGGAGTTATCATCCCTATTTAAAAAAGGAGGCAGACAAAAAGCAGGAAACTATAGACCAGTTAGCCTAACATCTGTGGTTGGGAAAATGTTGGTGCCCATTATTAAAGAAGCAGTAGCAGGGCATTTGAAAAAGCAAAATTCGGTCAGAGTCAGCATGGATTTATGAAGGGAAGTCATTTTTGACAAATTTGCTGGAGTTTTTTTGAGGATGTAACGAATAGGATGGATAAAGGGGAACCAGTGAATGTGGTGTATTTGGACTTCCAGAAGGTATTTGACAAGGTGCCACATAAAAGGTTACTGCACAAGATAAAAGTTCACGGGGTTGGGAGTAATATATTAGCATGGATAGAGGATTGGCTAACTAACAGAGAACAGAGCGTCGGGATAAATGATTGATTCTCTGGTTGGCAATCAGTAACCAGTGAGGTGCCACAGGGATCAGTGCTGGGACCCCAACTATTTACAATCTATATTAACGACTTTGAAGAAGGGACTGAGTGTAATGTAGCCAAGTTTGTTGATGATACAAAGATGGGAGAAAAAGCAGTGTGTGAGGAGGACACAAAAAATATGCGAAAGGTCGTAGACAGGCTAAGTGAGTGGGCAAAAATTTGGCAGATGGAGTATAATGTTGGAAAGTGTGAGGTCATGCACTTTGGCGGAAAGAAATCAAAGAGCAAATTATTATTTAAATGGAGAAAGATTGCAAAGTGCTGCAGTACAGTGGGACCTGGGGGTATTTGTGCATGAAACACAAAAGGTTAGTATGCAGGTACAGCAAGTGTTCAGGAAGGCCAATGGTATCTTGGCCTTTATTGCAAAGGGGATGGAGTATAAAAGCAGGGAAGTCTAACTACAGCTAAAAAAGGTATTGGTGAGGCCACATCTGGAATACTGCATGCGGTTTTGGTTTCCATATTTACGAAAGGATATACTTGTTTTGGAGGCAGTTCAGAGAAGGTTCACCAGGTTGATTCTGGATATGAGTGGGTTGAGTTATGAGGAAAGGTTGAGTAGGTTGGGCCTCTACTCATTGGAATTCAGAAGAATGAGAGGTGATCTTATCGAAACATAAAAGATTATGAGGGGGCTTAACAAGGTGGATGCAGAGAGGATGTTTCCACTGATGGGGAGACGAGAACTAGAGGGCATGATCTTAGAATAAGGGGCCGCCCATTTAAAACTGAGATGAGCAGAAATTTCTTCTCAGAGGGTTGTAAATCTGTGGAATTCGCTGCTTCAGAGAGTTGTGGAGGCTGGGACATTGAATACATTTAAGACAGAAATAGACAGTTTCTTAAACAATAAGGGAATAGGGGGTTATGGGGAGCGGGCAGGAAAGTGGAGCTGAGTCCATGATCAGATCAGCCATGATCTTATTGAATGGCGGAGCAGGCTCGAGGAGCCATATGGCCGACTCCTGCTCCTATTTCTTATGTATGGTCATCTGGGCTGAAATATCCATCCGAGATAAAAATACATTAAAATCCCCATTATACAAGGGTTTTCCGTCTCTGCCACTTCTGTGAATAACCACTGAAAAACTCATGATGCTTGCAATGGTCATTCGGTGCATAGATATTAAAGACATCACAATTCAATTTATCCATTTGTACCTTTAGCTGTAAATATCTCCCCTCAGTGTCTTTGTCCACCAGTGCAACATTCTCTTTTATGGAGAAACTCACTAAAACAGCCACTCCTCTACAGTTATTATTTGCGCAACTTGGAAACACTTCTCCCTTCTAAACCTTCTGAACTCTTTCTAGGATATTCTCATCCCAAAAGATTTGTTGCAAACACAACAGGTCAGTGTCTTTAAAACACTGCAACTGCTGCAATTTCTTCTCCCCACTCAGTCCGTTCATATTGATCAAGACCAATGTAACCATGGCTCCTAATAAAAGAAGTGTGCTTGATAATTTCCCCATCATCATTTAATCTCTGGCCCTTCCCTCCTCTCATCCTCCTTCCCAACGTTGTGGCCAGCTGCTGCTTTCTCCTGCAACCTCCGGCTCTTTTTCACCTCCTATTTGAACTTTCCCTGCAGTTTCAGCCTCTTCCTTACATTAAATTTAGGCCACAGAACTGCCTCTTCTGCCCCTCACTAACCTTTCCCTTTCCACATGATGCCCCCACACCCCAATTCCATGCCTCCATCCTCCTCTGACTCCTCACTCTTGAGCTCTTCTGTAATCTCCCGTCCCTATTCCTCATCAGATACAGAATCTTCCTCAGAGAGTCCTCCTGCTAACATGGTTTCTCCAACAGTGCCACTCCCTTTCGCCTCACCTCCTCAGCTGACCCTTGCTCCCCGTTTCTTCTCTCTTTGGGACAATGGCACATCTCCACCCATCTTGCTTCCTTTTGGCATCTTTCTCTCCCTGCTCCCGTCCTGCTGCCCCTTTAAGGCACCTGCCTCTTGCGACCTCTCCTGGTCCTGTCCCCTCCTGCTCCCTGAAATGTACAGCTCCCTGTCTCTCTTTGGAATACTTACACTTACCCAGCACTCACCTCTGCTCCCCTCACAGACACCTGATTCTTTCGGGAGAGGCAAGCCATATTATGGCTCGACTCTGTCCTTGAACCATGATGTCCTCCACTTACATTGTCCTTTTCCATCATACTTAGTGTGTTTTCCACCATCCCCATCCTGTTTTCTGCCCCGCAGTGTGTTTTCCACCATCCCCATCCTGTTTTCTGCCCCGCAATTTTCTGCCTCTTCTTGCGCTCTTTCCTCATTCCGTTCGGCAGCTGTGACCTTTGCCTGCTCCGCTCCTCCGGCCACTCCACTCACACCTCCTGCTCCTTTTCCTTGTCGCTCAAGAGGCTTCCATCTGCCTCACACTCACAGCGGGTGGGGTCTTTGTGACAAACCACACAGCTCTCTGCCTTGCAGTTCCCAGCGATGTATCCAGACTCGCCACAGTTATAATAGTACAAGTCTGGACAGCTTCTGTAATGTATATAATGACTCGAGAGACTTGTTACTGTAAGCTCACTCAGGTGCAAACCTGGTTCAACTTTATTTGTGCCTAAAGTGCGCACATGACATGGTACTCGCTTATTTACCAGGGCCCGCGCACACGCACGTACAGCCCGATGACCTCTGACAGTGGCGCCCCCTGGTGTCTAGTGACCCCAAGCATCAATACATAACAACATCCCCCTTCAAGACCTTAGTGTCAGTCTCTTTACAAATTAAGACGGTCTGGGGCTTTCCACTCACGAGTTGATTGTCTCAGTTCAACTCCAGTTCTGGGCGAGCGTTCTGAGTCAGTTATGACTGAAGGCTGAGTAACCGGTCTGAGGGGCGTGGTGATGACCATGTCAGAGATTGAAAGTCCAGATTCAGTAATGACAGCAGAATCTTCTGATGAATGAACATTGGTTGGTTGGTCACTGACTTCATCTTCCTCAACCGGTTCCGGTTCATCCGTGTGCCACAGCTTTATCTGATCAACATGTTTCCTGCATGTTTGTCCATTCTTGAGCACGACAATAAACACTCTGTTACCCTCCTTGGCTGTAACAGTACCGGTGATCCACTTTGAACCTTGACCATAATTCAACACATAAACTGGATCGTTGACAGATGTCACGTGACACAGCAGCACGATCATGATACCCTTGCTGATTTTGACATCTGTTTTCAACACGATCATTCAAATCAGGATGTACAAGAGAAAGCTTGGTCTTGAGACTTCTCTTCATCAGTAGTTCAGCAGGGGAGACCCCGGTAAGCGTATGCGGTCTTGTCCTGTAACTAAGCAATATACATGACAAACGAGTCTATAGTGAACCCTGAGCAACACGTTTCATGCTTTGCTTGATCGTTTGACCCGCATGCCCTGCTTGACAATTAAATGCAGGTTTGAATGGAGCTGAGCTTACATGTCTGATACCACTGAGTTTCATGAACTCCTGAAACTCAGGACTTGTGAAGCAAGATCCGTTGTCGCTCACAACAATGTCAGGCAAACCATGAGTAGCAAACATGACACGAAGACTCTCAATAGTGGCTGTGGACGTACTGGATGACATAATAGAAACAGAAACATAGAAAATAAGTGCAAGAGTAGGCCATTCGGCCCTTCGAGCCTGCACTACTATTCAATATGATCATGGCTGATCATGCAACTTTAGTACCCCATTCCTGCTGTATTTCCATAACCCTTGATTCCTTTAGCCGTAAGGGCCACATCTAACTCCTTTTTGAATATATTTAGTGAATTGGCCTCAACAACTTTGTGGTAGAGAATTCCACAGGTTCACCACTCTCTGGGTGAAGAAGTTTCTCCTCATCTCGGTCCTAAATGGCTTACCCCTTATCCTTAGACTGTGACCCCAGGTTCTGGACTTCCCCAACATCGGGAACATTCTTCCTGCATCTAACCTGTCTAAACCCATCAGAATTTTAAACGTTTATGAGGTCCCCTCTCATTCTTCTGAACTCCAGTGAATACAAGCCCAGTTGATCCAGTCTTTGATAGGTCAGTCCCGCCATCCCGGGAATCAGTCTGGTGAACCTTTGCTGCACTCCCACAATAGCAAGAATGTCCTTCCTCAGGTTAGGAGACCAAAACTGTACACAATACTCCAGGTGTGGCCTCACCAAGGCCCTATACAACTGCAGTAAGACCTCCCTACTCCGATACTCAAATCCCCTCGCTAGGAAGGCCAACATGCCATTTGCCTTCTTCACTGCCTGCTGTACCTGCATGCCAACCTTCAATGACTGATGTACCATGACACCCAGGTCTCATTGCACCTCCCCTTTTCCTAATCTGTCACCATTCAGATAATATTCTGCCTTCCTGTTTTTGCCACCAAAGTGGATAACCTCACATTTATCTACATTATACTTCATCTGTCATGCATTTGCCCATTCACCTAACCTGTCCAAGTCACCTCTGCAGCCTCTTAGCATTCTCCTCACAGCTCACACTAAATACTCTATCCACTTTGAATATGCATCCACCACAACAAAAAACCATCTTTCCCAGGAAATGGCCCACAAAATCGATGTATACCCTCGACCATGGTTTATATGGCCATGACCGAAGACTCAGCGTAGATTTCGCTGGTACTTTACTTAGCTGCATGCAAGTATTGCACTGATGCACACATGATTCCAGATCAGAGTTAATTCCAGGCATCCAAACATGAGCCCTGGCAATGGCTTTCATCATGACGATACCAGGATGAGTGCGATGTAGTTCACATACAAATTTTTCTCTGCCTTTCCTAGGCATAACAACACGATTGCCCCACAGTCACAGTAGATAATCTGACTGAATGGATAGTTCACCTTTGCGACGGTTGTAAGGTTTGGTCTCATCACACATTTCCGAAGGTATTGCAGACCAATCACCACTGAGGACACAACGTTTCACAACCGATAAAATAGGGTCATGGCTGGTCCATATCCTCACATGTTGAGCAGTGACAGGAATTCCCTCACTCTCAAAAGCATCCATTACCAACATTAGATCTGCAGGTTGAGGCGTCTCCACCTCCGGTGTGGGCAACGGCAGACAAGTCAGTGCATCGGCACAACTCTCAGTGCCAGGTCTATGACGAATAACATCATTTTAGGCAGACAATGTCAACGCCCACCTCTGGATATGGGACGATGCATTGGTATTAATACCTTTGTTTTCTGAAAACAAAGAAATGAGTGACTTGTGATCTGTTTCGAGTTCAAAACATAAACCAAACAGGTACTGATGCATCTTTTTGACCCCATACACAGGCCAAAGCTTCTTTATCTACCATGCTGTAAGCTCTTTCCGCCTTTGACAAACTTCTCGAAGCATACGCAACAGGTTGTAGCTTATCTGACTCATTTGCTTGTTGGAGTACATAGCCAATTCCATATGATGAAGCATCACAGGCCAATACAAGATGCTTACAGGGATCATAAACGAACAAGCAGCTTTTTTGAGCAGAGCAGATTCTTGGCTTTCTCAAAAGCTCTATCTTGAGATACACCCCAGATCCAGTTGTCGCCTTTTCTGAGCAGCATGTGCAGTGGCTCTAATAAAGTGCTCAATCTGGTTAAGAAATTACCAAAGTAATTGAGTAGCCCAAGGAATGAATGCCGCTCCGTCACATTCTGAGGTCTGGGTGCATCTTTGATGGCCTTGGTTTTCAAATCAGTAGGCTTGATGCCAACAGCAGCAATCTTCCTCCCCAGGAATTCAACTTCAGGTGCCATGAAGACACCCTTCAAACGTTTCAGCTTAAGACCCACTTTGTCCAGATGATGTAGGACTTCAAGATTGTTCAGATGTTCAGCAGTGTCGCGACCTGTGA
Source organism: Pristiophorus japonicus (assembly GCF_044704955.1). Lineage (NCBI taxonomy): Eukaryota > Metazoa > Chordata > Chondrichthyes > Pristiophoridae > Pristiophorus > Pristiophorus japonicus. Next base: position 184,771,928 of record NC_091990.1, on the reverse strand, counting down.
CCAGAATATCATCTTGAAACACGACGGCTCGAAGATCAAACTTCAGTAGACTCTCCATGTTCCTCTGAAATATGGCTGCAGCCGAGCGAATTGCAAAAGGACACCTGTTGTAGACAAACAACCCTTTATGGGTGTTGTTGCAGATGAGTTTCTTCAAAGTGTCAACAAGCTCCTGTGTCACATAGGCCAACGTCAGATCCAGTTTAGTGAACGACTTTCCACCAGCTAGCATTGCGAATAGATCGTCAGCCTTCGGAAGCAGATACTGATCCTGTTTTGAAACTCAGTTAATCATAACCTTGTAGTCTCCACAGATCCTGAAAGTGCCATCACTCTTTAACGTAGGAATGATAGGACTGGCCCAGTCGTTAAATTTGACCGGTGATATGACCCCTTCAAGTTGGAGTCTGTCAAACTCAATTTCGATCTTCTCCCTCATGTACAGAACAGACCGAGCCTTATGATAGACAGGCCTGGCATCTGAATCCAGGTGAATTTGCACCTTGGCTCCAGTAAAATTGCCAATGCTCAGTTCAAACAAAGAAGGAAACTTCTTCAACACTTGAGCACACAAAGTGTCATCCACTGAGGACAATGCTTTGATATCATTCCAATTCCACTTGATTTTCTCGAGCCAATTCCTGCCGAACAGCGTTGGTCCATTACCTGGGACAATCCATAATGGTAAATCGTGAATCACACCATCATACGACACCTTGACTACTGTACTGCCAATCACCGGTATGAGTTCCTTAGTATAAGTACGCAACTTGGCATTGACTAGAGTCAGCTTAGGCTTCACAGCCTCAGTGTCCCACAGCTTGTCGAACGTCCTTTGGCTCATTATCGACTGACTCGCACCCGTGTCCCGCTCCATTGATACAGGCACGCCATTCAGCTTCACATTAACCATTATCAGTTGGCTCTTTGTCAGGAATGAATACAGGCCATACACTTCCTCCTCGGGTATCTTGAGTTGCATATCCGGGCCATCACTGGGCTGGTCGTCATCATCAATGTGATGAGCAGCAGCACGCTTGCTCAGTTGTGGGCACATTCTCTGAAGATGCCCCACTTTCAAACAGTCGTTACAGATGAACTGTTTAAATCGACACTGATGAGGCCAATGATTGCCCCCACAACGCCAACAGGGTGAAATAAGATTGGTAACAGTTGGCGGACTTTGAGCAGCTACAGGTTTCACATAAGCAGTCGAGTAGGCCCTGCCATAAGCAGCTCTGCCAGACGACGACTCAATCTTATTTACAGTACTTGCAATGGAGCTCTGACTCTGCGATGATATCTGACTTAAATTATCATCAGTCACTATGCATGCCTGGGCAGTCGCGATGGCCTTGCTCAAATCCAGTGTTTCTGCAGCCAATAATTTCCGAAGGATCACATCATGGTTGATGCCTATCACGAAGAAATCTCGCAACGTCTTCCAACGCATTTCCGAACTTACACGGCTCAGCCAGACGTCTTAGGTCGGCGACAAATCCCGACACATCCTGGCCCTCAGCACGAACATGTGTGTAGAAGTGATAGCGTGAGATGATGATCTCCTCTTTTGGCTTGAGCTGTTCACGTACCAGAGCGTACAAATCCCCATACTCTTTGTCCGTTGGACGTGCAGGCGAGAGAAGATACTTTATGAGGCCATAAATTTTTGGACCACAAATGGTGAGGAAATACTGATCCAGGCGGTTGATAAAATTCACCCAATCCTCATCATCCACCAATCTCTCCAGAATTCCAATGGTGCCCTTTGTGCATGCGAAGATTCTTAAGTTACCTCGTCGCCAATTGTAATGTATGTAATGACTCGAGAGATTTGTTACTGTAAGCGCACTCAGGTGCATTCCTGGTTCAACTTTATTTGCGCCCAAAGTGCACACATGACATGGTACTCGCTCTTATTTACCAAGGCCTGTGCACACGCGTGTACAGCCCGATGACCTCCAACAGTGGCGCCCCCTGGTGTCTAGAGAACCCAAGCATCAATACATAACAGCTTCTTACTAGATGGTCATGTCCAAGACAGTAATAGCAAACCTTCACCTGGTTATCATAAGGTATTGCACTCCTTCCATTGTCTCGAATTTCATGCTGTAGGGCAATGACTTCACCTCCTCTGGGAACCGCACTTTTAAATAACGGGTTCCACCGGCTACCCACATTCAAGGATGGTATCTCCTCTTTATTACTGAACAAAGTTTAATGTCCCAGGGCTCGAACTTTTTTATCAACACATCGTCCTCAACATAAACTGGCAGGTTTAAGAATAAAACCACCACCTCTTTGGAAAACAGCAGAGATACATCCAAGTACTTCTCACTAACCTTCAGGCTCAGTAAAAGTCTTTCCACCTTGTCTCGGCCACTGACCGTCACTTCGAATCCAACATTCGGCTTTGGTCGGCAAACAAAGCAACTTCCCTCACCGCAGTCCTCATGTACTGACTGGATGATATCCCAAGCTCGCATCTCCTTATCCTGGCAGTGAACCACCACTGTGTTTTCTTTTCCAAACCTCCTGGGGTCCCGGCTCAAATCTTTGGGCCGTTTATTCTCCCTTCTCAAGACATTTTCTCCCCTGATTAAATTCACACTGGGAGCATTGGCCTCTGAGATGTCCAGCAATCCAGGCCCTTCAGCAGCCATCTGGCTGGTGTTTATAGAAACAGAAACACAGAAAATAGGTGCAGGAGTAGGCCATTCGGCCCTTCGAGCCTGCACCACCATTCAAGAAGATCATGGCTGATCATTCTTTCAGTACCCCTTTCCTGCTTTCTCTCCATACCCCTTGATCTCCTTAACCATAAGGGCCATATCTAACTCCCTCTTGAATATATGGGGTACTGAAGTTGCATGTTCAGACATGAACTCATTGAATGGCGGTGCAGGCTCGAAGGGCCGAATGGCCTACTCCTGCACCTATTTTCTATGTTTCTATGTTTCTATATACAATGAACTGGCATCAACAACTCTCTGCGGCAGGGAATTCCACAGGTCAACAACTCTGAGTGAAGAAGTTTCTCCTCATCTCAGTCCTAAATGGCCTACCACTTATCCTAAGACTATGTCCCCTGGTTCTGGACTTCCCAACATCGAGAACATTCTTCCTGCATCTAACCTGTCCCGTCCCATCAGAATCTTATATGTTTCTATGAGATCCCCTCTCATCCTTCTAAACGCTAGTGAATAAAGGCCCAGTTGATCCAGTCTCTCCTCATATGACAGCCCAGCCATCCCTGGAATCAGTCTGGTGAACCTTCGTTGCACTCCTTCAACAGCAAGTATGTCCTTCTTCAGATTAGGAGACCAAAACTGAACACAATATTCCAGGTGAGGCCTCACTAAGGCCCTGTACAACTGCAGCAAGACCTCCCTGCTCCTATACTCAAATCCCCTAGCTATGAAGACCAACATACCATTTGCCTTCTTTACCGCCTGCTGTAACTGCGTGCCCACTTTCAGTGACTGATGAACCATGACACCCAGGTCTCATTGCACTTCCCCTTTTTCTAATCTGCCGCCATTCAGATAATATTCTGCCTTCGTGTTTTTGCCCCCAAAATGGATAACCTCACATTTATCCACATTATACTGCATCTTCCATGTATTTGCCCACTCACCTAACCTGTCCAAGTCACCCTGCAGCCTCTTAGCATCCACCTCACAGCTCACACCGCCACCCAGCTTAGTGTCATCTGCAAACCTGGAGATATTACACTCTATTCCTTCATCCAAATCGTTAATGTATATTGTAAATAACTGGGGTCCCAGCACTGAGCCCTGCGGCACTCCACTAGTAACTGCCTGCCACTCTGAAAAGGACCCGTTTATCCAGACTCTGTTTCCTGTCTGCCAACCAGTTCTCTATCCACATCAGTACATTACCCCCAATACCATGTGCTTTGATTTTGCACACTAATCTCTTGTGCGGGACCTTGTCAAAAGCCTTTTGAAAGTCCAAATACACCACATCCACTGGTTCTCCCTTATCCACTCTACTAGTTACATCCTCAAAAAATTCCAGAAGATTCGTCAAGCATGATTTCCCTTTCATAAATTCATGCTGACTTGGACTGATCCTGTCACTGCTTTCCAAATGGGCTGCTATTTCATCCTTAATGATTGATTCCAACATTTTCCCCACTACTGATGTCAGGCTAACCAGTATACAATTACCCACTTTTGCTCTCCCTCCTTTTTTCAAAAGGCCCTAAAATTTTAAAAAATCAACCCAAAAACCCACTACCACCTTTTTACAAACTCACTCCAACTCCTGCAATAATCAGCAGCACCTGCTCACTCCTCTCTCCTCCCACCGAGAGAGTGCTACCCACTGAGCCACAGCTGACACAAGAGCAAACTGTTACAGCATTGTCAGAAGCCTGGGAGATGGTTGTTAGCTCATTCTGTTGAGCACAAGCTTTATAATGAGAAAAAAACCTGGAGGAGGCAAAATAACAAAAAATGGAAAAAAAACAAATGACGTCTGTGAATAATTCTAAGACAAGCATCTGAAAGTTATCAGGCAGGTCGGGCTGCACTCAATTTAAGTGGAATAATGTTATTACAATATTCTTTCATCTGCAAGATACAAATAATACTAAATCTTCAGTTACTGAATTAAGATTTCACATGAAAGGAACAATATAATGTCCAGAGAATGTATTATGCATCAGAAGGCCATTCAGACCATTGGGGTGACAATGGTCCATTCCTTATATGTTTTCTTTCTGACATATTTAATCTCTTAAGAAACGTGAGTAAGTACAGAAAGCATTTCTATCCAAAAAGTTTACAATTTCAGTGCTAATGCTCATTCATAATGCGGCAGTTGGCGAGAGGTGGGAGCAGTGTCGGAGCGACCTATAAAGGAGTGACTTGTGCAGCTACAGCGGGAGAGAAAGCAAAAAAGAAGTAGAAAGGAATCAAAAGGTGACGTCACAGCCAGTGGGGTAAGTGATTGGCTGGTGATTGGTGAGTAGCTTTTCTTTTTATTTTTATATCAGTAAGTAAACTGTAGCATTGTTATTACCAATTTAAGGGTATCTTAGGGTTAAGGCATGGCAGGAGAGCTCGGTCACGTGATATGCTCCTCCTGTGCCATGTGGGAACTCGGTGACACTTCCGGTGTCCCTGACAACTACGTGTGCGGGAAGTGTATCCGCCTCGAGCTCCTGATGGACCGCTTTGTGGAATTGGAGCTGAGGGTGGATTCACTCTGGAGCATCCATGATGCTGAGAATGACGTATCACGTGTAGTGAGTTGGTCTTACCGCATGAGAAGGATCCACAGCCAGCTAGGGAATGGAAGACCAGCAGGAAGAGTAGTACAAAGAAGGTAGTGCAGGGGTCCCCTGTGGTCATCCCCCTGCAAAACAGATACACTGTTTTGAGTGCTGTTGAGGGAGATGACTCATTAGGGGAGAGCAACAGCAGCCAAGTTCATGGCACCGTGGCTGGCTCTGTTGTACAGGAGGGCATAAAAAAAAGAGTGGGAGAGCGATAGTGATAGGGGATTCAATCATAAGGGGAATAGATAGGCGTTTCTGCGGCCGCAATCGAGAGTCCAGGATGGTAAGTTGCCTCCCTGGTGCAAGGGTCAAGGATGTCTCGGAGCGGGTGCAGGACATTCTAAAAAGGGAGGGAGAACAGCCAGTTGTCGTGGTGCACATTGGTACCAACGACAGGTAAAAAAAGGGATAAGGTCCTACGAGACGCATTTAAGGAGCTAGGAGTTAAATTAAAAAGTAGGACCTCAAAAGTAGTAATCTCGGGATTGCTACCAGTGCCACATGCTAGTCAGAGTAGGAATCGCAGGATAGCACAGATGAATACGTGGTTTGAGCAGTGGTGCAGCAGGGAGGGATTCAAATTCGTGGGGCATTGGAACAGGTTCTGGGGGAGGTGGGACCAGTACAAACCGGACGGTCTGCACTTGGGCAGGAATGGAACCAATGTCCTAGGGGAAGTGTTTGCTAGTGCTGTTGGTGAGGAGTTAAACTAATATGGCAGGGGGATGGGAACCAATACAGGGAGACGTGGGAAACAAAAAGGAGACAAAAACAAAAGACAGAAAGGAGATGAGTAAAAGTGGAGGGCAGAGAAACCAAAGGCAAGAAATGAAAAGGGCCCCTGAATATAAAAGGGCTGCAGGAGGGGTAAAAACTAAAAATAATGGTTTAAAAACTAGGATGAAAACACTACCTAAATGCACGCAGCATTCGAAATAAAGTAAATGAGTTGACGGCACAAATCATTACAAATGGGTATGATTTGGTGGCCATTACAGAGACATGGTTGCAAGGTGGCCAGGACTGGGAATTAAATGTACAGAGGTATCTGACGATTCGTAAAGATAGGCAGGAAGGGAAGGGAGGTGGGGTAGCTCTCTTAATAAGGGATGATATCAGGGCAGTTGTGAGGGATGATATTGGCTCCAATGAACAAAATGTTGAATCATTGTGGGTGGAGATTAGAGATAGTAAGGGGAAAAAGTCACTGGTCGGCGTAGTTTATAGGCCCCCAAATAATAACTTCATGGTGGGGCGGGCAATAATCAAGGGAATAATGGAGGCATGTGAAAAAGGAACGGCAGTAGTTATGGGGGATTTTAACCTACATATCGATTGGTCAAATCAAATGGCAGGGGGTAGCCTGGAGGAGGAATTCATAGAATGCATACGGGATTGTTTCTTAGAACAGTATGTAACAGAGCCTACAAGGGAGCAAGCCATTTTGGATCTGGTCCTGTGTAACGAGACAGGAAAAATAAACGATCGCCTCGTAAAAGATCCTCTCGGAATGAGTGATCACAATATGGTTGAATTTGTAATACGGGTTTAGGATGAGGAAGTTGTGTCAGAAACGAGAGTACTATGCTTAAACAAAGGGGACTACAGTGGGATGAGGGCAGAGTTGGCTAAAGTAGACTGGAAACAAGGACTAAACGGTGGCACAATTGAGGAACAGTGGAGGACTTTTAAGGAGCTCTTTCATAATGCGCAACAAAAATATATTCCAGTGAAAAAGGGCGGCAAGAGAAGAGATAACCAGCCATGGATAACCAAGGAAATAAAGGAAAGTATCAAATCAAAGACCAATGCGTATAAGGTGGCCAAGGTTAGAGGGAAACTGGAGGATTGGGAAGATTTTAAGCAACAGCAAAGAATGACTAAAAAAGCATTGAAGAAAGGGAAGATAGATTACGAAGGTAAACTTCCGCAAAACATAAAAACAGATAGTAAAAGCTTTTACAGATATATAAAACGGAAAAGTGTGACGAAAGTAAATGTTGGTCCCTTAGAAGATGAAAAGAGGGATTTAATAACGGGAAATGTGGAAATGGCTGAGAGCTTAAACAATTATTTTGCTTCCGTCTTCACAGTGGAAGACACAAAAACCATGCCAAAAATTGCTGGTCATAGGAATGTGGGAAGGGAAGACCTTGAGATGATCACTATCACTAGGGAGGTAGTGCTGGACAGGCTAATGGGACTCAAGGTAGACAAGTCCCCTGGTCCTGATGAAATGCATCCCAGGGTATTAAAAGAGATGGCGGAAGTTATAGCAGATGCATTCGTTCTAATTTACCAAAATTCTCTCGACTCTGGGGAGGTACCAGCGGTTTGGAAAGCAGCTAATGTAACGCCTCTGTTTAAAAAAGGGGGCAGACAAAAGGCAGGTAATTATAGGCTGGTTAGTTTAACATCTATAGAGGGGAAAATGCTTGAAACTATTAAGGAAGAAATAGCAGGACATCTGGATAGGAATAGTGCAATCAAGCAGACGCAGCATGGATTCATGAAAGGGAAATCATGTTTAACTAATTTACTGGAATTCTTTGAGGATATAACGAGCATGGTGGATAGAGGTGTACCGATGGATGTGGTGTATTTAGATTTCCAAAAGGCATTCGATAAGGTGCCACACAAAAGGTTACTGCAGAAGATAAAGGTACGCGGAGTCAGAGGAAATGTATTAGCATGGATAGAGAATTGACTGGCGAACAGAAAGCAGAGAGTCGGGATAAATGGGTCCTTTTCGGGTTGGAAATCGGTGGTTAGTGGTGTGCCACAGGGATCAGTGCTGGGACCACAACTGTTTACAATATACATAAATGACCTAGAGGAGGGGACAGAGTGTAGTGCAACAAAATTTGCAGATGACACTAAGATTAGGGGAAAGCGGGTTGTGTAGAGGACTCAGAGAGGCTACAAGGAGATTTGGATAGGTTAAGCGAATGGGCTAAGGTTTGGCAGATGGAATACAATGTCGGAAAGTGTGAGGTCATCCACCTTGGGAAAAAAAAACAGTAAAAGGGAATATTATTTGAATGGGGAGAAATTACAACATGCTGTGGTGCAGAGGGACCTGGGGGCCCTTGTGCATGAATCCCAAAAGGTTAGTTTGCAGGTGCAGCAGGTAATCAGGAAGGCGAATGGAATGTTGGCCTTCATTGCGAAAGGGATGGAGTACAAAAGCAGGGAGGTCCTGCTGCAATTGTACAGGGTATTGGTGAGGCCGCACCTGGAGTACTGCGTGCAGTTTTGGTCACCTTACTTAAGGAAGGATATACTGGCTTTGGAGGGGGCACAGAGACGATTCACTCGGCTGATTCCGGAGATGAGGGGGTTACCTTATGATGATAGATTGAGTAGACTGGGTCTTTACTCGTTGGAGTTCAGAAGGATGAGGGGTGATCTTATAGAAACATTTAAAATAATGAAAGGGATAGACAAGATAGAGGCAGAGAGGTTGTTTCCACTGGTCGGGGAGACTAGAACTAGGGGGCACAGCCTCAAAATACGGGGGAGCCAATTTAAAACCGAGTTGAGAAGGAATTTCTTCTCCCAGAGGGTTGTGAATCTGTGGAATTCTCTGCCCAAGGAAGCAGTTGAGGCTCATTGAATGTATTCAAGTCAAAGATAGATAGATTTTTAAGCAATAAGGGAATTAAGGGTTATGGGGAGAGGGCGGGTAAGTGGAGCTGAGTCCACGACCAGATCAGCCATGATCTTATTGAATGGCGGAGCAGGCTCGAGGGGCTAGATGGCCTACTCCTGTTCCTAATTCTTATGTTCTTATTCTCAAAGGTAACTGAATGAAAACCCTTGCATATCATCTCAGATTACAATATCCATTACTGAATCCAGACTGCCTGAGTAAACAAAGTAACAAAGCTGGTGCCATATTTTCCTGAAGGGTAAACCAAAATGCTGGCTCCAATGGAGTCTTTCTGTGATAAAGATAGCTCCTCCTGGTAACTTAGGTTACCAGGGAAGTTAAAGAGGGAAGAATTCCTGAGATGATGGGTTTGTGGGAGATAACAAATTCAATCCTATTTTATAACATGTGACATATATAAGTATCCCTATATTTTTTGGGCAAAGATGGGAGACTACTTTGACTAGAAAGTACTCCCCTTAGTCTTTCCTTCTGATTTTTATTTCCACAATGATGCTGGCCAACAGTTACGAATGGCTTACAATTGGCTCAAAACTGAAAATCAAACTTATGTACAAAAACATCCATTCAGTCTTCAATTTCGAGCAGTCAACTCATACATCTTGATTTCTTCCCTGATAGAGGTGGCAGAGTGTACTGCAGCCCATTAAGTTATGCCATGGAGCGCTAAGATGCAGACTTATGGCCACAATCATTTACATCCTGAGTTCTCCATCACAACATAGTGATGGAGATCAGTGTCTCCTCCACAAGAGAAAGACGTCAAAGTGTGAAAGTCCCATTGGGCTGTTTTTCCACTTCAGTGGATGATTCTGAGTGGATGGGCAGTGGCATGAAAACATATTGCCCTCTCATGCAATGATGGGACATGGACAGAGAGATTCAAGAATAGGCTAAGGTGAGAGGGGAAGTACCGAAGTGTTGAGAGATATCCTGGGTCACTAAAAAAAAGGAATTATCACAACCTTGAAATAGGGAGAGGGGTAAAGAAAATAGAATTAATTTAGAGACAAGTAAAATATGTAGCTGCCTTGTACCTCCAGGATGTCCTTAAGAAGGGCACAAGAACATGCTTGGGTAGAGATGCGAGCGAGATGAGGAAATGACCTTTGAAAGGTGAAGGTCTGGAATGGATCATCAGCTGTCATTTAGAGAATAATGTACGTGCTCCATCACCCCATGGTATTAATGTATATGTTCCACTTTTTCAGAAAGTTTAATAAGTATTTTTTCCCTTATGGGAATCACCAAGAAGTTGATTGAATTGTCTAACAGAAACATACAAGTGAGATATGAATATTCCCCATGTACTTTAGTTATTTCATTTAATCCCAGCTTCAGTGCTGTAGTTATAGCACAGTTTCTGTGCAACACTTGTAAGGCATTTACCTCAACGGTTGGAAGTTAGAAAAGTGAAATAAAAATATAAATTTTGAATTCCTCTAAAAGTACAAAGGTACTCCCCCATGCAGCATTAAGCCATACTGACCAGAAGGTTTTAGGTTAAATCTCAATTAGCTGGTCACTGGCAAGGAAGCAGTTTTTCGTCTTCTTTGTAGGCCGTCCCTCGGAGTTGAGGATGACTTGCTTCCACACTAATGAGTTCTCAGGTGACTGATGAGACCAATGCGGGACCTACAGTCTCTGTCACAGGTGGGGCAGATGGTGGTTGAAGGTACGGGTGGGTGGGGGGCTTGGGTCGTTGTGCACTCCTTCCGTTGTTTATGCTTGGCTTCCGCGTGCTCCCGGCGAAGGGACTCACGGTGTACTGCGCCTTCCTGGATAGTTCTCCTCCACTTTGAGCGGTCTTGGGCCAGGGATTTTCCAGGTGCTGGTGGGGATATTGCACTTCTTCAAGGAGGCTTTGAGAGTGTCCTTGAAGTGTTTCCTCTGTCCACCTGGGACTCACTTGCCGTGTCGGAGGTCTGAGTAGAGTGCTTGCTTTGGGAGTCTAATATCGAGCATGCAGACGATTTTGTCATCGATGTCTACCATTGTTGACAGTAGATTCCCGAGGTATGGAAAATAGTCTACATTGTCCAAGGCCTCAACATGGATCTTGATAATCGGGGGGCAGTACTGTGTGGTGGGGCAGGTTGGTCGAGAACCTTTGTTCTACAGATGTTTAATATAAGGCCCATACTCTCATACGCTTCAGTGAAGGTGTTGACGATGGTTTGGAGTTCGACCTCCGAGTGTGCGCAATCGCAAGCATCATCCGTATATTGTAATTCAATGACAGATTATGATTCAATGACAGAAGCCATTATGGTGAAATAATGGAGGGGGAAAATCAGCCGCATTCCTGCTCTGTGACTGCTATCCAGAGAGTTCTGTTGCAAATCATAGTCACCTCTGTTAACTGTTCTCTTCTTCCAAATATCTCAGGTAGGGAGATCCCCTCTGGGACACCCAGCAATGACTAAACTTCAAAAGTAAGGTCTGTCTTCTGATAAAGGTGATGCTGGTATATGACAGACAGAAGTTGGCAGTAAAACACTTTGGATCATTGAGGTCGTGAAAGGCATCATATAAATATAAGTCCTCCTTATTTTTCTTCAAGTCAAGGTACTGGAGGCAAAAAATAAATACATTTACAACAATTGGCACAAAGGCTCATAAGAACTTAAGTGCCAGCAAAAAAAAGAGGAAAAGCAGTCCAGCAAGGGCTTTAAAACTGTCCAATCAATTTACTTATTGTACTCGTGAAGTGAACTGATGCTCACAGTTGATTCCCTAGCAACCCTGGTTGCCTATTCATGGATGTATACGTCACTGAGCATTGTGCCTGCACAGATGTTGGGAAACAGCATTTTGGATGTTCAGTGCCTCCTCGAAATATTTTAATGACGCTGTCAATAGCCAATGCTTGCTCCCGTTTTCCCCGCCATTGGAAATGAGTATGGTGTGAAAACTGAGCAGAGATGCACCATTATGGATTGCCACTGAATATTCCAACTGGGTTCACCTGAGTTATGCTGATCAGAACATCTCAGCCTCACTGTCCATGTTCGCACATGAAAAGTGACTGAGGGCTGCTGACATCTGGGTGAAGCCATATACCAGCAGCACCTTCATAAGAAGGCAGACTTGCATCTATCATCACTCAGAAATGTCTCAAAGCGCTTCACACAAGTCCCTTTTGAAATGCAAATGCAGCATCCAATTGGCACACAGCAAGATTCCACAACAGCGATGACAGGTCAAATAATTGTTGGTTTTGTTTGACAGAATTAGGATGGAAGTGGTCCTGCAAACGTTGGATCATGTGATGGTGTCCAATTCTGTGGTGGCTGCCTGGTCCTCGCCACTTTGTTGGCACATCCAGTGTCGTTTGAGTGACGTGATTGGGAGGGGTGGATGTGACATTGGCCTGAGAGACAGCTGTGTCATAACTGTGCCCCTGTAGAATATTTCCTCAGTGGGCCCACTGATCTGCAAGGAAGCAGACTTGAGGAAAGGAATTATGGCAGGAAAGTCCTGTATCAGTGCCGTATCCTGTTCTCACCCCTGTCATGTATTCAACTGTCATTGTAATCCAGGTATAAGCTGACCTAAGTTGTACACCGTGAGAACACTGACCACTAGGTGGTGAACTTGTGGGAGACACTCCTAACCTGGACTTTCAGGTATAAAAGGGGAAGCTCCACCCATCTTCTCCACTTCAGTGCTGGCGAATAAAGGTTACTGGTCACAGAGTGACCTTCTCTCTGGTATGGGCCTCGTGTGCATTTGTACTGTATAGCAAGGACATATTATTGGCGACGAGAAACTGGGATTTAAACCACACGAGCGTGGCCACTAGCAGCACAGACGAGAGGTACTGTGTTGGTGATGATTGGGATGATTTTATTGAGAGACTACAGCAAAGTTTCATCACTAAGGAATGGCTGGGACAGGATTCGGCCGACAAATGCAGGGCTCATCTCCTGATGGTGTGTGGACATACTCCCTGATGAAGGACCTTCTAGCGCCAGAGAAGCCGGCGGACAAGACGTTCGAAGAGCTCAGTAAGTTGATCAGGGAACACTTTAAACCGGCGAGCAGCATGCACATGGCGAGACACCAATTTTACACGCACCGGCGGTGAGAAGGGCAAAGCGTTCCAGACTTCGTGGCAGACCTCCGGCAACTGGCGAGCCTATGTAAGTTCCCAGATGCATGCAGAGCGGAGATGCTGCAAGACTTTTTTATTGAGGGCATTGGGCACGCTGGGGTTTTCAGGAAACTGATTGAGACCAAAGACTTGACCCTGGAAACGGCAGCTTTGATGGCCCAGACATTTATCTCAGGGGAGGAAGAGACCAGAATGATGTTTGACAAAAATCTTGGTTTAAATGCAGCAAATGGACAGGGAGTCAATATTGTTAACACGGCACACAGTTCTCCAGGCAGACAGGGGCAATCGGACATGCCCGAGCATGTAGTCGAACCCAAAGGGGGAATTCAACAGAGACAATGGCTAGCTGAACGGCGATTCATGCCATCGCAAGGGACAATGCGGCCAGTAATGGGGCCATCAACACCTGTTAATGGTGTGTTTAAGGACAGTTACAGAGACAGTCAGAGATGATCGATTGGTAATAGACCTTTTGTTTCCAACAACGGCTCATGTTGGAAGTGTGGAGGCAAACACACAGCCAGAGCTTGCAGGTATCAGCAATATACCTGCAGAAATTGCAACGTCAGCGGTCACTTGACGCGTATGTGCAGGAAGCCTGTAGCCAGGTTGATATACAAGGAGGACGATGTAAGCCCTATGAGGCCAAATAGACACTGGGGGAAATTGCCGGAAGCTGAAGTTCAGCGAGTTCATGTGGAGCACATATACAGTTCATACACCAGGATGCCACCGATAATGATGAAAATGCTTCTCACTGGCATCCCAGTATCAATGGAGCTAGATACAGGGGCCAGCCAGTCCCTGATGAGTATCAAACAGTTCGACAAGTTGTGGGCGTCCAAGGCCAGGAGGCCAAAATTATTGCCGATTGACGCACAGCTACGGACATATACAAAGGAGATCATTCCGGTGCTAGGCAGTGCCACGGTAGTCATGACCCACAAAGATACGGAGATCAGGTTGCCACTCTGGATTGTCTCGGGGGACAGTCCCACACTGCTGGGGAGGAGTTGGCTTGCTGTCATGAATTGGAAATGGGGCGATGTCAATGCAATTTCTTCTGTGGAGCGAATATCATGCTCACAGATCCTGGACAAATTTGACTCACTATTTCAACCCGGCATTGGCACTTTCATGGGGGCCAAAGTAGTGATTCACATAAACTCGGACGTCAGGCCAGTACACCACAAGGCCAGAGCGGTGCCGTACGTGATGCAGGAAAAGATAGAAGGCGAATTGGACCGCCTGCTGAGGGAAGGCATCATCTCGCCAGTCGAATTCAGTGACTGGGCGAACCCGATTGTGCCGGTGCTCAAGGCGGATGGATCGGTCAGGATATGTGGTGATTACAAGGCCACCATCAATCGGGTGTCACTCCAAGATCAATACCCGCTACCGAGAGCGGAGGACCTCTTTGCGACGATATCCAGTGGTAAACTATTTTCAAAATTGGACCTGACCTCAGCTTACATGACCCAGGAGCTGGCAAGTGAGTTGAAGAAGCTGACCACCATCACGACACACAAGGGGTTGTTTGAGTACAGCAGATGTCCGTTCGGGATTCGCTCGGCCGCCGCGATCTTCCAACGAAATATGGAAAGCCTCCTCAAGTCGATTCCAGGGACGGTGGTTTTTCAGGACGACATCCTCATCACGGGTTACAATACTGAAGAACACCTCCACAACCTGGAGGAGGTGCTATGCAGACTGGACCGGGTAGGTCTGCGACTGAGAAAGGCGAAGTGCGTCTTCCTAGCTCCAGAGGTAGAATTCCTGGGGATGAGGGTAGCAGCAGATGGGATCAGACCGACTGCGTCCAAAACGGAAGCGATCCAGAGAGCAACCAGACCCCGTAACATGACGGAGCTGCGTTCGTTCCTAGGGCTCCTGAACTATTTTGGTAACTTTCTTCCCAAATTGAGCACGCTGCTAGAGCCGCTACACGTGTTCCTGCGCAAAGGTCGCGAATGGGTCTGGGGGGACAGCCAGGAAAGGGCTTTTAATAGAGCACGCAATTTGTTATGCTCCAACAATCTGTTAACGCTATATGACCCATGTAAGAAACTTGTGTTAACGTGCGATGCATTGTCCTATGGTGTCGGGTGTGTGTTGCAGCATGTCAATGCCAAGGGTCAGTTACAGCCGGTAGCTTATGCCTCCAGAAGTCTGTCCCGGGCAGAAAGGGACTACGGGATGGTAGAAAAGGAGGCGCTCGCATGTGTATATGCAGTAAAGAAAATGCACCAGAACCTGTTTGGCAGGAAATTTGAGCTGGAGACAGATCACAAACCCCTAACGTCCCTTTTGGCCGACAACAAGGCCATAAATGCAAATGCGTCGGCCCGCATACAGAGGTGGGCACTCACGTAGCCGCCTATGACTACACAATTTGGCACAGACCAGGCACCGAAAACTGCGCCGATGCACTCAGCAGGCTCCCACTAGCCACCATCGACAGGGCAACCGAGCATGCTGCTGAGATGGTCATGGCTGTTGAAGCTTTCGAAAGTGAAGGCTCACCCGTGACAGCCCGTCAGATTAAAGTCTGGACAAATAGAGACCCTCTACTGTCTTTAGTCACGAAATGTGTCCTGAATGGGGACTGGGCAGCCACGTACAGGGCATGCCCTAAGGAATTTAAACCATTTCACAGGCGCAAGGATGAACTCTCGATTCAGGCCGTCTGCCTATGGGAAACCGAATAGTCATGCCCCAGATGGACAGAGAGACGTTCACCCGAGAACTCCACAATGAGCACCCAGGCATTGTCACGGTGAAGGCAATTGCCAGGTCACACGTTTGGTGGCCAGGGATAGATGCAGACCTGGAACGGTGTGTTCGCAGGTGCAACACGTGTGCCCAGCTGGGCAATATACCCAGGGAAGCCTCCCTTAGCCCCTAGTCCTGGCCCGCCAAGCCATGGTCACGCATCCATGTGGACTACGCAGGTCCTTTCATGGGAAAAATGTTTTTGGTTGTAGTAGACGCCTACTCCAAATGGATCGAGTATGACATTCTCAATTCAAGCACATCCTCTGCCACGGTAGAAAGTCTACGGGCAATGTTCGCTGCCCATGGTCTACCGGACGTCTTGGTCAGCAACAATGGCCCGTGCTTTACAAGTATTGAATTCCAGGACTTCATGGCAGGCAATGGAATTAACCATGTCAGAACGGCACCGTTCAAGCCGGCCTCAAACGGCCAGGCAGAACGAGCAGTGCAGATAATCAAACAGGGGATGCTCAGAATCCAAGGGGGTTCCCTACAAAGCCACTTATCACGCCTCCTGTTGGCCAATAGATCCCGACCACACTCGCTCACAGGGGTTCCACCCGCAGAGCTGCTAATGAAAAGGATGCTCAAAACCAGGTTATCCCTTATACACCCCACCATGAAAGAAATTGTTGAGAGCAGGCGTCAGTCACAATGTGACTACCATGACGGGAATGCGAAGGCGCGATGTATTGATGTCAATGACCCTGTCTTTGTCCTCAACTACGCTGCAGGGCCCAAATGGCTCGCAGGCACTGTGATTGCCAAAGAGGGGAATAGGATTCTGGTAGTTAAACTTACCAATGGACAAATCTGCCGCAAACACGTGGATCAAACTAAAAGGAGGTTCAGCAATCCCATAGAAGAAGCAGAGGAAGAACACGATGTAGAGTTTACTCCACCACAGGTGACCGAACATCGGAACCAAAGGGAGGAGAGCCTAATCACTGTGAGCAGTCCGGACAGGCCTGAGGCACCGCAAACACCAGACACTCAGGCCAGTGCCCAACAACCGGAGCCCCAACTCAGGCGCTCTACAAGGGAGCATAAACCACCAGAGAGACTTAACCTGTGATCCCAATAAGACTTTGGGGGGGAGGTGATGTCATGTATTCAACTGTCATTGTAATCAATGTATAAACTGACCTAAGTTGTACACTGTGAGAACACTGACCACTAGGTGGTGAACTTGTGAGAGACACTCCTAACCTGGACTTTCAGGTATAAAAGGGGAAGCTCCACCCATCTTCTCCACTTCAGTGCTGGCGAATAAAGGTTACTGGTGACCTTCTCTCTAGTATGGGCCTCATGTGCATTTGTACTGTATAGCAAGGACATATTAACCCCGACATTAGCAAATATCATCAATGTTGCTTACAATTTCCTCCCTTCCCGCGCCTTTACATGGTCCATCTCCAACTCTTTCCTTCCTCGACTTCTCTATCGCCATTTCTCGGGATACGCTATCGACCAACATCCATTGACTCCCACAGCTACCTTGACTACACTTCCTCCCATCCCGCTTCCTGTAAGGATTCTACTCTACTCTTCCAGTTTCTCCATCTCCATTGCATCTCTTCTGACAATGCCACCTTCCATATCAGTGCTTCCAATATGTCTTTCTTTTTACTCAAACGAGGATTCCCCTCTTCTGTGGTGGACAGGGCTCTCGACCATGTCCGTCCCATTCCTTGCGTGTCTACTCTCACCTCTTCCCCTCCCTCCCAGAACCATGATAGGGTTTGCCTTGTCCTCACCTTCCACCCCACCAGCCTCCACATTCAACGGATCATCCTCCGCCATTTCCACCACCTTCAGCGTGATCCCGTCACCAAAAACATACTCCGCTCCTCATTAAGCATTCTGAAGGAACCGCTCCATCCATGACCACCCCCAGCACCCACTCCCCTTCCCATGGCACCTTCCTGTGCAAGCGCAGGAGATGCAACACCTACCCCTTTACCTCCTCACTTCCCACCAGCCAAGGCCCAAACACTCCTTCCAGGTGAAACAGCGATTTACTTGTACTTCTTTCAATTTGGTAAACTGTATTCGCTGCTCATGATGCCGTCTCATTTACATTGGGGAAACCAAATGCAGGTTGGGTGATCACTTTGCGGAGCATCTCCATTCACAACCACACCCATGATCCAGAGCTTTCGGTTGCCTGCCATTTTAATTCTCTGCTCCACTCCTACACTTTGCCAATAAACATAAGAACATAAGAAATAGGATCAGGACTAAGGCATATGGCGCCTCGAGCCTGCTATGCTATTGAATAAGATCATGGCTGATCTTCCACCTCAACTCCACTTTCCTGCACTATCACCATATCCCTTGTTTCCTCTGTGCAATATCTTTTCATGTGGCATCTTATCAAATGCCTTTTAAAAATCCAAATATACTACATCCACTGGTTCCCCTTTATTTATCCTGCTAGTTACATCCTCAAAAAATAGATTTATCAAATACAATTTCCCTTTCATAAACCCATGTTAATGCTGCCTAATCACATTATGATTTTCTAAGTGCCCTGTTACCACTTCCTTAATAATGGATTTGAGCACAAGTGAGAACCAGACTGAATATAGAAAGTTCAGAGGGGAAATAAAAAGGAAATAAGAGGGACAAAGAGAGAGTATGAGAATAGATTGGCAGCCAACATAAAAGGGAATCCAAAAGTGTTCTTTAAGCATATAAATAGTAAATGTGTAGTAAGAGGAGGGGTGGGGCTGATTAGGGACCAAAATGGAGACCTACACATGGAGGTAGAGGGCATGGCTGAGGTATTGAATGAGTATTTTGCATCTCTCTTTACCAAGGAAGAAGATGCTGCCAAAGTCATATTGAAAGAGGAGGTAGTTGAGATATTGGATAGGTTAAAAATTGATAAAGAGGAGGTACTAGAAAGGCTGGCTGTATTTAAAGTAGATAAGTCACCAGGACTGGATGTAATGCATCCTAGGATTCTGAGGGAAGTAAATATGGAAATTGCGGAGGTACTGGCCACAATCTCCCAATCCTTCTTAGATACGAGTCTGGTGCCAGGGGACTTGAGAATTACAAATGTTACATCCTTGTTCAAAAAGTGTGTAAGGATAAACCCAGCAACCACAGGTCAATCACTTTAACCTTGGTAGCGGGGAAGCTTTTAGAAACGATAATCAGGGACAAAATTAACAGTCACTTGGACAAGTATGGATTAATTAAGGAAAGCCAGCACAGATTTGTTAAAGGGAAATCATGTTTAACTAACTTGATTGAGTTTTTTGATGAGGTAACAAAGGATTGATGAGGGCAATATGGCTGACGTGGTGTACATGGACTTCCAAAGGGCATTTGATAAAGTGCCACATAATAGGCTTGCAGCAAAGTTGATACCCATGGACTAAAAGGGACAGTGGCAGCATGGATAAGAAATTGGCTAAGTGACAGGAAACAGAGAGTAGTGGTGAACGGTTGTTTATCAGCTTGGAAGAAGGTATACAGTGGTGTTCCCCAGGGGTCAGTACGAGGAAAAGAGTGTTTGAAGACCAGTCCCTTAAAACTCTCACCAAGCTCATAGTCTACAGGGTCATAGTAATACCCGCCCTCCTGTATGGCTCAGAGACGTGGACCATGTACAGTAGACCCCTCAAGTCACTGGAGAAATATCACCAGCGATATCTCCGCAAGATCCTGCAAATCCCCTGGGAGGACAGACGCACAAACATTAGCGTCCTCATCCAGGCCAACATCCCCCGCATTGAAGCACTGACCACACTTGATCAGCTCCGCTGGGCAGGCCACATTGTCCGCATGCCAGACACGAGACTCCCAAAGCAAGTGCTCTACTCGGCACTCGTCCACGGCAAACGAGCCAAAGGTGGGCAGAGGAAACGTTACAAGGACACCCTCAAAGCCTCCCTGATAAAGTGCGACATCCCCACTGACACCTGGGACTCCCTGGCCATAGACCGCCCTAAGTGGAGGAAGTGCATTCGGGAGGGTGCTGAGCTCCTCGAATATTGTCGCTGAGAGCATGCAGAAATCAAGTGCAGGCAGCGGAAGGAGCGTGCGGCAAACAAGGCTCCCTGCCCACCCTTTCCCTCAACGACTATCTGTCCCACCTGTGACAGAGACTGTGGTTCTCATATTGGACTGTACAGCCATCTAAGAACTCATGCTAAGAGTGGAAGCAAGTCTTCCTCGATTCTGAGAGACTGCCTATGATGATGATGACTAGGACCACTGCCTTTCTCGATGTATATTACTAACTTGGACTTGGGTGTACAGGGCACAATTTCAAAATTTGCAGATGACACAAAACTTGGAAGTATAGTGAACAGTTAGGAGGATAGTGATAAACTTCAAGAAGACATAGACAGGCTGGTGGAATGGGCGGACACATGGCAGATGAAATTTAATGCAGAAAAGTGAGAAGTGATACATTTTGGTAGGTGAACAAGGAGAGGCAATATAAACTAAAGAGTACAATTCTAAAGGATGTGCATGAACAGATAGACCTGGGGGTATATGTGCATAAATTGTTGAAGTTTGAGAAAACAATTGAACAGCATATGGGATTCTGGGCTTCATAAATAGAGGCATAGTGTACAAAAGCAACAAAGTTATGATGAACCTTTTTAAAACATTGGTTTGGCCTCAACTTGAATATTATTTCCAACTATGAGCACTACATTTTGGAAGGATGCAAAGGCCTTAGAGAGGGAGCAGAGAAGATTTATAAGAATGGTTCCAGGGATGAGGGACTTCAGTTACATGGATAGACTGGAGAAGTAGAGTTGTTCTCCTTAGAGCAGAGAAAGTTCAGAGGAGATTTGATCGAGGTGTTCTAAATCATGAGGGGTCTAGACAGAGTAGATAGAGAGAAACTGTTCCCATTGGCGGAAGGGTCAAGAATCAGAGGACACAGATTTAAGGTGATTAGCAGAAGAACCAAAGGCGACATGAGGAAAAACCTATTTACGCAGCGAGTGGTTAGGATCTGGAATTCACGGCCTGAAAGGGCGGTGGAGGCAGATTCAATCGTGGCTTTAAAAAGGGAGTTGGATAAGTACCTGAACGAAAAAGGTTTACAGGGCTATGGGGATAGGGCGGGTTAGTGGGACTATCTTAAGTGCTCTTGGAGAGCCAGCATGGGCTCAATGGGCCAAATGGCCTCCTTCTGTGCTGTAACCATTCTATGAATCTATTTTCCCGACAACTGGTCAGGCTAACTGGCCTGTAGTTCCCTATTTTCTCTCTCCATCCTTTGTTGAATAGCGGTGTTACATTTGTTACCTTCCAATCCACTGGATTTATTCCAGAATCTAAGGAATTTTAGAAGATCACAACCAATGCACCCACTATATCGGCAGCCACCTCTTTTAGAACATTAGGATGTAGGGCATCGGGTCCAGGGGATTATATCGGCTTTTAATTCCATTAATTTCCCCTGTAACTTTTCTTTAGTATTAATTACTTTAATTTCTTCATTCTTATTAGACTGTTGATTCCCCACAATTTTTGGTAAGTTTTTTTTGTGGCTTCTATTGCAAAGACAATACAAATCATTTGTTTAAAGTCTGACATTTCATTATTCCACATTATAATTTCTCCTGTCTCAGCCTCTAAGGGACCCATGTTTACTCTCTCTACTCTTCCTTTTTACATACTTTTTAAAGCTCTTATAATTTGTTTTATGTTTCTTGCCAGTTTATTCTTATATTCTATTTTCTCCCTCTATCAATTTTTTGGTAATCCTTTGTAGGTTTCTAAAACTCTCAATCCTCAGGGTTATTATTCTTCTTGGCATTATTACAAGCCTCTTCTTTTAATCTAATACTATCCTTAACCTCTTTAGTTAGCCACAGATGGATCACTTTTCCCATGGAGGTTTTATTTCTCAATGGAATGTATATTTGTTGAAAATTATGAAGCACTTCTTTAAATATTCTCCATTGCTTATCTACCATCATACCTTTTAATCTAAAATTGCCAATCTACCTTAGCCAACCCGCCCTTCAAACCTATTGTCTTGATTAAAGTTTAATACTCTAGTTTCACATTTAAGTACATCAGTCTCACATTCAATGCAAAATCCTATACTAATATGATCGCTCTTCCCCAGAGGATCCCTTTCTATGAGATTACGAATTGATCCTGTCTCATTACACAAACAAGATCTAAAATAGCCCCTCACTGTTTGGTTCAACAGTATATTGTTCTAGGAATCTGTCTCGAAAGCATTCCATGAACTCGTCCTCCAAACTATTTTTGCCAATTTTATTTGTCCAGTCTATATGAAGATTGAAGTCCTCTACGAGTCAAGCTCTTTTTATTCCTTGATTAATACTCTGTACAACAGTATAGCTACTGTTAAGGGGCCAATAATCTACTCCCACTAGTGTTTTCTTCCCCTTGTTATTACTTATCTCCACCCATACTGATTCTACTACCTGCTCGTCTGAGCTAAGATCCTTCCTTACTGCTGTTCTTATATCATCCTTTATTATCAGGGCTACCCCGCCTCCTTTTCCATTTTGTCTGTCTTTTCAAAATGTCAACTATCCTGGAATATTTAGTTTCCAACCTTGGTCACCATGGAGCCACGTCTCTGTGGCTATTAGATCAAATCCATTTATCTCTATTTGTGCCATTCATTCATCTGTCTTGTTACGAATGCTTCATGCATTCAGATAAAGCATCTCGAATTTTTACTTTTAACCATTTTCCCCTGATTTGACCGTATTCACTGATGCACTGTGACCATTAAACTGTCTGGCCGAAGAATTCGTCTCGGGCAGTGACGCAAAACGTGCAGATTCGGTTCGGCTGCCCATCATACGCAGCGCCTGATATTCAGTTGCATTGACTGCGATGGAGCTGAACATCGGGTGCTGTGTTTAATGGGCAGCCGATCCAACACCACCGGCCGAGATGAATTTCTGGGCCTTTGTCCCTTCCTGTCACAGTCTGCTTATCTTTGCCCAAATCACTACACTGCTCAATGGCCTTGACTTTTCTCTTTAGATTTATAAGTATCCCCTCACCTGAACCCTCCCATCCCCATTTTAGTTTAAAGCCATATCGACAGTCCTAGTTATTCAATTTGCCAGGGCACTGGTTCCAGCCCAGTTTAAGTGAAGCTCAAAGTTAGCTCAATGAATAGCATCTCAGCTTTCAATTAGGCATTTTACAGGCGTTCGGACACAACATTGAGTTCAACAATTTCAATCATAACCTTTGCCCCATATTTTTGGACTGCAGCTGTTGGTAATGATTCTGCTATTTCCATTTACACCTCTAGACCCCTTTCTGTTTCTTTGCTTGTCCCATTACCACCCCATTTTGCCTTGCAACACCATACTTTAATATTTTAATCTCTCCTGTCTTCCACCCTATCACAGACCTTGTTCTCACATCCCACTTCCTCCTCACCCCATAAGTGTTTCGCACTTTCCAGCTAATCATGCTGTATACGTGCATTTCTCCCTTTCTGCCCCGCTCCCCTCACGTTAACCCACTTCTTCTGCCTTTTATGCTTTCAGTTAATGAGCAAGCACCTGAGCAGCCTGTCCCTGAGGGCACTGTAGAGTGCGAGGGGGGAGAGGAGGAGGAACACACTGCATCACTGCATGTCTCACCCTCAGGCACCAGCTCAGATACTGACACCACTCTGTCATTAGAGGCTGGTATAGTAGTGGGATCTGCACAGGGTGAGGCACTGGGGATGAGTGGGCTGCAGCAAGGCTTGGGGAAAGGGTAGCTTGGGAGCCATCTCCCCGAAGGACGAGTTCGGGCGTGAATTCTGCTGCACAGGACACAGATGAGGACCTCGATGGGGAGGTGTTTAGAATAAGGGTGATGGGCATGCACACGGAGATGATAGGTGCAATGGCAAGTGTACCCGAGAGCCTCTCGGCAATGATAAGGAGCGTGGAGGAGTCCGTCTCCAACATTGTACAAGACTCTGCGCACACCATGGAGCCCTCATTTCCAGTCTGCAAAGGATGATAGACTCCCAGAGACCGTGGTGACCCAGACCTGATGCCGCATGTGATGGGCGATCTGGCAGCGTCCAATGCAGCACAGGCAGAAGAGACACAGGGCTAGAATTTCCTCTCAGCCCGCCAGCGCGCGATTGCCCCCCAAAAAACCGCTAAGGCTGGGAAAACTATCGCCGTCGAAAACTTCCCCAAAACATTTTTTTAATCCTCTCAGCGAAAAATATGGGCCTTGCACCCCCAATCTGGGCGGAAAAGTGCAATTTTGGCTAGATTGGGCGGTGCCTAAAGAAAATGGGCGAAAAAAATCTCTAAAAATTTATACTGAGGCCGCGGGTTGGGCCTAAAACCAAAAAAAAATTAAAATTATTTTTCAAAAAACCTAACTAAACAATCTTAAAAACATTCCCAAGACACTTTTAAATTAAATCACCCCAACAGATTTTGAAAATAAATAGTAAAAAAACAATCACTTGCCTTTTCCTCGCAGACCTACTCACCCACTGCCCAGCTCTGTTGATCCTCGTGGGTGGTGAAAACATTTTTTTGTACTTACCTACGGGTCCCCACTCAGCCAAAGATCGCAACCTGTGGTTATTGCACACCAGCAGTCCGCTCCCCAGCGGTACTTCAAAACCGCCGGCATGCCTCAGCTGGGGAATTTTTCGCTGACCCGGTTCTTGCCCAAAATGGTCAATACCGCCGAGAAACTGGGCGGTGAGACACTGGAAATTCTAACCCACAACCTTTTAGTGCTGTAATGCAGTCTATGCTTGGTGGCATCCAATCTCAGACTGCTCTCATGCAGTCTAAGCTTGATGCCACACAAGCTCTGACTGCTCTCATGCAGTCTAAGCTTGATGCCACACAAGCTCTGACTGCTGCCATCATGGTTGTGCCTACCACCATCGACTGAAGCTTTGACGCTCTCTCAGCAAGCCAGCAATCTGTGCTCCAACACATTGCTCGGGATGCTGAAGTGCTGCCCCGGGGGAGTGACAGTGGGTCAGTGGAGCAGGAACCTGATGCCCTCTCACAAGATGACAACATTCCTGCTCCCACCACTGCCACTCGGGCCTTCCAGGCCCACAGCTGGTCGAGGGCATCCTGCAAGGCCCATCTGAAGTCTCCCGCACGGATACTCAGCAGCCTTCCACCAGCCCTGCTGCAGCCTCTGGGCCAACACTTCATAGGAGCACTAGAGTAGGCAAAGGCACAGTAACATGAGACACTAAGGGATTGCATAAGGGTGAATATATTTGTTGTAAATGTGTTCACTGATTATTTCTTAATTCAGTTTGGATTCTTTTGTGGTGTCTCTCATTTCAGCTTTGCACTGTGACATGGCCTGTGACAGGGATGGAATGATGGCGATGTGGTGAGCAATGGGGGATCTGGGGTTTAATTCATGCGAAGCCAGGTCACTGATTGCAGTGCGGGCAGGCACAGCAGGAGGGGCGAAGGAGCGGCGAGAGTTTGTGGAGGGAAGAGTTCGGGGCCCAGGAGAGGCGTGAGTTTGGGGCCCAGGAGAGGCGAGGGCCCAGGGGCAGCACGGGCCCAGCCCACACTGCGATATATGTATGCACTAGGTCCGTGCAGCAGAGCTGGTCTCCAGTCGCCTTGGTTAATCCTTGCCACTGGACCAAGACCGAGCTCTGTCAAGCCCGTGTGGTGGCTGGTGTGCAACAGCCACCACACGTTAAAAAAATCCACGCACAGGCATCTTCCACCCTTTAACATGTAGTTCGGGATCTGGAATATTTGATAATGCACTAACGTCCCATTTGCGTCATCTGCTGGCGCTAATGGGAGGCGCTAAGGTAACTAATTTCCCCCCCTGTTTGTCTTGCTGCTGTGCTGTAGTACAAGTTTGTGTTACAGTAAGTATGTGAGCAAGCGAGCAAAGGGAGGAAGAATAATAAAAGAATGATACAAACTTTGAGCTTGCTGAAGGCTTCTAGATACACCATCCTTCACTCCCTCTATTGGCTCCTTGTGTGGAGGGTGCCCTTATGCACCTAACAAGGCAATCCTCCTTTCCTGTTCTTGCTCCAGCATCAACAGTGTTACATCTGAAAGTTGAGCCATTCCCCTTAGCCTTTCCTCCAAGTCATTGATTGAAATACTAGATCTATTGGCTGCCCAGCAGTAAATTGCCTTCATCTTGGCAGCATTGCATTAAAAGAACACACAGGAAATCCCATCTCTGAATGAAATAAGCTCCCAGCACTAGGCCCAATCCAGAACAGAAGCTTGTTGTGAATATTTAATTCGGAGGTCCTCCGAATATCACATAAGGCTGGCCTTTGTGCAAACCAGCGAGTTCAACACTCACTGCAGTTCAGTTCTGCCATTTCATATTTACTTCAAGATAAATTTCACGGCTGTATCAGAATTATAGATAATTTCCATCCACAAATAATTGTGTATTAGCGATACAGCGACTTTTGAAGTAAAACAATAAATTTCTTTGCATAAACTAA
Organism: Pristiophorus japonicus; assembly: GCF_044704955.1. Classification (NCBI taxonomy): domain Eukaryota; kingdom Metazoa; phylum Chordata; class Chondrichthyes; family Pristiophoridae; genus Pristiophorus; species Pristiophorus japonicus. The sequence continues at coordinate 184,745,581 of NC_091990.1, read as the reverse complement.
ACTAATTACTGGCTAATTCACATGCTTTTTTAAAATTACAGAATTAAGCCCTTATTTTATTTTATTAGTGAAGAGTGTCTCAGGTAGCTGCAAGGGTATCTATTTTTAATTCTTTAAAGTATTCGGCATTTTTATTTCTTGGTGCTCATAACTTCCTGGACTCTAGCAGTGCAATTTTTTCTGCACTATTAAATGAGACAGTGAAAATCTTGCTTATTTCAATTCCTTAGACAGTTCCTTCCTGTCTCTCACACATCTAACCAATAGCTATCATCTCGTGTGTTTGATGGCTCCATGATTAGTCCTTCTTCATCTATTGACCAGTTAACCTCACTTTCTTCCCTAATCTCAAGTGATATTTTCACTTCTTTATTGCTAAAGCTGCCTCCAACTATATGCCTTATTACTTGTTGAGGACTTTAGAATGCAGTGAAGAAAGCAATAATTAACAGTCTATAGTTTTCTGTTCATTACCAAATGTTTAACTAGACAGTAAGGCTTGTGAAATAGAACTCTCAAGGCTTCGGGAGCTGAGATTCACCTATGAGGTGATCGAAGTTATGCAAGATGAAAAATCTAGGCTAAAGAAGGTTGCAAAAGCCCCCAAACTGTACCATCTTCTAAACTCCAAGTATCTCACCTTGCATGTTCTTCCTCCTTACATCCCCACGTTGTTCTAATCAAAATACATCACTGTACCCTCCCCAAACCCATTCTTTCCCAAAACTTCAAAACTGTCAGACAACTTACCTCCGCTCAGTCTTCTCTTCCTCCGACACTCTTCAGCCTTTTAACTCCAGACTTGGTGTAATATAATCTACTTCCTGATTTGTCTTGTCGATTGTTTTATTCTTTCACCCCTGAAGTTTCATACACTGTGTGTGCTTGGGACTTTTTAGTTTCTCAATCGGAAAAGAAATCTGGATTTTGTATAATAGTAATTTTCCTTTCTCTCCCATTTACCCCACTTTGCCTGCTATAGGCGACAGGGCAGATTTTTGATCAGGTGTTACTCGGGCAGTGCGCGATTAGTGCCCAACGGACCGTACCTCTGCTGACCGTGGCTAATTTTGCAAATTGAGCTTCATTTGCATAATGTGGACAAGCTCCTGGCCTGTGTTGGGCCCAGTGCTGGGAGCTCAGTAGAGAAAGGTGGAAATCTTAAAGGGCTGCTTACGAGGAGCGATAGATATATTTAAAAGGTTCTGGCCACTTAAAGTTAAGGGAATGTTTTAAATGTATATTTCAGCCTTGAAGGTTGTTCAGCAAAACCCAATGGCTGACCATAAATATCAAGGGAGGAAACCATGGGGGTTATTTTGGTGAAAGGGTGAAAACAAACGCTAAATGGGTGTTACGCTAATAAGACATAATTGTTTGAAAGTCTGGTTATATCCTGCAATTCTGGGGCTAATTGCTGATTACTAGGATTCAAACATGCCTGGAGTCGCTAAAACACACATCTGCAGGTTTAGCACTGAAGCGCCGTTTAGAAGCAATTTTCGTGGAGCAATATATGTTGACTCTGCTGAAGATGTGGTGTGCGCTGACTGACACACAACAGAAAGTTTCAGGATGGCTCAGGGACTGTGGGAGAAGGCGCACAGGTTCTTGGACGCGTCAATGGATGTCCCAGTGGAGAAGGTCCAGAGGAGGAGGGATGTCCTGTACCAGCAGGGAGGAAGGAGTCCACCTTGCCCTCCCTTCCCTCTCTCCTGCAGCAGCTGACCTCTGCCTGGCCTCATGTCCTCCTCCCATTCCTTCTCCAGACCAAGGGGGCCCCTTAGCAAAATGCCGATGACCAAGCAATCCCTTTCTCCTGGTGACTCCTATAAGGCAGAGTAGCACAGCACTCACTCACTCACTCACTCACTCACTCACTTTAGGTGAAGTCCTCAGAGAAGTTCTGGAATAAATGTTGGTGAAGTGATTAAGTGTCAGAAAGTCTCCCGATGTGTCTCAAAGATCCTCTTCAAACCTCCAGCAGCGAGTGAACAGTGAAAGCTGAGCATAGCTTCAAGTAGTGCTCAAAATGCTTTGCAATTACTTATTTGCTCTTGTTCAGCTGGTCGCTGTTAGGAGAGGTCGTTAATTGAAGCGCTAGTCCCCAAAATGTTGTGCAGCCTCTTTAATGAGCGCGAGCGGTTAATGTAATTGTCAATCAGACCTGTAACAATACTCCAGGTAGCCGTTCCTAGTGTGCGCTTTACCTCCTTTACCAAGTTAGCGTCTTGCACTAAACGCAGCCTAAACCAGCGTTCTGCTCAAGACCCCATCTTGGCCACCTCGGAGACTCTTTAGCACCAAAAGAATCGAGGGAAAATTGGCTCCATGTCTGTGGCCAAGTGATGGAGCAGTGCAGCACTCCATCTCAACTTGATGGCTGGCAAGGTAGTGATCATCCAGACTAAGGTGGTGGCAAGGAAGATGGCCTGCTGTCTATGTGAAGGCATTCTTCCAATAGGGCAGCACTGCATCACAATGGAAGGTGGCAGAGGATGAGGATGTGAGGATATGGCTGACCATTATAACCACTGGTAAGCCAGCCCTATAGTACATGTTAGCTCAGTGGCCTTGCATTACGCTACACAGCTCTGCACCTGGTTGTTGGCTTGCCTGGGGGCCATAAGATCATTATCATTGCCAGGTAGGTCCAGCTCTGGTTGTAAAGGTGGGTGGGAAGGTACCAACAGGTGGACACAGGCTGTGTCTGATGCAGCCTATTCTGTCTGGCATCTCTCCACTGTTCCTTCCCTTCTTCCTCCAAACAGCATAAACAAAATGGGATACCCATTTTGAAACCCAATGTCCTAATACTGCATTGCCAGAACATTTTACACAGTGCTTCATGAAAGGGGAAACAAAAGCAATAAGCAAAGTTCAGAAATAACCTCAAAATGCTGCCATAAATATTATCATAGGGCTCTTTTACTGCACTTACAGCAACAGGTCGAGATTTATATGGACGGGTGGACAACCAACACGCCCGCATAGAAACTGGAAAATTATGCAAACGTAGTATAGTATCATTGGAAGGTAATTATAATATAGTTAACTGCAAACCAGCAAGCACCTTTGGTGCCAGAGAAGAATCTACTGAAAATGGAGTGCTGAGCAAGCGGGAAACTGGTGTAGTAGATCTCTGTCCATTTTTCCAATCAGTTATCCCCATGAATTGGAAAATCTACCCGCATGGTTCAAGCAAGGGTACAGTACAAGCACCAGCAGTCCTTTTACCAAACTGGCCTCTATTTTTTCTGAAAGTGTGGACAGCAAACCATTTAGCCCATGCAAGGCAATACAGTTCGGCCTGATCTGCCTTTAATGGCGGACCGTATTATGTACATTTCCAGCATTAAATTGCTGATTTTCCTATCCTTAGCCCAAGAGCGTTGAAGCAAATTGCAGTTGAGTGTTTTTGCACAGTCCAAAGATTAGAATTAGACAGTTTTGCTCATTGAGGCACCACATGACGCAGATGATACAAAAATTGAGAGCATGGTTAACTGTGAAAACAAGTGTTTCAGGAGGGCATAGATAAGTTCGCAGATTGGGCAGATAGATGCCAGATGACATTTTATTGTAAAAAATGTGAGGTGATGCACTTGGAGAGGAAGAATGAGAGGAAATATACACTAAATTGCCAAACTTTAAAAGGAGTATAAAAGTGGTGAGACATTGGGGTCACACTTAAAAGTTCATTTATTAAAAGTATTTGCCTGTGTACACTTCCTATGTCAAGGGGGATCAAGGGGTATGGTGAGAAAGCAGGAATGGGGTACTGAAGTTGCATGTTCAGCCATGAACTCATTGAATGGCGGTGCAGGCTAGAAGGGCCGAATGGCCTACTCCTGCACCTATAAATTTTTTTTTAAATAAATAAATAAATAAATAAAAACTTTTGCCACCTTAAAATCACACTGTAGTTATACCTTCCCACCAGTGGTGTATCTGCCAGCTCCTTCGCCTGTGCGTGAAAGGAACACCTATGCTGCAACTAATTCTACCTTGCTGCTTCCCAAACCATTTGTCAGTTTGACACCTTAGTCAAAGTATTATATATAAATAAGGATAGAATCTATGACTTTTAAATGTAGATTGAATTATATCTGTGCGCCCTGGTCAAATTATCCTCCAAACCTCTGTCACCTGAAGACCACACTTGGTCTTCATTCCTTATGCGCAATGCCATGGGAGATCGACGAGTAAAATATTTTTATTCTACTGAAAGATTTGCATCTGCACATTTTACCGTGATAAATTTCCATGTCCACATTTATGATGAAAATTCTCTGTGTCATGCTGTAATTACAGCCTCCTGCCAGTGGTGTCACTGTAGCATCTCAGTTTTGCATTTCCCAGCTCCTCAACCTGTACTGTCGAGAAACTCCTGTGTTCCAACCAACTCCATTTCTGTCCTTCCCGAATTGCACAAGTTTTTCTAAACATTAGCAAAAAAGTCAAACCTAAGTATTATGTAAAAATAAGGTCAGAATGTGTGACGTTAAAATGGGTAGAGAATAATGCTAGTTGCATTATAACCCATCCTATAATCCTGCCTTACCTAAAGACTACACTTGATCCTCGCCCGTTATGTGCAGTGATGCAGCAGATCAAAGAGTCAATCTTTTAATATAGAAACAGAAAATGCTGGAAATCTCAGCAGGTCCGGCAGCATCTGTGGAGAGAAACATAGTTAACGTTTCAGGTCTGTGACCTTTCGTCAGAACTGGAAAAGTTCGAAATGTAACAGGTTCATAAGGAAGTGCAGGGGCAGTGAAAGGGAGAGGGAACGAAAGAACAAAAGGGAAGGTCTGTGGTAGGGTGGAAGGCAGAAGTGATTTAAGGCAGAATATTATCTGAATGGTGACAGATTAGGAAAAGGGGAGGTGCAACGAGACCTGGGTGTCATGGTACATCAGTCATTGAAGGTTAGCATGCAGGTACAGCAGGCAGTTAAGAAAGCAAATGGCATGTTGGCCTTCATAGCAAGAGGATTTGAGTACAGGGGCAGAGAGGTCTTGCTGCAGTTGTACAGGGCCTTGGTGAGGCCACACCTTGAGTATTGTGTACAGTTTTGGTCTCCTAATCTGAGGAAGGACATTCTTGCTATTGAGGGAGTGCAGCGAAGGTTCACCAGACTGATTCCCAGGATGGCAGGACTGACATATGAAGAAAGACTGGATCGATTAGGCTTATATTCACTGGAATTTAGAAGAATGAGAGGGGATCTCATAGAAGCATATAAAATTCTGATGGGATTGGACAGGATAGATGCAGGAAGAATGTTTCTGATGTTGGGGAAGTCCAGAACCAGGGGTCACAGTCTAAGGATAAGCCATATAGGACCGAGATGAGGAGAAACTTTTTCACCCAGAGACTTGTGAACGTGTGGAATTCTCTACCACAGAAAGTTATTGAGTCCAGTTCATTGGATACATTCAAAAGGGAGTTAGATGTGGCCCTTACGGTTAAAGGGATCAAGGGGTATGGAGAGAAAGCAGGAAAAGGGGTACTTAAGTGAATGATCAGCCATGATCTTGTTGAATGGTGGTGCAGCTCGAAGGACCGAATGGCCTACTCCTGCACCTATTTTCTATATTTCTGTGTAAGAGACAAAAGTGATGATGAGCAAAATTGAGATGGTAATGGCACAAGTTAGGAAACAAAAGATGAGTTTATATGGTGTGTTAATGGTGGAATAATCACCAGCTGCCATGGGAAGGAGTCAAAAAAGGGAGAAAAGGGGAAAAAGTATGGGCAGAGGTTACGGTCTGAAATTGTTGAACTGGATGTTGAGTCCAGAAGCCTGCAAAGTGCCTAAACCAAAGATGAGGTTCTATTCTTCGAGCTTGCGTTGAGCTTCATTGGAACAGTATAGAAGGCCGAGGACAGAGAGGTCAGAGTGGGGATGGAGTGGAGAATTAAAGTGACAGGCAACAGGAAGCTCGGGGTCACGCTTGCGGGCTGAACAAAGGTGTTCTGTAAACAGCCACCCAATCTGCGCTTGGTCTCCCCAATGTAGAGGAGACCACATTGTGAGCAGCGAATACAGTATACTACATTGAAAGAAGTACAAGTAAATCGCTGTTTCAACTGGAAGGAGTATTTGGGGCCCTGGACAGTGGGAAGGGAGGGGGTAAAAGGGCAAGTGTTACATCTCCTGCGCTTGCACGGGAAGGTGCCGTGGGAAGGGGAGGGGGTGCTGGTGGTGACTGCGGAATGGACCCGGGGGTCGCAGAGGGTCCCTTCGGGATGCTGAGAGGGGAGGGGAGGGGAAGATGTGATTGGTGGTTGGATCACGCTGGAAGTGGAGGAAATGGTGGGGGATGATCCGTTGAATATGGAGGCTGTGAGGGTGAAAGGTGAGGACAAGGGGAACCCTTTCGTATTTCTGGGAGGGAGGGAGAGACAGCAGAGGTGCGGGAAATAGAACGGACACGGTCGAGGGCCATGTTAACCATGGGGGAGAGGAATCCTCGTTTGAGGAAAAAGGAAGACATGTCAGAGGCATAAGTGTGGAAAGTGGCATCGTCAGAGGATGAGGAGGTTGGGCCTCTACTCATTGGAGTTCAGAAAAATGAGAGGTGATCGTATCGAAACGTATCAGATTATGAGGGGGCTTGACAAGGTGGATGCAGAGAGGATGTTTCCACTGATGGGGGAGACTAGAACTAGAGGGCATGATCTTAGAATAAGGGGCCACCCATTTAAAACAGAGATGAGGAGAAATTTCTTCTATCAGAGGGTTGTAAATCTATGGAATTCGCTGCCTCAGAGAGCTGTGGAAGCCGGGACATTGAATAAATTTAAGACAGAAATAGACAGTTTCTTAAACGATAAGGGGATAATGGGTTATGGGGAACGGGCGGGCAAGTGGAGCTGAGTCCATGATCAGATCAGCCATGATCGTGTTGAATGGCGGAGCAGGCTCGAGGGGCCGTATGGCCTACTCCTGTTCCTATTTCTTATGTTCTTATGTTCTTATGTTCATAGCAGATGCGATGGAGACGGAGAAAGTGGGAGAATGCAATGGAGTCTTTACAAGATGCGGGGTGGGAGGAAGTCCGGGTAGCTGTGGGAGTCAGTGGGCTTATAGTGAATGTTTGTCAATAGACTATCCCCAGAAAAGGAAGGGAAGGGAAGAGTCGGAGATGGACCATGTGAAGGTGATGGAAGGGTAGAAATTAGTTACAAAATGAATGAAATTTTCTAGTTCAGGGCGAGAGCAGGAAAAGGCACCGATACAGTCATCAGTCCTACTCGGGGAACAAAGAATGCTCCATGTATCCCATGAAAAGGCAGGCATAGCTAGGACCCATATGGGTTCCCATACCTTTAATTTGGAGGAAGTGAGTGGAGTCAAAGGAGAAGTTGTTCAATGAGAGAACAGGTTCAGCCGGGTGGAGGAGGGTGGGGGGTGGGGATTGGTTGGGCCTCTGCTCGAGGAAGAAGCGGAGCGTCCTCAGACCGTCCTGGTGGGGGATTGACGTGTAGAGGGATTGGATGTTCCTAGTGAAAAGAAGACGGTTGGGGCTGGGAGACTGGAAACTGTTAAAATGGCGGAGGGCATCAGAAGAGTCATGGATGTAGGTGGGAAGAGAGTGGACACAGGGAGAAACATAGAGTTAAGTCAATCTTTTAAATTGGGAGGACACATTGATAAAGCTGTAAGAAAGGACATGGATCCCAGATTTTATGAACAGCAAAGAAAGAAAGACTTGGATTTATATAGCGCCCTTCATGACCATCGGATGTCTCAAAGCGCTTTACAGCCAATGAAGTACTTTGGAGTGTAGTCCCTGTTGTAATGTGGGAAATTCATCAGCCAATTTGCACACAAGCAAGCTCCCACAAACAGCAATGTAATAATGACCAGATAATCTGTTTTTTTCTTATGTTGATTGAGGGATAAATATTGGCGAGGACACCGGACTCTTCTTTGAGAAAGTGCCATGGGATCTTTTATGTCCACCTGAGAGAGCAAATGGGGCCTCGGTTTAACATCTCATCCGAAAGACGGCACCTCTGACAGTGCAGCACTCCCTCAGTACTGCAATGGAGTGTCAGCCTAGATTTTTGGTGCTCAAGTCCCTGGAGTGGGACCTGAACCCACAACCTTCTGACTCAGAGGCGAGTGTTCTACCCACTTTAAAAAAATATATTTATTGAACATTAAAAACATTTACAACATCGTGATCATTCCATTGTATCATACAAATCCGCCACTCTGCACAGCCATTCCTCCAACACATATTAACATCAAAACCTGAAGCTTAATTTGTCTCCTGTGACATATATTAATCTATTGTACTTTAAAAATTGATCATAAAATACTATCTTTAAATTCCTTTCTGAATAAAACATTCACATGGCCTTATAATGATCTTTGCACTTATGTTTAAAATATTCTTTTAGGTTTATTTTCCTCCTCTTAAAAAAAGCATTCCTCCTTTGCATAATCACAAATCTAGCCAAACTGAACATTAAATTAATTGCCGCTCTGTTAGACTCGGGCAGACTCTCCTGCAATCCCCATCTCAAAATTGAGTCCCAGGGGATTCCCATTCTCGCTCTTTGATCCTCACCCAGCAAGAAAACCTCACACAACTATCGAACATAGGACTTAAAATCCTTTAATTGTGGACATGACACCAGTAAATGGGACAGAGTTTCATCCTGTGTCCCGCACACTGGGCAAGTTGCCACCTTCACTCACCCAACCTTACATAAGACTATCACGGTAGAATTCGGCATATGAGCCAATTTGAAATCCAGTTCAAACCACTCTGGACATTTAAAATTTGCCCACTCTCCCTTCCAAATTCTGTTGAAGTCCAGCTGTGGGTGTATATTCTGCCAAAACTCCTGACCAACTGGTGTCTTGAATCTCCATTCTCTAAATACCCCATAGAAATAGTGAGGATGACAGTTGTCAAATTGTTCCAACTCCTCCCCTTTCTCCAGCAGAAAGCTTGGAAAAGTGCGACACATTTTACCTACTTTGGAGATTTGTGTATTTATCGCTTCCATCCAATCCTGTGGCATTGCCCTCACAATCTTCTCATACATGATCATAGTTGCTTTCTCCTCTACCTCCTGATCCTCCTCCCAAACCATGTCCCTCACTACCACTTCTGGCAATCAACCTGAAATTACCTCAAATAATACATCTTTCACATATATAATACCAGCTTTTATAAAAGCTTGATTAAATAATACCTCGCCTTCAATGTTGATCCACCTGTTCAAAAATAAGGGCTGTTCTAAAAATTCCTCAGCACCTTTGGGCATAAACTACACAGTTTTAAAAAATTGGGCCCAAGTGTCTACAACCTCCTTATAAAACCTCGGAAGAGTTTTAATCAATTTCAAAAACATCTTATTGTATAAACATATAAAATATCCCCTGTCCTCCTATCCCACTTAGTTTTAAAAAATGCTGAAAACAACTCTTCCAAAATCTTGTATTTGACTTCTGAAGAAATCTCTTCACCCATTTGATTCAAAAAGGATTTTTTCTTCAAATCAATATCTGGGTAATTGAGTCCTCCCTGAATTCTCCGTCCAATGACGGTATTGTAAGCCTTATCCACTCAATGAAATTTTTCCCAAAACCAAATGCTTCCAAAACCATCAATAAAAACTAATGAGTGACTATCAAAAGCTTTCTCTTAATCTATCTTTAGCACATAAGCTTCCCTTCCACTCTCTTCCATGAGCTCTATCACATCTCAAATTGAGACCACAGAGTCTGCGATGTCCCGGCCTATGACTCCACAGGACTGAGAGGGCCCAACTATCTGCGGCGTCACCTCCTTCATATGAATTGCCATAGCCCTCACCAAGAACTTATAATCCACATTTAATGAGGTGATGAGCCTCCAATTCTTCAGATCCCTTCCATCCCCTTTATTTTTATAAGCTAAGCTTATGATTCCTCTCCTCATAGATGGGGCCAGGCTTCCCTCAATTTTAATCTCCATAAAAACCTTTAAGAGCAATGGACTGAAAATCTCTAAAAATTCTTTGTAAAATTCTGCACTTACTCCATCGGACCCTGGGCTTTCCGCCCCCCTCCCTTCATTCCACTTATTGCTACTTTTATTTCCGCTAATCCTACTTCTTTGTCACACCTGCTTCTTTTGTCCTCCTTTAAAAACTCTTCAATAAAAGGACTAACCTTCTCCATCGCCAATTTGAAAATGTTTTCTTTTGTATATAAATCTTGATAAAAGCTACTAGGTGCCTCCATAATCTCCCCACTTTCATTAATGATCTTTTCCCCAACCTTAAACTCTTCAACTAATTCACCTTTGTCACGACTTCTCTTGCTCTCGAAAATATCTAGTGCATCTTTCTCCCGCCAATGCATCTTTAGCCTTTGCGCGGAGAATGGCCCCCTTGCATTTTTCAGCTTGCAATAATTCCCACTCTTCTTTTAAAACCTTCCTCTTAGTCTCTGCTTCCTTATCCCCTCCATCAGCTGCTTTACAGATATCCGTAAACCTTCTGTTTATATTCTCTTCTCGATGCCGGTTAGCTGTTGCTCTTTCTTTCCCATAAAGTACCAAAAAGACCTTTAGCTCAAATTTGAAATTGTCCCATCAAACTTTTCTATCTTTCAAGACTTGCTTCCAATCTTAAAATGAGTCCTTAGGTGGCTGAACAGTCCAATACGAGAGCCACAGTCCCTGCCACAGGTGGGACAGATAGTCGTTGAAGGAAAGGGTGGGTGGGACAGGTTTGCCGCACGCTCCTTCCGCTGCCTGCGCTTGATTTCTGCATGCTCTCGGCGATGAGACTCGAGGTGCTCAGTACCCTCCCGGATGCACTTCCTTCACTTAGGGCGGTCTTTGGCCAGGGACTCCCATATGTCAGTGGGGATGTTGCACTTTATCAGGGAGGCTTTGAGGGTGTCCTTGTAATGTTTCCACCTTGGGCTTGTTTGCCATGAAGGAGTTCCGAGTCATGCGCTTGCTTTGAGAGTCTCGCATCTGGCATGCGGACAATGTAGCCTGCTCAGCGGAGCTGATCAAGTGTGGTCAGCGCTTCAATGCTGGGGATTTCGGCTGGGTCGAGGACGCTAATTTTGGTGCATCTGTCCTCCCAGGGGATTTGTAGGATCTTGCGAAGATATTGTTGGTGGTATTTCTCCAGTGACTTGAGGTGTCTACTGTACATGGTCCATGTCTCTGAGCCATACAGGAGGGCGGGTATTAGTACAGCCCTGTAGACCATGAGCTTGGTGATAGATTTGAGGGCCTGGTCTTCAAACACTCTTTTCCTCAGGCGGCCGAAGGCTGCACTGGCGCACTGGAGGCGGTGTTGGATCTCGTCATCAATGTCTGCTCTTGTTGATAAGAGGTCGACATATTTACTGAGGCGTACGAGAGCATGGGCTTTACACTAAACATCAGTAAGACAAAGGTCCTCCATCAGCCTGTCCTCGCCGCACAGCACTGCCCCCCAGCCATCAAGATCCACGGCGTGGCCCTGGACTACGTGGACTTCAAGAATAAAGGTTCCTTCCGAGCATTCTTTATTATATTTAAAATCCGTTCTTTATAAGCAATTTAATTCAGGTATTGTTTGTTTAAAATCCAACTTAACCCTGCTGTTCCTAATTCTAGGAACCAAAGCCGAGTGGTCACTAAAAAATACTTCTTTATAATAAATCTCCATCACCTCAGAACTTAACACTTCCCGCAATAACACAAAATCTATTCAGTTCCGTTTTAAAACATCACCCAGTCGTCTGGAGAACTCCCTTTTTATGGGTTTCTGATCCCTCCATAAGTCTCTCAAATTTAAATTTGCCATAATGTTTACAATCGACCTTCTGGAGTTATCATCCCTGAAGTTTATCTGAGCTGAAATGTCCATCTGAGATAATAAACAGAAATATACCCCATTATATGAGTTTTCTGCCTCTGCCACTTCTGTGAGTAATTGCCGAAGAAGGCCATGTATAAGGGCTAGTGCTGTTTACAAAGGCCTTTGATACTGTCAACTGCGAGGGTCTATGGAGCGTCCTCCACCGTTTCGGATGCCCCCAAATGTTTGTCACCATCCCCCGCCTGCTCCATGACGACATGCAGGCCGTGATCCTTACCAACGGATCCATTACAGACCCAATCCACGTCCGGACAGGGGTCAAACAGGGCTGCATCATCGCCCCAACCCTCTTCACAATCTTCCTCGCTGCCATGTTCCACCTCACAGTCAACAAACTCCCCGCTGAAGTGGAACTAAACTACAGAACCAGTGGGAAACTGTTCAACCGTCGCCGTCTCCAGGCCAGGTCCAAGACCACCCTAACCTCTGTCGTCGAGCTACAGTATGCGGATGACGTCTGCGTCTGCGCACACACAGAGGCTGAACTCCAGGACATAGTCAACGTATTTACTGAGGCGTACGAAAGCATGGGCCTTACGCTAAACATCCATGAGACAAAGGTCCTCCACCAACCTGTCCCCATCGCACAGCACTGCCCCCAGTCATCAAGATCCACGGCGTGGCCCTGGACACCGGGGACCACTTCCCATATCTCGGGAGCTTCTTATCAACAAGAGCAGGCATCGAAAATAAGATCCAACACCGCCTCCAGTGCGCCAGTGCAGCCTTCAGCTGCCTGAGGAAAAGAGTGTTTGAAGACCAGTCCCTCAAAACTGCCACCAAGCTCATGGCCTACAGGGCTGTAGTAATACCCGCCCTCCTGTATGGCTCAGAGACATGGACCATGTACAGTAGACACCTCAAGTTGCTGGCGAAATACCACCAACGATATCTCCGCAAGATCCTACAAATCCCCTAGGAGGACAGACGCACCAACATTAGCGTCCTCGACCAGGCCAACATCCCCATCTTTGAAGCACTGACCACACTTGATCAGCTCCGCTGGGCAGACCACATAGTCTTCATGCCAGACACGAGACTCCCAAAGCAAGCGCTCTACTCGGAGCTCCTTCATGGCAAATGAGCCAAAGGTGGGCAGCGGAAACGCTACAAGGACACCCTCAAAGCCTCCCTGATAAAGTGCAACATCCCCACTGACACCTGGGAGTCCCTGGCCCAAGACCGCCCTAAGTGGAGGAAGTGCATCCGGGAGGGCGCTGAGCACCTGAAGTCTCGTCGCCGAGAGCATGCAGAAATCATGACGACTATCTGTCCCACCTGTGACAGAGTCTGTGGCTCTCGTATTGGACTGTTCAGCCACCAAAGAATTCATTGCAGGAGTGGAGGCAAGTCTTCCTCGATTCCGAGGGACTGCCAATGATGATGATGAATAACTGCTGAAAAAACTCACGACGTTTACAATGGTCGTTCGGCGCATAGATATTAAAGAGCTCACAATTCAATTCCTCCAGTTTTACCTTTAGCCATTAAAATCTCACCTCAGTCTCCTTGTCCGCCAAGTAAACATTCCCTTTTATAGACAGACTATGGTAGACCCCTCTACGGTTATTGATTGCGCAATTTGCAAATACCTTTCCCTTCCAAACCTTCCGAACTCTTTCTCATCCCAAAAGGTTTATTGCAGACACAACAGGTCAATGCCTTTAAAACACTACATCAACTGCTGCAATTCCTTCTCTCCCCTCAGCCCGTTCACATTAATCAAGACCAATGTAACCATGGCTCCTAATAAAAGAAATGTGCCTGATAATCCCCCCGTCATTTAATCTCTGGCCCTTCCCTCCTCTCATGCTCCCTCCCAACTTTTTGGGCAGCTGTTACTTTTCCCTGCAGCGGGCTCTTTGTCACCTCCTGTTTGAACCTTCCCTGCAGTTTCAGCCTCTTCCTTAAATTAGGTTTAGGCCGAGGAGCTGCCCCTTCACCCTCCTTCTGCATCTCACTAACCTTTTCCTTTCCACATGATGCCACCCCACGCCCAACTTCCATGTCTCCACCGTCCTTTGACTCCTCACTCTCGAGCTCTTCTGTAATCTCCCTTCCCTGCTCCCCGTCAGATACGTAGGGATCAAAAATTGGTAGCGCCATTTTTCAGGCATTGTCACCGCATGAGAGAAATTTTTAACATCTCTCTTCAGGCGCGCTCCCCAAACATGAAATTCAGTGTTGACACCTAAAGAATTGATAGGAGCATTAAAAATCACGGTGCTGCACACTTACCTGGATGCGCTACGCTGCGCTAAGTGGGCCGTTAATCGTTGGCTCAACATCCGGGAATTAGTCAGCATTTGGAATTGTGCCACAGACATAGTGTCGCCACCTGGGTTTAATTGAAACTTGATTGGCCGGCTCAATGCCGCGTGGCTATATTCGCTTCCTACGCACTCACTCAGACCGTGAGCCTGGCAGACCCAGCAGCAGCAGCACGTCAGTCTGCACATCGGGTCTCGGATGCCGCCCTGGATGTTCTTGATGCCCGGGAGAGGCAGCGGCTGCCAGCTGACAGAGGCCTATGGAGAGAAATTTCACAAGAACTTTCTGTGATTGACACGGTGGTCACGGCTGCCACTGAATGTGTCCAATAGTGGCAGAACATGATGCAGCTGGTCAGGGTGAGTATCTTACATTGAACCACCAAGATGCTAAGCTCTGACCTCGCTGTGCACTCTCTCAACGTAGTGTCTGAGAATCCATGCTCTACGTGGATGAGGCCAGATGGAAGGTTCCCATTTGAAGCCTCACCCACTGCAAGGGCCCTGCATTCACTGTTAACCTTGCTACTCGGTTCTGCACACCCACCCCTCATGTTGTTGACTCCTCAGTCTTCATATGTGTCTTGAAGACAGTAGCCTCCCCATTATTGCTAGGTCCTGGCCCCCAAATTCAAGCATTGCATGCAGCAAATGGAGTTACATCAAACTGTGAAGACTCTCATACTAAACTATGTAAGGCACTTGGGACACACTGATAGAAGGGCTCTAACTCAGACATTCTCTTTCATCTCACAGGACAAGCTTGGCCACAACCGCAGGGAGCAGATGAGGACTGGAGGAGGGGACACTGACCTACAGGTCCTGACTCCATTCAAGGAACACGTCTCGGCCCTGATGGCCGTTCAAGTTGTTGGCATGGCGGTGGGTGAGGCCGACCCCACCTGGGGACAGTGACGGTATGTTGTGTTCCTTTGCAGCATCCGCCAGGACACTTAGGCCTGACACCACAATCCTTCAGCTCTTTCCATGAGACTGCCGTTCTCGCACCTGGCCCCCTCCCCTGCAGCAAACCAATCTGCTCTGGCTTTGTGTTTTCGGATGATGACTCAGATGGCCAGGGGCCTGCACGCCAGCCTTACACTGCAGGTGATGGTGGAGAGGCAGAGGGCACCTCTCTGGGCGTCACGGAGGATTTAGCATCCTCACACAGCCAGCAGCTTTTTGTCGGAAGGCGTGGTTGGGGAAATGGAGGGGGGGTGATGCTCCAAGACCCAATGGTCTGCAGCAACGCCATGGGGGAGGGGAGATCAGGGGTCCAGTTCCCCGGAGGGTGAGTGCGCACCTGAGTGATGCTCAGCAGCACTCTGATGATCAGGCCGACTTCGAGGATCGCGCCTGGCAGTCATTGCAGATGCACAGCGATCTACTGGGTGTTTTGTCAAGGGTGCCCGAGAGTGTCGATGCACTTGCTTTGAGTGTGGTGGAGGCCACCTCAACAATTGCATTTGTCTCTCAGCAGCCCATTGAGCCCATCCTTGGTAGATACCAACGGATATTGGATGCTTCAAGTGACCATGGGGTCCCAGACATGGTGGCACAGGCTATGGCTGACATGGCAGTAGCTATTGAGCAGCAGGCCGACACTATGCTGGCCTGAAGACTGTCATGTCGTCAGTGCATGGTGGCATCAATCAGCTCTGTGGTGTGCTGCAGTCACAGTCTGCCCTGCTGCAGAGCCAACTTGAATCCATGCAGGCACTGACCGCTGCCATTGTGTCTGGGACCCCATCAGTTGCACGGGGAACTAACGTTGGCAAAGCTCGGCAGCAATCTATGCTCAGCCAGATAGCCCCAGATGCTGTAGCTCTGCCCCGGGGGAGCAGCAGTGTATCGGGCCTGTTGGAACATCCTGTCCTCTCTCAGGATGACATCATTCCACCCTTGCCTCGCTACTCTGAGAAAGAGCCAGTAAAGATGTGTGTGCTAGTGGCCAGAAATGGTCACCTTGTTCTAATGTGAAGTAATGTAATTAGTTGGAGTTGGATGAACCAGTAAAGAATTGTGTGATGCTGCCAGAGATGCTATCCTTGTTCCATGATGAAGTAATGTGAATAGCTGCACGTGAACGTGGGTCATGATGTTTGAAGGGGACAGGTTTCAATTATTGCTTGCTGTGGATGATGGTGTCCTTTAGTGCTTCTTTACTGAAAACTACGATGTTTTGTGTCAATACAAATTTGTTTCATTTGTCACAATCTTGTGTTGCCGTTTGTATGCACGGAGGCTTGGAGGGTGGGGCGTGATGTCTTCAGCAGATGGCCAGGTGAAGTGGCTGGCCAGGTGAGGCGGGGCCCGCAATGCCAGGTGACTGCAATCGATGGCTCCCTGAACCATGGGGAAGGCCGCTATCCTGACAAAGCCACGGGCGCGCTCATCCACGTCTTCCCTGGACAAGCTGAACTTGATCTAGTGTAATCATTTGCTATAGAGAGCGTCGGTAACCTGGCGAATGCAGCAATGTACTGCAAACTGCGAGATGTTGCATATATTGCCTACAGGAGACTGAAAGGAGCCGGTACCATAGAAGTTGAGTGCTGCTGTCACTATCACTGCCACTGACAGAGAGGGCCTGGTGCCGATGTCAGCTGCCAGGTACATCTGCAGAAGGTTGAAAAGCTCCATGACAACCTCCTTGAGCAACCTCAGCCTGCTTAAGCAGTGTTACTCAGATATCTCAAGATAAGAGTAACGCACACAGTAAACCCTGCGTCTGTACGGCCTTCTGCCCCGCTATCTGGGGGCGTCTCCTCTGGGGAGAATCCACATTTGCCCTAAGCTGTCTCTTCAACTGGTGCCTTTCAAGTCATCGCTGCAGGATGACGTGGTGTGTGATCACTGCCTCCATCACTTTACAGAGGTCACAGCAAAATCCAACATTCACTTTTTTCCGATATGGAACCCACAATGTGTCCCAGATACGAGTACTGAATTCTACAAGTCAACAGCAGTAAGGCGCCAACGCCCTACTGTCTGTGCGAGCATCAAACGCAGCACTGACCAAGATCTCTGAGCCCCGCTACAACTATTTTAAATAATGCCCTGGATTGTTTTCTCCGCCTTGTGCAGTCCAACTGTTTTAGGCATCATGGACACCAGCCGTTAAGTGCGGCGGTAAAAGTGAATGTGGCAAGAAGGGTGCCAAGGAGGTGATGTCATGATTTCCATGGCGTTAGCCGGTGGTATGTTATGTTTTAATGCCCCGGAAAAATTTCACGTGAATTTTGTGTCAGGAATGAACAGCACTAAACGTCACTCCCAAACGCCCAACTCCCAGTTAACACTTAACGCATGCTGATAACGCCGGTGTTATCAACCAAATTTCGGCACAATAATCTCCCTTAGAGAGTCTTCCTGCATTCATGGTTTCTTCAACAGTGCTGCTCCCTTTGGCCTCATCTCCACCACTGACCTTTGCTCCCCGTTTCTTCTCTCTGGGATAATGGCTATCAAGGGAAATCAGGGATAGTATTAAAGCCAAGGAAGTGGCATACAAATTGGCCAGAAATAGCAGTGAACCCGGGGACTGGGAGAAATTTAGAACTCAGCAGAAGAGGACAAAGGGTTTGATTACGGCAGGGAAAATAGAGTACGAGAAGAAGCTTGCAGGGAATATTAAAATGGATTGCAAAAGCTTCCATAGATATGTAAAGAGAAAAAGGTTAGTAAAGACAAACGTAGGTCCCCTGCAGTCAGAATCAGGGGAAGTCACAACTGGGAACAAGGAAATGGCAGACCAATTGAACAAGTACTTTGGTTCAGTATTCACTAAGGAGGACACAAACAACCTTCCGGATATAAAAGGGGTCAGAGGGTCTAGTAAGAAGGAGGAACTGAGGGAAATCCTTATTAGTCGGGAAATTGTGTTGGGGAAATTGATGGGATTGAAGGCCGAAAAATCCCCAGGGCCTGATGGTCTGCATCCCAGAGTACTTAAGGAGGTGGCCTTGAAAATAGCGGATGCATTGACAGTCATTTTCCAACATTCCATTGACTCTGGATCAGTTCCTATGGAGTGGAGGGTAGCCAATGTAACCCCACTTTTTAAAAAAGGAGGGAGAGAGAAAACAGGGAATTATAGACCGGTCAGCCTGACATCGGTAGTGGGTAAAATGATGGAATCAATTATTAAGGATGTCATAGCAGCGCATTTGGAAAGAGGTGACATGATAGGGCCAAGTCAGCATGGATTTGTGAAAGAGAAATCATGTTTGACAAATCTTCTGGAATTTTTTGAGGATGTTTCCAATAGAGTGGACAAGGGAGAACCAGTTGATGTGGTGTATTTGGACTTTCAGAAGGCTTTCGACAAGGTCCAACACAAGAGATTAATGTGCAAAGTTAAAGCACATGGGATTGTGGGTAGTGTGCTGACGTGGATTGAGAACTGGTTGTCAGACAGGAAGCAAAGAGTAGGAGTAAATGGGTACTTTTCAAAATGGCAGGCAGTGACTAGTGGGGTACCGCAAGGTTCTGTGCTGGGGCCCCAGCTGTTTACATTGTACATTAATGATTTAGACAAGGGGATTAAATGTAGTATCTCCAAATTTGCGGATGACACTAAGTTGGGTGGCAGTGTGAGCTGTGAGGAGGATGCTGTGAGGCTGCAGAGCGACTTGGATAGGTTAGGTGAGTGGGCAAATGCATGGCAGATGAAGTATAATGTGGATAAATGTGAGGTGATCCACTTTGGTGGTAAAAGCAGAGAGACAGACTATTATCTGAATGGTGACAGATTAGGAAAAGGGGAGTTGCAACGAGACCTGGGTGTAATGGTACATCAGTCATTGAAGGTTGGCATGCAGGTGCAGCAGGCGGTTAAGAAAGCAAATGGCATGTTGGCCTTCATAGCGAGGGGATTTGAGTACAGGGGCAGGGAGGTGTTACTACAGTTGTACAGGGCCTTGGTGAGGCCACACCTGGAGTATTGTGTACAGTTTTGGTCTCCTAACTTGAAGAAGGACATTCTTGCTATTGAGGGAGTGCAGCGAAGGTTCACCAGACTGATTCCCAGGATGGCAGGACTGACATATCAAGAAAGACTGGATCAACTAGGCTTGTATTCACTGGAGTTCAGAAGAATGAGAGGGGACCTCATAGAAACGTTTAAAATTCTGATTGGTTTAGACAGGTTAGATGCAGGAAGAATGTTCCCAATGTTGGGGAAGTCCAGAACCAGGGGTCACAGTCTAAGGATAAGGGGTAAGCCATTTAGGACCGAGATGAGGAGAAACTTCTTCACCCAGAGAGTGGTGAACCTGTGGAATTCTCTACCACAGAAAGTTGTTGAGGCCAATTCACTAAATATATTCAAAAAGGAGTTAGATGGAGTCCTTACTACTCGGGGGATCAAGGGGTATGGCGAGAAAGCAGGAATGGGGTACTGAAGTTGCATGTTCAGCCATGAACTCATTGAATGGCGGTGCAGGCTAGAAGGGCCGAATGGCCGACTCCTGCACCTATTTTCTATGTTTCTATCTTCACCATCTTGCTTCCTTTTGGCGTCTTTGTCTCCCCATTCCCATCCTGCGGCCCCTTTAAGGCTCCTGCCTCTTGCACCTCTCCTTGTCTTGCCATTTCCTGCTTCCCAAGATTTATAACTCCTCGCCTTTCTCTTACACTTACCCCACACCCCCATCCCGTCTCCGTTGCCCCCACAGACACCTGACTCTTTAGGGAGAGCCTAGCCACATTTTGGCTCGATTCTGCCCTCGACCTGCTCTGCCATCCACTGTCTTCGTCCTTTTCCACCATACTTGCTGTGTTTTCCACCACCTCCATCATGTTCTCTACTCCGCAATTTTCTGCCTCTTCTTGATCTCTTTTCTCATTCTGTTTGCCGGCTGTGTCCTCTGCCTGCTCCTCTCTTCCACTCACACCTCCTGCTCCTTCTGCTGTCCCCTCGTCGCTCAAGAGGCTTCCTTCCGCCTCACGCTCACAGCGGGTGGGGCCTTTGTGACAAACCGCCTTGCAGCTCCAAGCGATGTGTCCAGACTTGCCGCAGTTATAACAGTACAGGTCTGGGGAGCTTCTTACAAGGTGGTCGTGTCCAAGGCAATAATAGCAAACCTTCACCTGGTTATCATGCAGTACCCGGAAGTACGGCACTTCCATTGTCTCGAATTTCATGCTGTAAGGTAATGACTTCACCCGCTCTGGCAACTGCACCTTTACATAATGGGTTCCACTGCTACCCGTGGTCCTGGATAATATCTCCTCTTTATTATTAAGCACATTTTAATATCCACCACTCCAACTTCTTTTATTAGCACATTGTCCTCAATATAAACCGGCAGGTTTAAGAATGATACCACCACCTCTTTAGAATACAGCAGAGATATATCCAAGAACTATCACAAACCATCAGGCTCTGTAAAAGTCATTCCACCTCCTCTCGGCCACTGACCGTCACTTCGAATCCAACTTTCAGCTTTGGTCGGCAAACAAAGCAGCTTCCCTCACCGCAGTCCTCATGTACCGCCCGGACAATATCCCAAGCTCGTATCTCCTTATCCTCGCACTGAACTGCCACCATGATTTATTTTCCAAATCTCCTGGGATACTACCCACTGAGCCACAGCTGACACTACTGAGGTTATACTAAAGAGAGTTATACTGAGGTTATGCTAAAGAGGTTATACTAAATCTATACAAATCATTGGTTGGGTCACATTTAAAATATTGTGTTTAGCTTTGTGTGCTTTAGCTTAGGAAGGATGCTAGGCCCATGGAGAGGACACACAAGAAATTTACAGAGATATTACCAGGGATTAGCTGCTTTGATTATGGCTGGAGAAACTTGGGGTGTTTTCACTGGAACAGAATAGATTCAGATGAGATCCGATTAAGATGTTCAAAGTTATAAAGGATGTTTATCAAGTAAATAGGGAAACCTATTTTCACTGGTTAGTGAGTCAATACAGGTTAAACATCCCTTATCCAGAACCCTCGGGACCTGGCCTGTTCTGGATAAGGGATTTTTCCGGACAAGGGATGGTCACGTTAAATTGGATGGTACAGGTACTGAGCAAGGGGATATCGGGGCTGGCTTGGGGTTGAGAGTGCGGCAGAGAGATCATGGGTGGGGGGGGGTGGGGTGTGAGGTGGATCGCGGGGTCAGGCCAGTGATTGCAGGAGTCGGCAGCGAGGAAGGACTTCAATTTGTTCAATTTGTTCATGTTGGGGTTCTGTGCCGGGAATGGTTCTGGACAAGGGCTGGTTCTGGATAAGGGAATTCTGGATAAGGGAATTCTGGATAAGAATGAAGGGAGAGGTTACAATATTTTTTTGGTGGGGGCGGGGGTTCATACATCACAAATGGACACTTATGCAAAATGCCAGAGACCTCCTTCTGTGTTGTTATTATGTTTTAATGTTCCTAATAATGCATCATGAAATACTAAAGGAATAACGGGGCAGAAATTGATGAACTTTACGCCCACTGCTGCCAACATTCCTCTGCTCGAACCGCCCAGTGCCACCTTCGATGTGGCCTGGAGCGGGCGGGAGGGGAGAGCCGCCAGGAAGCGCCCGCCGACATCAGCGGACAGCCGGTGCACGTAAGTAGACTCCCGCCTGCCGAGATGCCAGATTGGTGCGGGCAGTAGTCGGCAGGACGGCGCTGGACCGCTACGTAGAGGCTGCTCTGTCCTGAACGGTGAGGGTCAAGATGCTGTAAAAAAGGTAAGTGGAATTTTTTTTAATTATTTCTTTACAGTTACTCACCTGGATCCCCTGAAGGTCGTTAGATGTTTTTTTTGTTGGTGATGATTTTTATTTTTACCTCTTCGACCCTCCGTGGGCCCGACTCCATCCTCGGCGGCACTTGGGCGGCAAGTGCCTCTGCCGCCGAGAATGAGACCTCCCGCCCGCTGCCGCCCAGATTGGCGGCGTACGCGTTGATTTGCTGCCCGCCGACCTTCGAGGGACCTCGACGATGAAAACCCCGCCGAAGGTACCGTCAGGCACTTTGGGGGGGTGGAGGCCTTGACCACGTTCCGCCCCAACAATTCAATTGGCTTTACATTTAGCAGCTCAGTTTGTGCTTACAAACTGTAACTTACAGATAATTTACTTTTCCAAGATAATAACTGAAAATGTTGGGAACATTCTGCAGGTCGGGCAACATCTGTGGAAGGTCTCGGCCTGAAATATTAACTCGTCAATTCTCTCCACACATGTTGCCTGACCGTTTCCAGCATTTACTGCTTTTGTTTCTGTAAAGTCCTGTCCCCTCAGTACAGACTCACACGAGGCATGTCGTGAAGTCAAGGTCACTCTGGACCTGCACCTTTATTTCACAGCTCTGGAATGCTGCACTTGCCTGAGACCTGTCCTTATATACCTGTCTCTTGCAAGTGCACCCCTGGTGGTAAGGTATGCTGGTGGTTACAGGTCATATCTTATTACAGTCATGTATAGCATGTTAGGATACAGTTATATATAATAATGTAAGATACATGACAGTTTCAGATTTCCAGCATCTGCAGTTCTTTTGATTTTAAATTACTCTTCCAGTTTAGTTCTAAGCCACTGTGCTTAATTTAAATAGTTAAAGGAACATCTTCAAATTCTCATCCTCGAATTGGCACATCAACACTTACTGATATTACAGGAACACCTACAAATTCCGATATTCAAGCTGATTTATCCTTACAGACATCGCCCATAGAACTGCACCCCATCATGAATGTGCTTTCGAAATGAAAGCAACAAATTAAACGAGAAGAGCCCTTTGTGTAAAGTGTAGTCGGATGGAGAATTTTAGCGTAGGTGGTAATATGATCAACAATTATGGGGGCATAAAAATTACTGAACTGCTCATTCATCTCTTCCTACAATCAAAAATGTTTAAAAACACAAAACTGTAACTTTCGAACTAAATGAAACTGTAAAAGTACTTGATAATGTGTATTTTTGTTGGGAGGGACATATTTGGCAGTTTGCCGGTGTGGAGGATTTCCTGTCACCTTTAAAGTCACAGTTAGCAGTCACAGTCTTCAGCTTCACTGTATAATTACTCTGACAGAGCTCTAGCCACAGGGTGTGTGAGTGGGACTGCTGCTTAAACTGTAAATTATGAGGGGATTAGCATTTATGAATTTTAAAGCATGCTTGTTGTAGGGGACACTAAAGCTGCTTAGCAGCAGCAAACTGCTGTATTTCAGCATCAGTTCTTAGCAGATTTAACGACTGAGCCTGTGAACTAAGTGTTAACTCTTTAACTGATCCGACGTAGGTCGAGTCCTTGTTATCACGAGGTGTTACTGTCACTCTCCCCACCATTTAACCAACTCTATTCTCCGGACCTGCTCAAATGAGGGTCCTTCTGCCTGGGGTAATACAATTGCAACATGTTCAGCAGTGGATATTGTTTGCCATTTGGAATGTGCTCCTTGTCTATTCCAAAATATCGATGCTTTATGAAGGGTATAATTGATGGCAACACATAAATATAAATATGCTCTGCCTCACATGGAAAATGTGCGAGGTGCAGGGAAATGATAAACACAGAGGGAGCCTTCCCCCCGATCAACTGTCCCAAAATTACCAAAATACATTGCATAAAATCTGGATCTCAGGGGACCACTCGGCTGGGCAAACCGAACCAGTCTCCTGGTCCCAGGATGACTTCTCAATAAAATACTGAAAGGTCTTTCGAGCTTTCAAACTATGAACATGGGAAAATATGGAATGAGGAACAAACCTTTCAGCCCATTAAACAATTACTTTCGCAGACCACATACAATCTGCTTTTCTTAAGCTCTATACATTTCATTTCTTGAGAAAAAATTCTGCGAAATAGGCGGCCAGTGGTTGAAAATCAAAGGTGGGGTTAGGGATACCTTATTCCCCCCTTTGCTGCCCAAAGCTCACCTGATGCAATATTCAGGCAGGTCTGTAAACGGCCGAGTAGCCCACCTGCCTGAAACAGGCATAAGGCTGTTTAAATATTCACTCTAATTTTGAATGTTGGCATTATTTCTGCATCAACTATTAACTCTGGAAATGAATTCCACAGCCTCACAGGTCTCTGTGTTAAGCCGTTTCTCCTGCCCTGTGTTCTAAATTGTTTACATTCAATCTTCATTCTAGCCCGCTCAACCACTTCTACCTACCCTGTCCCATCCTTTCATTATTTAAACACTTGTATCAGGCAGGGTGCAGAGTGCTTTTCACTTGTCTGCATTAAACAAGAAATACTCTCCTGCTTGATGAATGTTAAAAGCAGTATTAAAGAAATGTACAGAACTTAGCAACATTGTTCAGTTCTGAAATAAACACTGAAACTGCTGCAAACACTCATCAAGTCAGTCAGCATCTGTGGAGCAAGCAATTAATGTTTCATATATAATTCTTCACCAGAACTGTTATGTATGTAACTATGTAATACTTGCCACCAGAGGGCGTGACTGTTGGAGTCCAAATGGTCACCTGCACAAACGTGCAGGGCCAGTATAAAAGGTTGGCTGCCATGTTGTTTAGGCACTCTGGAGTTTTAATAAAGAAGACTAAGGTGACACTAAGTTTAGCTCATGGTACTCAGCTACTCAGCCTCGTGGAGTTCTTCTATACACAACAATTGGCGACGAGTAACAGAATACGATCCTTCACGTAACCATGGCTGCTGTTGGAATATTAGAGAGATTCGTAGAGGGTGATGATTGGGAAGCCTTCGTCGAGCGTCTTGACCGGTACTTCATGGCCAATGAGCTGGAAGGAGTCACTAACGCGGTCAAGCGCAGGGCAGTTCTCTTCACGGTCTGTAGGCCTAAAATAAACGGCCTCATCATGAATCGGCTCGCACGGACAAAACCAACGGAGAAGGAATATACAGAGTTGTGCACGCTGGTTCAGGACCACCTCAAGCCGAAGGAGAGTATCCTCATGGCCAGATATCGTTTTCACACGCACCATCGCTCCGGGGGCCAGGACATGACGGATTATGTCGCCTCGCGGGACCTTGCGATTTTGGAGCTGCATGCTGTGGGACATTTTCGTGCTGGGCATCAGCCACGAGGTCATTCTTCGATAGCTGCTAGCTGCCGAAACCCTAGACCTGAGCAGGGCCATCGCGATCGCCCAGGCGTGCATGGCCACGGGCGATAACACCAAACAGATATCTTCTCAACATCGAAGCTCACCGGCAAGTACTGTGCATAAAATGATGTTGCTAGCAGGCCGAAGTGCATGTGGCAGGGCCTATACGCCTGCAGCTGCAAGACCTGTGATGACTCAGAGTCCGCCATCGGGGGCGAATGTGAATCCATTAGCACCATGTTGGCACTGCGGGAGTAATCATCGGGCCCATCAATGTCGATTCAAGCTCTATGTGAGCAAAGGCTGCGCAACAATGGGGCACCTCCAGCAAATGTGCAAACGTGCTGCGACATACCACGTGGCAGAGGATGATCGATCCGGCACGGATCACGCAGCACAGGCAACTCAACCCGAGGAAGAAGTGTATGGGGTACATACCTTCACCACCAAGAGTCCTCCTATAATGCTGAAAATCAAATTAAATGGAATTCCAGTATCCATGGAGTTGGACACGGGTGCGAGTCAGTCAATAATGAGCCAGAAGGCTTTCGAGAAACTGCGGGGCAATAAAGCACAAAGGCCCAAACTGAGCCCAATTAATGCAAAGCTGCGTACCTACATCAAAAAGCTCATATCAGTCATTGGAAGTGCATCAGTGAAGGTATCGTATGATGGAGCTGTGTATGACCTATCATTGTGGATTGTTCCAGGCAATGGCCCAAGCTGTTCGGCAGAAGCTGGCTAGAAAAGATTAGAATGGAATTGGCACTATCTTCAGTGGATGGCACCTCATGTGCTCAAGTGCTGAGCAAGCTTTCCTCGCTATTCGAACCAGGCATCGGCAACTTCACAGGCGCCAAGTTACAGATCCATCTCGGCCCCGATGCACGCCCTATCCATCACAAGGCTCGGGCGGTTCCGTACATGGTGAGGGAGAAAGTCGAGATCGAACTGGACAGATTCCAGCGCGAAGGAATCGTATCATCAGTCGAGTTCAACAACTGAGCCAGTCCAATTGTTCTGGTGATGAAAAGCGATGGCACGGTCAGAATCTGCGGAGACGACAAGGTAACGATTAACCGAGTCTCACTACAGGACCAGTACCCGCTGCCCAAGGCGGATGACCTGTTCGCAACATTAGCGGGGCGGGGGGGTGGGGGGGGGAAGTTGTTCACCAAGTTGGACCTAACCTCCGCCTACATGACACAAGAGCTGGCTGAATTTTTGAAAAGACTGACGTGCATCAACACACACAAAGGGCTGTTTATATACCACAGGTGCCCTTTCGGGATTCGCTCGGCTGCAGCCATTTTCCAGAGAAACATGGAGAGTTGGCTGAAATCTGTTCCACGCACCATTGTGTTTCAAGACAACATCCTGATCACTGGTCGTCACACCATCGAACATCTACACAACCTGGAAGAGGTTCTAAGTCACCTAGACAGAGTGGGACTCAGACTGAAACGCCCCACGTGTGTTTTCCTGGTGCCAGAAGTCGAATTTTGGGGGAGAAAGATTGCAGGTGACAGCATCAGGCTCATGGACTCAAAGACAGAGGCCATCACAAATGCACCCAGACCACAGAATGTGACGGAGCTGCGTTCGTTCCTGGGACTCCTCAACTATCTCGGTAACTTTCTACCCGGGTTGAGCACGTTGTTAGAGCCTTTGCACATGTTGCTACGTAAGGGTGACGACTGGGTTTGGGGAAAATCTCAAGACACGGCCTTTGAGAAGGCCAGGAAACTGCTATGTTCAAATAAGTTACTTGTACACTATGACCCATGTAAACGTTTAGTGCTAGCTTGTGACGCCTCATCACACGGGGTCGGCTGTCTGTTACAGCAAGACAATGTATCGGGCAACCTCCAACCGGTTGCATAGACGTCTAGAAGTCTGTCTGAGGCTGAGAGAGCCTATAGTATGGTCGAGAAAGAGGCGTTAGCATGTGTTTATGGGCTTAAGAAAATGCACCAATACCTATTTGGACTTTAAACTGACTACAAGCCGCTCATTTCGCTGTTTTCAGAGAGCAAAGGTATAAATGCCAATGCGTCGTCCCACATCCAAAGAAGGACACTAACATTATCCGCTTATGACTATGTTATCCGCCACAGACCAGGCATTGAAAACTGTGCCGATGGTCTCAGCCGGCTACCATTACCCACCACTGGGGTTGAAATGGCGCAGCCCGCAGACTTGCTACTGGTCATGGATGCTTTTGAAAGCGAGGGGTCACCCATCACAGCTCGCCAGATCAGGACCTGGACCAGCCAGGATCCTGTGCTATAGAAACATAGAAACATAGAAAATAGGTGCAGGAGTAGGCCATTCGGCCCTTCGAGCCTGCACCACCATTCAATATAATCATGGCTGATCATGCAACTTCAGTACCCCTTTCCTGCTTTCTCTCCATACCCCTTGATCCCTTTAGCCATAAGGGCCACATCTAACTCTCTTTTGAATATATCTAACGAACTGGTCTCAACAACTTTCTGTGGTAGAGAATTGCACAGGTTAACAATTTTCTGAGTGAACAAGTTTCTCCTCATCTCGATCCTAAATGGCTTACCCCTTATCCTTAGACTGTGACCCCCGGTTCTGGACTTCCCCAACATTGGGAACATTCTTCCTGCATCCAACCTGTCCAATCCCATCAGAATTTTATATGTTTCTATGAAATCCCCTCTCATTCTTCTAAATTCCAGCGAATATAAGCCCAGTCGATCCAGTCTTTCTTCACATGTCAGTACTGCCATCCCGGGAATCAGTCTGGTGAACCTTCGCTGCACTCCCTCAAAATCAAGAATGTCCTTCCTCAGATTAGGAGACCAAAACTGTGCCCAAAACTATTCAAGGTGTGGCCTCACCAAGGCCCTGTACAACTGCAGTAAGACCTCCCTGCTCCTATACTCAATTCCTCTCACTATGAAAGCCAATATACCATTTGCTTTCTTCACCGCCTGCTGTACCTGCATGCCAACTTTCATTGACTGATGTACCATGACACCCAGGTCTCGTTGCACCTCCCTTTTTCCTAATCTGTCACCATTCAGATAATATTCTGCCTTCCTGTTTTTGTCACCAAAGTGGATAACCTCACATTTATCTACATTATACTGCATCTGCCATGCATTTGCCCACTCATCTAACCTGTCCAAGTCACTCTGCAGCCTCTTAGCGTCCTCCTCACAGCTCACACTGCCACCCAGCTTAGTGTCATCTGCAAACTTGGAGATATTACATTCAATTCCTTCGTCTAAATCATTAATGTATATTGTAAATAGCTGGGGTCCCAGCACTGAACCTTGCGGTACCCCACTAGTCACTGACTGCCATTCTAAAAAGGACCAATTTATTCCTACTCTTTGCTTCCTGTCTGCCAACCAGTTCTCTATCCACGTCAATACATTACCCCCAATACCATGTGCTTTAATTTTGAACACTAATCTCTTGTGTGGGACCTTGTCAAAAGCCTTTTGAAAGTCCAAATACACCACACCCACTGGTTCTCCCTTGTCCACTCTACTAGTTACATCCTCAAAAAATTCTAGAAGATTTGTCAAGCATGATTTCCCTTTCATAAATCCATGCTGACTTGGACCGATCCTGTCACTGCTTTCCAAATGCGCTACTATTACAACTTTAATAATTGATTCCAACATTTTCCCCACTACCGATGTCAGGCTAACCGGTCTATAATTCCCCGTTTTCTCTCTCCCTCCTTTTTTAAAAAGTGGGGTTACATTAGCTACCCTCCAATCCATAGGAACCGATCTGGAGTCTATGGAATGTTGGAAAATGACCACCAATACATCCACTATTTCTAGGGCCACTTCCTTAAGTATTGTGGGATGCAGACTATCAGGCCTAAATGGGAACTGGTCAGCCGTTCCCGGGAAAATGCACGATGAAATTAAGCTGTTTCACCGACGCAAAGATGAAATGTCCATCCAGTCGGATTGTCTCTTATGGGGTAATCACGTGGTTTTGCCAAAAAAAGGCAGGGAAACATTTATACGCGAACTGCACAGTACTCACCCAGGCATTGTCATGATGAGGGCAATTGCCAAGTCGCATGTTTGGTGGCCGGGCATTGACTCGGACTTGGAGTCATGCGTACATCAGTGCAACACTTGCTCGCAACTGAGCAATGCACCAAGGGAGGCTCCACTGAGTCTGTGATCATGGCCCCCCAAACCGTGGTCCAGGATCCATGTAGATTTTGCCGGCCCCTTTCTAGGAAAGATGTTTTTAGTAGTAATGGACGCTTACTCCAAATGGATTGACTGCGTAATCATGTCATCCAGCACGTCCACAGCCACCATTGAAAGACTCCGGGCCATGTTCGCCACCCATGGCCTGCCCGACGTCCTTGTCAGCGACAATGGACCATGTTTCACCAGCTCGGAATTCAACGAGTTTATGACCCACAATGACATCAAGCATGTCAGGTCTGCTCTGTTTAAGCCCACGTCTAACGGTCAAGCGGAGCGGGCAGTCCAAACAATCAAGCAGAGCATAAAATGCATGACGGACAGCTCCCTGCAGACCTACTTGTCTCGCATTCTGCTCAGTTACCGGACACGACCCCACTCGCTCACTGGGGTTACCTCGGCAGAATTGTTAATGAAGCGAGCCCTCAAAACTAGGCTCTCCCTAGTCCACCCGGATCTTAATAATCACATGGAAACCCGGCGACACCAGCAGAACATGTACCAGGATCGCGCGGCTGTTTCCCGTGACATTGATAACGACCCTGTGTTTGTCCTGAATTACGGTCATGGTCCCAAGTGGGTTGCTGCCACTGTTTTGGCCAAGGAAGGGAATAGGGTGTTTCTAATCAAACTGTTAAATGGCCAAACCTGCAGAAAGCATTTAGATCAGACTAAATTGGGATTTACTGACAACCAGGAATGATTTGAAGAGGACTTCACCATCGACGATCCACCAACACACACCCAACCAGCAATCGACCTCGCTGTCAACCACGAGGATGAACCCACCGTTCCTGACAGTCCGGTCAGACCAGCAGCGGTGCAGTGTAGCAATGGTCCGGCCAACTCACACACGCCGGGGTTTGAACTTAGACGATCAACCAGGGAATGAAGGGCTCCGGATCACCTCAACTTGTAAATAACTGGTACCGACAACTTTTGGGGGGAGTGATGTTATGTATGTAACTATGTAATACTTGCAATCAGAGGGCGCGACTGTTGGAGTCCTAATGGTCACCTGCACACACATACAGGGCCAGTATAAAAGGTTGACTGTCATGTTGTTTAGGCACTCTGGAGTTGTGATAAAGAAGACTAAGGTCACACTAAGTTTAGCTCACAGTACTCAGCCTCGTGGAGTTCTTCTATACACAACAAGAACTGGGAAACATTACAGGTGAACAATATTCAAAAGGAACAGAACAACAGGAAGGAGAGAGGGTAAAAAGCAAATTACACATAATGGAAAGGAAATAGAATGACCTGTAAAGTGCTTAAATGGAAACAGGGGATGGTTAAATGGCTGAAGTGATACAAACATAAGATAATAGGAAACAATATAAATGAAGCAATTAAAGACAATTAAAAGACACAGAGAACATGTGAATAGGTGGTGGGGATAAAACGGATCTGAAATGAAAAATGAATGACTGGCAAAGTGGGTAAAGTCAAGGTCTGAAGTTCTTAAAGCCAATACTGCAAAATGCCTCCTTGCCTCCTGGAAAGAGATGAGGCGCTGTTTCTCGAGCTTGCGTTGAGCTTCATTGGAAGTGTAGACAGCTGAAGACAGAGAGGTCAGAGTAGGAGTGGGATGGGGAATTGAAGTGACAGCAAGCTCATCATTGCACTTGCACGGAATGGAGGTGCTTGGTAAATCAGTCACCTCAGCTGTGTCTCGTCTGCCTATTGCAGGCGAGACTGTCTCATGAGTGGTGAATAGAACACATACATTGCTGTCTCACTCAGAAATATTTGGGGCCCTGGATAATGGTGTGGGAGGAGATGAATGGACAGTTGTTGCTTCTTCTGCCTTTGCATGAAAAATGACAGGTGAAGGAGAACAGGTGGAGTAATGGAAAAGCGAGATACGTTCCATCGAAAAGCAGAGATCGAAGAGGAAAGGAAGGGAAGATGCATTTGGTGGTGGGATTATGTTGGAGGTGGCATAAATGGCAGAAGATTATCTGACAAACATATCTGCTGGTGGGATGGAAGGTGAAGACAAAGAGAATCCTATCACAGTTGTGACGGGGGAAGTGGAGAGAGCAGAAGCACGGGAAATGGGATGGACTCAGTAGAGGGTTCTGTCTACAATAGCAGAGAGAAATCCTCATCTACGTAAATAAACATTTCAGAAGCTTTAGCATGGAAGGTGCCATCATCTAGTTTGGCCCCCTCCTAAATAAACCAATTGTCAACCACATTTTTCATAGTTTCTATGCTCTAAATAGATAATGGGGGTGCACAATAGTGCGAATAAGCCCAAACTATTAGCATTTAAAATATAAATAGAAAACTCAAATCAGTTGAACAAGCAAAATGATGACCAGTTTAACAAAGTTAGAAAAAAAATACGAAGAAGACGATAAGGGAGCCAAGAACTAGTTATGCCCCAGGTTTACTTCAGGTAATGATTTGAGACAAATACCTGACTTTAAACTGTGCAAATCAGCAGCACAGAGTTATACTGGTGATTTTGTACCATAAATACTGATGCTTCCTTCGGAAAAGCAGAGCTCAGTATGCACATACTTTTTTGGAGCACAGAGCCCCTCTCACAGGCAACCACATTTTTCATGTTAGTGAAGAACTGATAAGGCAGATGAATATTTGCTAACATTATGTAACAATGTAATGATTGAGGATGTAACAAGCAGGGTGGATAAGGGGGATCCAGTGAATGTCGTATATTTGGATTTCCAGAAGACATTCGATAATGTGCCACACAAAAGGTTACTACACAAGACAAGAGTTTACGGGGTTGGGGTAATATATTAGCATGGATAGAGGATTGGCTAACTAACGGAAAACAGAGAGTCGGGATAAATGGGTAATTTTCCGGTTGGCAAACGGTTACTAGTGGGGTGCCACAGGGATCAGTACTGGGGCCTCAACTATTTACAATTTATATTAATGACTTGGATGAAAAGACTGAGTGTAATGTAGCCAAGTTTGTTGATGATACAAAGATGGGTGGGAAAGCAAATTGTGAGGAGGACATAAAGAATCTGCAAAGGGATATAGACAAGCTAAGTGAGTGGGCAAACATTTGGCAGATAGAGTATAATGTGGGAAAGTGTGAGATTTTCCACTTTGGCAAGAATAAATCAAAAGCAAATTATTATTTAAATGGAGAGAGATTACAAAATGCTGAGGTACAGAGGGATCTCGGGATCCTTGTACATGAAACACAAAAAGTCAGTATGCAGGTACAGCAAGTGATCAGGAAGGCAAATGGAATGTTGGCCTTTACTGCAAGGGGGATGGAGTATAAAAGCAGGGAAGTCCTGCTACAACTGTACAGGGTATTGGTGAGACCACACCTGGAGTACTGCGTACAGTTTTGGTCTCTTTATTTAAGGAGGGATATACTTGCATTGGAAGCAGTTCAGCGAAGGTTCACTAGGTTGATTCCTGAGATGAAGAGGTTGACTTATGAAGAAAGGTTGAGCAGGTTAGGCCTATACTCATTGGAATTTAGAAGAATGAGAGGTGATCTTATTGAAACATATGAGATACTGGGGGCTCAACAAGGTAGATGCAGAGAGGATGTTTCCACTCATGAGGGAATCTAGAACAAGGGGGCATAGTTTAAGAATAAGGGGTCACCCATTTAGAACTGAGGTGAGGAGGAATTTTATCTCTCAGAGGGTTAAAAATCTGTGGAATTCTCTGCCGCACAGAGCTGTGGAGGGTGGGTATTTGAATATATTTAAGGTGGAGATAGACAGATTTTTGAACCAAGAGAGTAAAGGGTTATGGGGAGCGGGCAGGGAAGCGGTGCTGAGCCCAAGATCAGATCAGCCATAATCTTATTAAATGGCGGAGCAGGCTCGAGGGGCCAAATGGCCTTCTTCCTGCTCTTATTTCTTAAGTTCTTATGTTCTTATTAAAGTGTTTATAAGTAAATCCAGATAAGTAACTTGTTGGAGCATCTGGGAATGTTTTTAACATTTGGTTTGCTGCGGTTATAGCAAGACTGCAGCGGGTGAGAAGCGATGCCCGCTCCTCAGTGGTCTTGCACCACTCCTGGTGAGCCGCATCCCACAGAGGTTGCTACAGTCATACTGTAGATCGGTGTCAAATCGACACACAATCTGCACTAGAACTGGCCCTTTAAAATATCCAGAAAATAGCACCACAACAAAGCACCATTAAAGTAGACTTGATTATTTCACCAACAAGGAGAAGAAAGGAAAATTAAATGGAAATAATCTTTTGTTGAAAAGTATGAATCAAAAATAATTGAAATAAAATAAAAAAACAGTTCTATAATCTGCTGAATGATCCGGATCCAATGTGGTTAGTACCATAAATGCTGTGATGCTTTAAAAGCTGAATTGCAGTTGACAAGAAATATATTAAAACAATAGAAACAAAATCAAAAAGTGGGATAAAAATTGAAAACAAAAATAGCAAAGGAAGTAAGATTAAAGGACATATAAAAGAAGAATAAAACAGGAAGAAAAATGATGGCAGAAAAATTAAAATTAAAGGAATAAGTAAGATAAATATTTAGAATATTAATGAAATGGAAGTAGCTCATGAATAAAATATGAAATACAGAAATAGGGAAAGGAATAATATGATAGTGAAAGCATCCTTAAAAAGGAGCTATAAGCTGTAAATGTAGCCAAAGATCTTTTTAACAGGAGGAATCTCCAGAACACTTTCCTTTGGTACTTTTCAGCTACTTTACAAATTATGATTTAATTATTAAAAATATTGTTTACCGAGATGTTAATATAGTAATGGTGCATTCAACAATGATATAAATTACTCAACATAAGGTTTGAAAAAGATAGATGAAATGCAAAGTAGTCAACATTTACAATAATTAAGTGCCATTGTAAACCTCCTGATATATAATTATCACATCTGCCTCCCAACACTAGCCTATCCCATCACACCCTAAACATATGATGCAGTTACGTAAGTATATCACCAGATGTAGCTTGGACCCATGATGATCTGTGGCCAGCCAACATCTTACATAATTGGTTTGGTAGCATTATGGGGATTAACAGCAAGTTAAGTAGTTCTACATTTTATTTCCAATAATTTTGGATTTGCACATTTATGTAATGGGATCTGTCTTTTCCTTGATCCTGTTATGCTGGATCCTGTGATCCATTGTGATCCACAACTTTCTCTAGGGACTGTAAGAGAAATTTGGCATTAGGGGTACCAGCAGGACAAGGGTTAAAGTGCTGGTTCCTACACCGACCCATAAGGAGGTAAAAGGCCTCTCTCCGGCCTTGTACCAAGGCTCCAGAAGCTATCAATTCAATAATATTCCGACAGGATACGGCTCGAGGCGGACTCACAGGCTCCAAGGAGAATCAACAAATTCTGACCTAATGAAGTCATTCTAGTCACGGCCTAAGGTGGTCACGAGGGTCTTGGCCTGTCAATCCAAAGTAGCACTAATAAGGTAGTCCAATTCGAGATTTAGGGAGGTCTTACCAGGGAACGGAGGGGTTTTTGAAATGTATAAAAGTTGTATGATTGTGCTGTTCGGGGAGCATCTCCACTCACAGGCGGCTGTGATGAGAGATGTTCCCGGACATTCATAATAAAAGATCGTTGTACCTTGCCATTCGTCTCTGTCTGCTAACTCCGGGGCTGTTACGTGGGTTGGGGCGAGCGTTGACCCTCTATATCAGGGGGCCTGCTCGTGAGAAGAGAAGCTTTCCCATTTCCCCTTACATTTGGCGCTGCGAGCTGGGTACGGACTTCCCGAACGGAACAATGACCCAGCTGTTGGGGTGAGTATGTTTTAATTTACCACCTTCAAGTTAGAGCTGTGGCATTGTAAACCGCAAGGGAAGGACATCTGTACAAAGAACCATTTGTAGCAGGTCCAGGAGGGACGGAGACGGAGGACAGGGACCATCTAGGGGTGTAAGGGGGTCAAAAGGTGCATCCTAAAATGCGTGCATGGATGACGCAAGGGAAGATATAGGGGAAGGTCTATTGACCCGAAGCAGTATGAGCGCACGGTGCAGGGACGAGACATATTGACCCAAAGTGTGGCCGTACGAGTGTACGGCGCCAAGGGAAGACATATAGATATAAATAACATCCTGCATACCTAACACGAATTAAAGGGAGTGCCCAAGATAGCCCCGAAAAAGATGGATAACACGGCTATTAAAAAGGCGAATAAAACCAATCATTCATTGTAACTTGCGTAACTATGTAATGCCATAAAAAGCTGATAGTGACTATCTTAAGTGACATATGGATCCAAAAATAGAGCCGGCCAAACAATTAATAAGCTTTGTTGAATGAAGAGAGACTTTTGTGAATGTCTGTCGTTGAGTGAGAGTCCTTGTGTGATTTTTTGACTGCGGAATGAATTTTTCATGTTTCTGAAAGCCTGTTTGGAAAAATAGTGCAGCTCCACCCACTTTTCCAAACAGAGTGAAAGTTTTTTTAACCCTTTGTAGTGTTGTCCTGTATGTGGGAAGTTTTAAGACATTTTATGTTAGAAACGCAGGTGTGGATTTATTCGGATGATAAATTACGGAACTAGGAAATGCATAAAGGATAGGTTTGTTGAGCAAAAGATTAAAAATTCATGGTCCCGGTGGTTAAAAAAAAGAATTTATTTGACACGCTCACTTACTTGTCGACAGAAAACACGCAATCATTGATTACATTGGGTTGAAAGACATAAATTTAGTCTAGGAATGAGATAAAGAATGCCTTTTAAAAAAGGCCTGTGAGGGTCTCTCGAGGCTGTGGGCTGGGGAAGTACACTCCCATTTTCCTTTGTGTAAAACCTTGACGCGAAAGCTTCTAGCTCAGTAAAAAGAGTTTTAAATAGAGATTGGCATTACAAAAGTTGAAGTGGGATTCGGAGATATTAAGAGAAGGCACAGCAAAATACTGAGATGGATTCAAACTAAAAAAAATTATTAAATTAAATCTGATCTCTTAAAGAAAAAAGGAGGAAATAAAACTAAAAGGTTTGGAAACAATCTAGAAATACCTTCAGGGATCAGGTCAAACTCCTGGGTGAGTGGTGAGTTATCTGCGAAGGTGTAAAAGGGACTTTGAAAAAATGTTAAAATGGCACGCTTTAGCAGTTTAGAAAAAAGACATTGTAACGACCTTGAAACTGGAACATTTGAGATAATGAAAAGCAGCCCTCAAAGCCTACGTGCTAGACTCCGTTCTAGTTATGGAGAAAAGAAAAAGATAAAGACGCAACTTTGAAAGTAAACAAATTGAACGAATTTGAAAGGAAAAGTGTCTTCGATTGTCTGATGATTTTAAATTAACAAATTTATGGAGACACGAGCCCTCCGTGTAAAATATGAAACCTAATTTGAAGAAAGGAGATCTGTGAAAAAAAAGACATAACGTACTAAATAGGTGCTGACAAAAAAAGGGGTGTTTGCGATGGAAAAATACATAACTTACTAAATACTAGTTGATGTTTGCTGTGAAAAAGATATTGGTCTAATTGGAAAAAAAGAATTTGAAGAGGTAAAAGACACTCTACATTGATAATGATTTTAAATTACGAGAAAGTTTCACTGCAGTTTGAAAGATTTCCAAAATGGATGTTGTTTATCAAGAAACGTGCCGAACAGTCTAAACAAGCAGGAGGGTTTTGAAAATAATGAAGAGAAAAGATCTAAGCTATGCGAACTCAGCACAGAAAGAAAAAAAACTGGGAATTAGAGAACCTCACAAAATTTTAAAATTCTTATAGAAAATGGAACTGGCACGGAAGTTTAGATTTTGTGCTGAGAGAGAAATAAAACACAAGATTTGCCCAGTGAACGGGACCATTAAAAAAAAAAATGTTGGAATGTATACAGCGTGTGTGAAAATTGGATTTCAGTAAACAAAATAGCTATTAAAAATGTATGGTCTCGTTTTAAATCAATTTTTTAAAAAATTCTTTGGCAAGTACTTGAATTAGAAGTTAAGAAAAAATTGGAGTTTAATCTAAAATGCCGTCTTTCCTGATGAGAAGATTTTTATTATGACGGCTTTACTAATGATTTCTGCTGTTTTAACGGATTCCTAATTTCTAAGCAAGTTTTGAAAGCACAAAGACTTAAAAAATAATTTTTCGGATGATTACGCGAAGTCACGTAATGACATCAGGCTTTCTTACAAACCTGTAAAGGAGTTAACCCTTTCTATTGACAGCTGTTTTATATTGAACATTATTAATGTGGATTTCTTAATAGAATAAAAAAGACTCACCTGAGAGATAGAGGAAATGGTTGAATAGTCAGAATAAAAATAAATACAGAACGAGTCTATGTAATAATACTCGCCTGATACAAATAAAAGAAAGATACTCAAACAAACAAACTCAAGAGTTAAAAGCTAAGATAAATAAGCTGGAAGAGATTTTTTTTTAAATGGGACCAGACGGATAGTGCAGTGCGCAGACATAGCACCATCAACTCTGGCAATCGAGCCAAAGTACCCCACGGTGGGTAAGTGTAGTCTACAAACCCAACCTAACCTTACCTCCGATTTCACAGAGTGAACACAACATGCATGGATAAAAGAGGAGTCGACCAGAACCTAACACCTGGTGACGACCAGGCTATCTGGTTAAAATTTGCAGATAAAACACTCACCGAGATTGACAGCAGCGGCTACTTCGACTCTGGAGACTCAGGATACTGGGGACCTTGAGGCCCATGCAGGCACTGGATAATACAGATGGACTACAAGAGATATAGCACACGCAGGAAAGACAACTACATGAACTAGCTTTGTTTAATTTAATTGCCGAAATATGCAACCCAGCAGCCAAGGACTGGAGCAAGGACAGAACTTATTTTAACGCATGACTATGTATAGTGTATTAAGTAAGGTTGTATTGCAGCAGGCTGCCGATACCAAGGGCACCAGTATATTCCGAGGACAGGAGCAAGTCCATAGGACCAAAAGGGGAAGGGCGCAGAAATCCAACTGGATGGAATTTCATTTCTCGAAGCTCATGACTGGGTGGACCGAGCTGCAAACAAGCAGCCAAATCCACCCCGCAAGAGAAACAGAAGGGTGGGAACAGGACGGAGCAAAAAGGGGGTGGGACCCCAGGATGTTTAGGGAAAACTGGCCAGTGGGATAAAATGACCAAGGGAGGTCTCTGGAATATAAGGTGTATGTCCTGAAGCGTGACACGGTAACAACACGGAGAAGCCGGTATTGATCGTACGCAGCGCAAACAAGGAATAAAACCTAAAAAGGGAGGCGGATGGAGTGTGGAGGAAAGATGACAATGTAGTGGACCCCGGAATAAAGGTCTGGCTGGGACACCAAACACATCCAAAGGGACCCTGGGGACAACAACTCTTCCCAGCACAACCACGCCAGTACCCCCAAAAGCCCGTCCATAAAGACTGGAGCCAAAAGGGGACTGGTAATAAAAGAATCTAAAGAAAGGATATAATTTGGGGTGCGTCAGCGACTACTTAACCTAAACCTAATGGACATCATTTTTCCTAGCTTCTGTGGGAATGAAACTATAAAGTCTATACCAGAACCTGGCACAACAGATCCTGAAGGTCCGGAATCCACTACCCTGAGATTTAATGTCAGAAAGGGAACAGGGCAAGGTCGAACACAAAGTGGAATACTGGAAACACTTGGCACGGGTTATGCGGCAGGGGTTACAACGATGAATTCCATAGACCTGTATGCAATATACGACCGGGTTAACAACTTAATGGCATAGTCTTGAGGGGTTTACAGGGGAGGGACTTGGATAACCAAGCCCTACAAGCGCGGTTGGGAGATGGCATGGAAGGGGAACTGTTACAAGTGGCCCATACATTACAGAAACATGCCAAGACAAATTTGATCCACGCAATGGGGAACAACACAAGTAAACGATTACAAGCTGAGATAGTTTGCTCTGGGTATGGGGCAACTCCAGAATGGGGACATACCAGATTGGATCCTGAACAGCAAACTTAACAATTGGACTCAAGATAAAAAAATGAATGACACATGCGAGGTATGAAGGAATAGTCACGCATGGGTGGCAAATTTCAGATGTATTACTGGGCGAGTGAATATGATGGGATTTGTGTTGTCCATACCACAGTATGATGTAACACAGGGAGACCCCTTATACCAGATCGATAATATCGGTGAAGTGAGAAACCAAACTCGGTGGTGTTACCATCAGCCTGCCAGACGGGTGATTAAAGTTAACAATAGTATTAAAGGCATTGCCTTAACCGACTGCTATAAAAATAACCAAGTGGTTTTATGTCGAGGTACGTCACGAATGACGAATGCTGATTGCAGATTCCACCAAACAAATGGATGAATGCTGAGTATCACTCCTCTCGAACACGATTCCGAAACAATCGCTGCTCCACAAGGGAATGGAGATTCTGTTTCAGACCCAAGGGAGAAATAGACATAGATGGATATCACATACATCCCGAGACAACGGAAATCATCCATGGAACAGTCACGGATACCCTCCGAGAGGGGTACAAGGAGGCGGTATTTGAACAGCAAGGCAAACAGATACCGGAATTAAATGAGGAACAATTACATTTGGTGCAAGGAATCCAGAATCAAAGACGACAGTATATCCGGCTGATGGAAGAAATAGACAACTTACAGAGAGAGACTAAGACAATGCTGGTTGATCAGCCCTGGTACTCAAAGCTGTGGGACATTGGACTTGATATTCAAATTCACCCATGGATAAAAATAATATCACATGTACTTGTAGTAATACAGGGCCTTGTTCTGATGGTCATGATGGGATTAACCTGTGCACGAATTAAACAGGCCAAACGATACGTCAGGGCACACACTATGATTAAGGCCATAAGGGATGAAAATTTAAGCAGTCCTACAGGAAGGACTTACCTTATATAACTCTGCGGGAAGGTCTCAGGAGGTCCCGAAGCTTGGGAGATGGCCACCCAGGTGAACGAACCTATCTGGAACTTGCCTACAGGGAGATAGTTATTGGGAAATATGGCCAGCTTGGCGTATAGCCAAGGGCCAAAAGAGGTGAATTGTAAGATTTGGCATTAGGGGTACCAGTGGGACAAGGGTTAAAGTGCTGGTTCCTGCACTGGCCCATAAGGAGGTAAAAGGCCTCTCTTCAGCCTTGTACCAAGGCTCCAGAAGTTATCAATTCAATAATATTCCGACAGGATACGACGTGAGAACCTAAACAGACATTGATAAGACCTTGCGAAGAGGCTCGCACATCAAGGAGAATCAACAAATTCTGACCTAATGAAGTCATTCTAGTCACGGCCTAAGGTGGTCACAAGGGTCTTGGCCTGTCAATCCAAAGTAGCACTAATAAGGTAGTCCAATTAGAGATCTAGGGAGGTCTTACCAGGGAACGGAGGGGTTTTTGAAATGTATAAAAGTTGTATGATTGTGCTGTTCGGAGAGCATCTCCACTCACAGGCGGCTGTGATAAGAGGTGTTCCCGGACGTTCATAATAAAAGATCGTTATACCTTGCCATTCGTCTCTGTCTGCTAACTCCGGGGGCTGTTACGTGGGTTGGGGCAAGCATCGACCCTCTATATCGGGGGGCCCGCTCATGGGAGGAGAAGCC
This sequence comes from Pristiophorus japonicus, assembly GCF_044704955.1. Taxonomy (NCBI): domain Eukaryota; kingdom Metazoa; phylum Chordata; class Chondrichthyes; family Pristiophoridae; genus Pristiophorus; species Pristiophorus japonicus. The sequence goes on along the minus strand of NC_091990.1, from coordinate 184,704,552 downwards.
TTCCCATTTTCCCCTTACAGGGACTGAGTCCTGGGTTCTGCAACTTTACTCGGTATCTTAGCACCCATGTCGTCAAGAAGAGCTAGCAACATCTCCAAAGGAGATAAATCTTAAAATCCCTAAGAGTAAGACTTTTGCTGATTTTTTTTTTGGCAGGAGCTTTGTTGTCAGGAGAGGTAAGGAAGGTATACAAAGCACCTTCCAATTTTAAGCCAAACTACTTCTGACTTTAGAAACCATACAATGAGGTCCACAACACACAGAACCCTGAAATATATGAAATTGCACTTGGGAGGCTCCACAGCACAAAACTGCTTCTAATTCTGATTTGAAATTGCACTCAGAGAGGCCACAAAAATGACTGATGTGGAAAAGAAGTGCCACACTGATACAGTAAGAATTCTCTCCTGAGGTAGAGGCTAACTAACATTGGTAGCTGGTTGTGAGATATACCTGACCCTCCGAAGTGCTCCTTCCAGCAGGCCCTGACTGCCTCGTTGTCCTTGATGAGTGTTTCCCCATTCTTGGCCAGCAGTGGGATGAGGCCTTGGGTGTTTGGACCATAGGTGGCCTTGACTGCGATGAAGAACCCTCGCATATCATGGCTGTTGACCAGCTGCTGTATCTCCTGTGCTTCCTCCATCCACCACCTGTTCTTTAGGTCCCGGGTTTTTTGTTGGACCTCAGCCTTGAGCCGCCTGTAATGCTGCTTTGCTGCTCCAGAGTTGGGTTGTTGCTTAAGGCTCAGAAATGCTCTGTGCTTGCGATCTATGAGCTCTTGGATCTCCTGATCATCCTCATCAAACCAGCCCTGGTGTTTCCTGGTTGAGTGACCGAGCGTCTATTTGCAGGCACTGGTTATGGACGCCTGGAGGGCAGACCAAGCGCTGTGGGCATTCTGCGTCTCGGGGTCTTCAAGGCACGCCAGGTTAGCTGTGAGGCGCTGACTGTATAGGGCTCTCATAGCTGGGTCCTTTAGTGCCCCGGCATTAACTTTTTTGCAGCATTGCTTCTGCTGCCCCCTCTGCTTTGAGGCTATGTTAATGTCGATGATGGATCGGATTAGGCGGTGGTCCATCCAGCGGTTGTCAGCTCTTGTCATGGCGCGGGTGATGCGCACATCCTTGCGATCCCTGGCTTGGACGATGATATAGTCGAGCAGGTGCCAGTGTTTTGAGCGAGGGTGTTGCCACGATGCCTTGTATTTGTCCCTCTGGTGATGACAAGTTTGTGCTCTAGACATTTTGTCAGGAGTAGGATACCACTGGAGTTGGCTTTCCCTACCCCCTCTCTGCCAATCACACAACCCCAGAGGGCTGTGCCCTTGCCGACCCTGGCATTGAAGTCACCGAGGATGATCAGTTTGTCGCCCGCGGGGACGCAGGACAGAGATTTTTTAAGGTTGGAGTAAAAACCCTCTTTGGCCTCATCAGTTGCATCGAGTGTTGGGGCGTACGTGCTGATGACTGTGGTGCACTGGTTCCAGGATAGGGTGAGTTGAAGAGTCATAATGCGTTCGTTAGCTCCCCAGGGGGAATCTTTGAGGTAGTCGACCAGCTCGTTTTTGATGGAGAAGTCAACTCCGTGGTGGCGATGTTCTTCCTCTGGTTCCCTTTCCAGAAAAAGGTATAACTTCCACCTTGTTCCTTGAGCTGGCCTTCCCCTGCCCACCGGGAATCCCTGCTGAGGCACTGAAGTATGGCGGAGAGGCACTGTTGGCGCAGATACATGACCTCATCTCTCTCATCTGGAGGGAGGAGAGCATGCCGGGAGATCTCAGAGATGCAGTGATCGTGATCATCTTTAAAAAAGGGGACAAGTCCGACTGCGGTAACTACAGAGGAATCTCCCTGCGATCAGCCACTGGGAAAGTTGTCGCTAGAGTCCTCCTCAACCATCTTCTCCCTGTGGCCGAGGAGCTCCTCCCGGAGTCACAGTGCGGATTTCATCCCCTATGGGGCACAACAGACATGATTTTTGCAGCGCGACAGCTATAGGAAAAATGCAGGGAGCAGATCCAGTCCTTATACATGGCCGTCTTCGACTTTACAAAGGCCTTTGACACTGTCAACCGCGAGGGTCTATGGAGCATCCTCCTCCGTTTCGGATGCCCCCAAAAGTTCAGCAACATCCTTCGCCTGCTCCACGACGACATGCAGGCTGTGATCCTTACCAACAAATCCATTACAGACCCAATCCACGTCCGGACCGGGGTCAAACAGGGCTGCATCATCGCTCCAACCCTCTTCTCAATCTTTCTCGCCGCCATGCTCCACCTCACAGTCAACAAACTCCCCGCCGGAGTGGAACTAAACGACAGAACCAGTGGGAAGCTGTTCAACTTACGCCGTCTCCAGGCCAGGTCCAAGACCACCCCAACCTCTGTTGTCGAGCTACAGTATGCGGACGACGCCTGCGTCTGTGTATACAGAGGCTGAACTCCAGGACATAGTCGATGTATTTACCGAGGCAAATGAAAGCATGGACCTTATGCTAAACATCAGTAAGACACAGGTCCTCCACCAGCCTGTTCTTGCCGCACAGCACTGCCCCCCAGTCATCAAGATCCATGACGCGGCCCTGGACAATGTGGAACATTTCCCAGATCTCGGGAGCCCCTATAAACAAGAGCAGGCATTGACGACGAGATCCAAGACTGCCTCCAGTGCGCCAGCACAGTCTTCGTCCGCTTGAGAAAAAGAGTGTTTGAAGACCAGGCCCTCAAAACTGCCACCAAGCTCATAGTCTACAGGGCTGTAGTAATACCGTCCCTCCTGTATGACTCAGAGACATGGACCATGTACAGTAGACACCTCAAGTCGCTGGAGAAATACCACCAGCAATGTCTCTGCAAGATTCTACAAATCCCCTGGGAGGACAGACACACCAACATTAGCGTCCTCGTCCAGGCCAACATCCCCAGCATCAAGCACTGACCACACTTGATCAGCTCCGCTGGGCAGGCCACATTGTTTGCATGCCAGACACGAGATTCCTAAAGCAAGTGCTCTACTCGGAGCTCCTTCACGGCAAACAAGCCAAAGGTGGGCAGAGGAAACGTTACAAGGACACCCTCAAAGCCTCCCTGATAAAGTGCAACATCCCCACTGACACCTGGGAGTCCCTGGCCCAAGACTGCCCTAAGTGGAGGAAGTGCATCCGGGAGGGCGCTGAGCACCTCGAGTCTCGTCGCCGAGAGCATGCAGAAATCAAGCGCAGGCAGCGGAAGGAGCGTGCGGCAAACCTGTCCCACCCACCCTTTCCCTCAACCACTGTCTGTCCCACCTGTGACAGAGACTGTGGTTCTTGTATTGGACTGTTCAGCCAGCAAAGAACTCATGCTAAGAGTGGAAGCCAGTCTCCCTCGATTCCGAGGGACTACCTGTGATTGATTGATACCTGACCCACGAATGAGTAATAGTGACACTTGTGAGTAACTTTCCCTCTCGTGCTCCCAGCATGCAAAGCTCTGCACCAGTAACACTAAAGTGTTCCATTTGTCAGCACTAACATTGCTTATCTTTGTAAGCACAAATATTAATCCCCAAACTGATGAGATGAACCTCCATTGAAGTAGGTAGGAGGCAAGGAAGAAACTATGATAATCTTGAGGCAGAAAAATCTGAAGAGAGACCTAATTGAGGTGTATAAAATAATGAGGCGCCGAGATAGAGTGGATAGGAAGGACCTATTTCTTTAGCAGAGGGGTCAATAAACGGGAGGCATAGATTTAAAATAAGTGGTAGGAGGTTTGTGGGGATTTGAGGAGAAATCTTTTCACCCAGAGGGTGGTGGGGGTCTGGAACTCACTGCCCGAAATGGTGGTAGAGGCAGAAACCCTCATAGCATTTAAAAAGTACTTGAATATAGAAACATAGAAACATAGAAATTTACAGCGCAGAAGGAGGCCATTTCAGCCCATCGTGTCCGTGCCGGCCGACAAAGAGCCGCACGGCCCTCGGTCAGCAGCCCTGAAGGTTACATATAAACCTATGAACAATGAACAATGGTGGAAAGGCAAAGAGCATCCGGCCCAACCACACCGCCCCACACAACTGCAATACCCCTTGCACCGCAACATTTTATACTCCACCCCAACCGGAGCCATGCGATCTACTGGGCGAGGCAAAAAAACAAATAAAAACCAAGGCCAATATGCACTTGAAGTGCCGTAACCTACAAGACTACGGACCAAGAGCTGGAAAGTGGGGATAGGCTGGATAGCTCTTTGTCGGCCAGACACGATGGGCCGAATGGTCTCCTTCTGTGCTGTAAGTTTCTATGATTTTATGATTCTATGAAGTCAACACTGAGATGGAGGCACATTATTGACCATCCTATTTCTGATTGTTTGAATTAGTACATTGTCTGATAAGCTCATTTTTGTTCTACCATACTGATTCATACAGACTTGCACCAATCTGTACACTTTGCTATTCTATCTAATCCTGTGGGGGTGACGTTGGTCTATTTCAGTAATATGAAATGGACAATAGTGAATCAGCAGCCAGTTTTATGCTGCGCCTGAATTTCTTTTCCAATGGCTTCTAAGGAAAGGAACATTGAGTGTGGTGTAAAACAGGCTTCCAATCTGTTATCACTAATTTTGCACCATGAGGGTAGGCCAATCTCCCCCCTCCCCCCCTCACCTTTGTCTCTCAAACTAGTTGAGGCATCCAAGTCTGAGTGGTAATGTGCTTGTGTGAGTGCACTTGCTTGTTGTAGGTTAATCAAAATTAGTTTGTAAAATCTGTGTCCCACAGCCTGCTGTTATCAGGCACTGAAGAATTTTGGTGGCCTAACAATTGCCCTGTAGAGATGTATAATTAAGTTTTAATTGATTGTTTCATTCACTTAAAGATCAGAATATGTCCTTTGATCAAAAGATCAAATGGGATTTAATTAGTAATCTTGTCCCTTTGATGTGAAAGAGAATATTTTTTCCATTGTAAGGATTTGCTTGTTTGACACAGGCATGTGAAAAGTATGTCAGGACATGTATCATTGTATTTATGACATTAATTTCTCCATTATCAATTGTATGTGCACTTGAAGTATTATGGAGTATGACTGGAAACCCCACTTTCAAAAGATGATGCAAATGTTGGATTTCACCGAAGATGTTAAATATTAGAGTTTGACACAAGTTCTGAATTCTAGTACTTGATCAAATGCAAGCCTCAGTCTATCTCCCTGCTCAAGGAAGGCAGTATGTTGTGATGTGATACAATATGCTGAAGTAGCAAATTGTACAAGAAGATAACCTGAACTAACATCAGCATGCCAGAACTTCAAACTTTGTTTGTAGAATCAAAGAACCTCTGCTAATCAGCTGACAGTCATCACCCCTTGGGGATTTTCTCTTTGAACATGGGTTTATATATATTATGGTTTTTAGTACTGACCTTATTTTACATTAAGGGGAGGTGCAATGAGACCTGGGTGTCATGGTACATCAGTCATTGAAGGTTGGCATGCAGGTACAGCAGGCGGTGAAGAAGGCAAATGGTATGTTGGCCTTCATAGCTAGGGGATTTGAGTATAGGAGCAGGGAGGTCGTACTTCAGTTGTACAGGGCCTTATTGAGGCCTCACCTGGAATATTGTGTTCAGTTTTGGTCTCCTAATCTGAGGAAGGACGTTTTTGCTATTGAGGGAGTGCAGTGAAGGTTCACCAGACTGATTCCCGGGATGGCTGGACTGAGGAGAGACTGGATCAACTGGGCCTTTATACATTGGAGTTTAGAAGGATGAAAGGGGATCTCATAGAAACATATAAGATTCTGACGGGACGGGACAGGTTAGATGCGGGTAGAATGTTCCCGATGTTGGGGAAGTCCAGAACTAGAGGATACAGTCTTAGGATAAGGAGTAGGCCACTTATGATTGAGATGAGGAGAAACTTCTTCATTCAGAGAGTTGTTAACCTGTGGAATTCTCTACCGCAGAGAGTTGTTGATGCCAGTTCGTTGGATATATTCAAGAGGGAGTTAGATATGGCCCTTACGGCTAAGGGGATCAAAGGGTATGGAGAGAAAGCAGGAAAGAGGTACTGAGGGAGTGATCAGCCATGATCTTATTGAATGGTGGTGCAAGCTCGAAGGGCTGAATGGCCTACTCCTGCACCTATTTTCTATGTTTCTATGTTTCTATTACTATTTAATTGCTATTTAATGTTGTTGCTTTCATCTGTAAACCTTTGGTTTGGGTGGTAATGTGGGCCATTTTCAAACGAGTTTGATAGCATAGAGCAGGGTGTACTTGTTACTCTTTCATGTTGCACCTCTGTAGTGTTACCGGTTAAAGAGATTAATGCAATAGTAAGGAAGGACATTAGCGTGGATGATGTGGAATCTCTATGGGTAGAGCTGTGAAACACCAAAGGGCAGAAAACATTAGTGGGAGTTGTGTACAGACCACCAAACAGTAATAGGGAGGTTGGGGATGGCATCAAACAGGAAATTAGGGACGTGTGCAATAAGGGTACAGCAGTTATCATGGGTGACTGTAATCTGCATATTGATTGGATTAATCAAACTGGTAGCAATACTGTGGAGGAGGAGGTCCTGGAGTGTATAAGGGATGGTTTTCTACATCAATATGTCGAGGAACCAACTCGAGAGCAGGCCGTCCTAGACTGGGTCTTGTGTAATGAGAGAGGATTAATTAGCAATCTGGTCATGCCTTGGGGAAGAGTGACCATAATATGGTAGAATTCTTCATTAAGATGGAGAGTGGCACAGTTAATTCAGAGACTAGGATCTTGAACTTAAAGAAAGGAAACTTCGACGGTATGAGACGTGAATTGGCGGGGATAGACTGGAGAATGATACTTGAAGGGTTGACGGTGGATAGGCAATGGCAGACATTTAAATATCACATGGATGAACTACAACAATTGTATATCCCTGTGTGGCATAAGGGAAGGTGGCTCAACCGTGGCTAACAAGGGAAATTAGGGAAAGTGTTAAATCCAAGGAAGAGGTATATAAATGGGCCAGAAAAAGCAGCAAACCTGAGGACTGGAAGAAATTTAGAATTCAGCAGAGGACTAAGGGTTTAATTAGGAGGGGGGAAAATAGAGTACGAGAGTAAGCTTGCAGGGAACATAAAAACTGACTGCAAAAGCTTTAATAGATATCTGCAGAGAAAAAGATTAGTGAAGTCTAATGTAGGTCCCTTGCAGTCAGAATCAGGTGAATTTATAATGGGGAACAAGGAAATGGCAGACCAATTGAACAAATACTTTGGTTCTGTCTTCACTAAGGAAGACACAAATAACCTCCCGAAAATACTAGGGGACCGAGGGTCTAGCGAGAAGGGGGAACTGAGGGAAAACCTTATCAGTCAGGAAATGATGTTAGGGAAATTGAAGGGACTGAAGGCCGATAAATCCCCAGGGCCTCAGAGTCTGCATTCCAGAGTACTTAAGGAAGTGTCCCTGAAAATAGTGGATACATTGGTAGTCATTTTCCAACATTCCATGGACTCTGGTTCAGTTCCTATGGATTGGAGGGTAGCTAATGTAATCCCACTTTTAAAAAAAGGAGGGAGAGAGAAAACAGGGAATTATTGACCGGTTAATCTGACATTAGTAGTGGGGAAAATGTTGGAATCAATTATTAAAGATGAAATAGCAGCACATTTGGAAAGCAGTGTCAGGATCGGTCCAGGTCAGCATGGATTTATGAAAGGGAAATCATGCTTGACAAATCTTCTAGAGTTTTTTGAGGATGTAACTAGTAGAGTGGATAAGGGAGAACCAGTGGATGTGGTGTATTTGGACTTTCAAAAGGCTTTTGACAAGGTCCCACACAAGAGATTAATGTGCAAAATTAAGGCACATGATATTAGGGGTAATGTATTGATGTGGATAGAGAACTGGTTGGCAGACAGGAAGCAAAGAGTGGGAATAAACGGGTCCTTTTCAGAATGGCAGGCAGTGACTAGTGGGGTACTGCAGGGCTCAGTGCTGGGACCCCAGCTATTTACAATATACATTAATGATTTAATCGAAGGAAATGAATGTAATATCTCCAAGTTTGCAGATGACACTAAGTTGGGTGGCAGTGCGAGCTGCGAGGAGGATGCTAAGAGGCTGCAGGGTGACTTGGACAGGTTAGGTGAATGGGCAAATGCATGGCAGATGGTATAATGTGGATAACTGTGAGGTTATCCACTTTGGTTGCAAAAACAAGAAGGCAGATTATTATCTGAATGGTGACAGATTAGGAAAAGGGGAGGTGCAACGAGACCTGGGTGTCATGGTAGGCATGCAGGTACAGCAGGCAGTAAAGAAGGCAAATGGCATGCTGGCCTTCCTAGCGAGGGGATTTGAGTATAGGAGCAGGGAGGTCTTACTGCAGTTGTACAGGGCCTTGGTGAGGCCACACCTTGAGTATTGTGTACAGTTTTGGTCTCCTAATCTGAGGAAGGACATTCTTGCTATTGAGGGAGTGCAGCGAAGGTTCACCAGGATGGCAGGACTGACATGTGAAGAAAGACTGGATCGACTGGGCTTATATTCACTGGAATTTAGAAGGATGAGAGGGGATCTCATAGAAACATATAAAATTCTGTCGGGATTGGACAGGTTAGATGCAGGAAGAACGTTCCTGATGTTGGGGAAGTCCTGAACCAGGAGACACAGACTAAGGATAAGGGGTAAGCCATTTAGGACCGAGATGAGGAGAAACTTCTTCACTCAGAGAATTGTGAATCTGTGGAATTCTCTACCACAGGAAGTTGTTGAGGCCAGTTCGTTAGATATATTCAAAAGGGAGTTAGATATGGCCCTTACGGCTAAAGGGGTCAAGGGATATGGAGAGAAAGCAGGAAAAGGGTACTGAGGGAATGATCAGCCATGATGATGATGAATGATGGTGCAGGCTTAAATATCACGTAAAATAATGAAATTGATTTTCAGGACTAACAGTAAAGGCTGATGTTTAGAATAGTAGTTGAATAAACAACTATCAATGTGGGGCCTGAAGGGGAAGACCCTGGATGACAAGCCTCGCTGAATTTTGGGGAAAAGACATCCCAAGTGAACCGTCGTAAGTCCTATGATATGATATACCTCGTCTTCCAAATGTATGTGATTGAAGTTCTGCATGAAAAGCTGCTATTTTAGCTCAAAGTTGTGGGAAATCATGATACATTTTGGGATGGATAATACATTGTCTGCAGGGTAGGAAACTGCAGCTACTTGCTAGAGAAGTTGTGGCAGGGTGGAAGGAAAGGCTGTACTTAGTGGGGTGCCCGAAGGATCGATATTGGGACTGTTACTATTTCTAATTTACTTCAACATAGATTCAATGGAAATTAGCCACATTTGCAGATGATTCAGAACAGCAATCAACTAAGCAAACTTTCCATACTTGAAAGGAAGAGACTGAGAGGTGATCTTATAAGATAGTAAATGGGAATGCAAAAGGTAAATCTGTAATATTTCTGTATCTGTACATTCAGGTCAAGGGGCCACTTGTTCAAACGAGTAAAAAGCAATTGGGGCTCCTAACTGTTGTATCCTCCCCCACCAAGGAAAGGATACAAAGAGGAGAACTGAGTGGATAGTATTGAGAAAACAATGCATTTAAAAGAGGATTATCTACAATAGGTTTATTGTCTCTCCTATTTTTCAGAAGAGTTCAAAGTTCACAATAGACAATGCTATAATCACAATAACAGAATGTTGGAGGGCATTATGGTCATTATCAACCCTGAGGTGCCTATTACCAGACTAAGCCTAATGAGGCCCTCAGGGCCGGTAATAGTTATAATGCCTAAACAAAAGATTCTTTTGATTTATTATCAATTTGAAGTTTTCAGCGCTTAGTGTCATTATTTGTGACATTTTTTTTTAGCTGTTTAGTAGTTTTAAGCACTGAAGTTGTTTATGAAATTATCAGCACTCTGCATGCACTATGTTTATCAGCTCCTTAGTATAGCAGTGAGTCTCACAGACTCCGAAACACCATGGACCAGCATATAACTCTCTGACTGATCAAATGGTATGTTTTTTGTGAGCTGTTTGCTTTGGTCTTCTTTATCGCTTTGGCCAAGTTATCATTTACCCTTCTAATCTAATTTAATTCATTATGCAAATTCCTATGTGAGAAGTAAGCTTCAGTAAACCTGTAACGTGGACAAAAATGAATATGTACCAGCTTCTGAATTAAAATATGCAGTAGGTTTGACATAAACCATACATTACCTCTTTGGTTATAGAAATCTATGTTTCTATAATGCAGTTAAAAATAAATCCAAACTCTCCTTTCAAATTTCAATAATTAACACATACTAGTAATGGTAAGCAATTTGCAAACACCTCTGTATAATTAATTATAAGTTAGCTCATAAAACACAGGCACGGCAAAGGCTATGGGCCTTGACAGCATCCTGGCTGTTGTGCTGGAGACCTGAACAACAGAGCTAGCTGTTCTAGTACAGCTATGAGACTGACATCTGCCCAGCAATGTGGCTCAGGTATGTCTAATCCACAAAAAAACAGGATAAATCTATGGAGTAATATTTGCAACACATTTTTGACTCTCTCTGCACAAGGGCGCCCGTTTGGTACGGCGCGTGCGCACTTGATATGGTCACGCCTGTGCAATACCCAACAGTGCGACGGAGGTCCGCAGCGCCATGATTCACTCCACTCGGCTCCATGCAGCAAAGGGCAGGGAATCAGGTTGGTGGCCATGGGGGAGGGGGAAAGAGAGGGGATTGAAGGGGGAGAGAGAGAGGAGATTTGAGAGGGGAGAGAGAGGAGATCTGAGGGGGAGGGGATCGGAGGGGGGAGAGGAGATCTGAGGGGGAGGAGAGGGGATCGGAGGGGGGAGAGGAGATCTGAGGGGGAGGAGAGGGGATCGGAGAGGGGAGAGAGAGGATATCTGAGGGGGAGGAGAGGGGATCGGAGGGGGGAGAGGAGATCTGAGGGGGAGGAGAGGGGATCGGAGGGGGGAGAGGAGATCTGAGGGGGAGGAGAGGGGATCGGAGGGGGGAGAGGAGATCTGAGGGGAGGAGAGGGGATCAGAAGGGGGAGAGGAGATTTGAGGGGGAGGAGAGGGGATCGGAGGGGGGAGAGGAGATCTGAGGGGAGGAGAGGGGATCGGAGGGGTGAGAGGAAATCTGAGGGGAGGAGAGGGGATCGGAGGGGGGAGAGGAGATCTGAGGGGGAGGAGAGGGGATCGGAGGGGGGAGAGAGAGGATATCTGAGGGGGAGGAGAGGGGATCGGAGGGGGGAGAGAGAGGATATCTGAGGGGGAGGAGAGGGGATCGGAGAGAGGAGCTCGGAGAGGGGGGAGAAGGTCGGGAACTCAGTGGGGGGGGAAGGGGAGGTCAGGAGCTCAGGGATGACAGAAGCTTGGGGAGGGAAGGTCAGGAACTTGCTGGTTCGGGAAGAACTCAAGTGATCCAGGCCTATAGGAGGTGGGGGGTGGGGGGGGGGAGTTGTGCTGGAGATGTGAGCAGGAACTAGATCCAGATAGGAAGATAGATCACGTTCTCCCGCCCCCTGTTAGGCCTGGGTCACGTACTTCCACCCCCATCCCCTTTACACTTGTACCACACTCTCCCTCTCCTCCCCGCGGGACCGCCACTGTTCAAGAAGGCCGTTCACGATCACCCTCTCAAGGGCAACTAGGGATGGACATATAAATAAATGAATTTTTAAAAATTACAGCATATTCTGTGTTGGTCCTACAGCATACATAATGTTACATTGAAGTGTTATTTGCCGGTCTCGACTATTCCAATGTTCTCCTGGCCAGCCTCCCATCTTCCACCCTCAGTGAACTTGAGCCCATCTAACACTCTGCTGCACGTATCTCAACTCGCACCAAGCCCCATTCACCCACCACCCTGTACTCGCTGAGCCGCACCTATGTGCCACTGTCTGGAGGTCCCGCGCTGTCCGTTAAAGGGACCGTGCACCCAAAAGAAAATTAGAGGAACATTGAAATAAAAACAGAAAGTGCTGGAAATGCTCAGCAGGTCAGGCAGCATTTGTGGAGAGAGAAACAGAGCTAACGTTTCACATCGATAAACTATTGTCAGAAAAGTTTCTCTCTCTGCAGATGCTGCCTGACCCGCTGAGCATTTCTGTTTATATTTCAGATTTCCAGCATCCGCAGTATTTTGCTTTTGTATTAAGGGGAACATTGTCCACCAACACACTGATTTTAAAATTCTTATCCTCATGTTAAAATCCCTCCTTGGCCTCATCACCTCTGTAAAGTCCTGACCCTGCAGTACAGACTTACACGAGGCACATGCTGAAGTCAAGGTCACTCTGGACCTGCACCTTTATTTCACAGCTCTCGAGTGCCACACTTGCCTGAGACCTGTCTTTATATACCTGTGTGGAACAGGTATGCAGTGTCTCCTGCAAGTGCACCCCTGGTGGTAAGGTAAGCTTGTGGTTACAGGTCATATCTAGTTACAGTCATGTATAGCATGGTAAGATACAGTTATGTACAGTAGTGTGAGATACATGACATCACCCTCCCCCAAGGTCTTATTGTCTTTATAGATTCAGTCTCTCAGGTGGTCGATGCTCTCGCGTGGAGTGTCTTAGTTGTGGTTCAGTTGTTTGCCTTGGTGCCTGTTTTTCTTTCAGTATGATTGCTGGTATCTCGCCTGGGCTGTCTGTTTCGTTCAGTATGATTGCTGGTATCTCGCCTGGGCTGTCTGTTGAGACTGCCCTTTCCTCAGGTTGTTCCCTCTGTCTGTCCACCAGGTGTGGTGTGAGTTCCACATTGTAGTCTGCCTCTGGTTCTTCAGTGTTGTTGGTGAATCTGCTTTTTACTTGGTCTACATGTCTCCGGTAGGTTTGGCCATTGTCCATTTGTACAACCAGTAGCCTGTTTCCTTCCTTGCCTGTTACTGTTCCTGCAAGCCATTTGGGACCCCTGCCATAGTTTAGCACAAACACTTTGTCTCCTATCTCATTCCACCTCCCCCTCGAATTTCGGTCATGATACTCAGTTAGCTTTTGATGCTTCGCCTCAACAATTTCATGCATGTCTGGGAAGATTAACGAGAGCCTAGTCTTTAAGGTCTGTTTCATCAATAGTTGCACGGGGGGAACCCCAGTCAACGAATGCGGATGAGATCTGTATGCCAGCAGCAGTCGCGACAGGTGGCTCTGCAGCGTGGAACCTTAGATTTTAAGCATGTCTTGTTTAACGATTTGCACTGCTCGCTCCGCCTGGCCATTGGAGGCCAGCTTGAACGGTGCCGTCTTAACGTGATTTATACCGTGGTCAACTATAAAATCTTGAAATTCTGCGCTGGTGAAGCACGGACCATTATCATTGACCAATATGTCAGGAATTCCATGCATTGCAATCATGATTCTAAGGCTCTCCACAGTGGTGGAGGTGGTGCTGGAGTTTAAAATGGTGCATTCGATCCACTTTGAAAATGCATCGACAACTACAAGGAACATTTTGCCATGAATGGGCCTGCATAGTCTACATGCACCCGCGGCCACGGTTTGGTGGGCCAGGGCCAGGGGCTTAGGGGGGTCTCCCTGGGGGCAGTACTGAGTTGGGCACAAATGGTGCACCGACGGACGCAGAGCTCCAAGTCCGCGTCAATGCCAGGCCACCAGACGTGGGACCTGGCTATGGCCTTCATAAGGACGATCCCCAGGTGCTCGCGGTGGAGCTCCCGGACAAACGCCTCTCTGCCTAGCAAGGGCATAACTACTTGGCTGAACACATCAGGCAGTCTGCCTGTTGTGTTAGTTCATGCATGAGCCTATTGGAAAGGTTGATCTCCTCGGGGCAGGCATCGCGAGCCTCTGCCCAGTCACCAGTTAAAACACATCTTTTGACTAAGGATAACGTGGGGTCGCTGGTCGTCCAGGCTCTGATTTGGCGAGCCGTCATGGGCGAACCTGTGGATTCAAAGGCATTGATTGCCATGACTATCTCACAGTCCTGTTTGTTGGACCCTTATGTGGTCACCAGGGGTAGCCTGTGCCTGGTCTGTGCCTTATTGTGTAGTCGTAAGATGCTAGCATGAGTGCCCACCGCTGAATGCGCGCCGAGGCGTTGGCGTTTATTGCCTTGCTCTCGGATAGCAGGGACATGAGGGGTGTGTGGTCGGTTTCTAATATGCACTTGGCCCCGAAAAGGTATTGGTGCATCTTTTTGACACCGTACACGCACGCAAGCGCCACCTTCTCCACCATTCCGTACCCGCACTCCGCCCGCGAAAGTGACCTGGAGGCATAAGCAATGGGTTGTAATTTACCCGCATCATTGACATACTGTAAAACGCACCCGACCCCATATGCTGACGGATCACATGTAAGGACTAACTTTTTACCTGCGTCAAAAAAGGCTAAAACACTGTTGGAACACAGAAGGTTGCGTGCCTTATTGAAGGCGCGTTCTTGGGTGTCCCCCCAAAACCAAGCGCACCCCTTCCTGAGTAGCACATGGAGAGGCTCCAGCAGCGTGCTCAAGTTCTGCATAAAGTTCCCAAAGTAATTGAGTAGCCCGAGAAAGGCATGCAGTTCCGAGACATTCCGAGGCCTGGGTGCCAGGCGAATTGCTTCTGTTTTGGACTCTGTTGGGCGGATTCCATCAGCGGCAATCCTTCTGCCCAAGTATTCAACCTCGGGCGCGAGAAACAGACACTTGGATCTCTTAACTCTTAGGCCTACCCGATCCAATCGACTTAGTACTTCCTCCAAATTACGGAGATGAGAGTCAGTGTCCCTGCCTGTGATGAGTATATCATCTTGAAATACAACCGTCCCCGGGATGGACTTGAGCAGACTCTCCATGTTGCGCTGGAATATAGCAGCTGCCGACCTGATGCCGAATGGGCATCGATTGTACACAAAAAGGCCTCGATGTGTGTTGATGGTGGTGAGTAGCTTAGACTCTTCAGTCAGTTCTTGCGTCATATACGCAGATGTGAGGTCAAGTTTTGAGAAATGTTTTCCTCCAGCCAACGTGGCAAATAGGTCCTCCGCTCTGGGCAGCGGGTATTGGTCCTGTAGGGAGACTCTGTTTATGGTAGACTTGTAATCCCCACAGATTCGCACGGATCCATCAGGCTTCATGACGGGGACGATGGGACTTGCCCAGTCGCTAAGTTCCACGGGTGAGATAATGCCTTCCCGCAGAAGTCGGTCCAGTTCATGTTCAATCTTTTCCCTCATCACATAAGGCACAGCTCTAGCCTTGTGATGGACCGGTCTAGCATCCTGTGTGATGTAGATTTTGACTTTAGCCCCTTTGAAGGTGCCCACACCTGGCTGAAAGAGATGTTCAAATCGACTTGGAACTGTTGAGCAGGAGGTCCGTTCCTCTGATGACATGGTGTGAACATCATCCCATTTCCAATTTAGTTTTGCCAGCCAGCTTCTCCCCAACAGGGCTGGGAGATCTCCGGGGACAATCCACAGGGAAAGTCGGTTCACTGTCCCTTTGTGTGTGACTGAGAGCATGGCGTTGCCAAGGACTGGGACGATTTTTTTGGTATAGGTCCTCAGTTTGGTGTCGACCCTTGTGAGTTTTGGCCTGTTGCTTTTGTGCGGCCACAGCTGTTCAAATTGTTGGACGCCCATGAGAGATTGACTAGCTCCCGTGTCCAGTTCCATGTTGACGGGTATCCCGTTGAGTAGGACCCTCATCATTATTGGAGGCGTCTTGGTGTAAGAGCAGTGGACATTGATCGTGTTAACCCGCTGTACCTCGGCGTCCCGTGCACTGTCCCCACCGTCTTCTGGTCCGCTTTCCGACCCTTCCAATTCGTATACCAGCCGAGCTGCTGTTTTTCTGCACATGCGGGCCAGATGCCTGTATAGTTGCAGTTTCTGCAAACGGCATGCTGAAATTAACACCCCCCTTGTTGAGTGCCTTCCCCCACATCTCCAGCACAGACCGCTTCCATTGTTTCCGAAGGATGAGCTGCGTTGGCTGATCTCTCTTGAGCTTCTCTCAGTCTGTAGTTGATTGCTCGCATTGTGGGTTGGTGAGGTGTGAACGGCCGTTCATGTGACCCTTGATGCTTCTGGCGCCACTGTCTGCTGTTGAAGGCCTGCTCTCCTGCCTTTGTCTGTGTGTGGGGGTAGTGGCTTGTTTCACTCTGTGAATCCCTTGTTCTGATGTTTCATTAGTTGTCGTACCCGCAGTATAGATCAACATCGTTTCTTCTTCTCCTGCCAAGAATGTCTGTGCGACCAGTGCTGTTGCCTCTAGGGTCAAATTCTTGGTCTCTATAAGTTTTCGGAATATGCCTGCGTGGCCTATTCCTTCAATAAAAAAGTCTTTCAGTATTTCTCTCCTTAGTTCATCGGAGAACTCACATAAATTAACCAGCCTCCAAAGTTCCGCCACAAAGGCGGGTATGCTCTGGCTCACACAGCGTCTGTAGTTGTAGAACCTGTG
The DNA here is from genome assembly GCF_044704955.1 of Pristiophorus japonicus. NCBI lineage: Eukaryota > Metazoa > Chordata > Chondrichthyes > Pristiophoridae > Pristiophorus > Pristiophorus japonicus. The sequence goes on along the minus strand of NC_091990.1, from coordinate 184,688,135 downwards.
TCTGGCCATGTGTAGGCTGCTCGCTGGCTTCAGGTGGTCTCTCACCAGTGTGCTCAACTCCTCAAATGACTTGCTTGCTGGTTTCTCGGGTGCCAGCAGGTTCTTCATTAAGGCGTATGTTTTCGAGCCATAGCTGGTCAAGAGATGGGCTCTTCTCTTGTCTGCCTTATCGTCACCCATAAGAACATAAGAACATAAGAATTAGGAACAGGAGTAGGCCATCTATCCCCTCGAGCCTGCTCCGCCATTCAACAAGATCATGGCTGATCTGGCTGTGGACTCAGCTCCACTTACCCAACCAGTCTTTGGTTACAAAGTTTTGCTGGAGCCTTTCTATAAAGTGCTCCCAATTGTCTCCAGCATTGCATTTCTCATCTGAGCCTTTGGTAGCCATTCTGTGGATTCGTCGCCACTGTAAAGTCCTGACCCTGCAGTACAGACTTACACGAGGCACATGCTGAAGTCAAGGTCACTCAGGACCTGCACCTTTATTTCACAGCTCTCGAGTGCCACACTTGCCTGAGACCTGCCTGTGTGGAACAGGTATGCAGTGTCTCCTGCAAGTGCACCCCTGGTGGTAAAGTATGCTTGTGGTTACACGTCATATCTAGTTACAGTCATGTATAGCATGGTAAGATACAGTTATATACAGTAGTGTGAGATACATGACACCTTCCTATCGGAACTCACGAGCATGAGTGCTCCTAAGCGCACTGTTGAGCTCTGGAGCTGGCTGTCACGGTGAATGGATCATATTACACATTGCAAAGTCCTTGATTACTCAGGCAGGCAGGATCTAATTACACATTCCCAACAAACTGCTGGGTGTGTCTTGTCCTCCAAGGGGACCAATCAGAACTTCGGTGCTACAAATAGTTACAGCCATAAATCTAACTCGGTCAATTACCACCATGTCAGCCGCCTTCCAATCCTCAGTAACGTGATAGAAAAAGTTATCAACATGCCATCAAGTGACACCTACTCCCAACAACCTGCTCATCGATGCACAGCTTGGGTTCTGTCAGAGCCACTCAGCTCCAGAGATCCGCACAGTCTTGATCCAGACATGGATGCAACAGATTAATGCCAGAGCAGAGGCAAGAGAGGCGACCCTCTCCATCTAAGCAGCAGTTAATTGAGTAGCAAAATTGAAGTCATTGGGGAGAGCCTTCAATGGCTAGTGTCATACATGACACAAAGGAAGATGGTTGTGTTTGATGGAAGCCAGTCATCACAGCCCCAGGACATCACTGCAGCAGTTCCTCAGGGATCCATCCATCCAGACTTGGGTAGGTAACATTAGAGCCATATAAGTACTAGGTAATGAACATTTAGAACAAGAGAAAGCCCAGCCATTTCCCCTGACCTTCAATGGCATTATCATCGTCAAGTCCCCTACCATCAACATCTTGCGAGTCACAATTGATCAGAAGCTAAACTGGACTGGCTATTGGTGCAGACCTGGGGAGTCACTGGTAGCCTCCATACCCCCGCCCCCCGAAATGTAGTCAGACAAGTAGATCAGCCCCCTTTGTATCAGAGCCAGCCGATGCAAATAGTGCAGTGAAGAATGTTTAGGCTATGCCACACTGTGATCCTAGCCAGGAGAAGTCGAGGCCCAACTTCTACTGGTTCAGTGACCTGTACACCAGGTTCATCCTGATCAGTGGGTGTCAGGGAGGCCAAGTCCATGGAAATTCCTTTCCTTTAGAGGGGGAGAGAGGGGGAGTTCGGGAGGAGGAGCGGCGGTGGCAGTCGGGAGATTGTGGCCGAAGATAAAACAAAGAAGTAAAAAGAAATCGAAGTGTGATGTCACAGCCAAGTGGGTAAGTGATTGGTTGGTTGATTGGTGAGTAGTTTTTCTTTTTCTTTATCTTTTTCTTTTTCTTATCAGTAAGAAACCTTTGGCATTATTGCCAAATTAAGTTAAGTTAAAGGTTAAGTCATGGCAGGAGAGCCCAGACCCGTGTCATGCTCCTCCTTTGCTATGTGGGAAATGATGTGTGCGGGACGTGTGTCCAGCTGCAGCCCCTGACAGACCACATTGCGGCACCGGAGCTGCGCATGGATTCACTCTGGAGCATCCGCGATGCTGAGGATGCCATGAATAGCACATTTAGTGAGTTGGTCACACCGCAGGTAAAGGTTACATAGGCAGAGAGGGAATGGTGACCAGCAAGAAGAGCAGTAGAAGGAAGGTAGTGCAGGGGTCCCCTGCGGTCATCTCCCTCCAAAACAGATACACCGTTTTGGATACTGTTGAGGGAGGTGGCTCATCAGGGGAAGGCAGCAGCAGCCAAGTTCATGGCACCATGGGTGGCTCTGCTGCACAGGAGGGCAGGAAAAAGAGTGGGAGAGCTATAGTGGTAGGGGATTCTATTGTAAGGGGAATAGATAGGCGTTTCTGCGGCCACAATCGAGACTCCAGAATGGTATGTTGCCTCTCTGGTGCAAGGGTCAAGGATGTCTCAGAGCGGCTACAGGGCATTCTGGAGGGGGAGGGTGAACAACCAGTTGTCGTGGTGCATATTGGTACCAACGATATAGGTAAAAAAATGGGATGAGGTCCTACAAGCTGAATTTAGAGAGCTAGGAGTTAAATTAAAAAGTAGGACCTCAAAGGTAGTAATCTCAGGATTGCTACCAGTGCCATGTGCTAGTCAGAATAGAAATAACAGGATAGTTAAGATGAATATGTGGCTTGAGGAATGGTGCAAGAGGGAGGGATTCAAATTCCTGGGACATTGGAACCGGTTCTGTGGGAGGGGGGACCAGTACAAACCGGACGGTCTGAACCTGGGCAGGACCGGAACGGATGTCCTAGGGGGAGTGTTTGCTAGTGCTGTTGGGGAGGGTTTAAACTAATATGGCAGGGGGATGGGACTCTACGCAGGGAAACAGAGGGAAGAAAATGGGAGCAGAAGCAAAAAGTAGAAAGGAGATAAGGAAAAGTGGAGGGCAGAGAAATCAAAGGCAAAAATCAACAAGTGCCACATTACAACATAATTCTAAAAGGACAAAGAGTATTAAAAAAACAAGCCTGAAAGCTCTGTGTCTCAATGCGAGGAGCATTCACAATAAGGTGGATGAGTTAACTGCACAGATAGCTGTTAACGGATATGATGGCTCCAGGATGACCAAGGCTGGGAACTCAACATCCAGGGGTATTCAATATTCAGGAAGGATAGACAGAAAGGAAAAGGAGGTGGGGTAGCGTTACTGGTTAAGGAGGAGATTAACGCAATAGTAAGGACGGACATTAGCTTGGATGATGTGGAATCTGTATGGGTAGAGCTGTGGAATACCAAAGGGCAGAAAATGCGAGTGGGAGTTGTGTACAGACCACCAAACAGTAGTAGTGAAGTTGGGGATAGCATCAAACAGGAAATTAGCTATGTGTGCAATAAGGGAACAGCAGTTATCATGGGTGACTTTAATCTACACATAGATTGGGTTAACCAAACTGGTAGCAATACGGTGGAGGAGGATTTCCTGGAGTGTATAAGGGATGGTTTTCTATACCAATATGTCGAGGAACCAACTAGAGAGCTGGCCATCCTAGACTGGATGTTGTATAATGAGAGAGGATTAATTAGTAATCTTGTGATGCGAGGCCCCTTGGGGAAGAGTGACCATAATATGGTAGAACTCTTCATTAAGATGGAGAGTGACACAGTTAATTCAGAGACTAGGTTCCTGAACTTAAAGAAAGGTAACTTCGATGGTATGAGAAGTAAATTGGCTAGGGTAGACTGGCGAATGATACTTAAAGGGTTGACGGTGGATAGGCACTGGCAGATATTTAAAGATCATATGGATGAACTTCAACAATTGTACATCTCTGTCTGGCGTAAAAAATAAAACGGGGAAGGTGATTCAATCGTGGCTAACAAGGGTAATTAGGGATAGTGTTAAATCCAAGGAAGAGGTATATAAATTGGCTAAAAAAAGCAGCAAACCTGAGGACTGGGAGAAATTTAGAATTCAGCAGAGTGGACAAAGGGTTTAATTAGGAGAGGGAAAATAGAGTATGAGAGTAAGCTTGCAGGGAACATAAAAACTGACCGCAAAAGCTTCTACAGTGTGAAGAGAAAAAGATTAGTGAAGACAAATGTAGGTCCCTTGCAGTCAGAATCAGGTGAATTTATAATGGGGAACAAAGAAATGGCAGACTAATTAAACAAATACTTTGGTTCTGTCTTCACTAAGGAAGACACAAATAACCTTCCCGAAATATTAAGGGACTGAGGGTCGAGCGAGAAGAAGGAACTGAAGGAAATCCTTATTAGTCAGGAAATTGTGTTAGGGAAATTGATGGGATTGAAGGCTGATAAATCCCCAGGGCCTGATGTTCTGCATCCCAAAGTACTTAAGGAAGTGGCCCTAGAAATAGTGGATGCATTGGTAGTCATTTTCCAACATTCTATAGACTCTGAATCAGTTCTTGTGAATTGGAAGGTAGCTAATGTAACCCCACTTTTTAAAAAAGGAGGAAGAGAGAAAACAGGGAATTATAGACCGGTTAGCCTGGCATTGGTAGTGGGGAAAATGTTGTAATCAATTATTAAAGATGTAATAGCAGCGCAATTGGAAAGCAGTGACAGGATCGGTGCAAGTCAGCATGGATTTATGAAAGGGAAATCATGCTTGACAAATCTTCTAGAATTTTTAGAGGATGTAACTAGTAGAGTGGACAAGGGAGAACCAGTGGATGTGGTGTATTTGGACTTTCAAAATACTTTTGACAAGGTCCAACACAAGAGATTAGTTTGCAAAATTAAAGCACATGGTATTGGGGATTATGTATTGACGTGGATAGAGAACTGGTTGGCAGACAGGAAGCAAAGAGTAGGAATAAACGGGTACTTTTCAGAATGGGAGGCAGTGACTAGTGGGGTACTGCAAGGTTCAGTGATGGGACCCCAGCTATTTACAATATACATTAATGATTTAGACGAAGGAATTGAATGTAATATCTCCAAGTTTGCAGATGACACTAAGCTGGATGGCGGTGTGAGCTGTGAGGAGGTTGTTAAGAGGCTGCAGGATGACTTGGACAGGTTAGGTGAGTAGGCAAATGCATGGCAGATGCAGTATAATGTAGATAAATGTGAGGTTATCCACTTTGGTGGCAAAAACAGGAAGGCAGAATATTATCTGAATGGTGACAGATTAGGAAAAAGGGAGGTGCAACGAGACCTGGGTGTCATGGTACATCAGTCATTGAAAGTTGGCATGCAGGTACAGCAGGCGGTGAAGAAAGCAAATGGTATGTTGGCCTTGAGTATAGGAGCAGGGAGGTCTCACTGCAGTTGTACAGGGCCTTGGTGAGGCCACACCTTGAATATTGTGTACAGTTTTGGTCTCCTAATCTGAGGAAGGACATTCTTGATTTTGAGGGAGTGCAGCGAAGGTTCACCAGTCTGATTCCCAGGATGGCAGGACTGACATATGAAGAAAGATTGGATCGACTGGGCTTATATTCACTGGAATTTAGAAGAATGAGAGGGGATCTCATAGAAACATATAAAATTCTGACAGGATTGGACAGGTTAGATGCAGGAAGAATGTTCCCGATGTTGGGGAAGTCCAGAACCAGGGGTCACAATCTAAGGATAAGGGGTAGGCCATTTAGGATTGAGATGAGGAGAAACTTCTTCACTCAGAGAATTGTGAACCTGTGGAATTCTCTACCACAGAAAGTTGTTGAGGCCAGTTCGTTAGATATATTCAAAAGGGAGTTAGATTTGGCCCTTATGGCTAAAGGGATCAAGGGGTATGGAGAGAAAGCAGGAATGGGGTGTTGCATGATCAGCCATGATCATATTGAATGGTGGTGCAGGCTTGAAGGGCCAAATGGCCTACTCCTGCACCTATTTTTTATGTTTCTATGTTTTTCTATGTTTCTATGAGATAAAGGATGTGGAAATAGGGAAGAAGGGAGGATAAAAGCAATAGGACGAATAGGGAGTAGGACAGGTGTGGAGGAAGTGGAAAGATAGGGATAGACAGTGGAGGAGGAGAGAAGGGGGAAAAAGAAGAAGCAGTTGGAAGGGGAGGGGAGAAGACATCTCCTGGCCTAAGCTTTCCACAGTCTCTAGCTCCTGTTCACTTATGCTGTGTGAATCACCCTGTGCAGATACCTCTATTGCACTATCTATAGCACCCGAGGTTCCGCTTTCTGTGCTGCTGTTTGGAAAGATGGAGTGAATGATATTGCATCTTCATGAGGGTGGTTTTCCTCTGTCTCCACAAGTGCAGAGCACAAGTCATTGTCTGGATCTGGAATGAGGGTAGAGGGCCTGAAAGGATAAGCACCACCTGCCAACGCTGCCTCGAAGTTTGATTGTTTGAGGAGTGAGGAAAGTTACGGAAATAGCAAAACACTCTTTGAACTTGATCTTCATTCCTGCTATCACTGATACTGTGCAGCCTCTCTGCACCAATGATCACCAAGACTGCCTCCTCCATCTGATTCCGGCCGTGTATATGGACTGGCCCGCCCCTGGTTCTGGCCCTCTCCCTGTTGTTGCTCGCCAACTTTTCCTGCAAGAAGAGTGGGAGTGAGTTAGAGTGTGGTTCTGTAAAAGGGTTGTGCAGATGTGTATGACAGCTTCCTATATTGGGAATGTTTTGAGAAAGAGGGGGAGGTGGTAATATGTAACAACATGGTTCCATTACCTAATTATAAGAGGAGCAAAACGGTACAGGACTGACTTAGCACAAGGTCACAGCCAAAATCATTATTATTAACAGCTATAATGAGCAATTAAGATGAAACATTTTCTTGGCTTTAATTTTCATTTAAATTAAGGAAAGCGACAACAAAAATAAAACAGCCAACTAGGCATCCATTAAAACTTCGGTGATATATATTATAAGAAAAAATTTAAAATGTAATAGATATTTATAAATATAGCAATGATTAAGAATGCAGATGTGAAGTAATTATACTGTACTCAATGGTGAACTTACTTCCATTGCATATTAGTGCACAAACTTACTTACATTGGGCTCAATTTTGCCCAAAGCCGTTTTTTGGCGTATTGCCAGAGTTGCACCCATTTTTCTAGGGCACAAGTGTTCCAAAAATAAATGTGCCAGGTTTCCCCGCTCTATTTTCGTTAATTGGTGCCGTGCAGCCTGTCCTGCAGCCTCGGGGGATGGAGCCAAATGTCTGCACCGAAAAAACTATGCGCCCCTTATGCGCATGCGCGAAAGAAAAAGTACGTTTTTGACATGATTCCTGTGGGCACGCGTGCGCAGTACAGCTCCCGGTCTGCAATCGGCCAGTTTTAAAAAGCCAGTTGTGTGTGAGAACCTTGATTGTCATTGGGAAAAATCAGAGCTGCAATGCAAGATGCAATGTGGCACAGGGACCAAGAATTTCTTACAGGATGAAGTGGAGGCCGAGTTACTGTGATTGAGGCCAGATGTCACATGCAGCTCGACAGATTTATTCCAATGAGGAAGTATAATATTAGGCAGTCCCGCGTGTTGAGGATGACTTACATCCACACCAAAAAGTGATGAGTTCACAGGTGTTTCAATGAGGGACCTGACATTCCAGGTCCTGAACTACATCCTGCAGAGTGGAAGATGCCTGTGTGTGAAGTCTTTTAACGTGGGGTGGCCGTTGCACACCAGCCACCAGACGAACTTGAGAGAGCAAGTCTTGGTCCAGTGGCAAGGGTTAACCAAGACAACTGGAGACCAGCTCTACTGCACAGACCTAGTACGCACACAAACTCCGACTGTCCATAGATTGCAGAGTGGGCTGGCCCGTGCTGCACCTTCCCTGGGCCCCGACCCTGCTGTAGCTGTACGCTACACTGCTCCTGGGCCTCTGCCTCGCTGCTGGGTTCCTCGACTCTGACCCCACCGCTCCTAGGCCACGACCCGGCCGCTCCTAGGCCACGACCCCGCCGCTCCCAGGCCACGACCCCGCCGCTCCTAGGCCACGACCCCGCCGCTCCTAGGCCACGACCCCACTGCTCCTAGGCCACGACCCCGCCGCTCCTAGGCCACGACCCCGCCGCTCCTAGGCCACGACCCCGCCGCTCCTAAACCACGACCCCGCCGCTCCTAGGCCACGACCCCGCCGCTCCTAGGCCACGACCCCACCGCTCCTAGGCCACGACCCCGCCGCTCCTAGGCCACGACCCCGCCGCTCCTAAACCACGACCCCGCCGCTCCTAGGCCACGACCCCACTGCTCCTAGGCCACGACCCCGCCGCTCCTAGGCCACGACCCCACCGCTCCTAAACCACGACCCCGCCGCTCCTAGGCCATGACCCCGCCGCTCCTAGGCCACGACCCGGCCGCTCCTAGGCCACGACCCCGCCGCTCCTAGACCACGACCCCGCCGCTCCTAAACCACGACCCCACCGCTCCTAGGCCACGACCCCACTGCTCCTAGGCCACGACCCCACCGCTCCTAGGCCACGACCCCGCCGCTCCTAGGCCACGACCCCGCCGCTCCTAAACCACGACCCCGCCGCTCCTAAACCACGACCCCACCGCTCCTAGGCCACGACCCCGCCGCTCCTAAACCACGACCCCACCGCTCCTAAACCACGACCCCACCGCTCCTAAACCACGACCCCACCGCTCCTAAACCACGACCCCACCGCTCCTAAACCACGACCCCGCCGCTCCTAAACCACGACCCCACCGCTCCTAGGCCACGACCCCGCCGCTCCTAAACCACGACCCCACCGCTCCTAAACCACGACCCCACCGCTCCTAAACCACGACCCCGCCGCTCCTAAACCACGACCCCACCGCTCCTAAACCACGACCCCGCCGCTCCTAAACCACGACCCCTCCGCTCCTAAACCACGACCCCGCCGCTCCTAAACCACGACCCCGCCGCTCCTAGGCCACGACCCCGCCGCTCCTAGGCCACGACCCCTCCGCTCCTAAACCACGACCCCACCGCTCCTAAACCACGACCCCTCCGCTCCTAGGCCACGACCCCACCGCTCCTAAACCACGACCCCTCCGCTCCTAGGCCACGACCCCACCGCTCCTAGGCCACGACCCCTCCGCTCCTAAATCCGACCCCACCGCTCCTAAACCACGACCCCACCGCTCCTAAACCACGACCCCTCCGCTCCTAAACCACGACCCCTCCGCTCCTAAACCACGACCCCTCCGCTCCTAAACCACGACCCCTCCGCTCCTAAACCACGACCCCACTGCTCCTAAATCCGACCCCACCGCTCCTAAACCACGACCCCACCGCTCCTAAACCACGACCCCACCGCTCCTAGGCCACGACCCCTCCGCTCCTAAACCACGACCCCACTGCTCCTAAACCACGACCCCTCCGCTCCTAGGCCACGACCCCTCCGCTCCTAAACCACGACCCCTCCGCTCCTAGGCCACGACCCCACCGCTCCTAAACCACGACCCCACTGCTCCTAAACCACGACCCCACTGCTCCTAAACCACGACCCCACCGCTCCTAAACCACGACCCCTCCGCTCCTAAACCACGACCCCTCCGCTCCTAAACCACGACCCCACCGCTCCTAAACCACGACCCCACTGCTCCTAAATCCGACCCCACCGCTCCTAAACCACGACCCCACCGCTCCTAAACCACGACCCCTCCGCTCCTAAACCACGACCCCACTGCTCCTAAACCACGACCCCTCCGCTCCTAGGCCACGACCCCTCCGCTCCTAAACCACGACCCCGCCGCTCCTAGGCCACGACCCCTCCGCTCCTAAACCACGACCCCTCCGCTCCTAAACCACGACCCCACCGCTCCTAAACCACGACCCCTCCGCTCCTAGGCCACGACCCCACCGCTCCTAAACCACGACCCCACTGCTCCTAAACCACGACCCCTCCGCTCCTAAACCACGACCCCTCCGCTCCTAAACCACGACCCCACCGCTCCTAGGCCACGACCCCACCGCTCCTAGGCCACGACCCCACCGCTCCTAAACCACGACCCCACCGCTCCTAAACCACGACCCCACCGCTCCTAAACCACGACCCCACTGCTCCTAAACCACGACCCCTCCGCTCCTAGGCCACGACCCCTCCGCTCCTAAACCACGACCCCTCCGCTCCTAGGCCACGACCCCACCGCTCCTAAACCACGACCCCTCCGCTCCTAGGCCACGACCCCACCGCTCCTAAACCACGACCCCTCCGCTCCTAGGCCACGACCCCACCGCTCCTAAACCACGACCCCACCGCTCCTAAACCACGACCCCACTGCTCCTAAATCCGACCCCACCGCTCCTAAACCACGACCCCTCCGCTCCTAGGCCACGACCCCACCGCTCCTAGGCCACGACCCCACCGCTCCTAGGCCACGACCCCACCGCTCCTAAATCCGACCCCACTGCTCCTAAATCCGACCCCACCGCTCCTGGGCCCATTGAGGACCATCCTAAAGTCTTTCTTCTGGCACGCAAGTTCATTGTGCCGGCCATTTTGTGCCCATTGTTAAATTTGGCCCCCCCCTCCCATATACCCATTAGGGATTTATTTGCAACACCCACTAGCACATGAACTGCGTCAGACTAAGATTTCATTTAGTTTGATCATTCTGACCTAAACTCAATATGATCTTGCAGTAGAGCAAAATCTCTTTATAACACTAATTGGAAGCACTGCAAAATTATTTGTGAATGTTATAGCAAGGGGCCATCATCCATGTATGACACTCAAACCCACCCATCATATTCTTTCTCCGTGTTTAGCTAGTAAAGCATTTCCATCTTGTATCGAGAGGTAGATTTAACCATCTAGCTACCATTCCATGTATCTCCCATCAACACTAACTTATCCATTGAGACATTGGAATATAGAATAATACAGCACAGAAGGAGGCCATTCAGCCCATTGTGCCTGTGCCAATTCTTTGAAAGAGCTACCCAATTAGTCCCACTCCCCTGCTCTTTCCGCCCAGCATTCTGATTACCGATATATCATGGCCCTGAAATTCTGATGTCCTGGGCCCATACGAAGTTTCTACGGACCTGGGAAGTATCGGAAAAGCCGATTTACAGTGCGCAATACGCATGCGCTGAAAACCAGCATTTCCGATCTGTCAAATTTCTGGTTTGACAGATCCTCCATTTCTCGGGAGCGAGGACACTTGCAGGGCAAGATTTCTGATATTTACGCATATCTTACCCTGCAAATGTCCTTTAAAATCTTGCGCCTGAAAAAGCAGGCATATAGCCTACTTTTACAAGCGTAAGAGTTTAAAAACATAGAAAAAACATGATTAAAATTTAAATTTTAAAAACACATTTATGTTAAAACCCTGCCCACTCAGATAACTTTCTTTTAAACCCTAACCCTAACTTTTTTTTTTAAATCGGGAATTTTTATTAATTTAAAAAACATGTGTAACATTTATTATTTCTATTAGTTTATTGTGTGAAGTGTTTTTTATAGTGTTTGTGCGTTTTGGGATTTTTCTCAACTTATGAATCTCCTATTACTATAAATGAGAAAATACTTAGCTGTGATTGGGTGTCCAGGCACACGTGACTCCTGCGGACGTCCTGACGTGCACGCACTGCGTGTCGTTGGGAGAGGAGGCCCGTGAATCAGAAGTCCCAAAGTGCACAGCAGCTCCAGGTAAGTGCGCAGTTTATTTCTAATTTTTCAGGATTTACCCATGGGAAGCCCTCCGCAGAATTTCAGGGCCATTGTTTTTAATTTGTGACGTTAAAGAATATTTCTTTACTAAACTGCCATTATAAACCAATGATAGAATTTCAGGTGTGCTGCAATTAGTAAAAATATCACCTTTAATTTTACACACGGAAGAAAATATACTCCATTGAAGTGGCATTTTTGGCTGAAGGCATGGAGAAATGTATGCTGGGTTCTGGTGGATATTGCTGGCTTAGGTCCAGAATTTACACTAGAAACAAACAGATAAAAATCAGGGCTGGTATGTACCAGACTAATAAATGGATTCTGTTTAAACCAATCATCATTGATTCACAAGTCATGCATTTTGCAACCTTTTCATTATATATTTTTTCAGCTGCACTAAAATGAGAATAGCCTGGCACCGTCCCAATATAGGCTCCTAATCGTGCCTGTCAATGGAAGTGGGAGTTGCAATCTAAGCTCACGATCTGTGCTGTGCAGTAGCTGGAGTTCGTGTGACACTGTCGGGGACTGGCTATATCTGGCTTCTCTTCCTCTCAAAAGGCAAATGGTGTGTGGCAAGGTGGAGCTAAAGAGAGAGTAAATTGTGGTAAAGATAATGAAAACCATATAGTAAACTAATTTCGGCAAACCTACTTTATATTCCCAATCTGAGGGGTGGTGTAAAACTGATCGACTCAAATAAATATTTGGACTCAATTCCCTCCTGTCCCCCTGATATGGTGCTATCAATATTTGGTTACAATTGCAATTAAACAGAGATGTCTAACCATTTCTGAGAGAATAAATCTGAATGAATATGTATTGCAGAAGGACACTGTAGTTATTAATCAGTATTCATACATTTCTAAATTGTGATACTGCTACTAATAATTGGCAAAAAAATCATGTAGGCCCTGAAATTCCATAGGGATAACATTGAGGTCCCTTTGGAGCTCTGACAGAAGATTGGAAGAAACTCAGAGAAATAGCACAAACAGCTGAAAACAAACATTTACACCGATCCTTTGGGGTTTCTGCCAGTCTCCCAGCAGAGTTTCAGCATCACTCTGGTGGTCGTCCTGTGAAATTTCAGGGCCATAATGTTTGAAGTAACTTGAAAGGAAGGACCACTCTTGCCAAGTTACTAGAGTGTCAAGTTAAAACTGGGTGGCTTGAGCAGAGTTGTTTGCTGTTCCTGTACACCTTCAGTCTGACCCTGTGTCACAGCTTACCCATGGGCCAGTGAGAGATGTAATAAGCTCTCAATCATGCCTAACATTCCGGCTGATGTGAAACTATGAGGAAAGATTTCCTCTGTTTTCAGACTGTAGCTAAATGACAAATGTATTCCTTGTTAAATGTGTTTTACGGTTTCACTACAAATGACACACGGAGGAAATTTGCCCCTTTCCTCCACAAGTTGAGTAAGAAGCGTGTTGGATGTGGGTGTGAAAGTAACCCACTGAATTTCAATGTTCAGGTACAAGTGTAAAAAGGATCAGGGAAGAAAGATATAAAGGGCCCCATGATTATATAATTATAATGAGCGATTACAGTTACATGGATAGATTAGAGAAGCTGAGATTGTTCTCCTTGGAGCAGAGAAGGCTAAGAGGAGATGTGATAAAGGTGTTTAAAATCATGAAGGATTTAGAGAGAGTAAATAAAGTGAAACTATTTCTAATGGCTGAAGGGTTGATAACCAGAGGACACAGATTTAAGGTGATTGGCAAAAGAACTAGAGGTGACAACTTTTTTACGCCACGAGTGGTTAGGATTTGGAATACACTGCCCAATATGGTGATGGATACAGATTCAATAGTATCCTTCAAAATGGAATTGGATAAATACTAGAAGAAGAAAAAATTGCAGGGATATGGGGAAAGAACGGGGGAGTGGGATTAACTGGACTGCTCTTCGACAGAGCCAGCACAGACTCGATGGGCTGAATGGCCTCCTTCAAGGCTGCACTATTCTATGATATGCCCCCCAGCATAAGTCTGTACGTAGAGGAGAGGAGACAAGGGGGATGAAATCGGTTTTGGGCAGTGAAAGGAGCGATAACAAATTGGCAACCTATTTGTCTGCAATGGAAAAGATGGGGTGTAAAACAGGCTGCCGATTCATTAGCACCTGTTTTGCACTACAGCCAAAAAACAATCTCATTGCCAAGGGGAGAGAACTAGAGGAGAAAAAAATAAAGTCCAACACTCCCAAGTTTCAACCGTTGCTTTTAACTGACCACTGAATGTGAGGTTGGGTCTCAACAATAATGAACTCAGAAGTGCAAACCTATCATCGATTTCATTCTAATACTATCCATTTCTCCACTGGCTTTGCTGTGAGCTATAATATCAAGCGATAGTCTGAATCCACACAAAATGCGCATCTTTTGAGTTCATTATTGTCTGAGTGTTATAGTTTAACAGTCTATAAACTTCTTTGCACTCTGGATTTTATTTATGGCTAATTCAGTAATTCAAATTATTTTGTAAACGAAGACATATTTTTTTAATAACCATTTTATTGCATGTATGCAAAAGATGAAAGTTTCATAAACTCAAGCCATAGAACATTGGGGAGCTTTGCAGTTTATCAGAATGAACAGTGTTTCCCATCAAAGGCTGGTGTGGAAATTGATCCTATTCTTTTAAGTGAGCTGGAGTAGGCTTGGGAGCTGGAGCAGCTTAAATAAATATAAGCAATAATTGAAATGCAGTATGAAATTACTGCTGTAAACAACAGACATTCATTATTTTCAACATTTTTATGTGAGTTCTTTAGAAGGGAGGGGTTTGGGGATTGTACGAATGGAACATTTGTTTTCAAAATTAAAATTGTTGATTGATAGAATATTAACAATCGGCGCTGTTTTATTTTATTAAGTAGCTTTATGTATTGAAGATAGGTGGAGAAGGCTGATGGAAACATTCTGCACACCCAGTTATGACCCTTGAGAGAAATGTAAACACCAGAGTACAATAACATGACAGGACACTAATCACATTTGCAAAAACAATATTAAATCTGTCTGTTGTGTTTAGTGTGTTAAAATTTTGCTGTATTGTAATTGTCACTGTAAACAGTTGGCTCGTGGGAGATTAAACAGCATTGATATAAGGTGACTGCTCAGATTATTATTACTTTATTATTACCTGGTATATGTTTATTAAAACAATTTGTCATGCAGAACAGGAGCGGGAATGGGAACATTAAATCCTGATATGTTCAAGCAGAAGAAATGAGTTATGATAAAATTAATGGCACAAAGGCTTAGCCACCACCGTCACAGCGTATAATAACACACTCATTGGTATGATTATTGATCATTTCCTGTTAAGGCTGAGCAATTCGATTATACATTCAGGATTGTTGTAGTAACTACACAGTAATGGATTTTTGCAATGCAATAATTGCGGCCTGTAGATATTGGTATCAGCTTATTAAAAAATGTATTATTCTATATACACGGCCAATATGTTTCTGTTAAGTGTGAACATATTATTCTGCATGGGCAGATAAGGGTTATCTACCTGTGACCCTGCAGTCTGTCCAAGTTCACGGTCTTATATTGTGAAAAGAAAGCTTGACATCCTATAGTAGCAATGTTCTCAGCCCAACCATATGAAATACAATGTTTGTTTCTTTGGCTGTCTGGGATCGAGGTGAAATGAGTTTGGCCAGTCTTGACACACCTACCAGTGAACAGGACTTCATGGGATAAACTGTCCATAATTTGGTACTAATTAATATTAAATTGGCAGTGTGCGAAATGAAAATTGTAAACAAAATGTGGTACCCAATGGTAAGCGTGCAAGGGGAGCGTTACCTTGTGTCTAACCAGAGCTATCTCTGACTTGGACTGGACTACAAGTCAGCCACTCAAAACACCGGCTAAATATGGTAGTTTGTCCAAACCCGGCCAAATGTCATTATTAATGAATCAGCCGAAAATATGGGTCACACGTCGGGTTTAGTGCTTTGTCTTCTTTATGCATTTTTGATTGTGAAAAAGTGACATATTGACCATATTTGGGTTTGTTCTGGCTGCAATAAGCCCAATATTGTTTCCATTATTCCCCCTGTATAATTATTCCTGGGTCTTGCATTTCCTGTGGCTGAGAGGGAAGGTAGACTTCCTGGGACCTTTACCAATATGACTCTCCAGCCAGTCACTAGGTACAGCACAGTGCAATGCAGATTGAAGTTCCCTCTGCTCCCCAAACAATATGCTTTATACCCAACTTTAAAGGAACCGAGGAGACGTTGTCCATTCACCACTCTAACCACCCTGTGGCCTTTCTGAATGAGGCCACCAATAAGTATCAAATTATAATCAATTTTGTGTGTGGGGCCATGCTCAATTGGAACTAGATTGAGACTGTCCAAATTCATTTCACACAGGACTTTTGCAGCTAACTGAAAGAGGATGTTTTCATTCATCAGTTTGGGATGGATTCTAATCCATCTGTGCACACAGCAGTGAAGAGAATGCACTGATGGATTAGAATCATTGCAACATCCTTTTGGAGAACAACTGCATAAAGTGAAACTAGTTCAGCAGTAAATTTCTCGAGATGATAGATCATGGATTTCTATTTGTTCAGTGTCTGTTTCGGATATAAGTTTATTGGTGAAAAATAAAGAAATATGGTTGATCGATTTTCTAGATATCTGATTACTTGAAAATCTGTCTTCTTGAACGCCTTTGATAATGTGATAATGTGATACAGTCAGCAATCCCAGCCATTGAATGACTGTTCATGCATTTAAGAATTTGATATCAAATGCTTCAAACTTGTGGACGGTAGGATCTCGAATAGTGACAGATTTTGTTTGAGTATGCCAGTGATTTAACGGGACTTTAGTGAGGGTGTAACAAACTGAAGTGCAGTTCTGTACTTGCAGGAAATAGAGGTTCTAGCTTCCTTGGTAATCAGGGAATATAGCTAGGGAGGACAATAAATAACAATTGGGCAGTTGTAATCGTATAATTAAATTAGCAAGGGACAATGGGGTTTAGAGTCACTAAAGACTAACGTTTTGTAGCTCGAATGGATGTGAGGAAAAGCTTGCAGCTTTAGCAAAAATATTATATCAAATTAAAATTAAAATAATAAAAGATGAGTTCAAAAAAGGGGTTCTTAATCGAAATGTCTTTTAATGTTTGTTTTTATAATAGCAGATGTTGCTGATGGTGAGGGAAGATGCTGAACTATAATAATAGACATGTTATGCCATGTGGCATACAATACAATATCGTCAGGGTTACAGTGTCGGAACCAGTCAAATTCTACTTTAATTATATGGTTTGCCAGAATTTTTATCAATATTTTAGCGATTGAATTGCAAGAATCTTTGGGAGGGAAATTCTGGAGCGCCCTGTTTTGGGCGTAAACGTTTAAAAGTTTGAAAGTTAGCACCGGGCACGACTGATTTCAAACTTTAAAAAAATACGGCATTTGTGCTCCAAGAAGGAAGTGGAGTGCTAAATCAAGTGCTGCACTTCCTTCCTGGAGCGCAATGGGCAGCAGGTGAGTGGTGAGTGGAGCAGTGCTACACAATGGGCCGTGCAGCGCTGCCATGTTGTAAGGCTCCTTCCCTCCCGCTGCAGGCTCTGCAAAGGAAAGAAAAGTGGCCTGGGAGGTCACTGTACTGTCGTAGCATTGAGTGCTGGTTCTGAGACATGGCGGTACTGTGGAGGGGAAGTCTGAAATTCGTTAACACTTGGAGGGAGGTTGGTGGTTTACACATTGATTCCTGGGGTTGGGTAGAAATGGGACAGAGACCAGAGTATGGCAACACTGTGAAGAAGATCCGGGGTCTGTCAGTTTGCTGAAGTCAATACTGGTAAAGGAGTCTGGCTGCACAGGGGGAGGGCCTTAGGCTCTCGAAGCACCGGGTGCAGCGGGTCCTGTGGTCTGGAAGCACAGGTGGCTGGAGTCCATGAACTGGAAGTATTGAGGGATGTACCAGTGTCTGGGAGTATTGCAGACACTAGGTCCTAATCTCTGTCATCATGGGGGATGGTGGTGATATTCTCATCGCACTGGGAGGGTGAGGACAGGATTATCAGTACTACAAAAAGGAATTCCAGGGTCTCAGAGTATGAAATGTGTGCAGGTGTACAACAGTAATGGGAGAGACAGGCTCAGGAGAATGTGATCCAATCTGCTCTCGTCTGTTCCCAGTCATCAGCTTGAAACCTGGCCTGAAACATGTTTTTGTGCAAAATCCACTGTTAGGATTGGGCCAGATGACATGGCAGCAAAGTAAGAATAAGCTGAGAATGCTCCAGGGGAAGGAGGAAGAGGGGCAAAGAGTTAGCAACAGGTCACCTGCTTTCACACTCTTTGCACAATCTTTCTCACACTCTCTGTCTCTGTCTCTCATTTTTCAGACATTATCATATGTATACTCTGTCTCTGTCTTTCTTTCTGTCTCTCCTTTACTCACTCTTGTTTCTGCTCTCGTTCACGTTATTTTCCTGCCTCTCCGTCTCTGTGCCTTTCTCTTTCCACCCTTCTTTTTCTTTCTTTCTCCTTCTTCTTTTGTCGCTTCCTCCTCTTCTATTTTTCTTTTCTTTTCTGGTTATCTCGCTCTCTTTCTCTCCCCTCTTTTCACTTTCTCTCTTTGTTGGTGTTATGTCTTGAATAAAGAGTCAGGTCAGATCAGATACTGCAAGCTCAACGTAACATGTGACCATAGCCCTTTATTGCAGGTCTCAGAGTGGCTCTCCAGCCTGTGAGGCCTCCTTATATACAGGTGCTCCCAAGGGATTGTGGGATCCCTTGGGACTCCAGGGGATAAGCCCTCTGGTGGTTAGACATGGTATTTACAGATTTACACACATAACAGTCGGGATCTCCTGTTCAGGAGGCAGGTTACTGAAGCGGGGAGCGTGAAAGATGCAGCCAAGGCCACCAAAACACCAGAGGCAGCAGGATGGCCATTGGGAATGGGAGTCTAATTTCCCCTGTTGAATCTTATTAAGGAAAATGAGAATTAACAGATGAATTTATGTAAAATTATCGAACTACTTCTCAATGTGGTGAGTTGGTTAGCAGGACTGCAGGTTGTGTGGAGGCTGAGAAATGAACCAGCGTCAATGCTCCGACATGGGAGTCAGTCACTTGGCAGGAAAGTGGCAATCAGAAGTGTAGCAAATTGAACATAGCGCTGTGTATTGGTAAATTTAGCACACCATAAAAGCGTGACAGACAGGCATGATGTAAAAAAAAAGGATATAAAAGTGTTACAGGAAATAACGGTCGCACGAGCAGGAAGAGTGATCCAAGCCTTTGTCACCTCATTATTCAACTATTCCAATGCTCTCCTGGCTGGTATCTCATCCTCCATAAACCTGAGCTCATCCAAATTTCTGCTGCGGGCATCCTATCCTGCATTCTTCTTCTTTTTTCTTCTTAGGCCGTCCCTCGGAGTCGAGGATGACTTGCTTCCACACTAATATAAATTCTCAGGTGACTGATGAGACCAATGCTGGATCTACAGTCTCTGTCACAAGTGGGGCAGACGGTGGTTGGAGGGACGGGTTGGTGGGGGGCTTGGTTTGCCGCGCGCTCCTTTCGCTGTTTGCGCTTGGCTTCCGCGTGCTCCCGGTGAAGAGACTCGAGGTGCACTGCGCCTTCCCGGATGCTCTTACTCTACTTTGGGCGGTCTTGGGCCAGCGATTCCCAGGTGCCGGTGGGGATGTTGGACTTTTTCAAGGAGGCATTGAGGGTGTCCTTGAAGCATTTCCTCTGCTCATCTGTGACTCGCTTGCTGTGTTATAGCTCTGAGTAGAGCGCTTGTTTTGGGAGTCTAGTATCAGCAGGCAGACGTTGTGGCCACATAAAAGGTTACTGCACAAGATAAAAGTTCACGGGCTAATATATAAGCATGGATAGAGGATTGGCTAACTAACAGAAAACAGAGAGTCGGGATAAATGGTTCATTCTCTGGTTGGCAACCAGTAACTAGTGGGGTGCCGCAGGGATCAGTGCTGGGACCCCAACTATTTACAATCTGTATAAACGACTTGGAAGAAACGACTGAGTGTAACATAACCAAGTTTGCTGATGATACAAAGATGGGAGGAAAAGCAATGTGTGAGGAGGACACAAAAAATCTGCAAAATCACATAGACAGGCTAAGTGAGTGGGCAAAAATTTGGGAGATTGAGTATAATGTTGGAAAGTGTGAAGTCATGCACTTTGGCAGAAAAAATCAAAGAGCAAGTTATTTTTTAAATGGAGAAAGATTGCAAAGTGCTGCAGTACAGCGGGACCTGGAGGTACTTGTGCATGAAACACAAAAGGATAGTATGCAGGTACAGCAAGTGATCAGGAAGGCCAATGGAATCTTGACCTTTATTGCAAAGGGGATGGAGTATAAAAGCAGGGAAGTCTTGCTCCAGTTATACAGGGTATTGGTGAAGCCACACCTGGAATACTGCGTGCAGTTTTGGTTTCCATATTTACAACTGGATATACTTGCTTTGGAGGCAATTCAGCGAAGGTTCACTAGGTTGATTCCGGAGATGAGGGGGTTGACTTATGAGGAAAGGTTGAGTAGGTTGGCCCTCTACTCATTGGAATTCAGAACAATGAGAGGTGATCTTATTGAAACGTATAAGATTATGAGGGGCTTGACAAGGTGGATGTATGAGAGGATGTTTCCACTGATAGGGGAGACTAGAACTAGAAGGTATGATCTTGAATAAGGGGCTGCCCATTTAAAATAGAGATGAGGAGAAATTTCTTCTCTCAGAGGGTTGTTAATCTGTGGAATTCGCTGCCTCAGAGAGCTGTGGAAGCTGGGACATTGAATAAATTTAAGACAGAAATAGACAGTTTCTTAAACGATAAGGAGTTATGGGGAGCGGGCAGGGAAGAACATAAGAACATAAGAACATAAGAATTAGGAACAGGAGTGGGCCATCTAGCCACTCGAGCCTGCTCCACCATTCAAAAAGATCATGGCTGATCTGGCCGTGGACTCAGCTCCACTTACCCGCCCGCTCCCCATAACCCTTAATTCCCTTATTGGTTAAAAATCTATCTATCTGTGATTTGAATACATTCAATGAGCTAGCCTCAACTGCTTCTTTGGGCAGAGAATTCCACAGATTCACAACCCTCTGGGAGAAGAAATTCCTTCTCAACTCGGTTTTAAATTGGCTCCCCAGTATTTTGAGGCTGTGCCCCCTAGTTCTAGTCTCCCGACCAGTGGAAACAACCTCTCTGCCTCGATCTTATCTATCCCTTTCATTATTTTGAATGTTTCTATAAGATCACCCCTCATCCTTCTGAAATCCAACGAGTAAAGACCCAGTCTACTCAATCTATTATCATAAGGTAACCCCCTCATCTCCGGAATCAGCCTAGTGAATCGTCTCTGTACCCCCTCCAAAGCCAGTATGGTGACCAAAACTGCACGCAGTACTCCAGGTGTGGCCTCACCAATACCCTGTACAGTTGCAGCAGGACCTCCCTGCTTTTGTACTCGATCCCTCTCGCAATGAAGGCCAACATTCCATTTGCCTTCCTGATTACCTGCTGCACCTGCAAACTAACTCTTTGGGATTCATGCACAAGGAGCTCCAGGTCCCTCTGCACCGCAGCATGTTGTAATTTCTCCCTATTCAAATAATATTCCCTTTTACTGTTTTTTTTTCCCAAGGTGGATGACCTCACACTTTCCGACATTGTATTCCATCTACCAACCCTTTGCCCATTCGCTTAACCTATCTAAATCTCTTTACAGCCTCTCTGTGTCCTCTACACAACCCGCTTTCCCACTAATCTTTGTGTCATCTGCAAATTTTGTTACACTATACTCTGTCCCCTCTTCCAGGTCATCTATGTATATTGTAAACAGTTGTGGTCCCAGCACCGATCCCTGTGGCACACCACTAACCACTGATTTCCAACCCGAAAAGGACCCATTTTTCCCAACTCTCTGCTTTCCGTTAGCCAGCCAATTCTCTATCCATGCTAATATATTTCCTCTGACTCCGCGTACCTTTATCTTCTGCAGTAACCTTTTGTGTGGCACCTTATCGAATGCCTTTTGGAAATCCAAATACACCACATCCATCGGTACACCTCTATCCACCATGCTCGTTAAATCCTCAAAGAATTCCAGTAAATTAGTTAAACATGATTTCCCCTTCATGAATCCATGTTGCGTCTGCTTGATTGCACTATTCCTATCCAGATGTCCCGCTATTTAAAAACATAGAAACATAGAAACATAGAAAATAGGTGCAGGAGCAGGCCATTCAGCCCTTCTAGCCTGCACCGCCATTCAATGAGTTCATGGCTGAACATGAAACTTCAGTACCCCCTTCCTGCTTTCTCGCCATAACCCTTGATCCCCCGAGTAGTAAGGACTTCATCTAACTCCCTTTTGAATATATTTAGTGAATTGGCCTCAACTACTTTCTGTGGTAGAGAATTCCACAGGTTCACCACTCTCTGGGTGAAGAAGTTTCTCCTCATCTCGGTCCTAAATGGCTTACCCCTTATCCTCAGACTGTGACCCCTGGTTCTGGACTTCCCCAACATTGGGAACATTCTTTCTGCATCTAACCTGTCTAAACCCGTCAGAATTTTAAACGTTTCTATGAGGTCCCCTCTCATTCTTCTGAACTCCAGTGAATACAAGCCCAGTTGATCCAATCTTTCTTGATAGGTCAGTCCCGCCATCCCAGGAATCAGTCTGGTGAACCTTCGCTGCACTCCCTCAATAGCAAGAATGTCCTTCCTCAAGTTAGGAGACCAAAACTGTACACAATACTCCAGATGTGGCCTCACCAAGGCCCTGTACAACTGTAGCAACACCTCCCTGCCCCTGTATTCAAATCCCCTCGCTATGAAGGCCAACATGCCATTTGCTTTCTTAACCGCCTGCTGTACCTGCATGCCAACCTTCAATGACTGATGTACCATGACACCCAGGTCTCGTTGCACCTTCCCTTTTCCTAATCTGTCACCATTCAGATAATAGTCTGTCTCTCTGTTTTTACCACCAAAGTGGATAACCTCACATTTATCCACATTATACTTCATCTGCCATGCATTTGCCCACTCACCTAACCTATCCAAGTCACTCTGCAGCCTAATAGCATCCTCCTCGCAGCTCACACTGCCACCCAACTTAGTATCATCCGCAAATTTGGAGATACTACATTTAATCCCCTCGTCTAAATCATTAATGTACAATGTAAACAGCTGGGGCCCCAGCACAGAACCTTGCGGGACTCCACTAGTCACTGCCTGCCATTCTGAAAAGTACCCGTTTACTCCTACTCTTTGCTTCCTGTCTGACAACCAGTTCTCAATCCACGTCAGCACACTACCCCCAATCCCATGTGCTTTAACTTTGCACATTAATCTCTTGTGTGGGACCTTGTCGAAAGCCTTCTGAAAGTCCAAATATACCACATCAACTGGTTCTCCTTTGTCCACTTTACTGGAAACATCCTCAAAAAATTCCAGAAGATTTGTCAAGCATGATTTCCCTTTCACAAATCCATGCTGACTTGGACCTATCATGTCACCATTTTCCAGATGCACTGCTATGACATCCTTAATAATTGATTCCATCATTTTACCCACTACTGAGGTCAGGCTGACCGGTCTATAATTCCCTGTTTTCTCTCTCCCTCCTTTTTTAAAAAGTGGGGTTACATTGGCTACCCTCCACTCCATAGGAACTGATCCAGAGTCAATGGAATGTTGGAAAGTGACTGTCAATGCATCCGCTATTTCCAAGGCCACCTCCTTAAGTACTCTAGGATGCAGTCCATCAGGCCCTGGGGATTTATCGGCCTTCAATCCCATCAATTTCCCCAACACAATTTCCCGACTAATAAAGAATTCCCTCAGTTCCCCCTCCTTACTAGACCCTCTGACCCCTTTTATATCCGGAAGGTTGTTTGTATCCTCCTTAGTGAATACTGAACCAAAGTACTTGTTCAATTGGTCCGCCATTTCTTTGTTCCCCGTTATGACTTCCCCTGATTCTGACTGCAGGGGACCTACGTTTGTCTTCACCAACCTTTTTCTCTCTCAATGATAGCTTCAAGCATTTACCCCACAACAGATGTTAAACTAACCGGCCTATAGTTACCTGCCTTTTGTCTGCCCCCTTTTTTAAACAGAGGCGTTACATTAGCTGCTTTCCAATCCGCTGGTACCTCCCCAGAGTCCAGAGAATTTTGGTAGATTATAACGAATGCATCTGCTATAACTTCCGCCATCTCTTTTAATACCCTGGGATGCATTTCATCAGGACCAGGGGACTTGTCTACCTTGAGTCCCATTAGCCTGTCCAGCACTACCCCCCTAGTGATAGTGATTGTCTCAAGGTCCTCCCTTCCCACATTCCTGTGACCAGCAATTTTTGGCATGGTTTTTGTGCCTTCCACTGTGAAGACCGAAGCAAAATAATTGTTTAATGTCTCAGCCATTTCCACGTTTCCCATTATTAAATCCCCCTTCTCTTCTTCGTCGAGAGAGGCGGGCGTCGGCGAGAGGGAGCGGCCTATAAGGGCTCAGCAGTCGGGCAGTCCGGGGAGGGAGGCGGGGCTTGTACAGCTCCAGCTGGGAGAGAAAGCAAAAAGAAGTAAAAAGAAATCAAAAGGTGACGTCACAGCCAAGGAGGTAAGTGATTGGCTGGTGATTGGTGAGTAGTTTTTCTTTTTCTTTTTTATATCAGTCAGTAACTTTTAACATTGTTGTTGTCAATTTAAGGGTATCTAAGGGTTAAGTCATGGCAGGAGAGCTCGGTCACGTGATATGCTCCTCCTGTACCATGTGGGAACTCAGGGACGACTCCAGTGTTCCTGACGACTACATGTGCGGGAAGTGTATCTGCCTCCAGCTCCTGACGGACCGCGTTGCGGAGTTGGAGCTGAGGGTGGATTCACTCTGGAGCATCCACGATGCTGAGAATGACATGAGTAGCACATGTAGCGAGTTGGTCTTACCCCACGTGAAGGGTCCACAGCCAGATAGGGAATGGAAGGCCAGCAGGAAGAGCAGTGCAAGGAAGATAGTGCAGGGGTCCCCTGTGGTCATCCCCCTGCAAAACAGATACACTGTTTTGAGTACTGTTGAGGGGGATGACTCATCAGGGGAGGGCAGCAGCAGCAAAGTTCATGGCACCATGGCTGGCTCTGTTGCACAGGAGGGCAGGAAAAAGATTGGGAGAGCGATAGTGATAGGGGATTCAATTGTGAGGGGAATAGATAGGCATTTCTGCGGCCGCAACCGAGACTCCAGGATGATATGTTGCCTCCCTGGTGCAAGGGTCAAGGATATCTCGGAGCATGTGCAGGACATTCTAAAAAGGGAGGGAGAACAACCAGTTGTCATGGTGCACATTGATACCAACGACATAGGTAAAAAAAGGGATGAGGTCTTACAAAATGAATTTAAGGAGCTAGGATCTAAATTAAAAAGTAGGACCTCAAAAGTAGTAATCTCGAGATTGCTACCAGTGCTACGTGCTAGTCAGAGTAGGAATCGCAGGATAGAGCAGATGAATACGTGGCTTGAGCAGTGGTGCAGCAGGGAGGGATTCAAATTCCTGGGGCATTGGGACCGGTTCTGGGGGAGGTGGGACCAGTACAAACCGGACGGTCTGCACCTGGGCAGGACCGGAACCAATGTCCTAGGGGGAGTGTTTGCTAGTGCTGTTGGGGAGGAGTTAAAGTAATATGGCAGGGGGATGGGAACCAATGCTGGGAGACAGAGGGGAACAAAAAGGAGACAAAAGCAAAAGACAGAAAGGAGATGAGGAAAAGTGGAGGGCAGAGAAACCCAAGGCAAAGAACAAAAAGGGCCACTGTACAGCAAAATTCTAAAAGGGCGAAGGATGTTAAAAAAACAAGCCTGAAGGCTTTGTGTCTTAATGCAAGGAGTATCCGCAATAAAGTGGATGAATTAACTGTGCAAATAGATGTTAACAAATATGATGTGATCGGGATTACGGAGACGTGGCTCCAGGATGATCAGGGCTGGGAACTCAACATCCAGGGGTATTCAACATTCAGGAAGGATAGAATAAAAGGAAAAGGAGGTGGGGTAGCATTGCTGGTTAAAGAGGAGATTAATGCAATAGTTAGGAAGGACATCAGCTTGGATGATGTGGAATCTATATGGGTAGAGCTGCAGAACACCAAAGGGCAAAAAAAGTTAGTGGGAGTTGTGTACAGACCTCCAAACAGTAGTAGTGATGTTGGGGAGGGCATCAAACAGGAAATTAGGGGTGCATGCTGATACGTCCTTACTACACAATATAAATGCACACGAGGCCCATGCTTGAGAGAAGGTCAGTGTGTGACCTATCCTTTATTCCTTAGCACTCAAGTGATGAAGGTATGTGGAGCTTCCCCTTTTATACCTGAAGGTCCAGCTTAGGAGTGTCTCCCACCTAGTGGTCAGTGTTCTCACGGTGTACAACTTAGGTCAGTTTATACATGGGTTACATTGCTGGTTGAATACATGACATCACCTCCCCCCCAAAGTCTTATTGGGATCACAGGTTGAGTCTCTCTGGTGGTTTACGCTCCCTTGTAGAGCGCCTGAGTTGGGGCTCCGGTTGTTGGGCGCTGGCCTGAGTGTCTGCTGTTTGCAGTGCCTCAGGCCTGTCCGGACTGCCCACAGTGAATGGGCTCTCCTCCCTTTGGTTCCGGTGCTCGGTCACCTGTGGTGGAGTGAACTCTACATCGTGTTCTTCCTCTGCTTCTTCCATGAGGTTGCTGAACGTCCTTTTTGTTTGATCCACATGTTTGCAGCAGATTTGTCCATTGGTAAGTTTAACTACCAGAATCCTGTTTCCCTCTTTGGCAACCACAGTGCCTGTGAGCCATTTGGGCCCTGCAGCGTAGTTGAGGACAAAAACAGGATCATTTACATCAATACATCGCGCCCTCGCATTCCTGTCATGGTAGTGATATTGTGACTGGCGCCTGCTCTCGACAATTTCTTTCATGGTGGGGTGTATAAGGGAGAATCGGGTTTTGAGCGTCCTTTTCATTAGTAGCTCTGTGGGTGGAACCCCTGTGAGCGAGTGTGGTTGGGATCTATTGGCCAACAGGAGGCGTGATAAGCGGGTTTGTAGGGAACCCCCTTGGAATCTGAGCATCCCCTGTTTGATTATCTGCACTGCTCGTTCTGCCTGGCCGTTTGAGGCCGGCTTGAACGGTGCCGTTCTAACATGGTTAATTCCATTGCCTGCCATGAAGTCCTGGAATTCAGTGCTTGTGAAGCACGGGCCATTGTCGCTGACCAAGACGTCCGGTAGACCGTGGGCGGCGAACATTGCCCGTAGACTTTCTACCGTGGCAGAGGATGTGCTTGAATTTAAAATGTCACACTCGATCCATTTGGAGTAGGCGTCTACTACAACTAAAAATATTTTCCCCATGAAAGGACCTGCATAGTCCACATGGATGCGTGACCAAGGCTTGGTGGGCCATGGCCAGGGGCTAAGGGGGGCTTCCCTGGGCGCATGGCCCAGCTGGGCACACGTGTTGCACCTGCGAACACAAAGTTCCAGATCTGCGTCTATCCCTGGCCACCAAACGTGTGACCTGGCAATTGCCTTCATCGTGACAATGCCCGGGTGCCCATTGTGGAGTTCTCTGATGAACACCTCTCTGCCCATCTGGGGCATGACTACTCAGTTTCCCCACAGTAGGCAATCGGCCTGAATCGAGAGTTCATCCTTGCGCCTGTGAAATGGTTTCAATTTCTCAGGGCATGCCCTGTACGTGGCTGCCCAGTCCCCATTCAGGACACATTTCTTGACAAGAGACAATAGCAGGTCTCTATTTGTCCAGACTTTAATCTGACGGGCTGTCACGGGTGAGCCTTCGCTTCCGAAAGCTTCAACAGCCATGACCATCTCAGCACCATGCTCGGTAGCCCCCTCAGTGGTGGCTAGTGGGAGCCTGCTGAGTGCATCGGCGCAGTTTTCGGTGCCCGGTCTGTGCCGAATTGTGTAGTCATAGGCGGCTAATGTGAGTGCCCACCTCTGTATGCGGGCCGATGCGTTTGCATTTATGGCCTTGTTGTCAGCCAAAAGGGACGTTATGGGTTTGTGATCTGCATCCAGCTCAAATTTCCTGCCAAACAAGTACTGGTGCATTTTCTTTACCGCATATACACATGCGAGCGCCTCCTTTTCTACCATCCCGTAGCCCCTTTCTGCCTGGGACAGACTCCTGGAGGCATAAGCTACCGGCTGTAACTGACCCTTGGCATTGACATGCTGCAACACAAACCCGACCCCATAGGACGATGCATCGCACGTTAACACAAGTTCCTTACATGGGTCATATAGCATTAACAGAGTGTTGGAACATAACAAATTGCGTGCTCTATTAAAAGCCCTTTCCTGGCTGTCCCCCCAGACCCATTCGCGACCTTTGCGTAGGAGCACGTGTAGTGGCTCTAGCAGCGTGCTCAATTTGGGAAGAAAGTTACCAAAATAGTTCAGGAGCCCCAGGAACGAACGCAGCTCCGTCGTATTACGGGGTCTGGGTGCTCTCTGGATCGCTTCCGTCTTGGATGCAGTAGGGCTGATCCCGTCTGCTGCTACCCTCATCCCCAGGAATTCTACCTCTGGAGCTAGGAAGACGCACTTTGCCTTTTTCAGTCGCAGACCTACCCGGTCCAGTCTGCGTAGCACCTCCTCCAGGTTGTGGAGGTGTTCTTCAGTATCGTAACCCATGATGAGGATGTCGTCCTGAAAAACCACCGTCCCTGGAATCGACTTGAGGAGACTTTCCATATTTCGTTGGAAGATTGCGGCGGCCGAGCGAATCCCGAACGGACATCTGTTGTACTCAAACAACCCCTTGTGTGTCGTGATGGTGGTCAGCTTCTTCGACTCACTCACCAGCTCCTGGGTCATGTAAGCTGAGGTCAGGTCCAATTTTGAAAAAAGTTTGCCACCGGATAGCGTCGCAAAGAGGTCCTCCGCTCTCGGTAGCGGGTACTGGTCTTGGAGTGACACCCGATTGATGGTGGCCTTGTAATCGCCACATATCCTGACCGACCCATCCGCCTTGAGCACCGGCACAATCGGGCTCGCCCAGTCACTGAATTCGACTGGCGAGATGATGCCTTCCCTCAACAGGCGGTCCAATTCGCCTTCTATCTTTTCCCGCATCACGTACGGCACCGCTCTGGCCTTGTGGTGTACTGGCCTGGCGTCCGGGTTTATGTGAATCACTACCTTGGCCCCCATGAAAGTACCAATGCCGCGTTGAAATAATGAGTCAAATTTGTCCAGGACCTGTGAGCATGATACTCGCTCCACAGAGGAAATTGCATTGACATCGCCCCATTTCCAGTTCATGACAGCAAGCCAACTCCTCCCCAGTAGTGCGGGACCGTCCCCTGGGACAATCCAGAGTGGCAACCTGTTCTCTGAATCTTTGTGGGTCACGACTACCGTGGCGCTGCCTAGCACCGGAATGATCTGCTTTGTGTAAGTCCGTAGCTGTGCGTCAATCGCCGATAATTTTGGCCTCCTGGCCTTGGATGCCCACAACTTTTCGAACTGTTTGATACCCATCAGGGACTGGCTGGCACCCGTGTCTAACTCCATTGATACTGGGATGTCATTGAGGAGCACTTTCATCATTATCGGTGGCATCCTGGTGTATGAACTGTATACGTGCTCCACATGAACTCGCTGAACTTCACCTTCCAGCGATTTCCCCCAGTGTCCATTTCTGCAATTTCTGCAGGTATTTTTCTCATCTCTGCAAACTCCGGCTGAGTGTGTGCCTCCAAGCCTCCAGCATGAGTTGCGGTTTGAAACAAAAGGTCCCTTGCCAGTCGATCGTCCCTGACTGCCCCTGTTATTGTCCTTGAGTGCACCATTAACAGGTGTTGATGGCCCCATTACTGGCCACATTGTCCCTTGCAATGGCGTGAATCGCTGTTCAGCTTGCCATTGTCTCTGTCGAACTCCGCCTCTGGGTTCGACTACATGTAGGGGCATGCATGACTGCCCTTGTCTGCCTGGAGAACTGTGTGCTGCTTTAACAATGTTGAATCTCTGTCCCAACCATTCCTTAACACAGTACCTCTCGTCTGTTCTGCTAGTGGCCATGCTCGCGTGGTTTAAATCCCAGTTTCTTGTCGCCATTGATACATCCTTACTACACAGTATAAATGCACACGAGGCCCATGCTTGAGAGAAGGTCAGTGTGTGACCTGTCCTTTATTCCATAGCACTCAAGTGATGAAGGTGGGTGGAGCTTCCCCTTTTATACCTGAAGGTCCAGGTTAGGAGTGTCTCCCACCTAGTGGTCAGTGTTCTCACAGTGTACAACTTAGGTCAGTTTATACATGGGTTACAATGCTGGTTGAATACATGACACATGCAATAAAGGTGCAGCAGTTATAATGGGTGACTTTTATATGCACATAGATTGGGCTAGCCAAACTGGAAGCAATGCGGTAGAGGAGGATTTCCTGGAGTGCATAAGGGATGGTTTTCTAGACCAATATGTCGAGGAACCAACTAGGGGGGAGGCCATCTTAGACTGGGTGTTGTGTAATGAGAGAGGATTAATTAGCAATCTCATTGTGCGAGGCCCCTTGGGGAAGAATGACCATAATATGGTGGAATTCTGCATTAGGGTGGAGAATGAAACAGTTAATTCAGAGACCATGGTCCAGAACTTAAAGAAGGGTAACTTTGAAGGTATGAGGCGTGAATTGGCTAGGATAGATTGGCGAATGATACTTAAGAGGTTGACTGTGGATGGGCAATGGCAGACATTTAGAGACCGCATGGATGAACTACAACAATTGTACATCCCTGTCTGGCGTAAAAATAAAAAAGGGAAAGTGGCTCAACTGTGGCTATCAAGGGAAATCAGGGATAGTATTAAAGCCAAGGAAGTGGCATACAAATTGGCCAGAAATAGCAGCGAACCCGGGCACTGGGAGAAATTTAGAACTCAGCAGAGGAGGACAAAGGGTTTGATTAGGGCAGGGAAAATGGAGTACGAGAAGAAGCTTGCAGGGAACATTAAGACGGATTGCAAAAGTTTCTATAGATATGTAAAGAGAAAAAGGTTAGTAAAGACAAACGTAGGTCCCCTACAGTCAGAATCAGCGGAAGTCATAACGGGGAACAAAGAAATGGCAGACCAATTGAACAAGTACTTTGGTTCGGTATTCACTGAGGAGGACACTAACAACCTTCCGGATATAAAAGGGGTCAGAGGGTCGAGTAAGGAGGAGGAACTGAGGGAAATCCTTATTAGTCGGGAAATTGTGTTGGGGAAATTGATAGGATTGAAGGCCGATAAATCCCCAGGGCCTGATGGACTGCATCCCAGAGTACTTAAGGAGGTGGCCTTGGAAATAGCGGATGCATTTTCCAACATTCCATTGACTCTGGATCAGTTCCTATGGAGTGGAGGGTAGCCAATGTAACCCCACTTTTTCAAAAAGGAGGGAGAGAGAAAACAGGGAATTATGGACCGGTCAGCCTGACCTCAGTAGTGGGTAAAATGATGGAATCAATTATTAAGGATGTCATAGCAGCGCATTTGGAAAGAGGTGACATGATAGGTCCAAGTCAACATGGATTTGTGAAAGGGAAATCATGCTTGACAAATCTTCTGGAATTTTTTGAGGATGTTTCCAGTAGAGTGGACAAGGGAGAACCAGTTGATGTGGTATATTTGGACTTTCAGAAGGCTTTCGACAAGGTCCCACACAAGAGATTAATGTGCAAAGTTAAAGCACATGGGATTGGGGGTAGTGTGCTGACATGGATTGAGAACTGGTTGTCAAACAGGAAGCAAAGAGTAGGAGTAAATGGGGACTTTTCAGAATGGCAGGCAGTGACTAGTGGGGTACCGCAGGGTTCTGTGCTGGGGCCTCAGCTGTTTACACTGTACATTAATGATTTAGACGAGGGGATTAAATGTAGTATCTCCAAATTTGCGGATGACACTAAGTTGGGTGGCAGTGTGAGCTGCGAGGAGGATGCTATGAGGCTGCAGAGTGACTTGGATTGGTTAGGTGAGTTCGCAAATGCATGGCAGATGAAGTATAATGTGGATAAATGTGAGGTTATCCACTTTGGTGGTAAAAACAGAGAGACAGACTATTATCTGAATGGTGACAGATTAGGAAAAGGAGAGGTGCAACGAGACCTGGGTGTCATGGTACATCAGTCATTGAAGGTTGGCATGCAGGTACAGCAGGCGGTTAAGAAAGCAAATGGCATGTTGGCCTTCATAGCGAGGGGATTTGAGTACAGGGGCAGGGAGGTGTTGCTACAGTTGTACAGGGCCTTGGTGAGGCCATACCTGGAGTATTGTGTACAGTTTTGGTCTCCTAACTTGAGGAAGGACATTCTTGCTATTGAGGGAGTGCAGCGAAGGTTCACCAGACTGATTCCCGGGATGGTGGGACTGACATATCAAGAAAGACTGGATCAACTGGGCTTGTATTCAGTGGAGTTCAGAAGAATGAGAGGGGACCTCATAGAAACGTTTAAAATTCTGACGGGTTTAGACAGGTTAGATGCAGGAAGAATGTTCCCAATGTTGGGGAAGTCCAGAACCAGGGGTCACAGTCTAAGGATAAGGGGTAAACCATTTAGGACCGAGATGAGGAGAAACTTCTTCACCCAGAGAGTGGTGAACCTGTGGAATTCTCGACCACAGAAAGTAGTTGAGGCCATTTCACTAAATATATTCAAAAGGGAGTTAGATGAAGTCCTTACTACTAGGGGGATCAAGGGGTATGGCGAGAAAGCAGGAATGGGGTACTGAAGTTGCATGTTCAGCCATGAACTCATTGAATGGCGGTGCAGGCTAGAAGGGCCGAATGGCCTACTCCTGCACCTATTTTCTCTGTTTCTATCTTCTAAGGGACCAACATTTACTTTAGTCACTCTCTTCCATTTTATATATCGGTAAAAGCTTTTACTATCTGTTTTTATGTTTTGTGCAAGTTTACTTTCGTAATCTATCTTTCCTTTCTTTATTGCTTTCTTAGTCATTCTTTGCTGTCTTTTAAAATTTTCCCAATCTTCTAGTTTCCCACTAACCTTGGCCACCTTATATGCATTGGTTTTTAATTTGATACTCTCCTTTATTTCCTTGGTTATCCACGGCTGGTTATCCCTTCTCTTACCGCCCTTCTTTTTCACTGGAATATATTTTTGTTGAGCACTATGAAAGAGCTCCTTAAAAGTCCTCCACTGTTCCTCAATTGTGCCATCGTTTAGTCTGTGTTTCCAGTCTACTTTAGCCAACTCTGCCCTCACCCCACTGTAGTCCCCTTTGTTTAAGCATAGTACTCTCGTTTTAGACACTACTTCCTCATCCTCAATCTGTATTACAAATTCAACCATACTGTGATCACTCATTCCGAGAGGATCTTTTACAAGAGATCGTTTATTCTTCCTGTCTCATTACACAGGACCAGATCTAAGATAGCTTGCTCCCTTGTAGGTTCTGTAACATACTGTTCTAAGAAACAATCCCGTATGCATTCTATGAATTCCTCCTCCAGGCTACCCCATGCGATTTGATTTGACCAATCGATATGTAGGTTAAAATCCCCCATGATTACTGCCGTTCCTTTTTCACATGCCTCCATTATTCCCTTTATTATTGCCCGCCCCACCGTGAAGTTATTATTTGGGGGTTTATAAACTACGCCCACCAGTGACTTTTTCCCCTTACTATCTCTAATCTCCACCCACAATGATTCAACATTTTGTTCATTAGAGCCAATATCGTCTCTCACAACTGCCCTGATATCATCCTTTATTAACAGAACTACCCCACCTCCTTTCCCTTCTTGTCTATCTTTCCGAATTGTCAGATACCCCTGTATGTTTAATTCCCAGTCTTGGCCACCCTGCAACCACGTTTCTGTAATGGCCACCAAATCATACCCATTTGTAATGATTTGTGCCGTCAACTCATTTACTTCATTTCGAATGCTGCGTGAGTTTAGGTAGGGTGTTTTAATCCTAGTTTTTGAACCATGATTTTTAGTTTTGACCCCTCCTGCAGCCCCTTTATATTCATACATATTGTCCCTTGCTATCACCTTGTTGTTTTCACTTACCCCAGTGCTAGTCTGCTCTGTTGCCTCCTGCCTTTTACATTCTTTCTTGGGGTCCTGTTCATCTGTGCCCTCACCAACTCTAACTGGCTCAGAGCCCTCTCCTGTTCCGAATACTCCTTGCATTGAGGCACCGAGCTTTCAGACTTGCCTTTTTATTATACTTTGACCCTTTAGAATTTTGCTGTACAGTGGCTCTTTTTGTTTTTTGCCTTGGGTTTCTCTGCCCTCCACTTTTACTCATCACTTTTCTGTCTTTTGCTTCTGTCTCCATTTTATTTCCCTCTGTCTCCCTGCATTGGTTCCCATCCCCCTGCCATATTAGTTTAACTCCTCCCCAACAGCACTAGCAAACACTCCCCCTCGGACATTGGTTCCGGTCCTGCCCAGGTGCAGACCGTCCGGTTTGTACTGGTCCCACCTCCCCCAGAACCGGTTCCAATGCCCCAGGAATTTGAATCCCTCCCTGCTGCACCACTGCTCAAGCCACGTATTCATCTGCACTATCCTACGATTCCTACTCTGACTATCACGTGGCACTGGTAGCAATCCCGAGATTACTACTTTTGAGGTCCTACTTTTTAATTTGTCTTACAGATGTTTAATGTAAGGTCCATACTCTCGTACGCTTCAGTGAAGGTGTTGATTATGGTTTGGAGTTCGACCTCCGAGTGTACGCAAATGCAAGCGCCGCCTGCGTACTGTAATTCAATGACAGAGGATGGGACGACCTTGGATCTGGACTGGAGGCAACGAGGTTGAATAATTTGCCATTATTCTGTAGATTAGCTCCACTCCAGTGGGCAGCTTATTGAAGGTGAGATGGAGCATTGCAGCAAGGAAGATCGTGATGACACAGCCTTGCTTGACCCCGGTCCGCACGTGTATTGTGTCTGTGGTGGATCCGTTGGTCAGGATCACTGCTTTGCATGTCATCATGGAGCAGGCGTGGTTGTCGGCTAGCTGCTGGACTTCCTGCACTTTTTCCACCCACTATCTGTTCTTTAGGTCAGGAGTTTTATGTTGGACCTTGGCTGCTTTCTTGCTCTCGAATTTTGATGCTGTTTCCAGTTCATCCACAGGCATCCTATCCTATTAAGTCCCATCATTCCTGTCTTTGCTGTATTAGCTCCGGGTTCCCTAATTTGAAAAAATTGCATCCTCATTTTCAAATCCCTTTGCAGCCTTGCTCCTCCATATCTCTGTAACCTTCCCCAGACCTACACCCCTCCGCAAACGCTGCGCTGCTCCCACTCTGGCCTCTTGTGCATCCCAAAATCCCTTTGTCCCTCTATTAGCGGTCCTGCCTTCAGCCATCTAGGCCCTAAACTCAAGAATTCCCTCCCTACACCTCTCAACCTCTCCACCTCCCTCTACTCTTTTAAGACCCTTTTTATAATCTATTTCTGACCAAGCTTTTAGCCACTCCTCCTAAAATCTCCTCCTTTGATGTCGAGTTTTGTCTGATTATGTTTTCGTGAAGCACTTTGGGATGTCTTTCTACGTTAAAGGTGCAAGATAAAAGGAAGTCATTGTTATTTTGAAAGAAAAGAGACTGAATGTCAAGACGATCAATTCTTGTCAACTCCTGAGTTGCATTTAGGAAGTTAACTCCAACATTTAGGCCTGGTTCAGGTTCATTTACCGTTTAGTTTTGGATTTCTTGTACATCCCTTTAAAATGAAAAGAAAAGCATTAGTGCAATTGCCTCAGTTGGATTTCAGCAGAAAGGTCTGTAAACCTGCTTTCATGCTTTTACCAATAGGTAAAAATGAACAGGGTTTAACTTCTGCTGTGACTCTGCACTCCAGGGAAATCAGAGCCAGCTCCAAGCAAATGTGAGGAAGCACTCACAGCACTAATCTAAAAAAAATTATTTTATACAAAGTCATTTTTTCCCTGTCTCCAAACAATAGCACTGCCATCTTAAATACACTTCTCAATTAGCACAAGCAAAACACAGGAAATGCATTTAAAATGTTGCTTTGTCTGCTCTACTGGGCAGTTAAGTGCAGGGTTCTTAGATAAAGTCCTTTTTACATTCCCTAGTGAGTAGCTATGCAAGAGAAACCAAGAAGGTCCCAGGTTCTATCTGTGGTCCAGGCTGAGTTAGCTGATTTCAGCCTCGGCAGGCAGCAGAGTTGCTACAATTGGCTTCATCCAATAAGAGGAAGGAAAAACCGACCAGACTTTCTATTTCTGATCGCCATCCGGTGACCTCTGCATTGCATGGCTATCAGGGGAGGAAAGGATTTGTTTTGGTTGGTTTGCCCCGGCAGTTACATAGCATGATGCTGTTCACAGTCCAGCCACCTACTAGATGCCATCTGTAGAATCGGACATCAGCAAGGAGCCGATTTACAGCAAGGCCTCCGCCTGCCCAAAGTGCCGCCGATGGCCGCCGGGGTAACGGACGGTACTTTGGGCGGGATATTCATGAAGAAGGTCCCTCGAAGGTCGGCGGGCAGTAAATCAATAACGTAAGCCACCGATCTGGGCGGCAGCGGGCGGGAGGTTGCATTCTCGACGGCAGAGGCGCTTGTCGCCCAAGTGTCACCGAGGATGGAGTCGGGCCCACGGAGGGTCGAAGACCTGAAAATAAAAATCACAAAATAAAAAATACAAAAACTATCCGAAGACCTTCAGCGGACCCCACGCAGGTAAGTCACGGTGGAAATGTTTTTTTAAA
The DNA here is from genome assembly GCF_044704955.1 of Pristiophorus japonicus. Classification (NCBI taxonomy): domain Eukaryota; kingdom Metazoa; phylum Chordata; class Chondrichthyes; family Pristiophoridae; genus Pristiophorus; species Pristiophorus japonicus. Next base: position 184,651,677 of record NC_091990.1, on the reverse strand, counting down.
TGTTCACTTACCTTTTTTTAGGTTTTGCAGCCAGCGGTCCGCCCCCCCCGTTCTGCTCCGACTCCCGCCCGCAGGAATCTGGGAGCTCGGCGGGCGGGAGCTCAGTTACGCCACTCGGCCGTCTGCTAACGTCAGCGGGCAGTTCCTGGCGGCTCTCCCCTCCCGCCCGCCCCAGCCCGCCCCGAATGTGGCACTGGGCGGGTCTGTCGCAGGAATGTCAGCGGGGGCGGGCGGGGGCGGGCGGGGGCTGCTGAATTCCGGCCCCATTGTCTTCAGGAACAGAAAGGAGGGGTGGAGAGAAAATTAGTGAGAACCTTGGGCTGGAAACAACAAACATTTACATCTTAAAGGAGAGCTGTGCCCTAAATTTAAAAATAAAATAATTTCAGTGGTTCACGTAAAAATAAAATCCTTTGGCAACTGTGTTAGCTATGTGCTGATGTATTATGGGAGAATCGCGATGCTTTCTGGCAATTGTGATATCATTGACTATGGCTGGTTTCATCTTCATGAACAAATTGCTTCTTTAATGTAATAACTTTTTGGAACCCCAAAAAAGAGCAGCACAATTTTTGTTACAAACCTTGGAAGCATGTTGCAAATGATTAACTCACAATGACGTGCAGATGATTTGAAGAATGTTTTTGACAAAAGATGTAAGTTGTTACAAAAACAGACCCTTTATCCATAAACATGCTCTTCACTTAAGAGGTATAAATTAAGCAGAATTTACATAAGGATTGCTGCTGTAAACCAATTATATCTATAAGAATTCTTGTTAAAGGAATACTCTTGATAAGTGAATAATGGCTTGTTAGGAAGGGTTATTCTCTTAGTAGGAGCTGCACATCCTATAACATTAATGAAATTCTCCCAGTTAAATATACAAGAAGCTATTCTAATACAGATGCCAAGGGCTCTTTTATTAAACTAAAAGTGTGAAACTCGCTCCTGTGTTAATGCAGCAGTCTAATGATCGGATATTATTTCATTTCTTGATGGATTATTAACCCTGAAGTGCTACTTAAATCATCAACAAGATATGAATGGAAAGATAGAGGTTCCATGACATGCACAATACTCCTCTGTCTAACATGATTTCTTTTTGCTTTTCGAAGGCACAATAATCTATTCCCCAAGTGCTCACAATTACTGGCAATTCTAGATTGTTTCATTTACTTTAAAACTCTGTTCAATAATAACAATAAAACACATTCTACCAAATGAAACAGAAAAGCAATTATACAATGCAGCACTCTAGCAATTTGTTTAAAAGTTTTTTTCTTTATTCACATGGGCACAATATTTAATGGTAATTTCCAAGATATTAATGCATATTCTTACCTCGCTTTTCTATCCCTTCACTTCCCCTGTATAGCTTTATCTTTAATGAGAAGAGCTGATAGAGGTTTCGGGAATTCCTTGCTGAGTTACTTGCCCTCTGGCCCACTCGAACACCAATACATAATTATTTGGGGGTGCTGGGGGAAAGTATTCCTCCAAAACTAACTTTAAGGGTGCAGTTCACCTTTGGCTCGTTGTCATCTGCCCAGCAACACCGTAGTGCCAGATTCCTGCAATGCCCAATCGCAAATGGAACTTCAGTAGGAACTTGCTGATTGACTGTTTGCTTTTTTCACATACAGCTATTAATGATTAAGAAGTTTGCAGAAGATACTAAAATCGGCCATGTGGTTGATATTGAAGAAGAAAGCTGTGGACTGCAGGAACATATCAATCAACTGGTCAGGTGAGCGAAATAGTGGCAAATGGAATGTAATCCAGAGAAGTGTGAGGTAATACATTTTGGGAGAGCTAATAAGGAAAGGGAAAACACATTAAATGGTCGGACATTGAGAAGTGTAGAGAAACAGAGAGACCTGGGAGTGCAGGTCCACAGATCCCTGAAAGTAGCAGGCCAGGTAGATAAGGTGGTTAAGAAGGCATACGGAATGTTTGCCTTTATTAGCTGAGGCATAGAATACAAGAGCAGGGAGGTTATGCTTGAACTGTATAAAACACTGGTTAGGCCGCAGCTGGAGTACTGCGTGCAGTTCTGGTCACCGCATTGCAGGAAGGACGTGATTGCACTGGAGAGGGTACAGAGGAGATTTACGAGGATGTTGCCAGGAGTGGAAAATTTAAGCTGTGAGGAAAGATTAGATAGGATGGATTTGTTTTCATTGGAACAGAGGAGGCTGAGGGGAGACCTCATTGAGGTGTACAAAATTATGAGGGGCCTAGATATAGTGGATGGAAAGGGCTTATTTCCCTCAGCAGAGGGCTCAACAACAAGGGGACATAAATTTAAAGTCATTGGTAGAAAGTTTAGAGGAGATTTGAGGGGAAATTTCTTTATACATAGGGTGGTGGGGGTCTGGAACTCACTGCCTGAAAGGGTGGTAGAGGCAGAAACCCTCAGCACATTTAAAAAGTACTTGGATGTGCACTTGAAGTGCCGTAACCTACAGGGCTACGGACCGGGAGCTGGAAAGTGGGATTAGGCTGCATAGCCTCTTAAGAGCATAAGAAATAGGAGCAGGAGTAGGTCATTTTGCCCCTCGAGCCTGCTCCGTCATTCAATAAGATCATGGTTGATCTCTTGTTGGAGGGCATGGACACGATGGGCCGAAATGGCCTCCTTTTGTGCTGTAAACTTCTATGATTCTATGATTCTATGAGAGTGCAGTAATGTAGAAGTTAGAGAGTGAGGTAATGTATTGTCAGAGGGTGCGGTGATGTACATAAGAACACAAGAAATAGGAGCAGGAGTAGGCCACCTGGCCCTTGAGCCTGCTCCGCCATTTAATAAGATCATGACTGATCTGATCATGGACTCAGCTCCACTTACCTGCCTGCTCCCCATAACCCTTTATTCTCTTAGCGATCAAAAATCTGTATCTCCACCTTAAATATATTCAATGACCCCAGCCTCCACACCTCTCTGGGGCAGAGAATTCCACAGATTTACTGTGTGGTAAAGTACAGGTTAGATGCTACGGTAATGAATGGTTAGCGGGTACGGTGATGTAGAGGTTAGAGGGTGCGGTAATGTATTGTTAGAGGGTGCGTTTATGTATGGTTACAGGGTACAGTAATGTAGAGGTTAGAGGGTTCGGTAATGTATGGTTAGAGAGTGCGGTGATGTATGGTTAGAGGGTATGGTAATGTTGAGGTTAGAGGATAAGGTAATGTAGAGGTTTGAGGGTGAGGTAATGTAGTGGTTAGAGGGTACGGTAATGTTTGGTTAAAGGGTGAGTTAATGTGTACGTTTAGAGGATGCAATAAGGTAGAGGTTTGTGAGTGCAGTAACGTATGGTTAGAGGCTGTGGTAATGGATGGTTAGAGGGTGCGATAAGGTAGAGGTTAGAGGGTATGCTAATGTACATAAGAACATAAGAAATAGGAGCGGCGAACGGCTATTTGGGCCCTCGAACCTGTTCTGCCATTCAATAAGATCATGGCTGATCAGATCTTGGCCTCAGCTCCACTTCCCTGCCCTCTCCCCATAACTTTTGACTCACTTATCCTTCAAAAATCTATCTACCTCCACCTTGAATATGTTCAATTCCCAGCCTCAACAGTTCTCTGGGGTAGAAAATGCCAAAGATTCACGGCCCTCTGAGAGAATAAATTCTTCCTCATTTCTGTTTTAAATGGGCGGCCTCTTATTCTGAGACAATGGGCTAGAACTTCCATTTTTGTGCTTATCGCCCAAAAATCGGCATTATTTCCAACGTGGGTGGCAATAAAGGGTTTTCAGATCATCGGCTTCTTGGCCATTCTCGAAACACCTAATCTCCATTTTTGAAAATGGGCGTTACCACAAGCGATATGAAATGGCCGTTAGTGTTAAATTTTTTTGACCTTCTGACATAAAGTGTGGCCATCCTTAGCAGCGGCATGGCAACACTCGATTCCCGTGATTCAGGAGGTCAGGGGTCATCATGTCATACGCAGAAGAGGTAGACAGATAGAGAGGGAGCTGAGAGGGACTGAAGGCGTGTGTGGGTGTGGTGTGTGCTTGTCTGGTTGTTGTGGGAGGCACGACGGAGATTCACCAGCAGCAAAAAGCCCACTAAGCACCAAGAACATAGTTGGCACCGAGTTTTTGTCCAACAAATAAGATATAACATGGAAGGGAAGGAGGCCCTGGAGCTGTTAGCCAGGAACACTGGTGGCAGAGGGCTCCCTGTGGTCCCGGAGCGTGGCACTGCACCCCAAGGTGCCACACCCCCATTGCCAATCACACATGAGAGCCAGCAGCAACATCTTGCTTCTGACTCGGAGCATGTTCCCACCTCGGGACCATCCTCTCCCGTATCCGTCCAAGCAGCGGTTCGGCCATCACTCGCGCCCCCACCCCCCCTAACCAATGAAGCATCGCCTGAGGACCTCCTCGGCCAGGCGGCTTAGAGTCAGAAGACGAAGAGGTAGAGGTGGGGAGAAGAAGCGGGGGTGGGGGGGCGGGGGGTGAGGGTTGGGTTTGTACAGAAATACCGATGATTTCAGACTAATGTTCAGTTTAAATGTTTTTTATTTAACAAAACCTTGTAGCGCATTGGCTGAGATAGCTGCACCGTTACACGCTGGTGATTCCTTAACATCAAAGGGTATAATTACACTTAACTTCAATCAACTTAAACTTTAACTGTCACCAAGATGATGCCTACCATTCATGTAGGACCTGCACATCCAGCAGTGTGTCAGCCTTGTAAATAACACCACGGGCCCTTTCATGTGGTCTACAGGGGGGCGGGGGCATGGCTTCAGCATCAGCCTGATTGTCTGGGCCGAGGTCAGCATCCGCCTCCTCCTCTTCCTCTCTCTGGTGAGTGGACTGTCAGACTCATCAGGCAATTCCTGTCCCCTCCTGATAGCCAAGTTGTGCAGCATGGAGCACACCACCACGAATTGAGCTACCTGCTCAGGGTGGTATTGGAGCTCGCCTCCTGAATGGTCCAGGCATCTAAAGCGCTGCTTCAGCACTCCTATGGTTTTCTCCACGATATTGCGAGTTGCTCTGTGGCTCTCGTTGTATCGCCTCTCGGTCTCGGTGTGGGTGTCACGCAGGGGAGTCATCAGCCAGGTGGCGAGGCCATATCCTTTGTCACCAAGCATCCAGCATCGACCTTGTGGCTGATTGTTAAACAAGTCAGATACAGTGCTCTCACACAGGATGTGAGCATCATGGATGCTGCCCAGAAATTGAGCATTCACTACCAGTATAATTTGCTGGGGGTCGACAACCAGTTGGACATTCTGGGAGTGGAATCCCCTGCGATTCCTGAAAACCTCTGCATCCTGAAAAGGTGCCCGCATCGCGATGTGCGTACAGTCTATTGCCCTCTGCACCTTGGGGAAGTTTGCAATTCTGGAGAATCCTAGAGCCCTCTCACTCTGTGCCTCTCTGGTCATAGGGAAGCTGATCAAGTCCTTACTGCGTGCATACATGGCTTCAGTGACCTGTCTAATGCAGCGATGTGTGGTACGCTGAGACAGTCCGCAAATATCTCCAGCTGTGGCCTGAAAAGAACCCGAGGCGTAGAACGACAGCGCTGCAGTGACTTTGACCTCGACGGACAGTGCAGTACTGATGGTGCTGGCAGGCTGCAGGTCTGTCCTTATCAGCTGGCATACCTCAGTGATAACCCCTTTGTGGAAGCATAGTCTCCGAAGGCAGGTGGTGTCGGGCAAGTCGAGGTAAGAATGCTTCTCCTTGCGAGGGTGTAACGTCTGGTCCTCCTCATTAATCTGTCACGTCTTACATTGGGCACATAATACAGTGGAGAGTACCTTCGGCGATCTCTAGTCTGCTGCATGTAATTGGTCACCAAGAGAAGGTGAGAAAGGACAGGCCCCATTACAGTAGTTCGCTGTTTTCCACCGATTGGTCACAAAGAAGGAATGTCCTGATGAAGACACCTATTCAATTCCAATCGGTCACAGAATGGTCAAGATGTTTGTAGAGATGTTCACATCAACTCCAACGACCTGCAGAGTACATCCGAACTCCCCCGAGGTTGAAGTACAGCAGCCTTTTGAATGAAGCGACCTGCGATTTTAAAAATGGCAGCCACACTGCTGGCGTTAGTTCTGGTTAGTTCCACTTTTCTGGGCGGTTTTATGGCCGAGCGATATTGTGGGCGATGTGTGCGAGGTGGTGAAAGTGACGCTGGGCGATCTCCTGGGCGTTAGTTTCGCCAAATGTGCTCTTTACGACAAAAAAAAGTGGCCGAGCGATATTATTGAATCTCGGCCTTAATTCTGTGTGGAAAGTAACGCTGGGCGATATTATGGCCGTTGATTTCGCCCATTCTGAAGATTCTGCCCCAAAAAAGTCGGCGGGCGGTAATATTTTTTCTCGCCGTTAAGCACATGGGGAAAGTAACGCTTGCCGATAAGTTTCCTCAAAATGCCCGTCAGTTTCCATTTTGTGCCAAAATGGCCGATATATGGGCGTTCAGCATGCAAAAAAAAGTGGAGGTTCTAGCCCCATGCCCACTAGTTCTAGGTTCTCCCACAGGAGGAAACATTGTCTCTGCATCCAATCTGTCAAGCCTCTTCAGAATCTTATACATTTCAATAAGATCCCCTCTCATTCTTCTAAACTCCAATGAATATAGGTCCAACCTGGACAGTCTTTCTTCATATGACAACCCCTTCATAAGAACATAAGAAATAGGAACAGGAGAAGGGCACACGGCCCCTCGAGCCTGCTCCGCCATTCTGCTCAACCTTTCTTCATAACTCAACCCCTTCATCTCAGGAATCAACCTCGTGAACCTTCTCTGAACTGCCTCCATTGCAAGTATATCACTCCTTAAATAAGGAGACCAATACTGTATGCAGTACCCCAGGTGTGGTCTCACCAACGCCCTGTACAGTTGCAGCAGGGCTTCCTTACTTTTATGCTCCATCCCCCTTGCAATAAAGGCCAACATTCCATTTGCTTTCCTAATTAGTTGCTGTACCTGCATGCTAACATTTTGAGTTTCGTGTACAAGGACCCCCAGATCCCTTGATATCACAGCATTTTGTAATCTCTCCCCATTTAAATAATAATTTGCTTTTTTATTTTTCCTACCAAAGTGAATAACCTCACATTTTCCCATATTATACTCCCATCTGCCAAATTTTTGCCCTGGAGTGTACGGCAATGTAGAGATTAGAGGGTATGGTAACGTAGTGGTTAGAGGGTGCAGTAGTGTAGTTGTTAGATGGTACGGTAATGATATGGTTAGAGGGTACGGTAATGTAGAGGTTAGAGAGTGCGGTAATTTAGTGGTTAGAGGGTGCGGTAATGTATGGTTAGAGGGTACGGTAATGTAGAGGTTAGAGGGGTGCGGTAATGTATGGTTAGGGGGTGCGGTAAGTAGAGGTTAGAGGGTTGTAAGAATAAAAGTGTTTAGTAATGACAAAATTGATTCTGTATATATACAAATGTTAAAAGTGTAGATTATACAGAAAGACAGTTTTGAAAGAGACAAAATTGAAGCTCACAGACTTCCAGCATGTTGTTTGTATATTGTGTTAATTGGAAAGCCATTGACCTAATCAAGGTATGGCACCAGGTCCTCCAGACTGACACATGTGTGAGGGAGTCAATAAGGAACTGCCCTGGAACCAAGACCCAATCCTGGAGCTTTCTGAGAAACAATGAACTTAAGGGATATAAAAACGCAAGCACAAAGATTGTTCTCTCTTCTTCTTCTATCCTGAGCACACGGCAAACCACCCGCTCAAGACCAGCCAAAACAGCAGGCCGTGTGCTCAGCCAGCCAGAGGAAAGTGATGTATACCTTTTTATAAATCATTGTTGGAACAGTGTATCTGTTGTAACTAAGTCGATCCGTAGGATAGCTGATGACTGCTGATCGATGTGCATGTATGTGTGTTTAATAAACTGTTCCAAATTGTTTTAAAAGAATCGGTCTCACTGTCAATTTTATGCCAGAGATTTAGACATCTTACAGGGTGCAGCAGTGTCGAGGTTACAGGGTGCGGTAGTGTAGTGGTTAGAATTGTGAGCTCCCAGGTCTGGCGTAGTATAGTGCTCAATTTTCCCCAGTATTTGCACTGTTTTTTTTGGTGCAGGCTGCTTTTTCTGGCATATCTTAAAAATCCCCAGTTTCCTCAATCAATTTGCACAAATGTAACTCAGTTATGAATTTTTTACGTCAGGTTTTTTTTCAGCCAAAGGGGGCGTAACCAGCCACCTTCGCCACTTTTGGCCATATAGGGAAGTTTGGCCAGCTGCGAGTTACTCCAGTTCTGATTAGGCCAGCGTATGTGGCCTGTCCTGAAAAACCTTCCCTAGAGTTAAGGGAATCGGCGTAGGTGAGGAAAGCGGTGCAGCAGATGGCCGGATGCACTGAAAGAATTGAAAGAGAGAGAGGGAGAGAGAGGGACCCGAGCCAGCAACTGAGAAGACCGCACTGCCTTTGGGCGGGGTTGGAGGTAAGTTGCTGCTATGTGTTTTTCAATTCTTTTAATGTGTTGTGAGCTGGCTGAATGTTTCACTTTGCAGCCTCAGCTCGCATTGTGTCCCTGGTTACCATGGCAACCCGATCTTTTTTGGTGCAGATCAAGGCTCCACCCCCAAAACTAAAGGTCGGGTTAGGCCACGCCAAACTGAAGAGATGCAACGGGGAAACTTACAACACTTTTTTTGGCCTACTTGGGCCCCAAAGAATCGGGTATAACTCTTCAAGTACGCCAAAAAAATGCTTTGGCGAAAATTGAGCCCATAAAGAGCAAAGTTTGCTCGACTCTGCCCCAACAATTATCCTCAGCCCCTACTGAAGCAATGTGACAGTTCCATTTCCAACACTGGTCATCTTTGTGGCCCCTCTGTGTGAGACTGCCAGTCTTGTACTCTGACAAAAGTAGAACTGCATTTAACATTTCACATGCAGCCAACACACAGAGGCGACTTTAACACTTTGGTCTGGATTGAATTTGGACCCCGGTTTCAGAGATGCAAAATCAGTGTCTAGCTCAGTGCCTCATCAAGGCCCCCAAAATACTTACAAAGTTACTTTTTTTTAAAATCAAATCTATTCTTTTCTTCCTATTATTTAACACTGCACCAAATTATATATATTTTTTAGAAAAAATGCAACAGGTAGTATTTTTGATTTCAGACACTTAACTGTACAATGAAATGGCCATGTACCTCCCATTTTTAAAAATATCTTGCTAAGTAAAATATAGTATAACCCCCATTTGTCATTAAATTTATAATAAATGGCCCCTGTGCTTTGATTCAGCACATTGGCCTGTGGCCTCAATACTTAATTAGCAGAAGACTTGTTTATTATCTTCCAGACCGCTGATAAATGGATGTTATTGTTTAACTAAAAGTGTTAAAATTCTCCTATCATGTGAAAGAATCCAAACCAGTGTCTCTCCCTTTAACTTACTCCATCATCAGTATCATCCATCCAATTAATGCACAATGCTGTTTCCAGAATACAGCCAATTCCTTGTGATAATATCTTCTTGAAGTCTAATGGATGTTTTTGCGTAAGTAAAAGGGCAACAAAAGAAAAAGTTTAATTTTAGTGCCCTTCAAGTGATGTTGAAGTGGTCTCCAGGCACCCAATCGCCTCATGCATAAGTGTGCTTCACTTGCTAAGGGAATTTTAACTCACTGTCTCTAACCAGCCCCCCTAAGGAAGGCACAAAATAATGGGCAAATGGACTCCACAGCTCCATTTCAGCCTTGTTCGATGCATTTAAAGCTTTAGTCTCCAAGCATAAATCTTTAGGGCATGCTACAGTAGACAAAAGGAAAGAACATTTGTAAATTCCCTTTGGATACTGAAGATTGCTGTTCAGGTTATTGAAAAGTTGTGTACCTTGTTTTTCCCCCGTGTGTTACTAAAAGGCAAGAACCGCACTGAAATTGTAAAACAAAAATGTCAAGTTCCTAGCTGTATTGTAGCTTCTGTAAGAATAAAAATGTTTAGTAATGATAACATTGATTCTGTAAGTATAAATGTTAAAAGTGTAGATTATATGGAAAGGCTGCAGTGTTTAAAAAAAAACAAAATTGGTGACATCCCCAAGTTCATGTCTGCATGGCTTTGAAACTCACCAAATTAGAAAAGATGTTGATTGGAAAGCCATTAACCTAATAAAGCAATGGCACCGGCCCTCCAGACAGACACATGTATGAGGAGCAGCCAATCAGGAACGGCCCTGGAAATAATACCCAATCCTGAGGCTTTCTGAGAAACAATGGCCGTAAGGGGTATAATAATCCAAGCAAGGATTACTGGGTCTCTCTTCTCCTTAGCACACGGCAAAAGCAGGACCTCCCCTTACAGACAAAGGAGCAGGCCCTGTGCTTTGCCAGAGGGAAGTGACATGTACCTTTTTAAACCTTTTTTATTGTAACATCATTGTATCTGTTGCAATTAAGTAGAGTCCATAGGATACCAATAGACTGCTGTTGTGTTCAATAGACGTGCATGTGTGTGTGTTAATAAACTATTCCAAATTGTTTTAAAAGAATCGGTGTCGCTGTCAATTTAATGCCAGAGATTTAGAAATCTTACACTTCTGAGATGACAAAAGTTGCGTACAAAACCAAAGCGGGTGAGGATGTAAAAAAGCAGCTATCTGGGAGTATAGAAGGATGGGAACAGAATTCAGGAGGATTCTGATTATCTTATAAAATATAAAAGCGGTCCATGTGATTATTAATCTCTTGGGGATCTGCTATTGCTATCCTAAAGTTCTGGTCACTGTTTTGTATTGGCTATAAGATAGTGGAGGTTTTCAAGTCGGATTGATAGTTGGTTTACTGATGCCTTCTGCTGGCTGCACCCACTGAGTATCTGTGCACTATGGGAGTCATTTCCTGAGTCCCCACTGGTCGCAGGAAGCCGCCTGTGTATATCAGAACATTTATAACACATGCTGGTAGTGAGGTCCCCTATCACCAACATGCACTTGTAAAATTCCCTCTTCCTAGAACGAAGAGTTTGTAGGAATAATGCATACGTTTCTGATACTATCTTCAATGCCTCACACTTACTAAAAACTGCGCTCTTGATTTCCAGTGTGTAAATGCAAATCACTAAATAAAGTGTAGCTTCTTTAATTCACTGGATTAAAAAAAGCCAGAATATTCTGGTGAGAATGCATTACAAAAAAGGAATATGTTTCAGCCATTCAAATGACATCATAAAGATGAGAGCAAAGTCTGAGTGGTCTGTAAAGTGAATTAAACCTTGAGATTAGTGTTGAGAATAGGGTAACAAAATGTAATTTGTTTTTATTGAGTCTGAATAGGGACATGATCCAGGTATTTAAAATGATGATGGTAGATTAAGTAGATAAAGCCTAGTTAAATATTTATCTAGTTTGTGATTACAGGACTAGTGAACATTAATACAAAATTGGCATGCCTGAAGTGAGATTAAAGATTAGACTTCTCCATCTACAAATCCAGCTCAGAATCATAAAATCAGAATACAGCACACAAGGAGGTCATTTGGTCTATCATGCCTGTGCTGGCTCTGAAAGAGTTATCCAATTAGTCCCACTCCCCTGTTCTTTCCCCATAACCAATTTCTGAGGCTAATCTCAGAGAGTAGATCATAAAAATAAAGGAATTTAAGCCAGTAGAACAAACAGCTGATAACCTCACAAACCCCCAAGGTACCCTTGGGAATCCGCGTTTCGAACCTTTGCCATAGAAAGATCCCGACCTGTGTGAGAACACCAGCGGCAGATCAGGGCCATAAAAGGAGCGGTGAGCAGTGGCCTAGGAGCAGCGTGGAGGCATACTACTCCAGGGAGCAGCATGAGCTGTGACGGCAGCAAAGAATGATATCATCAAGGTCCAGGTCAGTGATTGGAGCGTGGGCAGATACAGCAGGAGTGGCGGGTTTGGTGCGAAGGAGCGGCGAGAGATTGTAGAGGGATGTGATCGGGGCCCAGGGGAGGCGTAAGTTCGGAGCCAAGGGTCATGGAGCAGCACGGGCCCAGCCCACACTGCGATATGTGTGCACACTAGGTCCGTGCAGCAGAGCTGGTCTCCAGTCGTCTTGGTTAACCATTGGCACTTAGACTTAGCTCTGTCAAGCCCATGTGATGGCTGGTGTGCAACGGCCACCACACATGAAAAAAAATCCACGCACAGGTATCTTCCACCCTTCAGGATGTAGTTCAGGACCTGGGGCTAGAACCTCCACTTTTTTTGCATGCTTAACGCCCACTTAACACCCATTTTACCGCTGAAATGACGTATAATGTCCATATATCGCCCATTTTGGCACAAAATGGAAACTGACGGGCACGTTTAGGAAACTTATCGGCGAGCGTTACTTTCCCCATGTGCTTAACGCCGGGAAAAAATATTACCGCCTGTCACTTTTTTGGGGCGGAATCATCAGAATGGGCGAAATCAACGGCCATAATATCGTCCAGCGTTACTTTCCGCACGGAATTAACGCCGAGATTCAATAATACCGACCGTCCACTTTTTTTTGTCATAAAGAGCACATTTGCCGAAACTAACGGCCATGAGATCGCCCAGCGTCACTTTCACCACCTCGCACACATATCGCCCACAATATCGCTCGCCCAAAAAACCACCTGGAAAATGTGGAACTGTTCTGAACGAACGTCAGCAGTGTGGCTGGCAGTTTTTAAATTGGCTGTCTCAACTTCGGGGGAGTTTGCATTGACTGGAGTTCTTCTCAGGTGTAGTGAACACCTCAACAGACATATTTTCAGACTCTGGACTATTGGGGCTTTACGCCAGGTGTATTTAAGTGAGGAAATCATTGCTTCTGACCAATCGCTATTATACATTCAATGCAATGGAGCAAGCAAACAATAAACGTGCTTAAGCAGTGCTTCAGATGTCTTGACCACTCAGGAGGGGAGCTACAATACAACCCTGAGCAAGTAGGTAAACTCGTGGTCGTGTGCTCGATGCTGCACAACCTGGCTATCATTAGGGGCCAAGAATTGCCAGAAGGCACTGATGCTCCACCTCAGGAGAGAGAGGAAGAGGAGGACGAGGAGCTGGACGCTGACCTAGGGCCAGACAGTCAGGCTGGCTATGCAACCATGCCCCCCCTCCCCCCCCACCAGACCGCAGGAAAGGGCCCGTGGTGGCTACAGAGCTGCAAGACTCTTACGTGAGGAGCTGATATCTGAACGATTTGCCTGAAAGAGCGTTGATGTGAGTGACAACGCTGACACACTGCTGTGTGTGTGCCGCTCAGACATCAATGGTGCCCATCACCTTGGTGCCAGTTAAAGTTTACGTTGATTGAAGTTAAGTTGTGTTTAACCCTTTCATGTTAAGGAATCACCAGTGTGTAATGGTGCAGCTATCTGAGACAATGCACAACAAGGTTATGTTCAATGTTTATATCAACATTGGTCTGAAATCATAGGTTTCACAGGCAATAACACCCAACCCCCGCCCACATCCCACTTTTTCTACCACTGACATCAATCAAATGTTCAACATGTCCAGCAACACAGAATACAAAGGCAAAGCAGGAGATTGGTCCCCAGCCCCCATACATTGCAACAAATATATAACACAGCCATCACCTGCGGACATGCAACTCACTTTCCCCCCTGCCCTTCTTCTCCCCACCTCTACCCCTTCCCCTCCTCACTCCATGGCGCCTGGCCGAGAGGCTCCTCAGGCTGTGCCTCATTAGGGGAGATGAAGGCAGATGCAGTGGTTGCACGGGTACGGGAGCAGGGGGTGCAGAGGGGGTAACATTCTCTGATGCAGAAGCAAGATCATGGTCCTTGCTCTCATCTGTCGTTCGCAGTGGTGCTCCGGAACTTGGAGATGGAGTAACATAGAAAAAATAGGTGTAGGAGTAGGCCATTCGGCCCTTTGAGCTTGCACCACCATTCAATAAGATCATGGCTGATCATTCATCTCAGTACCCCTTGATCCCTTTAGCCGTAAGTACCTGGCCTGTGCCAGCAGTGTTCCTGGCTATCGCATCCAGGGCCTCCGCCATCCGTGGAATGTACTCGGTCATGGTGGCCAGCTGTCAGGATAGAAACATAGAAACATAGAAAATAGGTGCAGGAGTAGGCCATTCGGCCCTTCTAGCCTGCACCGCCATTCAATGAGTTCATGGCTGAACATTCAACTTCAGTACCCCATTCCTGCTTTCTTGCCATACCCCTTGATCCCCCTAGTAGTAAGGACCTCATCTAACTCCTTTTTGAATATATTTAGTGAATTGGCCTCAACAACTTTCTGTGGTAGAGAATTCCACAGGTTCACCACTCTCTGGGTGAAGAAGTTCCTCCGCATCTCGGTCCTAAATGGCTTACCCCTTATCCTTAGACTGTGACCTCTGGTTCTGGACTTCCCCAACATTGGGAACATTCTTCCTGCATCTAACCTGTCTAACCCCGTCAGAATTTTAAATGTTTCTATGAGGTCGCCTCTCATTCTTCTGAACTCCAGTGAATACAAGCCCAGTTGATCCAGTCTTTCTTGATAGGTCAGTCCCGCCATCCCGGGAATCAGTCTGGTGAACCTTCGCTGCACTCCCTCAATAGCAAGAATGTCCTTCCTCAGGTTAGGAGACCAAAACTGTACACAATACTCCAGGTGTGGCCTCACCAATGCCCTGTACAACTGTAGTAACACCTCCCTGCCCCTGTACTCAAATCCCCTTGCTATGAAGGCCAACATGCCATTTGCTTTCTTAACCGCCTGCTGCACCTGCATGCCAACCTTCAATGACTGATGTACCATGACACCCAGGTCTCTTTGCACCTCCCCTTTTCCTAATCTGTCACCATTCAGATAATAGTCTGTCTCTCTGTTTTTACCACCAAAGTGGATAACCTCACCAAAAGCTTCGATGAGCTGGACACTAATGTCTACAGTCCTCCTAGACAACTGTACCATCTCTCCGCTGTCATGTGGCATTTGTGGAACAGACCTGCCGCGTCCACGAGACCTCCGCGGGGTCGACGCCATCCTGGGGACAAATGGGTGCCCTGTGGCGAGGTGCTTGGGGCTGGTACCTCCAGAGTGGAGGAGGGATTGACTGGAGGACCACTAGATGGCTTCTGGAGCATGGCAATGCAGGTTCCTCGAAGACAGCGCTCTCATCCGTGGAGAACAGACCCAGCGGAGTGACGGGCGAGAATCGGAGCCCCTCAGCACCAGGTATTGGATCGTCCGGAGAGTCGGGCCCCGCGCCCCCACCTTCTGGCCTCTGGTCATTTATTTTGATGACGTCACAGAATGTACAGGTAAAGGGAAGACCATGCAATTTGTTAATATGGATTTCAGTAAGCATTTGAAAAGGTGCCACTTAGGACTTACTACAAAAATGAAGGGCCATGATATTAAAGGGAATGGAGCAGCTATGTGAATAGAGGATCGACTATGGGACAGAAATCAAAGAGTAGGCATACATGGATATTTTTTAGATTAGCATGATACTGATAGTGGTGGACTTCTTTGCTTCACATTTATTTAAATAGTTTGGATATAGGTACAAGAAGAATGATGGTTTGGCAAACTGAGGGAAAATGTAAAACATTACAGGGTAAGCAGATAGGAAAAGATAAACTGTAGTCCAATAGAGAGAAGTGTGAAATCGCACTTCTGAAAATCCATATAAACAACTTGCATGGTCTTCCCTTTACCTGTACATTCTGTGACTTCCTCAAAATAAATGATTTTGTGAAAATGAAAAGTGAAGGAAAATACCCGAAAATGTTAGCGGGCGAAATTGGGCTCCATAGCGACATTTTGTGAGCTTCCACTGTAGCCCTCAGACATTGAGTGGAAGCTGCATGTGTTGTAATGGAAGCTGAGACATTGACCATCAGATGCTGCATCATGGTTGGCTCCACAGTTATGTTGATGGAGGTGGCCACCCATTCCATGCTGGAAAGGATGGGCTCCAAGCTCTGGGCAAAGCTTGACAATGGACACAGACTTTCCGTCAGGCTTCCCAATGCACCAAGCATTTTGGTGTGCATGCCCAACTGCCTTCTTCTGTAGCCTGGCCCTTTCAAGTCATCATCTGAGTCCTTTGCAGCAGAACTAGTGTGTGACCTCCCCCTTCGACAAGCTGGCATCTGTGCTATCCTTTCCCCCCTGCCTTGGCTGCAGCACACATGAGCTCAGTGTCTCAGCACGTGAAAATCCCGCCTCTATGCTATCCTCTAAATTACACGCAGTGTCGGGATCTGAGTTGGTGCTGCGAGTGTGAAATCGAGTGACGGTGTGTCTTCATCATCACTGTCTTCTTGCTCTTCCTCCACTGCCCGGCCAGGTTGCAGTTCTTGGGTGAAAGGAAAAAGGGACAAAGATTGTGGTGAGGGAAGAGGAGAAAATAAGAAGTGCATGCTTACACCATCAGCAGCTTCTCAGTCAGAACAGAGTGGAGGATGAGGGAGCAGTGGGATGAGAGAAGGAGGATTAGGTATGTGGATACCCTCATCTTCAGCCCCACCAGTGGCCACGGCCTCAGCAATGGCCCTTCCCATAATGGCCAGCCAGTTAGTTCCTGTGGCCTCATTGTGCACCACCTTCTCCTGTAAGAGTGTCAGTGAGTGTCGTGCGGTATGTTTGGATATTGTGGCTGTCATAGTTGAATAGCTGCCAGTGTGTGCAAGCTGTGAGATGTGGCTGTGAGGCTTGCAACAGTGCCACATGTGTGAGGGTCAGGTAAAGCATATGAATGTTAGGTATGAGTCCTGATTGACAGAGATTGTTGATAGGTGAGTGATGGGGGTGTGGCGATTTGAGCAGCGGCTGAGGCTGGTGGTGCACTTGGTGGGATATGATATTTGAAGGTGCATTCACTGACCCTGACCACGTGTGAGATCATTAAACTTCTTGTGGCACTGCATCCAGGTTCTTGGGGCTAAACTCCTGGCATTGACCTCTGTGGCGATCTGCTCCCACTGCCTTCCTATCATATGTCTGGAGGGCCTCCTGCCCCCCTGAGGGTACAGGACATCTCTCCTCCATTCCACCTCCTCCACCAAGACCTCCAGTCCAGCGACCGAAAACCTGGGGTCCACTTTCTGCCATGGTCAGTCATTGATCTCACTTTCGCGGGTCAGATTCATTGCTGAACGACTCCCAGCAGCTGTTGCAGCCACCATGCACTTGCCCACTTAAGAAGCTTTTTTTTATTTGTTCACAGGATGTGGGCATTGCTGGCAAGGCCAGCATTTATTGCCCATCCCTAATTGCCCTTGAGAAGGTGGTGCTGAGCCACCTATTTGAACAGCTGCAATCCGTGTGGTGAAGGTACTCCCACAGTGCTGACTTTGTCGTAGTGGTTTAGGACAACCGAGTGTCTCGCTGGGCCATTTCAGGGGTCAGTTAAGAGTCAACCACATTGCTGTGGATCTGGAGTCACACACAGGCCAGACCGGGTAAGGACGGCAAATGTCCTTCCCTAATTGACATTAGTGAAGCAGATGGGTTTTAACAACAATCTAGTAGTTTCATGGTCACCATCACTGATACTAGCTTTTTAAAAAAATTTCAGATTTATTTAATTAACTGAAGTTAAATTCCCCAGCTGCCGTGGTGGGATTTGAACTCTTGTCTCCCGGACCATCACTCAAGCAGAGTGGCGTGCTGAGTGATCGCCGGCATGACCCCACGAAGAAACTGCATCTGGAACGGCAACAAAAAGGTAAGTTTATTTTTCACTTGGCCACCTCACCTTTAACTTTCATCCTGGTGTCGGCCGGCCACCCAACACATCCCAACACATGTCCCCTGCAACTGTTGGTGTTTACGACCAGTGCTGCTGCAGGAGGCAAAAGCCAATTTCTGGCCGGGGCGCTAATGGGATCACCGCTAAACTCCTGCCCAATATGGTAGGAGTCGTTAACAGCGCCCGGTCGTTTTAGCGGCCCCTGTGGGTGCTGATGGGAGGTGCAAAGGAACCCAGTTTCACCCCTAAGTCTCTTAATAAAGTTGAGTAAGAAGGAGTTCTTAGGGTGCAATTATATAGATTTTTGAAGATGGGAATGCAGTCAGAAAAGGCCAGAAAAACAGAAAATGGGAGTTTCTGGGTGTTATATATAGGGGCATTGAATATAAAAGCAAGGAAGTAATATTGAATTTGTACAGAGCATTGGTTAGGCCATAGATGACGTATTGCACACAGTCCTGGCTACCCCATTATAGATCGCGAGAGATCGAGGCAGCAATGTGGCGGATGATCGGTGCGGAGGAGTGGTGAGGGATCATGGCTGAGATTCGCGAGTGATCATGGCGGAGGTGCGGCAAATGTTTGGTGCGGAGGTGCAGTGAGAGATCGTGGCGGAGGTGCGGCAAATGAGGGTACGGGGCCCAGAAGAGCCGAGGGCCCAGGGGCAGCACGGACCAGCCCACACTGCGATATGTGAGCGCACTAGGTCCGTGCAGCAGAGCAGGTCTCCAGTCGTCCTGGTTAATCCTTGCCACTAGATAATGGGCTAGCTCTGTCAAGCCCGTGTGGTGGCTGATGTGTAACAGTCACCACACGTTAAAAAATCCACGCACAGGCATCTTCCACCCCTGGAGTTCAGGACTGGAACATCGGGTCCTTCATTGAAACATCTGCGAACTCATCCTCTTTGGTGTGGAAGCAAATCATCCTCATTTGAGCGACCGCCTATAATTATAGGAAAAATATAGAACCATGTAATGGATAAAGTGAAGATTCACTAGAATAATACTGCAAATGAGAGATTATAGCTATGAAGAAAAACAATGGAACTGAGAAGGTTAAGGAGGGATATAAATGAGGTTTTCAACATTATGAAATGTTTGAGAAGATAAATAGTGAGGGGCTTTTTCCATCGGGGTTGGTATTTCGCTGGGTGATAAAGGTTAAAGTACCCCCAGTGTGAGAGATTGTTCAAGTTAGGAGTGTACTCTTGGACTTGACTAATTTAGATGAAGCACAGTTTTGGTTTCCATATTTACAAAAGAATATACTTGCTTTGGAGGCAGTTCAGAGAAGGTTCACTCGGTTGATTCCGGAGATGAGGGGGTTGACTTATGAGGAAAGGTTGAGGAGGTTGGGCCTCTACTCATTGGAATTCAGAAGAATGAGGTGTGACCTTATCGAAATGTATAAGATTATGAGGGGGCTTGACAAGGTGGATGCAAAGAGGATGTTTCCACTGGTGGGGGAGACTAGAACTAGAGGGCATGATCTTAGAATAAGGGGCCGCCCATTTAAAACTGAGATGAAGAGGAATTTCTGCTCTCAGAGGGTTGTAAATCTGTGGAATTCGCTGCCTCAGAGAGCTGTGGAAGCTGGGACATTGAATAAATTTAAAACAGAGATAGACAGCTTCTTAATCGATAAGGGATTAAGGGGTTATAGGGAGCGGGTAGGGAAGTGGAGCTAAGTTCATGATCGGATCAGCCATGATCGTATTAAATGGTGGAACAGGCTCGAGGGGCCGTATGGCCTACTCCTGCTCCTATTTCTTATGTTCTTATGTTCTTACCCTTATAGTTCACTGTATCACCTTGATTCTCCAAATATTCTGCTGCATTGTAACATGCTCCCAAGTATTACTTATTCTTTTTATAATAGATAATGAAGAAGAACGATTCTGGTTGGTTCGATTCATTGTAACATGCACAATAGGTACACAGTTCCAATTTGGTACTGAACATTTAATTTCTCTGCATATGAGATACTGTAGCTCTGGAGTCCAAAGCAGAAAATAAATTCAGACAAGGTATTTTAAAGATATATATTTACCAAAACACTAATGGCAACAATGAACTGAAAGATGTGCACTTTTTATATGTCTCAGCACACAAAGGAGCAGCTCATGCCAAGAGAGTCCCTTCAGACAAACAAAGATACTCGTCCATTATTACTCAAATAAATTATATTTTCAGCCTACTGACTCAACGAGACCTCAGCTAAATACTGACAGGTTTGATTTTTCTATTGATAAGGCACGCTACCAAAATGAGCATTTGGGAAATGTGGGGACCAGCTGTGCATACATCGTATGGCATGTAACCACACACGAGATTTCAATGAATGAAAAATCAAGAGAAAATCATTACTATCACAATTGCATTTTTCAATATTTTGTTTTGAAAAATAGTGATTGTGATTTTCAAAAAGATGATTATAATTAATAATATAAACTAATATTTGGGAACAGTGGCTCCTATTTTCCGCTTGCTGGATTTTTGGCGCATGTTAAAGTACGATTTTTTTGTGCACATTTGCGGCAGAAAAAAAATCGGGAGTTTCGCCAAAGAAATATTTGAATTTGGCGCTGTGCTCTCCGAAGTTAGTCTGGGGGAGGGGTGGGGGGGCGGAGCTTCAAATCTCAGCTAAAAGCTCTCTGGGCACACGTGAAAAGCTAACGTTGCCAGGCCAACCAGAGATGCTGAAGCAAGCTGAAGACCGCTCCCCCAAAAGGACTGCTCCCCCACCGCTGCCGAAAGGGTCACAAAGGACCTCTTCCCCCGCTTGATCCACTGTCACTGCTCCACACTCTCCCTGTAAGAATAAAAGTGTTTATTAATGATCAAAATTGATTCTGTGTATGTATAAATGTTAAAAGTGTAGATTATACGAAAGGGCTGAGTTTTATAAGAAACAAAATGGAAGCCCACAGAGCTGCCGGGTGGGTTTTGTGTATTGGAGACGCATTTAATTTAATCAAGAGATGGCTGAGCCAGGCCAGACAGCCACATGTGTGAGGAGAGCCAATAAGGAACTGCCCTGGAACCAAGGTCCAATCGTGGGGCATTCAGAGGGACAATGGCTTTGAGAGGTTTAAAAGAACTCAGTCAAAGACTTTTCTCTCTCTCTCCTGAACTAGCCAGCCAAAGGGAAGTAACGTATATCACTCTTTATTATAACCTCATTGTATCTGTTGTAACTAAGGTGGATAGAAACATAGAAAACATAGAAACATAGAAAATAGGTGCAGGAGTAGGCCATTCGGCCCTTCTAGCCTGCACCGCCATTCAATGAGTTCATGGCTGAACATGCAACTTCATTACCCCATTCCTGCTTTCTCGCCATACCCCTTGATCCCCCTAGTAGTAAGGACTTCATCTAACTCCTTTTTGAATATATTTAGTGAATTGGCCTCAACAACTTTCTGTGGTAGAGAATTCCACAGGTTCACCACTCTCTGGGTGAAGAAATTCCTCCTCATCTCGGTCCTAAATGGCTTACCCCTTATCCTTAGACTGTGTCCCCTGGTTCTGGACTTCCCCAACATTGGGAACATTCTTCCTGCATCTAACCTGTCTAACCCCGTCAGAATTTTAAACGTTTCTATGAGGTCTCCTCTCATTCTTCTGAACTCCAGTGAATACAAGCCCAGTTGATCCAGTCTTTCTTGATAGGTCAGTCCCGCCATCCCGGGAATCAGTCTGGTGAACCTTTGCTGCACTCCCTCAATAGCAAGACTGTCCTTCCTCAAGTTAGGAGACCAAAACTGTACACAATACTCCAGGTGTGACCTCACCAAGGCCCTGTACAACTGTAGCAACACCTCCCTGCCCCTGTACTCAAATCCCCTCGCTATGAAGGCCAACATGCCATTTGCTTTCTTAACCGCCTGCTGTACCTGCATGCCAACCTTCAATGACTGATGTACCATGACACCCAGGTCTCTTTGCACCTCCCCTTTTCCTAATCTGTCACCATTCAGATAATAGTCTGTCTCTCTGTTTTTACCACCAAAGTGGATAACCTCACATTTATCCACATTATACTTCATCTGCCATGCATTTGCCCACTCACCTAACCAATCCAATCACTCTGCAGCCTAATAGCATCCTCCTCGCAGCTCACACTGCCACCCAACTTAGTGTCATCCGCAAATTTGGAGATACTACATTTAATCCCCTCGTCTAAATCATTAATGTACAATGTAAACAGCTGGGGCCCCAGCACAGAACCTTGCGGTACCCCACTAGTCACTGCCTGCCATTCTGAAAAGTCCCCATTTATTCCTACTCTTTGCTTCCTGTCTGACAACCAGTTCTCAATCCACGTCAGCACACTACCCCCAATCCCATGTGCTTTAACTTTGCACATTTATCTCTTGTGTGGGACCTTGTCAGGGCAGTCCGAGAGGCGGGAGTGCGTGGTTGGTGAGGCCTATAAAGGCCCAGCGGCAGCGAGAGGCGGCGGCAGTCCGAGAGGCGGGAGTTCGTGGTTGGTGAGGCCTATAAAGGCCCAGCGGCAGTGAGAGACTTGTGCAGCTGCAGCGGGGAGAGAAGGCAAAAAAGAAGTAGAAAGAAACAGAAAGGTGACGTCACAGCCAAGGGGGTAAGTGATTGGCTGGTGATTGGTGAGTAGTTTTTCTTTTTTCTCTTCTATAACAGTGACTAAACTTTAGCATTGTTGTTGCCAATTTAAGTGTATCTCAGGGTTAAGTCATGGCAGGAGAGCTCGGTCACATGATATGCTCCTCCTGTACCATGTGGGAACTCAGGGACGACTCCAGTGTCCCTGACGACTATGTGTGCGGGAAGTGTATCCGCCTCCAGCTCCTGACGGACCGCGTTGCGGAATTGGAGCTGAGGGTGGATTCACTCTGGAGCATCCATGATGCTGAGAATGACGTGAGTAGAACATGTAGCGAGTTGGCCGTACCGCAGGGAAATGGTCCACAGCCAGATAGGGAATGGAAGACCAACAGGAAGAGCAGTGCAAGGAAGGTAGTGCAGGGGTCCCCTGCGGTCATCCCCCTGCAAAACAGATACACTGCTTTGGGTACTGTTGAGGGGGATGACTCATCAGGGGAGGGCAGCTGCAGACAAGTTCATGGCACCGTGGCTGGCTCTGTTGCACAGGATGGCAGGAAAAAGAGTGGGAGAGCGATAGTGATTGGGGATTCAATTGTAAGGGGAATAGATAGGCGTTTCTGCGGCCGCAACCGAGACTCCAGGATGGTATGTTGCCTCCCTGGTGCAAGGGTAAAGGATGTCTCGGAGCGGGTGCAGGACATTCTAAAAAGGGAGGGAGATCAGCTAGTTGTCGTGGTGCACATTGGTACCAACGACATAGGGAAAAAAAGGGATGAGGTCCTACGAAACGAATTTAAGGAGCTAGGAGCTAAATTAAAAAGTAGGACCTCAAAAGTAGTAATCTCGGGATTGCTACCAGTGCCACGTGATAGTCAGAGTAGGAATCGCAAGATAACGTAGATGAATACATGGCTTGAGCAGTGGTGCAGAAGGGAGGGATTCAAATTCCTGGGGCATTGGAACCGGTTCTGGGGGAGGTGGGACCAGTACAAACCGGACGGTCTGCACCTGGGCAGGACCGGAACCAATGTCCTAGGGGGAGTGTTTGCTAGTGCTGTTGGGGAGGAGTTAAACTAATATGGCAGGGGGATGGGAACCAATGCAGGGAGATAGAGGGAAACAAAAAGGAGGCAAAAGCAAAAGACAGAAAGGAGATGAGGAAAAGTGGAGGGCAGAGAAACCCAAGGCAAAGAACAAAAAGGGCCATTGTACAGCAAAATTCTAAAAGGACAAAGGGTGTTAAAAAAAACAAGCCTGAAGGCTTTGTGTCTTAATGCAAGGAGTATCCGTAATAAGGTGGATGAATTAACTGTGCAAATAGAGGTTAACAAATATGATGTGATTGGGATTACGGAGACGTGGCTCCAGGATGATCAGGGCTGGGAACTCAACATCCAGGGGTATTCAACATTCAGGAAAGATAGAATAAAAGAAAAAGGAGGTGGGGTAGCATTGCTGGTTAAGGAGGAGATTAAGGCAATAGTTCGGAAGGACATTAGCTTGGATGATGTGGAATCTATATGGGTATAGCTGCAGAACACCAAAGGGCAAAAAACGTTAGTGGGAGTTGTGTAAAGACCTCCAAATAGTAGTAGTGATGTTGGGAAGGGCATCAAACATGAAATTAGGGGTGCGTGCAATAAAGGTGCAGCAGTTATATTGGGTGACTTTAATATGCACATAGATTGGGCTAACCAAACTGGAAGCAATACGGTGGAGGAGGATTTCCAGGAGTGCATAAGGGATGGTTTTTTAGACCAATTTGTCGAGGAACCAACTAGGGGGGAGGCCATCTAAGATTGGGTGTTGTGTAATGAGAGAGGATTAATTAGCAATCTCGTTGTGCGAGGCCCCTTGGGGAAGAGTGACCGTAATATGGTGGAATTCTGCATTAGGATGGAGAATGAAACAGTTAATTCAGAGATCATGGTCCAGAACTTAAAGAAGGGTAACTTTGAAGGTATTTTCTATGTTTCTATAGTCCTTACTACTCGGGGGATCAAGGGTTATGGCGAGAAAGCAGGAAGGGGGTACTGAAGTTTCATGTTCAGCCATGAACTCATTGAATGGCGGTGCAGGCTAGAAGGGCTGAATGGCCTGCTCCTGCACCTATTTTCTATGTTTCTATGTTTCTATGAGGCGTGAATTGGCTAGGATAGATTGTCGAATGATACTGAAGGGGTTGACTGTGGATGGGCAATGGCAGACATTTAGAGACCGCATGGATGAACTACAACAATTGTACATTCCTGTCTGGTGTAAAAATAAAAAAGGGAAGGTGGCTCAACCGTGGCTATCAAGGGAAATAAGGGACAGTATTAAAGCCAAGGAAGTGGCATACAAATTGGCCAGAAATAGCAGAGAACCCGGGGACTGGGAGAAATTTAGAACTCAGCAGAGGAGGACAAAGGGTTTGATTAGGGCAGGGAAAATGGAGTACGAGAAGAAGCTTGCAGGGAACATTAAGACGGATTGCAAAAGTTTCTATAGATATGTAAAGAGAAAAAGGTTAGTAAAGACAAATGTAAATCCCCTGCGGTCAGAATCAGGGGAAGTCATAACGGGGAACAAAGAAATGGCGGACCAATTGAACAAGTACTTTGGTTCGGTATTCAATAAGGAGGACACAAACAACCTTTCGGATATAAGAGGGGTCGGAGGGTCTAGTAAGGAGGAGGAACTGAGGGAAATCCTTATTAGTCATGAAATTGTGTTGGGGAAATTGATGGGATTGAAGGCCGATAAATCCCCAGGGCCTGATGGACTGCATCCCAGAGTACTTAAGGAGGTGGCCTTGGAAATAGTGGATGCATTGACAGTCATTTTCCAACATTCCATTGACTCTGGATCAGTTCCTATCGAGTGGAGGTTAGCCAATGTAACCCCACTTTTTAAAAAAGGAGGGAGAGAGATAACAGAGAATTATAGACCGGTCAGTCTGACATCGGTAGTGGGTAAAATGATGGAATCAATTATTAAGGATGTCATAGCAGTTCATTTAGAAAGAGGTGATATGATAGGTCCAAGTCAGCATGGATTTGTGAAAGGGAAATCATGCTTGACAAATCTTCTGGAATTTTTTGAGGATGTTTCCAGTAGAGTGGACAAGGGAGAACCAGTTGATGTGGTATATTTGGACTTTCAGAAGGCTTTCGACAAGGTCCCACACAAGAGATAAATGTGCAAAGTTAAAGCACATGGGATTGGGGGTAGTGTGCTGACATGGATTGAGAACTGGTTGTCAGACAGGAAGCAAAGAGTAGGAGTAAATGGGGACTTTTCAGAATGGCAGGCAGTGACTAGTGGGGTACCGCAAGGTTCTGTGCTGGGGCCCCAGCTGTGTACATTGTACATTAATAATTTAGACGAGGGGATTAAATGTAGTATCTCCAAATTTGCGGATGACACTAAGTTGGGTGGCAGTGTGAGCTGCGAGGAGGATGCTATGAGGCTGCAGAGCGACTTGGATAGGTTAGGTGAGTGGGCAAATGCATGGCAGATGAAGTATAATGTGGATACATGTGAGGTTATCCACTTTGGTGGTAAAAACAGAGAGACAGACTATTATCTGAATGGTGACAGATTAGGAAAAGGGGAGGTGCAAAGAGACCTGGGTGTCATGGTACATCAGTCATTGAAGGTTGGCATGCAGGTACAGCAGGCGGTTAAGAAAGCAAATGGCATGTTGGCCTTCATGGCGAGGGGATTTGAGTACAGGGGCAGGGAGGTGTTGCTACAGTTGTACAGGGCCTTGGTGAGGCCACACCTGGAGTATTGTGTACAGTTTTGGTCTCTTAGCCTGAGGAAGGACATTCTTGCTATTGAGGGAGTGCAGCGAAGATTCACCAGACTGATTCCCGGGATGGTGGGACTGACCTATCAAGAAAGACTGGATCAACTGGGCTTGTATTCACTGGAGTTCAGAAGAATGAGAGGGGACCTCATAGAAATGTTTAAAATTCTGACGGGGTTAGACAGGTTCGATGCAGGAAGAATGTTCCCAATGTTGGGGAAGTCCAGAACCAGGGGACACAGTCTCAGGGTAAGGGGTAAGCCATTTAGGACCGAGATAAGGAGAAACTTCTTCACCCAGAGAGTGGTGAACCTGTGGAATTCTCTACCACAGTTGAGGCCAATTAACTAAATATATTCAAAAAGGAGTTAGATGAAGTCCTTACTACTAGGGGGATCAAGGGGTATGGTGAGAAAGCAGGAATGGGGTACTGAAGTTGCATGTTCAGCCATGAACTCATTGAATGGTGGTGCATGCTAGAAGGGCCGAATGGCCTACTCCTGCACCTATTTTCTATGTTTCTATGTTTCTATGTTGTCAAAAGCCTTCTGAAAGTCCAAATATACCACATCAACTGGTTCTCCCTTGTCCACTCTACTGGAAACATCCTCATAAATTACAGAAGATTTGTCAAGTATTATTTCCCTTTCACAAATCCATGCTGACTTGGACCTATCATGTCACCTCTTTCCAAATGCACTGCTATGACATCCTTAATAATTGATTCCATCATTTTACCCACTACCGATGTCAGGCTGACCGGTCTATAATTCCCTGTTAGCTCTCTCCCTCCTTTTTTAAAAAGTGGGGTTACATTGGTTACCCTCCACTCCATAGGAACTGATCCAGAGTCAATGGAATGTTGGAAAATGACTGTCAATGCATCCACTATTTCCAAGGCCACCTCCTTAAGTACTCTGGGATGCAGTCCATCAGGCCCTGGGGATTTATCGGCCTTCAATCCCATCAATTTCCCGACTAATAAGGATTTCCCTCAGTTCCTCCTCCTTACTAGACCCTCTGACCCCTTTTATATCCGGAAGGTTGTTTGTGTCCTCCTCAGTGAATACCGAATCAAAGTACTTGTTCAATTGGTCTGCCATTTCTTTGTTCCCCGTTATGACTTCCCCTGATTCTGACTGCAGGGGACCTACGTTTGTCTTTACTAACCTTTTTCTCTTTACATATCTATAGAAACTTTTGCAATCCGTCTTAATGTTCCCTGCAAGCTTCTTCTCGTACTCCATTTTCCCTGCCCTAATCAAACCCTTTGTCCTCCTCTGCTGAGTTCTAAATTTCTCCCAGTCCCCGGGTTCGCTGCTATTTCTGGCCAATTTGTATGCCACTTCCTGGCTTTAATACTATCCCTGATTTCCCTTGATAGCCACGGTTGAGCCACCTTCCCTTTTTTATTTTTACGCCAGACAGGAATGTACAATTGTTGTAGTTCATCCATGCGGTCTCTAAATGTCTGCCATTGCCCATCCACAGTCAACCCCTTAAGTATCATTCGCCAATCTATCCTAGCCAATTCACGCCTCATACCTTCAAAGTTACCCTTGCATGTCCATGTATTTTTTTAATAAACTGTTCCAATTGTTTTAGAAGAATTGTCCCACTGTCAAATTTAATGCCAGAGATTTAGGAATCTTACACCGCCCCTCCCGCCCTCCCGGCTGGACCCACTGCAAACCCAGGCCGAGGCCCTCCTGCTCCCGAACTTTAACTCGCAGAGAGGGCAAGGAGCAATTCGGCCCGGGATTGCAGCAGGTCCATCCGATGGGAGCAGTCCTTTCGGCCCGGAAATCTTCTTCCCTTGCTCCAAAAAGAGGTCTCTGTGGAAAAAAAGGTACTTTATCGCGTATTCTTATTGCCTCACTCCTGTCCTCGTGTGTGCTGCGCTGATTCCTTAAGTTAACATATGGTTTTTTTTGTGGGGTTTTGGACAGTGTGCACTGTACTGAAAAAAATAATCGTCGGCCAAAATTGATGACATGCACAAAAACAGCGGCGGATCCCGTTTTGACTCGGGTCGGTGCCAACGTCCAAACATTGGCGAAAGTTGGAAAGTGAGTATTTCACCACAAAAAAACATTTGGACACCAAAAATCAGTGCACAATCGTGGTGAAAATAGGGGCCAAAATGTTACTTTTTACGGAGCAACAATGAGCAATATTTTACTGAGCTGGTTTTCAGTGAACAGAACAAACTTACTGGGGGGAATTGTAAACCCCTCACCACCACACCACCCCGCCCCTGCCCCTCCCCCCATGCTGGGCAGGAGTGGGTTGAGGGGGTGGTGGGGTTAAGTAACAGAGTGTTAACAATCGTATTTTGAGTTTAATCGTGGCAGGTTTGGATGTGAGGAAGTAACTCCCTCTGGAGAGGCGGGTTAGTGATTTTAATATTTAAATCACGGTGATTGAATGCGATTTTCACCACAATTTGAACGTAATGCCTGCATTGGTTTCGTGGGGTTGGGGAAACTCGACACTGATATGGAGGCGAGATTGAGAGGCACTTCATGGGGCTAGTCAAAGGTCAGGAGTCCCGAGATTAATAAAGCATCGGTGCTCACAGCTGCTTTCTCAGTTCCCTCTAGGAAACAGTTTGGTGAGAGTACTTGTTGTCAGAGACTTACTTGTAGAGTTTGGAGATCGTCATACAGATAACATCAGGATGGGTGGCACTGTGGTTGCTTTAGATTGGACTCCAGTCAGAAAAACTGTCAGCAGTAGCAAGAGCGTGTTGTGGACGTTGCTCCAGGTGGCCAGCAGAGAGGTGGACAACAGAGGAGGGAACATAAACAGCAGAGCAACAGAGGGATCAAGTTCGCAGGGGGCACTACCCACTAGGGTCTACAGACAAAGGCTCAGTTTCCTTGAGCTCTCGGAGGAGCAGTGCTTCTGAAGACTGAGATTGTCACTTCAGATGGTCGCAGGCATCTGCAGAGTCCCAGAAAAAGCCCTTCCCCCTGCTGGACTTGGTGGCCACGCATTGCCAATGACTGTGAAAGTCACCACCACCCTTCACGCTTTGCCTCTGGTTCGTTCCAGAGCACTACACCTCCTCAGGGCAGGAGAGGAACTTGGAGTGGGAGGGGGAAGATCCAGTTGTCGTGGTCCACGTAGGTACCAATGATATAGGTAGAACAAAGAAAGAGGTTCTGCTGAGGGATCATGAGCAGCTAGGGACTAAATTAAAAAGCAGAACCACAAAGGTAATAATCTCTGGATTACTACCCAAGCCACGAGCAAATTTGCATAGGGTAAATAAGATCATAGAGATGAACACGTGGCTTAAAGACTGGTGTGGGAGAAATGGATGTCGGTTCATGGGGCACTGGCATCATGCTGGGACTAGGGTCCTGGCGAATCAAATAACTAGGGCTGTAGAGAGGGCTTTAAACTAAATAGTGGGGGGAGGGGGAACAGTGGTGGGGGGGAGGATTCAGGTGAGAGGAAATTTAAAAAGTCAAATAGCAAGGAGAAGGCAATAGAGTGGGGTAGCAGTGGGGGAAATGATAACCAGAGCGTGACAGGAAGGGACAGAATGTATAAATATAAGAGTGTATCAGAAAGTGGGGTCAAAGCAGCGAAAAATGGTAAAAAAAACAAATTTAAAAGCTCTTTATCTGAATGCACGCAGCATTCATAACAAGATAGATGAGTTGATGGCACAATTGGAAATAAATAGGTATGATCTGATAGCCATTACAGAGACATGGTTGCAAGGTGACCAAGGCTGGGAACTGAATATTCAGAGGTATTTGACAATTCAGAAGGACAGACAGAAAGGAAAAGGAGGTGGGGTAGCTCTGTTAATAAAGGATGAGATCAGTGCAGTAGTGAGAAATGATATTGGCTCAGAAGGTCAATATATAGAATCAGTTTAGGTGGAGATAAGAAATAATAAGGGCAAGAAATCACTGGTGGACGTAATCGACAGACCCCCTAACAGTAGCTGTACTGTTGGACGAAGTATAAATCAAGAAATAGTGGATGCTTGTAAGAAAGGTATTGCAATAATCATAGACAAATGCAGGACAAATCCAATCCGGCCAATTACCCCCCCATCAGTCTACTCTCAATCATCAGCAAAGTGATGTAAGGTGTCGTCGACAGTGCTATCAAGTGGCACTTATTCACCAATAACCTGCTCACCAATGCTCAATTTGGGTTCCGCCGGGACCACTCGACTTCAGACCTCATTACAACCTTGGTCATTTATGACAAAAGAGCTGAATCCCAGAAGTGAGGTGAGAGTGACTGCCTTTGACATCAAGGCAGCATTTGACCGAGTGTGGCATCATGGAGCCTTATTAAAACTGAAGTCAATGGGAATCAGGGGGGAAACTCTCCACTGGCTGGAGCCATACCTAACACAAAGGTTGTTGGGTATGGCTCCATCATCACAGCCCCAGGACATCGCTGCAGGAATTCCTCAGGGCAGTGTCCTTGCCCAACCAACTTCAGCTGCTTCATCTTCCCTCTAAGGTCAGAAGTGGGGATGTTCGCTGATGATTACATAGTGTTCAGTTCCATTTGCAACTCGTCAGATAAAGAAGCAGTCCATTCCCACATGCAGCAAGACCTGGACGATATTCAGGCTTGGGCTGATAAGTGGCAAGTAACATTCGTGCCACACAAGTGCTACGTAATGACTATCTCCAACAAGCGAGAGTCTACCTGCAACTCCTTGACGTTCAACGGCATTACTGTAAAGTCCTGTCCCTGCAGTACAGACTTACACGAGGCACATGCTGAAGTCAAGGTCACTCAGGACCTGCACCTTTATTTCACAGCTCTCGAGTGCCACACTTGCCTGAGACCTGCCTTTATATACCTGTGTGGAACAGGTATGCATTGTCTCCTGCAAGTGCACCCCTGGTGGTAAAGTATGCTTGTGGTTACAGGTCATATCTAGTTACAGTCATGTATAGCATGGTAAGATACAGTTATGTACAGTAGTGTGAGATACATGACATCACCCTTCCCCAAGGTCTTATTGTCTTTATAGATTCAGTCTCTCAGGTGGTCTACGCTCTCGCGTGGAGTGTCTTAGTTGTGTTTCGGTTGTTTGCCATGGTGCCTGTTTTTCTTTTGGTGTGATTGCTGGTATCTCGCCTGGGCTGTCTGTTTCGTTCAGTATGATTGTTGGTGTCTCGCCTGGGCTGTCTGTTGAGATTGCCCTTTTCTCAGGTTGTTCCCTCTGTCTGTCCACCAGGTGTGGTGTGAGTTCCACATTGTAGTCTGCCTCTGGTTCTGCAGTGTTGTTGGTGAATCTACTTTTTACTTGGTCTACATGCCTCCGGCAGGTTTGGCCATTGTCTATTTGTACTACCAATAGTCTGTTTCCCTCTTTGCCTGTTACTGCCCCTGCAAGCCATTTGGGAACCCTGCCATAGTTTAGCACAAAAACTTTGTCCCCTATCTCATTCCACCTCCCCCTCGAATTTCGGTCATGGTACTCAGTTAGCTTTGCCTCAACAGTTTCATGCATGTCTGGGAGGATTAACGAGAACCTAGTCTTTAAGGTCCGTTTCATCAATAGTTGCGCGGGGGGAACCCCAGTCAACAAATGCAGACGAGGTCTGTATGCCAGCAGCAGTCGCGACAGGCAGCCCTGCAGCGTGGGACCTTGGATTTTAAGCATGCATTGTTTAATGATTTGCACTGCTCACTCCGCCTGGCCGTTGGAGGCCGGCTTGAACGGTGCCGTCTTAGCGTGATTTATGCCGTGGTTAACTATAA
This sequence comes from Pristiophorus japonicus, assembly GCF_044704955.1. Lineage (NCBI taxonomy): Eukaryota > Metazoa > Chordata > Chondrichthyes > Pristiophoridae > Pristiophorus > Pristiophorus japonicus. The sequence goes on along the minus strand of NC_091990.1, from coordinate 184,619,833 downwards.
AATCGTGAAATTCTGCGCTGGTGAAGCACAGACCATTATCACTGATTATCACTAAGGTTCTCCACAGTGGTAGAGGTTGTGCTCGAGTTTAAAATGGTGCATTCGATCCACTTTGAAAAAGCATCGACGACTACGAGAAACATTTTGCCCATGAATGGGCCCGCATAGTCTATGTGCACTCACGACTACGGTTTGGTGGGCCAGGGGCTCAGGGGGGCCTCCCTGGGGGCATTACTGAGTTGGGCACAAATGGTGCACCTTCGGACGCAGAGCTCCAAGTCTGCATCAATGCCAGGCCACCAGACGTGGGATCTGGCTATGGCCTTCATGAGAACGATCCCCGGGTGCTCGCGGTGGAGCTCCCGGACAAACGGCTCCCTGCCTCGCAAAGGCATGACTACTCAGCTGCCCCACATCAGGCAGTTTGCCTGTAGTGATAGTTCCTGCATGTGCCTATGGAAAGGTTTAATCTCCTCGGGGCAGGCATCGCGAGCCTCTGCCCAGTCACCAGTTAAAACACATCTTTTTACTAAGGATAACGTGGGGTCGCTGGTCGTCCAGGCTCTGATTTGGCGAGCCATCATGGGCGAACCTGTGGACTCAAAGGCATTGATTACCATGACCATCTCACAGTCCTGTTCGTCGGACCCTTCCGTGGTCGCCAGGGGTAGCCTGCTAAGCGCGTCGGCACAGTTGTCTGTGCCTTATTGTGTAGCCGTAAGACTCCAGCATGAGTGCCCACCGTTGAATGCGCGCCGAGGCGTTGGCGTTTATTGCCTTGCTCTCGGATAGCAGGGACGTGAGGGGTTCGTGGTCTATTTCTAACACGAACTTGGCCCCGAAAAGGTATTGGTGCATCTTTTTGACACTGTACACGCACACGAGCGCCACCTTCTCCACCATACCGTACCCGCGCTCCGCCCGCGAAAGTGACCTGGAGGCTGTAATTTACCCGCATCATTGACATGCTGTAAATCGCACCCGACCCCGTACGCTGATGCATCACACGTAAGAACTAGCTTTTTACCTAGGTCAAAAAAAGTCAAAAAACTGTTGGAACATAGAAGGTTGCGTGCCTTATTGAAGGCGCGTTCTTGGGCGTCCCCCCAAAACCAATCGCACCCCTTTCTGAGTAGCACATGGAGAGGCTCCAGCAGCGTGCTCAAGTTCTGCATAAAGTTCCCAAAGTAATTGAGTAGCCCGAGAAAGGCGCGCAGTTCCGAGACATTCCGAGGCCTGGGTGCAAGGCGAATTGCTTCTGTTTTGGACTCTGTTGGGCGGATTCCATCAGCGGCAATCCTTCTGCCCAAAAATTCAACCTCAGGCGCGAGAAACAGATTTCTTGATTTCTTGACTCGGAGGCCTACCCGATCCAACCGCTTTAGTACTTCCTCCAAATTGCGGAGATGGGAGTCGGTGTCCCTGCCCGTGATGAGTATGTCGTCTTGAAATACAACCGTCCCTGGGATGGACTTGAGCAGACTCTCCATGTTGCGCTGGAATATGGCAGCTGCCGACCTGATGCCGAATGGGCATCGATTGTACATAAAAAGGCCTCGATGTGTGTTGATGGTGGTGAGTAGCTTAGACTCTTCGGTCAGTTCTTGCATCATATACGCAGATGTGCGATCTAGTTTCGAGAAAAGTTTTCCTCCAGCCAATGTGGCAAATAGATCCTCCGCTCTGGGCAGCGGGTATTGGTCCTGTAGGGAGACTCTGTTTATAGTAGATTTGTAATCCCCACAGATTCGCACGGATCTATCAGGCTTCATGACGGGGACGATGGGACTTGCCCAGTCGCTAAGTTCCACGGGTGAGATAATGCCTTCCCGCAGAAGCCGGTCCAGTTTATGTTCAATCTTTTCCCTCATCACATAGGGTACAGCTCTAGCCTTGTGATGGACCGGTCTAGCATCCTGTGTGATGTAGATTTTAACTTTAGCCCCTTTGAAGGTGCCTACACCTGGCTGAAAGAGATGTTCAAATCGACTTGGAACTGTTGAGCAGGAGGTCCGTTCCTCTGACGACATGGCGTGAACATCATCCCATTTCCAAGTTAGTTTTGCCAGCCAGCTTCTCCCCAAGAGTGCTGGGAGATCTCCGGGGACAATCCACAGGGGAAGTCGGTTCGCTGTCCCTTTGTGTGTGACTGAGAGCATGGCGCTGCCAAGGACTGGGACGATTTCTTTGGTATAGGTCCTTAGTTTGGTGTCGACCCTTGTGAGTTTTGGTCTGTTGCTTTTGTGCGGCCACAGCTGTTCAAATTGTTGGACGCCCATGAGAGATTGACTCGCTCCCGCGTCCAGTTCCATGTTGACGGGTATCCCGTTGAGTCGGACCCTCATCATTATTGGAGGTGTCTTGTTGTAAGAACAGTGGACATTGATCGTGTTGACCCGCTGTACCTCGGTGTCCTGGGCACTGTCCCCACCGCCTTCTGACCCTTCCAATTCGCATACCAGCCGAGCTGCTGTTTTTCTGCACATGCAGGCCAGGTGCCCTGCATAGTTGCAGTTTCTGCAAATGGCATGCTGAAATCGACACTCACTTGATGAGTGCCTTCCCCCACATCTCCAGCACAGACCGCTTCCATTGTTTCCGAAGGATGAGCTGCGTCTGGCTGATCTCTCTTGAGCTTCTCTCAGTCTGTAGTTGATTGCTCGCATTGTGGGTTGGTGAGGTGTGAACGACCGTTCATGTGACCCTTGATGGCTTCTGGCGCCACTGCCTGCTGTTGAGGGCCTGCTCTCCTGCCTTTGTCTGTGTGTGGGGGTAGCGGCTTGTTTCACGCTGTGAACCCCTTGTTCTGATGTTTCGTTAGTTGTCGTACCCGCAGTGTAGATCAACCTCGTTTCTTCTTCTCCTGCCAAGAATGTCTGTGCAACCAGTGCTGCTGCCTCCAGGGTCAAGTTCTTGGTCTCTATAAGTTTTCGGAATATGCCTGCGTGGCCTATTCCTTCAATAAAAAAGTCTCTCAGTACTTCTCTCCTTAGTTCATCGGGGAACTCACATAAAATAGCCAGCCTCTGAAGTTCCGCCACAAAGTCGGGTATGCTCTGGCCCACACAGCGTCTGTAGTTGTAGAACCTATGTCGGGCCATGTGTAGGCTGCTCGCTGGCTTCAGGTGGTCTCTCACCAGTGTGCTCAACTCTTCAAACGACTTGCTTGCTAGTTTCTCGGGTGCCAGCAGGTCCTTCATTAAGGCATATGTTTTCGAGCCACAGCTGGTCAAGAGATGGGCTCTTCTCTTGTCTGCCTTGTCATCGCCCAACCAGTCTTTGGTTACAAAGCTTTGCTGGAGCCTTTCTATAAAATCTTCCCAACTATCTCCAGCATTGTATTTCTCATCTGAGCCTTTGGTAGCCATTCTGTGGATTCTGTGATCCCGTACCTCGTCGCCACTGTAAAGTCCTGACCCTGCAGTACAGACTCACATGAGGCACATGCTGAAGTCAAGGTCACTCAGGACCTGCACCTTTATTTCACAGCTCTCGAGTGCCACACTTGCCTGAGACCTGCCTTTATATATCTGTGTGGAAAAGGTATGCAGTGTCTCCTGCAAGTGCACCCCTGGTGGTAAAGTATAGAAACATAGAAGCATAGAAAATAGGTGCAGGAGTAGGCCATTCGGCCCTTCGAGCCTGCACCGCCATTCAATGAGTTCATGGCTGAACATCCAACCTCAGTACCCCATTCCTGCTTTCTCGCCATACCCCTTGATCCCCCGAGTAGTAAGGACTATATCTAACTCCTTTTTGAATATATTTAGTGAATTGGCCTCAACAACTTTCTGTGGTAGAGAATTCCACAGGTTCACCACTCTCTGGGTGAAGAAGTTTCTCCTCATCTCGGTCCTAAATGACTTACCCCTTATTCTTAGACTGTGACCCCTGGTTCTGGACTTCCCCAACATTGGGAACATTCTTCCTGCATCTAACCTGTCTAAACCCATCAGAATTTTAAACGTTTCTATGAGATTCCCTCTCATTCTTCTGAACTCCAGTGAATACAAGCCTAGTTGATGCAGTCTTTCTTGATAGGTCAGTCCCGCCATCCCGGGAATCAGTCTGGTGAACCTTCGCTGCACTCCCTCAATAGCAAGAATGTCCTTCCTCAAGTTAGGAGACCAAAACTGTACACAATACTCCAGGTGTGGCCTCACCAAGGCCCTGTACAACTGTAGCAATGCCTCCCTGCCCCTGTACTCAAATCCACTCGCTATGAAGGCCAACATGCCATTTGCTTTCTTAACCGCCTGCTGTACCTGCATGCCAATCTTCAATGACTGATGTACCATGACACCCAGGTCTCGTTGCACCTCCCCTTTTCCTAATCTGTCACCATTCAGATAATAGTCTGTCTCTCTGTTTTTACCACCAAAGTGGATAACCTCACATGTATCCACATTATACTTCATCTGCCATGCATTTGCCCACTCACCTAACCTATCCAAGTCACTCTGCAGCCTCATAGCATCCTCCTCACAGCTCACACTGCCACCCAACTTAGTGTCATCCGCAAATTTGGAGATACTACATTTAATCCCCTCGTCCAAATCATTAATGTACAATGTAAACAGCTGGAGCCCCAGCACAGAACCTTGCGGTAGCCCACTAGTCACTGCCTGCCATTTCTGAAAAGTACCCATTTACTCCTACTCTTTGCTTCCTGTCTGACAACCAGTTCTCAATCCATGTCAGCACACTACCCCCAATCCCATGTGCTTTAACTTTGCACATTAATCTCTTGTGTGGGACCTTGTCGAAAGCCTTCTGAAAGTCCAAATACACCACATCAACTGGAAACATCCTCAAAAAATTCCAGAAGATTTGTCAAGCATGATTTCCCTTTCACAAATCCATGCTGACTTGGACCTATCATGTCACCTCTTTCCAAATGCGCTGCTATGACATCCTTAATAATTGATTCCATCATTTTACCCACTACTGATGTCAGGCTGACCGGTCTATAATTCCCTGTTTTCTCTCTCCCTCCTTTTTTAAAAAGTGGGGTTATATTGGCTACCCTCCAATCGATAGGAACTGATCCAGAGTCTATGGAATGTTGGAAAATGACTGTCAATGCATCCGCTATTTCCAAGGCCACCTCCTTAAGTACTTTGGGATGCAGTCCATCAAGTCCTGGGGATTTATCGGCCTTCAATCCCATCAATTTCCCCAACACAATTTCCCGACTAATAAGGATTTCCCTCAGTTCCTCCTTCTTACTAGATCCTCTGGCCCCTTTTATATCCGGAAGGTTGTTTGTGTCCTCCTTAGTGAATACCGAACCAAAGTACTTGTTCAATTGGTCTGCCATTTCTTTGTTCCCCGTTATGACTTCCGCTGATTCTGACTGCAGGGGACCTACGTTTGTCTTTACTAACCTTTTTCTCTTTACATATCTATAGAAACTTTTGCAGTCCGTCTTAATGTTCCCTGCAAGCTTCCTCTCGTACTCTATTTTCCCTGCCCTAATCAAACCCTTTGTCCTCCTCTGCTGAGTTCTAAATTTCTCCCAGTCCCCAGGTTCACTGCTATTTCTGGCCAATTTGTATGCCACTTCCTTGGCTTTAATACTATCCCTGATTCCCCTTGATAGCCACGGTTGAGCCACCTTCCCTTTTTAATTTTTTATGCCAGACAGGGATGTACAATTGTTGTAATTCATCCATGCGGTCTCTAAATGTCTGCCATTGCCCATCCACAGTCAACCCCTTAAGTCTCATTCGCCAATCTATCCTAGCCAATTCACGCCTCATACCTTCAAAGTTACCCTTCTTTAAGTTCTGGACCATGGTCTCTGAATTAACTGTTTCATTCTCCATCCTAATGTCGAATTCCACCATATTATGGTCACTCTGCCCCAAGGGGCTTCGCACTACGAGATTACTAATTAATCCTCTCTCATTACCCAGCACCCAGTCTAAGATGGCCTCCCCCCTCGTTGGTTCCTCGACATATTGGTCTAGAAAACCATCCCTTATGCACTCCAGGAAATCCTCCTCCACCGTATTGCTTCCAGTTTGGTTAGCCCACTCTATATGCATATTAAAGTCACCCATGAAAACTGCTGCACCTTTATTGCATGCACCCCTAATTTTCTGTTTGATGCCCTCCCCAACATCACTACTACTGTTTGGAGGTCTGTACACAACTCCCACTAACGTTTTTTGCCCTTTGGTGTTCTGCAGCTCTACCCATATAGATTCCACATCATCCAAGCTAATGTCCTTCCTAACTATTGCATTAATCTCCTCTTTAACCAGCAATGCTACCCCGCCTCCTTTTCCTTTCATTCTATCCTTCCTGAATGTTGAATACCCATGGATGTTGAGTTCCCAGCCCTGATCATCCTGGAACCACGTCTCTGTAATCCCAATCACATCATATCCGTTAACATCTATTTGCACAGTTAATTCATCCACCTTATTACGGATACTCCTTGCATTAAACCACAAAGCCTTCAGGCTTGTTTTTTTAACACCCTTTGTCCTTTTAGAATTATGATGTAGTGTGGCCCTTTTTGTTTCTTACCTTTGTTTACTCGGCCTTCCACTATTGCTTTTTACCTTTCTACCATCTGTTTCTGACTCCATATAACTTCGCCCTATCTCGCTGCATAGGTTCCCATCCCCCTGCCATATTAGTTTAAACACTCCCGAACTGCATTAGCAAATGTTACCCCCAGGACATCAGTTCCAGTCCTACCCAAGTGCAGACCGTCCCTTTTGTATAGGTCCCACTTCCCCCAGAACTGGTTCCAATGTCCCAGGAATTTGAATCCCTCCCTCTTGCACCACTGCTCAAGCCACGTATGCTTGTGGTTACAGGTCATATCTAGTTACAGTCATGTATAGCATGGTAAGATACAGTTATATATAGTAGTGTGAGATACATGACAATTACCATCGACAAATCCCCCACCGTCAACATCCTGGGCGGGGGGTTACCATTGACCAGAAACTTAACTGGACCAGCCACGTAAATACTGTGGTAACAAGAGCGAGTCAGAGGTTGGATATTCTGCAGCGAGTGCCTCACCTCCTGACTCCCCAAAGCCTTTCCACCATCTACAAGGCACCCGTCAGGAGTGTGAAAGAATACTCTCCACTTGCCTGGACGAGTGCAGCTCCAACCACACTCAAAAAGCTCCACACCATCCCGGACAAAGCAGCCCGCTTTATTGCCCATCCAACATCATAAACAGTCACTTCCTCCACCATCAGCGCACCGTGGCTGCAATGTGTACGATCTACAAAATGTACTGTTGCAACTTGCCAAGGCATCTTTGACAGCATCTCCCAAACCTGCAATATCTACCAACTGGAAGGACAAGGGCAGCAGGTGCATGATACACCATCACCTCCAAGTTCCCCGCCAAGTTGCGTGAAGGGCCCAGAGGATGGAAGAGACGGATATGAATTAGTAATGGCAGTGTAAAAATGTTGCTACTTAAAATAACTATGATGATCATATTTCACTCAGTGCCAAACTCCAGCCACCATCACTGAGTTTTGTATGAGATATTTAATCCTGTGAAGTCCCAGTCTCTCTATCTCCGATAGTCAGGGACACTGATCTCCATGGCCTCTTCCTATGCTGATGTCAGCTGCACTATCTGTAGCGGGCCACCTCCACTTCCTCACCTCTCCCTTGTATTTTGTGCTCACTTGTCCTGCAAGAGGGAACATCTAAGATGTCCATAAGGGCTTGTGTCCACCCAATCGAGGCATTGCATTCAGTGAGGGTGGCTATCGGGCAGATGCATCACATTGCATAAGGACTGCGGTGAGTGGCAGTACTGGATGGATAAATGAGAAGGTGAGGAAGTGCATAAATGAGTGTTCTTCAAACTTAAGTGGTTGTGAAGAGTGATGTAATGGTGTACACTTGACAAGACAGAGTGAGGGGCAGGTTGGGCACTTCTGGATGTAGGTGATTCTGCAACTGTCCTCAGCTTTCCTGATCTGGTAAGGTCATTAAACTGCTTCCAGCACGGGCTCGCGCTCGGCGGGCCGAATGGCTTTCTTCCATGCTGTAACCATTCTATGATTCTATGGCCCCCATATCGGTGGCCTTACAGCCCACTGCCGCCGGGTTTTGCTGCCGGTCTCCCCTCTTTGCTATTTTCCACTTGGGCTGGAGTGGGTGGGAGTGGTGTACTGCCGGGAACGACCCGCTGACGTCCTCTGGTGGCCAAGTAGCGTAAGTGGCCTCCCGTCCACTGAGCTGCCAGATTGGTGCAGGCGGGAGTCAGCACCAGCAGGGGGCAGGACCAGTGCATAGAGGCAGGTCTAACCCCGACGGCAAGTGCGAAGAATGGAAAAAAAAGGTTGGTGAACATATTTTTAAAACATTTTTTACCTGGATGAGGTCCCCTGAAGGTGTTGATGTGCTTTTTTTTGCTATTATTTTTATTTGCAGGTCTTCCACCCTCCTTGGGCCCGACTCCATTCTCGGCGGCACTTGGACAGGAAGTGCATTTGCCGCTGAGATTGAGAGCTGCCGCCCGCTGCCGCCCAGATTGCTGGAGTAAGCCATTGCTTAGCCGCTGGGCGGTATTGCCACCTCTTTTAGAGGAATCTTCCTGACAAAGTACCGCCCGGTCTCTCGCCGGCCATTGGCAGTCCTTTGGACGGCACTTGGGAGGGTCTTGGCTTCGACTGAGTTCGGGCCCTATGATTCTGGACTGGATTAAGGGACAGGGCAAAATACTCCTGACCTTCTCAGCTATGGCCAACCGATCCCTCCTGGTGACAGCAGCAGGTATCTTCTTCCTGTTGCTGGGGAAGATTATCTCCTTCCTGCTGCTTGTGAATCCCACCTCAGCCTTATCTAACTTAAAAGATGTGAGCAAGGCAATTCAGTAGTGTCCATTTTTACCTTTAGAGTGTTAGCAGCCTGTGCTCAAATGTGGAGTTTGGAGGAGCATCAGATGTTGTTCCCCGGATCTCATTATTATGTCGATGGCAGTGTGGTCAGAGCCTGCACAGCTTGAAGCTCCAATTTCCAGGTAAGTGATTGGGTTGCATAGCGTGGAAAAGGTGGGCCTCAGAGTCTGTGATTGGAGAGCTGTTCGGGGGTCGTGTAAGAAGATCGGGGGCCTGCAATATTGTTGGGGGGGGTGTCGGCGGGGGCGGGGGCTAGAGGGTCGGGTTGGGGTTGGGGGAAGATCGGGGGGTCGAAGTCGGGAGTGTGATCGGAGATCTTGGGACCAGGAGTGGGGGTGATAATGGTAAATACTTACCATTTTTTAATTCTGTGCTGTTTTGCATTGTTTTTCCCTGGGGCAAACAGCACTGACACTGGCTGACTCAGATGCAAACTAAATTTGAAAAGTGGGAGCAGAAGCAGACAGTGGCCCCTTATTTGATAATGTTAATGGCCTAATACCTGCTTCAGACATGGGTAAACAATACCACCCGTTTGGTCCTTACCAAAATGGCGTCTGGCGCAGCCCGCTCCAGAATTGTGCGTGTGCAGCACAGACACCATTTTGGACTCAAAATGGCACCCATAGTGCCAAAAAAATCAGGTGCTGAATTTCTAGGCCATTTTCTTGTTCTGTCTATAAAACTAGCTGCACTTCTCTTCCTCCCATTTGCTTCTCCTGGTCCATATCTGGTATGAGGACACTCACCTTTAAGTGTAGGCTACCTTTAAATTATGCTCCCTTCCCCCCCAACCCCTAGAATTTCCAGGTCTCCATAGCCATTTCTGTCGTACTGGTCATCGGATTCCCAACAAATTTCTGCTCAACATTATTAAATGAGCTGATAGAAGAATTTTTAACAAGGCCAGCTTTCTTGGCAATGGGCGCACTTAAATCCCGCTCCGCCCTGGCACACATCTGGTGGCAGACCGTGGGACTTTTAAAGCTGGAATTTCCTCTGCTAACCCAGCTGGGTAGACTAGAGATAACCCAGCTGGGTAGACTAGAGATAACCCAGCTGGGTAGACTAGAGATAACCCACCTGGGTAGACTAGAGATAACCCAGCTGGGTAGACTAGAGATAACCCAGCTGGGTAGACTAGAGATAACCCACCTGGGTAGACTAGAGATAACCCAGCTGGGTAGACTAGAGATAACCCAGCTGGGTAGACTAGAGATAACCCAGCTGGGTAGACTAGAGATAACCCAGCTGGGTAGACTAGAGATAACCCAGCTGGGTAGACTAGAGATAACCCACCTGGGTAGACTAGAGATAACCCACCTGGGTAGACTAGAGATAACCCAGCTGGGTAGACTAGAGATAACCCACCTGGGTAGACTAGAGATAACCTACCTGGGTAGACTAGAGATAACCCAGCTGGGTAGACCTACCACTGCCTCCTCACACTGACCTGGATTTAATTCCCCTTGCCCTCACTGTGGGCTGCCAGAGGGATGGTGGGACCAGCATCCTGGCCAATTTCTTCCTCTGCCTGCCCTTGTTATCGCCCCTGCCCACACTGCCTGCTGGGAGGTGGTAACAGGCTGGCGTAGCAGTAGTAATAACCCTGAAGTCTTCTGATTAAGGGAGAGGGCCTGGTAGGGAAATCCTCTCCCTCCAAATGGAACTGAGCCCTAAGCTTTTAGGCCTCAGTCTCTCCTGATACCTAGAAAAACTGTGCCCACGTCCATCTTCGGGGCTCTTGTTTCTCTTTAAGTGCAGTGGAAGAGGTCTTCTGGTGTTCCTACCCAAGCCTGTCGTGCATGCCTAAGTAACCCTGCGTCAACAAAATGAGCTGGGGTTATGGCAAGATCAGAAACGCACGTGGGAGTCCTGACCCACCGTTACTCTGCCCCAAAAAGTGAAATCCTGCCTTTACTGCCATCTCCCTTTTACAAGTCCCAGGATTTCCAGGCGCCCAACTTAAATGGGTGACATTAGTCAAAGCCGTGCCTGAAATTGAAAGTCTCAGCAGGGAACCTGTTTTATCCGTGCCATCACTAGACCATCTATTTCCACCTCCGTAACATCACCCGCCTCCACCCCTGCCTCAGCTCATCCATGCCTTTGTTATCTCTAGACTTGACGATTCCAAAACACTCCTGGCCAGCCTCCCATTTCCAACCTCCATAAATTTAAGCTCATCCAAAATTCGACTGCCCATGCCTTAACTTGCACCAAGTCCCGTTCACCCATTAACCCTCTGACCTACATTGGCTCCCAGTTAAGCAATGCCCCGATTTTAAAATTCTCTTCCTTGTTTTCAAATCCCTCTATGGCCTCGCCCTTCCCAATCTCTGTAACCTCCTCCAGCCCCACAATCCACCGAGATATCTGCACTCCTCCAATTCTGGCCTCTTATGTATCCCCTATTTTAATCACTCTTCCATTGGCAGCCGTGCCCTCAGCAGCCTGGGCCCTAATCTCTGGAATTCCCTCCCTAAACCTCTCCGCCTCTCCAACTCTCCTTCCTCATGCAAGACACTCCTTAAAACGTATCTGCCCTAATATTCCCTTATGTGGTTCGGTGTCAAATTTTGTTTGATAACACTCCTGTGAAGCACCCTGGACATTGTACTACATTAAAGGTGCTATACAAATGCAAGTTGTTGTTGCTATTGTAGTTAAAATATTTAAATGAGGCGAAATATCAATCTTTGAAAACTTGCCCTAATGTAAACTGGATAGGCAAGGTCAGGGTCAGGCTTTCAAACCCATGCCTGCCGTTGACAAAGCTCTAATCTGGCATTTGAGCCTTGGGAAATGGGGGGTTTAGAGAAGATTTCACACAGAGTAACCTGCAGATTGGGTCATAACAAATGCTCTTGTTTCCGGTTGGAGAAAGTAGAGAAAATACCCATATCGAAAATCTCCCCATGTTTTGTAACAATTTGTGGGGCACTTTTGCTTCCAATATGTGCCTCAAGTCAAGAATATGTACGACAAGTGACCTTGAACCAGACCAGAGACAGAGTACTTTTTAGGAGTGCTATGATGAGTGAATAATTTCATATGTTTAATGGCAACAGCTGGAGATTTTTATCCCACAGTGAAGTGGAAATGACATATAAATCATCTTGTTCAAGCAGATCAAAAACAGCCATTTTGAAGTCTGCAGGGATATATTAGTATTGCAGGTCCTGCTGTATATCAGAAATTGCCAGATGTGTCAAACCTAGGTGCGTTAATTTTGTGTATGTGTGTGTGTTCAGCGAGAAAAAGGATGTTAGAACAGAGGATAGAAAGTCCTCGGTCAGATATTGCATTGGTCAAATCTAATAAAGAGCTCCCTCTACACTACCTCATACTTCAGCCCATCCTCTTAAGAGATATTCACTTTTCCAAATCATCTATCCTTGTAGCTTCCCTGAACAAGATTGTCAGTTTAATGCAAATCTGGGGCATGTTACAGTTTGTTCCTGTTTTGTGGATCTGCTGTCCGCTAGGAATTGGATTGGATGCTTACAGCCATCACAGCGCAGTAATGTCTTTCATTTTATGACTGAATTCAAAAGGTGAAAGAAGCAGGAATCCGCCTGGTTTTGGTTTGGTTGTGGGGAAAGGTCCCGGTGTGGGTGTGTGCACATCAAGGTAATCATTAATGTCCATGTTCTCTATTGGGAAGATGTTCAGATTTCTCAACTGGGGCAAGGCACCATGCCTACTGCGAGCACCACACAGAAAATCGAATCAATGGGTACACGGCCCAAAACCACAGCTCGCAGCTCACCAGGTATCTCGCCATGTCGATGACTCGCAAAACCTACCCATATAAATCCAACAATTGCATCCAACAGAAGCAGTGAAAGGGTGCATGAGGTGAATCAATATTCCCGTGTATCTGGTCAGGTATCCTTACAAGGTGAGCCATTCGATGCAGGAAGTCGTTGATGCAGATTCAACTGATTCATCAGCAGAACTTAAAAGTCTGACTGATTCTTTATTCATTCTGGCATTGTTCAAACAAAAAGAATAATGGAGCATGTTGCTGACCTAATTAATGAGTATCAGCACCCAGGTACAGAAATATCACAGTGACTGTAGTCACCCTGCAGACCAGTGCAGTTACCTCACAATGCAGGCTTGCTGGTGAGCTGTCCAAGTATTGTGCATGAAGATTAGATTGCCACCGCATGCAAAATAACAGAGTTCTGCACTGAATGTCAAATGTAATCTTGATTGGTTCAAAATGGATGCATATTATTCTGCCAAAAGTTATAAAAAAAGCCACGACAATCCTGATAATATTAGCCTCCAACTGGTTGCTCAGTTACTTGCACAATAGGGTTGGCTCATGTCCAGTTTCACCTCCTGTTTTTTCTGCCCATTCTTCTCTTCGCTCCAGCACTAGACAAACAGAGGCTCAAGTGCACCAGACGTTCCTGTCCCTGGTCATTAACATGGCTGGGACGACACTTGGTCTCCAAGCCCTTGTTCTCATTCGCCCACTAGTGGTAGCAATCTTTCATGATTTACCCACAGTAAAGTCCCCGGGCTGAAAACGGGCGACCTTCGTGCTGCCTGCTAATTATAATGATTATAGCATTCAGCCGAGCGATGAACACGCTGCTGAGTGGCTGAATGTTCAGCAGGGGGCCCAAGTTCATGTCAGGCCAGCACCAATGAAAGCTAGCCTTAAAGGCAGCCTGCACCTCTTAAAGGGGAAGTGCAGTCTTCCTGCAGCAACTGATGCAACTGGCTGAGGGAGATAGACACAACATGGGAGAGAGTGTGCACCAAGGTTCTCTGATGCAGCACTGGAGGCCTTGGTGCTGGAGGTGGAAAGGAGGAGAGAGGTCTTATTTCTACAAGGGGCCAGGATGTCCTCCAGGCAAAATCAAAAACGGCAATGGGAACAGGTAGTCATAGTTGTAAATTGCAGCTGTGTCGCCCCGAGGGCCTAGCTGCAGTGCAGGAAGAACTATAATGACATCACAGGAGTGATATAGGTCAGTGAATTAATTTCAAATGCCATATCCCACCATCTGCACCACTAGCCTCACACACTGCTCAATGCACCACAGCCCCATCACTCACCTACCAACACTCTCTACCAAACATGACTCATACCTCATATTCATAGCTTCACCTCATCATCACACACTTACCACTGCTGCAAGACTCACACCCACATTTCACAGCTTGCACACACTATCAGCTATTCAACCATGATAGGCATATCACCCAAACACATTGACTGGCACTCATTGACACACTTCCCTTTCTTTTGCAGAATAAGGGTGGCACACAATCAGAGCTAGCAGGGCGATGAGAGGGAGGTCCATTGATGGCCGGCGGATCCGGGGGAATAACGCAGAGGAAAAGTCGGGCGGCGGTAGCGACTGCGATGGTGGCGGCCACGGCGGCCACAGGAGAGGCGGCAAGTGCGGAGACAACGGTGGGAGCGGAGGCTGTGGCGGCGGCTGGCGTGACTCGGGAGAACGCGAGATAGAGCGGCGGATGCAGCAGCAAGCACGGAGGGACTCACAGGGACTGTGACTGATCAAGTCCAGGGAGCCACTTCTGCCAAGATGGGTTGCTGTGGGCCGCTTTTTTCCCTTCCTTTCTTCCTTGTCCCTTCTGTCCTTTTTTCGCCAGTGAGCTCAAGATGGTGTGAGCCGCCTGGCAACGGAGCTCTGCAGACAAAGGCCAGCAGAGCACCTAAGATGGCGGCGCCCAAGGGAAGCCTCGTGGGAGCCACAAGATGGCGTCTTAAAAGGGAAATGCACCCGGGAGTCTTAGAAGGGCCTTACACCATTGGCGGTCCCCACATAAAGACTTTTGTCAGGCAAGAGCGAGTCTAAATGAGCTATGTGAATGTAGGCTGACGGATTTATGATAAGAGTTAATATTTTAATGCTGAATGGTCACTGTGTTTAAAATTATGGATATGAGTTACGGAAAGAGTTAATACCACGAGGTTCTTGTAAAAGGGATATGTATCCATGCCCCATACCTTACCCAGAGAAGCTGGGATTAAATAATTGTTCAGTGTACTTGCAACCTTTTGACATAACATCTGTACCACATATTATATGTACCATACAAATGTACCACCTACGTATACCTGCTTTCTGTTGGAGGTTATGCTCGTGTACCTTATCACCCATGCAAGGACTGCAAATACCACATGCTTGCACATGGGGGCGAAGAGGGAAGTGGATGGTCAGGGACTCACACCCACAAATCAGCCAGGACCAACAAGGCCGAGGTCACCGGCAATGGCTTTTGGAACTGGGGGGGTAGTGAGATGTTATGTATTGTCCAGGTACATTAAATGTATAAGTACAATGGTGCACCACAGAGGGCGCTGTGGTGGGAGACCTGAAAGTACCTGCAAGAGGCAGTATAAAAGGCTGCCCACCACACCTGAGAGGCACTCTGGAGTTACACAATAAAGGACTAAGGTCACAGCAGTTATATCAACACCAGACCGTGTGGAGTCAGTGATTTGTGTGCTACATACACCACACCTCCCATTAGCCATGGTGCAGCCACTGGGGTAGCACGTCATTATCATCATCATAGGCTGTCCCTCAAAATCGAGGAAGACTTGCTTCCACTCTAAAAGTGAGTTCTCAGGTGACTGAACAGTCCAATACGGGAATTACAGTCTCTGTCAAAGGTGGGACAGACAGTCGTTGAGGGAAAGGCTGGGTGGGGAATTTGGTTTGACGCACGCTCCTTCCGCTGCCTGCGTTTGCTTTCTGCATACTCTCGGCGACGAGACTCGAGGTGCTCAGCGCCCTCCCGGATGTTCTTCCTCCATTTAGGGCGGTCTTTGGCCAGGGACTCCCAGGTGTCGGTGGGAATGTTGGATTTTATTGAGGAAGCTTTGAGGGTGTCCTTGAAACGTTCCCTCTGCCCACCTGGGCATGTGGGAGTTGCGAGTAGAGCGCTTGCTTTGGGAGTCTTGTGTCAGGCATGCAAACAACGTGGCCCGGAGCTGGTCGAGTGTGGTCAGTGCTTCGATGCTGGGGATGTTGGCCTGGTCGAGGACGCTAACGTTGGTGCATCTGTCCTCCCAGGGGATTTGTAAGATCTTGCGGAGACATCGTTGATGGTATTTCTCCAGTGACTTGATGTGTCTACTGTACATGGTCCATGTCTCTGAGCCATACAGGGGGGCGGGTAATACTACAGCCCTGTAGGCCATGAGCTTGGTGGCAGATTTGAGGGCCTGATCTTCGAATACTCTCTTCTTCAGGTGACCGAAGGCTGCACTGCCGCACTGGAGGCGGTGTTGAATCTCATCGTCAATGTCTGCCTTCGCTGATAATAGGCTCCCGAGGTATGGAAAGTGGTCCAGGGCTGCACTGTAGATCTTGATGACTGGGGGGCAGTGGTGTTTAGGGGGGTCAGGTTGGTGGAGCATCTTTGTCTTATGGATGTTTAGTGTAAGTCCCATGCTTTCGTACACCTCAGTGAAGATGTTGACTATGACGGAGTTCAGTCTCTGAATAGGAGCACATAGACACACTGAAGACAGGCACTAAAGGGATGCACAAGGGTGATAGGTTGACTTTTATATGTAATATTGGATGGATTGATGTATAAAGTTGAACTGGAATGTTTGTTTTATGGTGGCTTTCATTTCAGCACTGTGGCTAAGAGGACGCTGTGATAGTCATTATCAGAGGGAAGGTAAGGTGTGGGACTATTGGTGAATGGGGAATGAAGGTTGCATTCTTCATGATACATCTTGGCATTTAGATGCAGAGCCCGCACAGCCACGTGCGTGCACTCGGAGGCCTTTTCCACTTGCAGCAGCAATCCCTGTCACCACAACAACTCGATAAACCTAGAAACATAGACAATAGGTGCAGGAGTAGGCCATTCGGCCCTTCGAGCCTGCACCACCATTCCATAAGATCATGGCTGATCATTCACCTCAGTACCCCTTTCCTGCTTTCTCTCCATACCCCTTGATCCCTTTAGCCGTAAGGGCCATATCTAACTCCCTCTTGAATATGTCCAATGAACTGACATCAACAACTCTCTGTGGTAGAGAATTCCACAGGTTCACCACTCTCTGGGTGAAGAAGTTTCTCCTCATCTCAGTCCTAAATGGCTTACCCCTTATCCTTAGACTCTAACCCCTGGTTCTGGACTTCCCCAACATCGGGAACATTCTTCCTGCATCTAACCAACAGGCCCGTCAGAATTTTAGATGTTTCTATGAGATCCCCTCTCATTCTTCTAGACTCCAGTGAATACAGGCTCAGTCGATCCAGTCTCTCCTCATATGTCAATCCCGCCATCCCGGGAATCAGTCTGGTGAACCTTCGCTGTACTCCCTCAATAGCAAGAATATCCTTCCTCAGATTAGGAGACCAAAACTGAACACAATATTCCAGGTGAGGCCTCACCAAGGCCCTGTACAACTGCAGTAAGCTCCAAACAGTCCCACAAAGCCAGTAGAAATCAACCTGAAACTAACCTTAGAGTGGTTGCTGATCCCTTTAAATGTCACAGGTGGGGCGGGGGCGGGGGGGGGTCCTTGCTGATTCTGAATGAGGTTACCATCGGCCATTAGCTCGAGCACTGGCACCCAATCAGCGGTGCGCGCTGATTGACCTTACGACCTGCGCACAATGCATACTTCTGGTGCACGCTGCTCACCCTCGACCTGCCGCCCTCACCAAGATGCTGTGCAGCGCGGATGCCATATTTTGTACAAAAGAACACTAATAGGGGTGAAAGGTCAGGCACTAGAGTCAAATTCACCCCCACCACTGCTGAGGTTTCACTCACCCTTTGCCTGGCTGCTCCTCTCTCGGTGCCACTCCCAATCACCATGTTGCTGCTGCTGCTCCCGGCTCGGCCAGAAATTCTGGGTCCCACAGCTACCCAAGTCTCCTTCTCTCCCACCCCTCTCCTTCCCCCACCAGAGTCGCAATCCCCTTGACCCTAGGTCACCCGCTATCGGCCACCCGAGCCTCAACCTCCTGACCCCCATTCCGCAGTCCCCCTCTCTCCCCACCACCCCGAGCCCCAATCCCTCAAACTTCCGAGCCCCGTCTTCCTCTCACCGACTCGCAGTCTCTGTTACTCTCTCGCCCCCACCCTGCGCCCCAATCCCCTCCCCCTAGTCCCTGTTCACCCGAGACCTGCGCCGTCTCTCTCCCTTCCCTCTCCAGACTCCCGGCTGTTTCTGCATCAGCCGGTTCTGGTTCCGGTCACCCCTAGAAGGGGCCGGAGGTGGGGGGAGGAGGTAATGTCACTGAGCCGGAGGATTCTCTGTGGCGGTAGCCGGTGATGTCATGGAGCGGGGGGGGGGGAGTGTGGGGGGGGGGGAAGGGGGCCACTGCTGTGGTTTGAAATTCAAAGTATTCCTGTGTTAGCAGCAGTGCCCGGGCAAATCCTGCCTCACTCCGGTGTCTCTGGAGATGGAGCACACGGTGTCTGCCAGCACGCTCGAGTCCTTCCACGACTGCTGGGCTCCGGAGGGACTGAGGTGCATCATTACATCCAAGAACAACAGTTTAATTTGACTTATTAAGGTTCCTTGAAAAGTTTTTGTTAATTTACCGGTTTGTTGGTTGACATCATTTGCAATTGTCGGTATCTGAAATCGTAAGCCCCATTCCGCGAGACTCCCAGGCAATCCGGGCAGCTTGGCCACCTTTTATGCAGGCAATATTACCAGACAAATTGCTGTGTGTGAATGGAACTAGCAAAGGCACTCTGCTGATAAGACAGTGTGATTATTATTGTGAATAAAATGTTCATACTTTAGGCGATACACCATTATACTGCGGTAGGCTCTCAACTTTCTTGAAATTAAAATGAGTGCACTTTTTCTGTTGGCAGGGCTTATAGCTACAAATTACTGTTGGACTAATTTCATTAAAAGATTAAAAATCACTAATCAATATTTGTTGTTGATGAGACTAATACATTCACACTCACTCCACCTCAATCAATCAAGTTCAACTGAAGCAAGGCTATAGCCCTTCCCGAGCACCGGCCTCTTTCTCCTCAAAATCTCTCAGTTGAGCAGATAAATTATTTTTTCCATGTTATGCAATAAAATATAGGGCAATCACAGCCGACAAATATGTAACAAGCAGCAAGCGCTAAAACAAAGTATTTATTACTCATTAAAGTGTCTGTCATTTTTGAACCTGCTGTTAGCATTGTCTCACTGGAAGTTGTGTCCAGACCAGGGCAAGTCTCCTCGGTTAGACTCTGCTTCTAGGCACCAGTCACAAACTGCCTCTTTATTACCTGAATGCAGGTCCCCATGTGATTTAAGCACAAGAACCCAGATGATTGCTATCTAGTGATTTTGCCCATTATTTTCGCCGGAAACAAAAATATATTTCCTGTTAAAAATTACAGAGGGCACCAGGACCTTAATAGGGCACCCTTTCGAAAAATGTAAACTGGGTTAGCAAAAGCTTGGATTTAGCTCATTTTACACAAATGGTCAAACCTCAGGTAGCCCATGTTTCAAAAGTACTTTAGTGCTCAACCTTAAGGATAATGTCATAATCCAATTCTCTATGTGATATCATTTGCCAGATCTTTGAAATCATTTTTTTTCACAATCTTTCAGTTGAAATACTAATCCTTCAAAATTGTATGATTGGGATAGGCTGAAATATGAAACAGTCGTCAGTGCACACTCTAATATTGCAGAATAGGAGGCTTCTAAAATACTATCTATACAAAATAATTCTTTGGATACAAAAGAAAAATACTGCAGATGCTGGAATCTGAAATAAAAATAGGAAATACTGGAAATACTCAGCAGGTCAGGCAGCATCTGTGAAGAGCGAAACAGAGTTAATGTTTCAGGTCAATGACCCTTCATCGGAATTGGAGGAAGTTAGAGATGTAACAGATTTTTAAGCAAGTGTAAGGGCAGGGAAAGGGGGAGGTCAGTGATAGGGGGGAAGGCAGAAGAGATTAAGAGACAGAGGGATGATGGTACAAGGCAGAAGGAGATGGTAATGGGACAAGTTAAGAAATAAAAGATGAGTCTAGAGGAGGTGTAAATGGGGATGGCAGAATTATCAACAGCTGCTGTGGGAAAGAGAAAAAAACAGAAAAAAAGAAAAACTCTATGTTGAGTCCAGAAGGCTGTAAAGTGCCTAAACGAAAGGTAAGGTGCTAGTCCTTTAAGTTTGTGTTGAGCTTCATTGGAACAGTGTAAGAGGCCAAAGGCAAAGAGATCGGAGTGGGAGCGGAGTGGAGAATTAAAGTGACAGGTGACTGGAAGCTCAGGGTCATGCTTACAGAGTGAACAAAGGTGTTCTGCAAAGAGTCACCCAATGTAGAGGAGACCACATCGTGAGCAGCGAATACAGTATACTAAATTGAAAGAAGTACAAGTAAATCGCTGTTTCACCTGGAAAGCGTGTTTGGGGCCCTGAACAGTGGGAAGGAAGGAGGTAAAAGGGCAGGTTTTGCATCTCCTGCGCTTGCATGGGAAGGTGCCGTGGGAACGGGAAGGGGAGCTGGGGGTGATTGAGGAGTGGACCAGGGTGTCCCAGAGGGAACAGTCACTTTAGAATGCTGAAAGGGGAGGGGAAGATGTGATTGGTGGTGGGATCACGCTGGAGGTGGCGGAAATAGCGGAGGATGATCTGTTGAAGGTGAAGGCTGATGGGGTGAAAGGTGAGGACAAGGGGAACCCTATCGTGGTCCTGGGAGAGAGGGGAAAAGGTGAGAGCAGAAGTGCGTGAAATAGAACAGGCATGGTTGAGGGCCATGTCAACCACGGTAGGGAATCCACGGTTTAGTAAAAAGGAAGACATATCGGAAGTGCTAATATGGAAGGTAGTGTTGTCAGAACAGGTGTGACGAAGAAACTGGGAGAATGGAATGGAGTCCTTACAGGAAGTGGGGTGGGAGGAAGTGTACTCCAGGTAGCTGTGGGAGTCAGTGGGCTTATAGTGATTGTTTGTCAATAGCCTATCCCCAGAAATGGAGACAGAGAAGTCGAGGAAGGGAAGAGTCGGAGATGGACCGTGTGAAGGTGAGAGTAGGGTGTAAATTGGATGCAAGATGAATGAAATTTGTTTCATTGTTTTCCCCATTTTTCCCATTTACACCCTATCTCGTCATTTTTTGTTTCTTAACTTGCCCCATTACCATCTCCTTTTGTCTTGCATCTTCATCTCTTTTGTCTCTTAATCTCTTCTGCCTTCCACCCTATCACAGACCTTCTCTTTTGATCTTTTCTCCCCTCTCACCTTTCCCTGCCCATACACTTGCTTAAAAATCTGCCACATCTCTAACTTTTTCCAGTTCTGATTAATAGTTTTGAAACATTTACGCTGTTTCTCTCTCCACAGATGCTGCTTGACCTGCTAATTATTTCCAACATTTTCTGTTTTTATATAATTATTTGATGTCATGCCATTATTTAAAATTTGTCTTGTTTGATCATATTTTTCATACAATCACAATTACCTAACATGGTGCTAAACTTTGTAGGATTAAACTTTATCATTTTAATTAGTATTTTACCATGCTGATGAGGTTCTCATTGAGATACATCAGAGTTTCCATCTTTGCAGTTTCTATATTTAGTGTATAAAAATTAATTCAGTATCATTTAATTAGAACAGTCTTCAAGCAATCATGCTCATAACAATATGTTTCTACACCCACAAATGTCAATAGAATTTGATAGCTTTCTCCCTAATAAAGATTCTATTAATGAAGCAAAAACAAATTAATTCATTCCAGTGGACATTATACACCAAATCTCAAGAGAACACTTATTGTGAGTTTATTACTGCAATTATATTATACAATTACTGACACCCACACCAACAGAAGTGTATAAATTTATACTTCATAACATCAACGTACTGTAGAAATTTAACAGCATCCTAAAACCACTGAAAGTCCCGTAGTTTGTCAATATGTCAACAATTTATTCATTTGTAAAGCAGGCTTGTGAGAAGGTTTGTCTTCAGTGGAATGATCCAGGTAAGTGCATGTGGATTATGGTCACTGGAACAAACATTTAGCATTGTCAGTACCCATAGAGTTGAAGGCACTACACCACTCACTGTTCATTGTTACAAATTGATCTTGATTCGTACATATTTCATTTGGAGAGAAACTATCATGACTGTCTGAATCAGAATCTAACCTGGATCAGGCATGTGCATATTGGGTCTCTGAAACATTTGCACTTGAATTCAACAAAATCCATGTTAAAATTCAGCAAAAGGAACGTGAACTTCAGTTGGCATGGTAAATTCTGAAATAAGTTCTATGAAGTGAAAAATTAGATTTCCTTAGTGCTGTTGAGAATCCACATCTCCCTGTTGTATGTTCCATGTGTACAGTTTGACTCTACTCTAAGAGCAGCACATTACTTTGAAGTTGTAGGGTTGAGAGAACATTTCTCCAGTGTGTGGACTACTGTGTATGCGTAGGGATGATGATTTTTGACAGATAAGCTGACAATGAGAGGCTGCTTTTTGACACCCACCAATAAATGAATGCAATTGTCAGGTTTGGGTCGGTGGAAAGTTCAATACTAGAGGTATCCAATGCAGCATTTGGATCCAGTCATTCTTGTCTTGCTTGTTATTAATGCAACACGATGGTTTTTCAACCAATCTTTTTCTGTTTTCTTTGTTTGTGTAACCAGATCATTATTTCTGTGCTCACAGCTGGTTCAAGAGTAATAGCAGCAGGAAATAGATTACTACACTGGAATTTTATAAACTTTCAAAACAAGATTGGAGAGTTAAATCAAATGGACACTGCATTTTATTTTACTGTAGGGTTTAGTAACTATTTACAATAAACATGTGTATGGTGTTTTAATTCTGTGAACTTTCATTTATTTGGATAACTCCAGGCTGAACGCTGAAACATAACACACAGGACTCACCGATGCTACTTCAAGATATAGCTGTTAATAGCATTCCATGCACAGATCATGTTAATAATTAGCATTACCATTTCTGTAACATCCTCTAATTACCTTCAACATAGTAAGAATGTAACTTTTATTTATATTGACCCAAAACCTCATTAAGACTCGTTCACATGGGTGAGATATTGAGGCCACACATTTAGGTTTTGTAACGCATGGTTTTTTCGGTGCTACAGGTGCCGTTTTGTGTCTAAAATGGCACTCACACCGTGTACACACACTTCTAGCTGAGCGCTACCATTTTTAACCTTCAACACACCAGCTAACGCCCTCTCTAAAACATGCACAGCTGAATGTGTGTTCAGCAGTGGGAACGACCCCCACCAGCACTTTTAAAGGGATTACTAACTGCTCTCAGGTTAGTTGTGAATGATTTCCACTGGCTCTGAGTTTGCAGAAAAGTTTTGTGGTTTGCTATCATATTTAAAGTTGCTGAAGTCTCCAGAGAAGGCTTCTGCTCAGACCAGTTGCTCCCATACATAGGTCTCTGGGTCAAAATCCTGGAATTCCCTCCCTAACAGCACTGTGAGAGTACCTTCACCACATGAACTGCAGAGGTTTAAGAAGACGGTTCACCACCACCTTCTCAAGGGCGATTAGGGATGGACAATAAATGCTGGCCTTGCCACTGATGCCCACATCCCATGAATGAATTAAGAAAAAATGGGTGCAGTAGTTTGAATCCTCCTTGGACTGCAGCATGACAGAGAAAATGAACAGAGGCGACACAGAGCAGAACAAGCTGCTCAAAGAGGGAGAAGGAGGAGGAGAGGAGAAGGGGCTTTCAGCAGAAGGCCATATCCACCCATGGTCTTTAGAGAGCAATTCTCCAACCTCCACCTCACCGAGGAACAATGTATGCGATGTCTTTGCTTCACTAAGGAGATGGTCACTGAAACCTGCCACCTGTTCCGTGCGAGGACAATACTTCCAGTGGCTGTAAAGGTGAGTGGGACCATGCATTTTCATGCAGCTGGCTCCTTCCAGGCTGGAGCAGGCAATATTTCCAACATCTCCCAGTTTGCTGTGCACTGTCTCTGTATGCAAAGGGATGTGAATACATTTCATTCTCTCTTGCCAGAGAGAAGCAGGCTGAGCGAGTTTGTGGCTCGCCAGGACAGCAGGCTGCCCCATGGTGCAGGGTGCCAATAACTGCACACATGTTGCTTTGCGGGCACCGCATCTCAATTCGGAGATGTACCGTGACCGGAAGTGGTTCAGCTCCCTCAATGTCCAGCTGGTGTGTGACAATACTCAGCGCATCATGCAAGTCAATGCTTGGTATCATGGCTGCCATGATGCCTTGATTCTGCAGCAGTCCGCTGTACCATCAGCATTTGAGCTAGCATGACAAACCAGAGGGTGGTTACTGGGCAATAAGAGTTATCCACTGACCACCTGGCTCATAACACCTGGTGTGCAATCCAAACGCATGTGGGCAGCATGCATATAACGAAAGCCATGTTGCCCCATGGAATGTGATGGAGCAGATGATGGGCGTCCTTAAACAACATTTCCGCTGCCTGAACCACTCTGGAGGAGCTCGGCACTGCTTACCAGAGTGCACCTCAAGCTGCGTTCTGGTCTGCTGCATGCTTCACAACCTCGCCATCATTAGGACACAGCCCTTGCCACCAGGTATGCGGCGAAGAGCTGAGGATGAGGAGGAGGAAGAGGAGGAGGGGCAAGTGGAAGGGAGGAGGCAACCAACGCAGCCCCTTTCTGGCCAGGCTGTATGTGATCGATTCATCCAACTGTGGTACCAGTGAATGCAACCCCAATTCCCCATTCGCCCAAAGTCTCACACTTTACCTGCCCCCTGTTACTGACCATCACAGCGTCCTCTTGGCCACAATGTTACAATAAAAGCCACCACGAAACAAACATTCCAAACCCAATTTATAAATCAAACCATCCAATATTACATACTAAAGTCAATTAATCACCGTTGTGCATTCCCATAGAAACTGTCGTCCGTATGCGTTTGCCTGTCATCGTGCTCCTACGCAGTGCTACCCCAGTGGCTGCAGCACGGATAGTGGAAGGCTGCTGACTTTCAGTGGAGCAGACTGCAGATGACCTTGGAGGATGACCTCGAGCAGCTCTGGGCCTAGTCGACCCGGCTTTGGACTGTACCATCTCGGCATGGGCGGCAACTGTCTGGGCTGACAGACAACAGCAGGGGCACTGGTGGAGTGGCAGGGATGGGAGGATGAATGGTGTCGTCCTGAGAGAGGACAGCAGGTTTTTTGCACCATGGAGCCCCTGCCATTCCCCTGGAGTGGTGCCTCTACAATCCTAGTAATCTATTGGAGAATAGATAGCTGAACTGCTGTGACAAGGTTATTTGGATAGGTTAGTTGAGTGGGCAAATGCATGGCAGATGCAGTATAATGTAGATAAATGTGAGGTTATCCACTTTGGTGACAAAAACAGGAAGGCAGAATATTATCTGAATGGTGACAGATTAGGAAAAGGGGAGGTGCAACGAGACCTGGGTGTCATGGTACATCAGTCATTGAAAGTTGGCATGCAGGTACAGCAGGCGATGAAGAAGGCAAATGGCATGTTGGCCTTCATAGCTAGGGGATTTGAGTATAGGAGCAGGGAGGTCTTACTGCAGTTGTACAGGGCCTTGGTGAGGCCTCACCTGGAGTATTGTGTACAGTTTTGATCTCCTAATCTGAGGAAGGACATTCTTGCTATTGAGGGAGTGCAGCGAAGGTTCACCAGATTGATTCTCAGGATGGCAGGATTGACATATGAAGAAAGACTGGATCGACTGGGCTTATATTCACTGGAATTTAGAAGAATGAGAGGGGATCTCATAGAAACATATAAAATTCTGACGGGATTGGACAGGTTAGATGCAGGAAGAATGTTCCCGATGTTGGGGAACTCCAGAACCCCAGGGGTCACAGTCTAAGGATAAGGGGTAAGCCATTTAGGACCGAGATGAGGAAAAACCTCTTCACCCAGAGAGTTGTGGGCATGTGGAATTCTCTACCACAGAAAGTTGTTAAGGCCATATATGTTGAGATATATTCAAAAGGGAGTTAGATGTGGCCCTTATGGCTAAAGGAATCAAGGGGTATGGAGAGAAAGCAGGAATGGGGTACTGAAGTTGCATGATCAGCCATGATCATATTGAATGGTGGTGCAGGCTTGAAGGGCCGAATGGCCTACTCCTGCACCTATTTTCTATGTTTCTATGTTTCTATGACACCCTGCAAGTCCATTTCGACACTGGTAACTGCAGCATGATGGAACCGGTCTGAGCTTGCGTGGCAGCAAGCAGCACTTGCATGACAGAGGTCTCAGCTTCCACTGCAGCATCAAGACGTGGGGTGGCTTCTGCTGGTGCTGCAATGGAAGCTGAGACATCGGCCATCAGACACTACATCCTGGCTGGGTCCACAAGTGCACTGATGGAGTTGGCCATCACTTCCCTGCTGGAAAGGATAGGCTCGAAGCTCTGATCAAAACCTTGTGCCAAGGTTGGTGCCGGAGTCCTCTGTGCTCCTTATCATTGCACGCAAGCTTTCTGGCAGGCCTGCCAATGCACCAAGCACTTCATTGTGCATACCAATATAGGCCGACTGATGGAAGTCCTCTGCAGCAGAACTTGTGCAGGAACTCGCCCTCTGGGCAGCTGGCACCTGCGTTAGCCTTGCCCCCTGCCCTGGCTTTGGTCACTCGTGCCCTGTGACCCACTACGTGCAGATCCCGCGTCTAACCTAACCTCGAAATTACGCAGGGTGTCAGTATCTGAGCTGGTGGCTGCAAGTGGGAAATCGAGTGACGGTGCTGTGTCTTCAACATCACTGCCTTCTTCCTCTCCCAGTTCTTGCTCCCCCACCATTGCCAAGCCAGGTTGCAGTTCTTGGCTATCTGAAAGGAGAAAGGCAGAAAGATAGGGTTGCGGTGAGGGGGGAAGTGGATGCGGGGGAGTGGGGAGGGAAGCAAGTGGTCAATGCTTACACCGTCTGCAGCTTGTAAATCAGAAGAAATTGTGGGATTTAGAGGGAAGTGGAATGTGAGAAAATTAGATATGAGGATACCGTCACCTTCGGTGGTTTCAGCCCCACCGCTGGCCACAGGCTCTTCGATGGCCGCTCCAATAATCTCCAGCACTGTCTCCTTGATGGAGATTAGGTCATGCAAGTGCTCCTATCTCCCTGCGGGTAGCCCCTGCTACTTCTGATTATGAGCCACCTTGTCCTGTAAGAGAGAGGGAAGTGTGTCAGTGAGTGGGGTACAATGTGTATGGGTGATGTGCCTGTCATGGTTGAATAGCCGGTAGTGTGTGTAAGCTATGAAACATTAGGCTTGCAGCAGTCCTAGGTGTGTGAGGGTGAAGTATGAGTCCTGATTGATAGAAATTGCTGGTATGTGAGTGATGGGGGTGTGGTGAATTGAGCAATGGCTGAGTCTAGTGGTTCAGATATAAGGATGTGGCATTTGGAGATGAATTCACTCATGTGAGCTCATTAAACTTCTTGCGGCAATGCATTCAGCTTCTCAGGATTACACTGTTAGCATTGACCGCAAGGCTATCTGCTCCCATTGCCTTCTGAGAGTTTGTCTGGAGTGCCTCCTGCCCCTCTAAGGATAGAAGACGGCTGTCCACCTGTCTACCCCCTGCACCAAGGTCTCCAATGCTGCGTTGGAAAATCTTGGAGCCCGCGCTCTCCCCTGTTCTGCCATTAGTATGTATTCTTTCTGCTCAGAATGTCATTGCCAGTCTCTTCCAGCACCTGCTCCAGCCCAAATGCACCTCCCCTTTAAGAGGTGTAGGCTGGCTTTAATGGTGCTAGCCTCGCACAAACTTGGGCCCCCTGCTGAAGCGTGCAGCCACTCAACATTGCATTCAGCTCTGGGCTGGCACACTACTGTCGTTTTAATTAGCAGGCATGCTCCCTGCATTGGCCTCAACGGGCACAGGCTAATCGTGCATCGCCATGCCCGCGCCCGTTCTCGGGGGCTATGGTATTTAGCCCCCATGCCGACATTTGAACAAAGTAGTTAATTTAGTGTGGCAAATATCCATTTTTATAAGACTTTCGACCTAATACTTCAGGTGGCCCGAACAAAGAAGCCATGGGAATACGAGGTAAATGTTTAGCCTTGTACTCCAGCTCCAAGATCCATTTAAGTTTAGAAGAGACACACACACTGCTCCATGAAAATTGCATCGAATCAGCACTTGAGTGCTAAACCTGCAGGTTTCTGGTTTAGCACCTCCAGACAAGTTCAAATGATGCTAATCACAAATAGGACCAAAATTGTGTGCTAAATCCAGACTTTCAAACAGGCATGTAATATTAGCACAGCACCCATTTAGCACCTGTTTTCACCCTTTGGGCAAAATAACATGACATCTTGCCCACCTCAGAGGATCATTAGCACCTGAACACGCCGCCGAAAATTGTCCGCCATGAAATCTTTCAGTGACTAATATTGCGGAGGGAAAATATTATGCGCGGCAACAGAATTGCTGCTGTCACCATCAACTCGAGTTAACGGGTGCCGTAAATGGCCTCAGCGCTAACATTAAAATAAATGGCTCTGGAGGTTGGTGATGTGGAGCACAGCGCCAACTTGTCGTGCAACGCCCTCCTGGGGGCCTTAGTGGAGGCCTCCGACCCTAAATTCCCGTCCACAGTCGGCGTTGCTGCTCCTTACAGTCTCTGGGAGCGAGGCTGTGGAGTTTGAGCGGGATTGTGGCCAATTAAAGGGACTACAGATTAAAGGAGCAATGCAAACAAAATGAATAAAAAATTTAAATCAAGTGAAAAAATGCATTTCAGCTCTTACTGACTTTCAAAATAAACATAAACATTAAAAATAATTCCCAAATGGCAGTCTTCAGCTCTTGAAGCTGAATTGGCTTCCACACCTAAAAAAATGTAGAAATGCTTCAGCCCTAACACAAATGACTCAGCAAGCCAGCGAAGGGGCACCTAGGGTCTTGCAACTATTTTAAGTAAAACTATAAATCAAGTGCCTCCCCCTTAAAAGGGGGCACTAAATCCAACAAATTCACAAATTAAACTTTGGACGTTAAACAAATCAAATTAAAATTTGGTTGCCGGGGGTGATGATGCACTCCAGTCCCTCTGGCGCCCACCTCTCGCGGAAGGCCGCGAGCGTCCCGGTGGACACCGCGTGCTCCATCTCCAGGGACACCGTGGCTCGGATGTAACCGCGGAAGAGAGGCAGGCAGTCGGGCTGAACTTCCCCCTCGACCGCCCGCTGCCTGAACCAGTCGATGGCCCCCTTGGCCAGGCCCAGGAGCAGTCCTACGAGGAGGCCTACTGACCTGCCCGCTCCCTCCGCACAGGGTGCCCAAAGATCAGGAGTGTGGGACTGAAGTGCAGCCAGAATTTGAGGAGCAGCCCCCCACAAATAATGGAACAGGGTCTGCAACCTGACACATTCCACATAAACATGGAACATGGACTCTTCCACGCCACAGAAATTGCAGGTGGCCTGGAAGTACGTGAACCGACTTAAAAACCGATTGCACGGGACTGCCCCATGCAACACCCTCCAGGCCAAGTCCCCAATAAATAGAGGGAGGACTCCCGCATAGAGAGAGCACTCCATTGGGGACCCCCGCCCCTCCGGACAGCAAGATGGTGACCCAGCATCTTGCAAGCAGCACTCCAGCTTTGTGCAGGGGGTTTGCAAGCGAGATCCTCTACCTGCAGAGACCAGGGGACCCTCTATAAAGAACGATGTAGGACCACTTCTGCTTTTTCCTTTTATGTGTCTTTCTCTTCCCTCTGTGAGCAGATGCTGTATATCTGAAATGCCAGCGTAAAATGCTGAAAATATTCAGCAGCTCAGGTAGAATCTCGACCTGGCATGTGAACTCTGTTTCATTTTCCACGGATGCTGCCTGACCTGTTGCGTATTTGCGGAATATTCTGTCTTCTGAGAGGCCTTCCATTACTATCCAATACCTTGCCAGCATCCAGCACACACTTGAACACGTTTAATATCTATTGCAGCAAGCCACTACTTCAATAAAATCAAAAATAAAAGTCCAAACGCTTAAATCCAAACTTACCTGAATGATGTGTGTATGCCCTTTAAGAGCTGCTGACATCACCACTGTCAGCCTTAGGACCCAGCACTGAATTCAGTGCGAGAATTGACATTCGGATTGGTGACGTTAAGTCACCGTTGCACGCCGATTGATGTCACCACGCCGCCATGTTTTTCTCCGGTTACCGGCAGCACCAAGGGAGGGTGAAAAACGGGGCCAGTCACAAGACCTGCCACCAGCTGCTGAAAAAGCAGTGGCTGGCTTGGTGTCAACGTGTGGCACTGAGGAGATTAATTTTTAACCCCTGGTTTCTTAATCGGCAAACTGGGCCCAGAAAGTCCATTCTAGCTCCAAAGGGAATTTTAATTGACAGCAGAAATGAAACAATATATTATTGAAATGGCTGCAACAATATTGTTTCCCATTTTATTTTCCCAAGTTCTATTCTCAGCCCTTCAAAATCAACTATTCTCCAATCTATTACCCTGGTTTTCATCATACTTATGTCCTTCTCAATTATCATTTTAAAGCGTATTATATTATGGTCACTATTGCCTATATGTTCCCCTACTTTTACTTCTCTTATCTGCTCTGACTCATTCCCCATTAATGAGACTCCATGGATGAATAAAGCCAGAAGGGATGTCAGAGGGTAAGGAAAGAGGCATACATTAAGTACGTAATCAGTAAAACACGATCCCTGGTACTGTACTGTTCTTAATCCAGCCGTGAAACATTCATGCCTACCAAGAGAACTGACAAAAGCTGAGCAAGGGGAGGTGGAATAGCTGTACCTATTAGGGATAACATAATGGCAGTAGAACAATTGAGGCAGCTATCAGCAAGACAAAAATAGAATCCATCTGGATAGAGATAAAAGATAATAAAGGATCAATCACACTAATAGGTATAGTCTACAGACCACCTAAGTGGAAGGGAGGTGGAGGAAGAAATATGGAGACAAATGAGGGCAATGAGTACAAAACATAGAATAATAATCATGAGGGATTTCAACTACCCTGTTATTAATTGGACAGAAGAGGTAGGTAAAGAGTATAAGGGAATGGAGTTCCTACAATGTGTACAGGACTTCTTTCTAACCCAATATGTAAAAAGCCCAACAAGGGAGGATTCACTATTGGAAGCCAAATCTAATTATTTACTCATGATGATCACCCATTCCATATTCGACCAAGGACTGGGAGCTCACCAGAGTTGGAGAGCAGAAATTTGAAGGGCTTCACCTAAAATTTAACGGAATGTGGCCTAGCAGGTCTGTTTGGGGCAGAAGAAGTGACTAGCAAAACACAGGGGAAGGCAGAATAATAGCGGAGGCAGGAAACAGGATCTGTTGACAAGTAGTCATTGGAGAAGTGGAAGTGATGGTGTGTGACATGGGTCTGACCATGACTGCCCTTGTTTGCACTCCAGGGGCACCCTTCCCAGAGAGCTGTATTGTAAGCAGGTCTAGCAGCCAGAGTCCGCACTTGTACAGGACCATATAACATGGGACCAGATGTGGAATAAGAAGGCACACCTTGAGGAAGCTGCCACGGTGAGAATATCCAACAGTACTATTTATCAGGTATGCATGTCAGAAAATGTTGCATGTCAATATACCTAATTTTTTCTGGCCCATACCAAGGCCTCACATAGCCTCAAAATGTTATTTCAGATCATGCATGTCCAAACTCCAGCAAGTTGGAACTTACTACTGACACCCTTGACCTACACATCCTCAAAGACGCTACGCACATTAAATCATTGTAATAATACTAGTTGCATAGTTCATGGTCATATGCAGGAAGGGCTACAGTATGACTATATGACTGCTATCAATGACCCTTCTAAGAACATAAGACCATAAGAACATAAGAAATAGGAGCAGGAGTAGGCCATACGGGCCCTCGAGCCTGCTCCGCTAGTTAATACGATCTTGGCTGATCCGATCATGGACTCAGGTCCACTTTCATGTGGCATTTGACAAGTTGCCACATAAAAGGTTACTGCACAAGATAAAAGTTCACGGGGTTGGGGGTAATATATTAGCGTGGATAGAGGATTGGCTAACAAACAGAAAACACATTCTCGGGTTGGCAATCAGTAATTAGTGGGGTGCCACAGGGATCAGTGCTGGGACCCCAACTATTTACAATCTATATTAACGACTTGGAAGAAGGGACCGAGTGTAATGTAGCCAAGTTTGCTGATGATACAAAGATGGGAGGAAAAGCAATGTGTGATGAGGACACAAAAAATCTGCAAAAATATATAGACAGGCCAAGTGAGTGGGCAAGAATTTGGCAGATGGAGTATAATGTTGGAAAGTGTGAGGTCATGCACTTTAGCATAAAGAAAATCAAAGAGCAAGTTATTATTTAAATGGAGAGAGATTGCAAAGTGCTGCAGTACAGCAGGACCTGGGGGTATTTCTGCAACAAACACAAAAGGTTAGTATGCAGGTACAGCAAGTGATCAGGAAGGCCAATGGAATCTTGGCCTTTATCGCAAAGGGGATAGAGTATAAAAGCAGGGAAGTCTTGCTACAGTTGTATTGGGTATTGGTGAGGCCACACCTGGAATACTGCATGCAGTTTTGGTTTCCATATTTACAAAAGGATATACTTGCTTTGGAGGCAGTTCAGAGAATGTTCACCAGGTTGATTCTGGAGATGAGGAGGTTGTCTTATGAGGAAAGGTTGAGTAGATTGGGCCTCTACTCATCGGAATTCAGAAGACTGAGAGGTGATCTTATTGAAACGTATAAGATTATGAGGGGGCTTGACAAGGTGGATGCAGAGAGGATGTTTCCACTGATAGGGGAGACTAGAACTAGAGGGCATGATCTTAGAATAAGGGGCCGCCCATTTAAAACAGATGAGGAGAAATTTCTTCTCTCAGAGGGTTGTAAATCTGTGGAATTCGCTGTCTCAGAGAGCTGTGGAAGCTGGGACATTGAATACACTTAGGACAGAAATAGACAGTTTCTTAAACGATAAGGGAATAAGGGGTTATGGGGAGCAGGCAGGGAGGTGGACCTGAGTCCATGATCAGATCAGCCATGATCATATTGAATTGCGGAGCAGACTTGAGTGGTCTACTCCTGCTCCTATTCCTTATGTTCTTATGTTCTTATGTTCTTGCCTGCTCTTATGTTCTTATGTTATTACCCCCAACCCTGTGAACTTTTATCTTGGGCAGTAACCTTTTATGTGGCAAATGTAGCAATGCAGCAACATTGGACAGCCATGTCATCCGGCTGTTGCTACTAAGTGGGGAAGGAAAATGAAAGTGCTATCTGTATCTTTGAAACATATGTGGGCAGCACGTTGGCTGATACTGCATTAATCTCTTTCCTGACCTGTAAGAAGACGGTGGCAATGAACTTGAGGGAGGAGGTGACCATCCACATATCACAGGTTGGCTGCTGGAGTCCTTGCAGCTGATGGCACAATTCTGCAACTGACTCTGCTGACCCTATGGTTACTACAAGGAAGGTGTGTAGGGGTCTACAGATATGGTTGATGGCACAAGGTGAGTGGGTGGGGAGGGGAGGGGGTGCAGTCTGCTCTAGTGCCTGCTGATAGCTTTCTGAGAATGCATTCTTTCATTTTGTATCCTTTCGACCATGAACACCAACCCATATCATTAATTTTAATTTGACTTGTCAACTACAATGGATTTCTTCACATACATGCAACATTGCCACCTGAACTCTATGGAAATTTATATTATAAGAGCTTTTTCATATCCCTTATTTTTTTTTTAGTTCTTTCTTTTCTACTTGTAAAGACCTCAATTACAGTCAGAATTGACAGAGAATATTCAGTCGTTTTAGCTTCCACATAAATAGTATGTACTACGAGGTTACAAAAGATCTATGATAGAAATAAAGTTTTCCATAAATAAATAATAAAACTGGAACTGTAAAAGTGGCTAAAAACCTCAGACCCTTTAAGAACTCC
Source organism: Pristiophorus japonicus (assembly GCF_044704955.1). Classification (NCBI taxonomy): domain Eukaryota; kingdom Metazoa; phylum Chordata; class Chondrichthyes; family Pristiophoridae; genus Pristiophorus; species Pristiophorus japonicus. The sequence continues at coordinate 184,585,966 of NC_091990.1, read as the reverse complement.
ATCTCACATGAGGCTTTGTTTAGGCCCAGTCCAGATGTGCAAATGGTACGCACATTGCAACCCTTCCTAAGTAGATGAAAAAATTGTGTTGTGTTTTCATTTTAATTGTATTTTGATATTTAAATAAAGCTACATCTCATTTTGGTGACACCACTTTAGATTGGTCTAAAAGGCCCACTGGAAGATTATGCTCAGAGCAGCTGTGGCTGTATGGATCTGAGCCAGATTTTTCACTACATAGTGCGTGTTCCACTCCTACACCATTGGTCACAGCAACCAGAAAATATACTTCAACATTCAATCACTTTTGCTGAAGGGGAAATAAAATAAACTAAACGCTCAGTTTTCAGCAGTACTAAAGGAAGGTAAAAGGGAAAGAGATTTATTTTCTGTTATAAACCCCCCCCCACCCACCGCATCAATTTTTTGATATTTAATTTGGTGTAACATTCAGCACCTTGGAACCTACTGCAATTCTATCTTTCAACCTAAAATCAACCTATCCTGAAAGGATTCGAGATATTTTAAATGTAAAAATAAATGTAGTTATGGGGTGTTCAGTGCAACTTTACAGAGTCCAGGGGCCCGAAATTCTCCGTCCCCGAAGGGATAGTTACCGCGGAGTTTGGGCGGTCGATTGAAAAAAAAATCGCTCAGCCGCCGCAGTCGGGTACTTTTCCCCCCCGGAGCCAGATTCAGCTCGGGGAGGAGTTCAGCGAGGTTCACTTCCACTGTGGAGCTGCTGTAAAGGAAGGTTTCCAGCGGAGAGGGATGCAGCGGCAGGGCACTGGAAAGGGACTACCACAGCGAAATTCACCGAGGAAAAGGTAGGACTTTTCCCGGTCGTGCCCCCGCGAGGTTTTCAATGTGGTGCTCGAACACGACACCACTGGGGCCCCTTGGTAGGTAAAACATTTTATTACTTATTATTGTTTTTATTTCATTTTCCAGCATGTGTAGTATTTATCTTTTGAAAAAGTTTTATTAGTTATTAGTGTTTTTATTTCATTTTCCACGGACCGCAGTATTTAGCTTTTCATATAGTTTATTAATTGTTTCGGCTCCATTCAACCTGCTGAGTGCTGCTCAGGGGTTTGCACATACCCCGGTACTTTTGTACAACTTTCAGGTCTGACTCTTTAGTGGAGGCGTGTGGGCTGCAGAGACCTGCCTGAGGATGGGAGGAGTGTTGGGAGGGTGACACCTGGTACACCTGGGCAGAGACAGGGCAGCACGCAGGAGAAGGCATCGCCATCAGCACCGTGCAGACAGGCAGCGGGCAAGGGAGGCAGCAGCCATGATTCGTTCATTCTGCGCCAGACCAGTGTGCCCGCCGTCTTGACCGGCCCGAATCAGGATTGCGGTTGGCTGCTTGGGCACAAGGGATATCCCTTATGGCTCTCACTCCTCTGCGGAACCCTAGGGCAGTGCCAGAGCATGCCTACAATGACGCTCATTGTACCACCAGGTGCATCATGGAGCAGTGCATAGGCATCCTTAAGCAGAGGTTCCGGTGCATGGACCACTCTGGTGGCACCTTGCAGTACTCTCCTCAACGGGTCTCCATAATCATCGTGTTCTGCTGCATGCTGCACAACCTGGCCATCCTGAGGGGACAGTCGCTGGAGCTCGAGCCAGCAGTACCACCTGAGGAGGAGGAGGAGGAGGCGCAGGAAGAGAAGGAGGATCCCCGTCGCCCCAGAGCTAGGTGGCGTCGATCGATCCCCACCCTGGAAGGGCCGGGTGCAGACTGGCCAGCACCCTTCTTCTTCTGTCCTCCACACCGTCCATCAGCGTCTCCAGCTCCATATCAGTGAACCTGTTGGCTCTCCTTGCACCTCTTACACCAACCATCCTTCCAACCTCCTTCCCCCCTCAGGGCCTTGCTGCAAACCCTGGCCTTTAAAAAGACCAAAGAGCAGCTGGCTCATGAGAAACCCTTACCTGCATGCTGAATTTCTCAGTGGTGATAACGTTCAAATTAAGACAGGCACACCGCTGAAAAATCCACTTTGGAAGGGTTCATTAGCGCTGGAACCCATTTGTTCACTTTTGGAGCTGAATGTGGGGTGGCCCCAGCCACGAAAACATTTCGACGCTAATGGCTACAAAAAGGTGGGGAAGCAGCAGCTTTACAGCGGGGCTGAATTTCGGGCCCCAGTTCTTTTCATTGGGAAGCCAGCTCCAGGCGCATCATGTGACTTCTGTCCATCCCATGAAGTTGGAGCTGACCCATTGAATTTTCCACTTCATTGTGGGGGAGATAATGGCCTGGAAATCCCGGTCTTCCCGGGTCTGTACCGAGTTTCTACGGACCTGGGAAGGCATTGGAAAAGCTTCAATACACAATGCGCATGCGCTGAAAACTGGCTTTTCCGATCTGTCAAGTTTCTGGCCTGACAGATCTCGCGCATATCGGGAGCGAGGACATTTGCAAGGGCAAGGTTGTGGGATTTACCCATATCTTGCCCAGCAAATGTCCTCAAAGCTCTTGCGCCTGATAAAAGCAGGCACATTGTCTACTTTTACAGGCGTAAGAGTTTTAAAACACACAGAAACATTGTAAAATAAATTTTTAAAAACACATGTTATTGTTAAAAAACCCTCCCCACCACGGTAAGTTTATTTTAAACCATAATTAAAAAAACTTTTTTTTAAATCGTAAAAATATATATGTTTAAATACATAAATAACTTAAATTTAAATTAATAAAAATATGTTGTGCATTTTTTCTATCTTTTATTATTGATTATTAGTGTTTGGCGGGGGTTCTCATTCATGGTGTATTTAGATTTCCAAAAGGCATTCGATAAGGTGCCACACAAAAGGTTACTGCAGAAGATAGAGGTACGCGGAGTCAGAGGAAATGTATTAGCATGGATAGAGAATTGGCTGGCGAACAGAAAGCAGAGAGTCGGGATAAATGGGTCCTTTTCGGGTTGGAAATCAGTGGTTAGTGGTGTGCCACAGGGATCGGTGCTGGGACCACAACTGTTTACAATATACATAGATGACCTGGAAGAGGGGACAGAGTGTAGTGTAACAAAATTGGCAGATGACACAAAGATTAGTGGGAAAGCGGGTTGTGTAGAGGACACAGAGAGGCTGCAAAGAGATTTGGATAGGTTAAGCGAATGGGCTAAGGTTTGGCAGATGGAATACAATGTCGGAAAGTGTGAGGTAATCCACCTTGGGAAAAAAAACAGTAAAAGGGAATATTATTTGAATGGGGAGAAATTACAACATGCTGCGGTGCAGAGGGACCTGGGGTTCCTTGTGCATGAATCCCAAAAAGTTAGTTTGCAGGTGCAGCAGGTAATCAGGAAGGTGAGTGGAATGTTGGCCTTCATTGCGAGAGGGATGGAGTACAAAAGCAGGAAGGTCCTGCTGCAACTATATAGGGTATTGGTGAGGCCGCGCCTGGAGTACTGCATGCAGTTTTGGTCACCTTACTTAAGGAAGGATATACTGGCTTTGGAGGGGGTACAGAGATGATTCACTAGGCTAATTCCGGAGATGAGGGGGTTACCTTATGATGATAGATTGAGTAGACTGGGTCTTTACTCGTTGGAGTTCAGAAGGATGAGGGGTGATCTTATAGAAACATTTAAAATAATGAAAGGGATAGACAAGGTAGAGGCAGAGAGGTTGTTTCCATGGTCGGGGAGACTAGAACTAGGGGGCACAGCCTCAAAATACGGGGGAGCCAATTTAAAACCGAGTTGAGAAGGAATTTCTTCTCCCAGAGGGTTGTGAATCTGTGGAATTCTCTGCCCAAGGAAGCAGTTAAGGCTAGCTCATTGAATGTATTCAAGTCACAGATAGATAGATTTTTAACCAATAAGGGAATTAAGGGTTATGGGGAGCGGGCGGGTAAGTGGAGCTGAGTCCACGGCCAGATCAGCCATGATCTTGTTGAATGGCGGAGCAGGCTCGAGGGGCTAGATGGCCTACTCCTGTTCCTAATTCTTATGTTATGTTCTTATAATAATGGGAACTCCAACTTACGGAGTTCCCATTATTATGAATGAGAATATACTACAGCTGATTGGCTGCCCAGAGCCATGTGATTCCAGTTCCAGGCCTGCGCATGTCCCGACGTGCATGCGCTGCGACGCGCAGTCAGGGGGGCCTCAGGACCGGGATCTCGCGTGGGCCGCAGCAGCTTCGGGTAGGTGGGCATCATTTTTCTAAAATCCATTCGAACACCCGCGGGAAGGAGAAACCGGGATTTCTGCGGCCAATATGCTACTGCCAAACATCCTAGCAGACTTATTCTTCAAAGACAGGAGTAAATTCCCAAAAATATGTAGGGAAAGCAGCTGCAGGTTTATTTTGCCATTCTTGAGGATCTATTCCAATTCATGCCATAGGGCTATACATCACTTGAGTTCTTCAATCATGATTAAACTTCAGTTGCGTTTTCTTGCTGCAGTTCTCAAGAGAACATGACTCCTCTGCATCGCAATCTAATCTCTGGTTCACCCCTGCTCGAAGCATAATTGATCAAGAAGGTGTAGAGAAGGAAGAAGTCGATGTTGAAGGACCCTTTGCATGCAGCCCTGTTGTTATGTTCAGAATAACTCCATAAGACTGTATGCTCAAACTGTTGTGACCTTGGTCTCTTCAATGTAACTCCAGAGTGAGGAAGCAGCATAGTAGACTGCCTGTTATACCTGCTTGTCCAGGGTGAGCAGGTGACCCTTCGGTCTCCCACAGGTACGCCCCCTGGTGGCAAGTCTTACACATTGGTAAAGTTTACATACACAACACCTGTGAACCAGTATCACACATGCCCCCATTCACCCTTTCCCTGCCAAGCATCAGCCCAGAGACATACACCGGAGGCACATTAGGAAGTGAGTGAGAGGATAGTGTACAGGGTGATGCAGGCAAGAGGAACCAGGGGTACAAGATTAGGAGGCACATTCTTCTGTGCCAAGGGTCAGTAAATGCCTTCTCCAGGCTGAGGAGCCTAAGGACACCAATCTGACTGGACCTGCTTTTACGGGAAAGATAATTGCAGAACTTAGTATCTATATAATGACAACAGGGACAGTGTCTCCGAATATGTCAAGCTGTCAAGCTAGCTGGAGAAGTTCAGAACCAACATGTGCTCCAGGATGATGGATGGCTCTGCAGCATTATTGGCCACCTTGGAGCATTGGCTACCAGCAGGCTGAACTGCAGCAGATGCCCAACCACAGAGATTCTAGGAGCAGGCACAGCTTTCTCCATGGCTGCTCAGACTGCTGCCGCTCAGGCCTTGGACGAGAGATTAAAGAGTTGATGGGATAAAAATTCAGTTGCGTTGCGCCCATTTTTTGGGCACTACGAGTGTCAAATTGGCTCGAAAATGACGTCTGAATAGCGAACACGCGCACTTCTGATGTGGACCATGATGGACACCATTTTGCTGAGGGCATTAGAATCAGCGCTGGGAGCGTACGCTGTAAGTATACAGAGTAGGCAGATCGTGACGTCAATCAATGTGCAAAGCTGATTTGACGCCAGCGCTGCCAGTTTAGACGGAGCTAACGCCCTCTCTTACCCTCGCACAGCTGAACGTGTTCAGCAGCAGGAAGAATCCCCCACCAGCGATGTTTAAAAGGATCATCACCGACTGACAGGTTAGTTGTTAATTGATTTCTATCAGATGTTGCAGAGTTTGTAGAAGTGTCATAGAAACAAAGAGATATAGAGATATAGAGACATAGAAACATAGAAACATAGAGACATAGAGACATAGAGACATAGAGACATAGAGATATAGAGATATAGAGACATAGAAACATAGAGACATAGAGACATAGAGACATAGAGACATAGAAACATAGAGACATAGAGACATAGAAACAGAGAGATATAGAGACATAGAGACATAGAGACATAGAGACATAGAGACATAGAGACATAGAGACATAGAAACATAGAGACATAGAGACATAGAGATATAGAGATATAGAGACATAGAAACATAGAGACATAGAGACATAGAGACATAGAGACATAGAGACATAGAGACATAGAGACATAGAGACATAGAAACATAGAGACATAGAGACATAGAGACATAGAGACATAGAGACATAGAGATATAGAGATATAGAGACATAGAAACATAGAGACATAGAGACATAGAGATATAGAGATATAGAGACATAGAGACATAGAGACATAGAGATATAGAGATATAGAGACATAGAAACATAGAGACATAGAGACATAGAGACATAGAGACATAGAGACATAGAGACATACTGACATAGAGACATAGAGACATAGAGATATAGAAACATAGAGACATAGAAACATAGAAACATAGAGACATAGAAACATAGAGACATAGAGACATAGAAACATAGAGACATAGAGACATAGAGACATAGAGATATAGAGACATAGAGACATAGAGACATAGAAACATAGAAACATAGAGACATAGAGACATAGAGACATAGAGACATAGAGACATAGAGACATAGAGATATAGAGACATAGAGACATAGAAACATAGAGACATAGAGACATAGAAACATAGAGACATAGAGATATAGAGACATAGAGACATAGAGACATAGAGACATAGAGACATAGAGACATAGAAACATAGAGATATAGAAACATAGAGATATAGAGACATAGAGACATAGAGACATAGAGACATAGAGACATAGAGACATAGAGACATAGAAACATAGAGACATAGAGATATAGAAACATAGAGACATAGAAACATAGAAACATAGAGACATAGAAACATAGAGACATAGAGACATAGAAACATAGAGACATAGAGACATAGAGACATAGAGATATAGAAACATAGAGACATAGAGACATAGAGACATAGAGACATAGAGACATAGAGACATAGAGATATAGAGACATAGAGACATAGAAACATAGAGACATAGAGACATAGAAACATAGAGACATAGAGATATAGAGACATAGAGACATAGAGACATAGAGACATAGAGACATAGAAACATAGAGATATAGAAACATAGAGATATAGAGACATAGAGACATAGAGACATAGAGACATAGAGACATAGAGACATAGAGACATAGAAACATAGAGACATAGAGATATAGAAACATAGAGACATAGAAACATAGAAACATAGAGACATAGAAACATAGAGACATAGAGACATAGAAACATAGAAACATAGAGACATAGAGACATAGAGACATAGAGATATAGAGACATAGAGACATAGAGACATAGAAACATAGAGACATAGAGATATAGAGACATAGAGACATAGAGACATAGAGACATAGAGACATAGAGATATAGAGACATAGAGACATAGAAACATAGAGACATAGAGACATAGAAACATAGAGACATAGAGATATAGAGACATAGAGATATAGAGACATAGAGACATAGAGACATAGAGACATAGAAACATAGAGATATAGAAACATAGAGAAATAGAGACATAGAGACATAGAGACATAGAGACATAGAGACATAGAGACATAGAAACATAGAGACATAGAAACATAGAGACATAGAGACATAGAAACATAGAGACATAGAAACATAGAGACATAGAGACATAGAGACATAGAAACATAGAGATATAGAAACATAGAGACATAGAAACATAGAAACATAGAGATATAGAAACATAGAGACATAGAGACATAGAAACATAGAGACATAGAGACATAGAAACATAGAGACATAGAGATATAGAGACATAGAGACATAGAGATATAGAGATATAGAAACATAGAGACATAGAAACATAGAGATATAGAGACATAGAGATATAGAAACATAGAGACATAGAGACATAGAAACATAGAGACATAGAGACATAGAGACATAGAGACATAGAGACATAGAGACATAGAGACATAGAGACATAGAGATATAGAAACATAGAGACATAGAAACATAGAAACATAGAGACATAGAGACATAGAGACATAGAAACATAGAGACATAGAGACATAGAAATATAGAGATATAGAGACATAGAGACATAGAGACATAGAGACATAGAGACATAGAGACATAGAGATATAGAGACATAGAGACATAGAGAAATAGAGATATAGAGACATAGAGACATAGAGACATAGAGACATAGAGACATAGAGACATAGAGACATAGAGACATAGAGACATAGAGATATAGAGACATAGAGACATAGAGACATAGAGATATAGAGACATAGAGACATAGAGACATAGAAACATAGAGACATAGAGACATAGAGACATAGAAACATAGAAACATAGAGACATAGAGACATAGAAACATAGCGACATAGAGACATAGAGACATAGAAACATAGAGACATAGAGACATAGAGACATAGAGATATAGAGACATAGAAACATAGAAACATAGCGACATAGCGACATAGAGACATAGAGACATAGAGACATAGAGACATAGAGACATAGAGACATAGAGACATAGAGACATAGAGACATAGAGACATAGAGACATAGAAACATAGAAACATAGAGACATAGAGACATAGAGATATAGAGATATAGAGACATAGAAACATAGAGACATAGAGACATAGAGACATAGAGACATAGAAACATAGAGACATAGAGACATAGAGACATAGAGACATAGAAACATAGAAACATAGAGACATAGAGACATAGAGATATAGAGACATAGAAACATAGAGACATAGAGACATAGAGACATAGAAACATAGAAACATAGAGATATAGAGACATAGAGACATCGAGATATAGAGACATAGAGATATAGAAACATAGAGACATAGAGACATAGAGATATAGAGACATAGAGACATAGAGACATAGAAACATAGAGACATAGAAACATAGAGACATAGAGATATAGAAACATAGAGACATAGAAACATAGAAACATAGAGACATAGAAACATAGAGACATAGAGACATAGAAACATAGAAACATAGAGACATAGAGACATAGAGACATAGAGATATAGAGACATAGAGACATAGAGACATAGAGACATAGAAACATAGAGACATAGAGACATAGAGACATAGAGACATAGAGACATAGAAACATAGAGACATAGAAACATAGAGACATAGAGATATAGAGACATAGAGATATAGAGATATAGAGACATAGAAACATAGAGACATAGAAACATAGAGACATAGAGATATAGAGACATAGAGACATAGAGACATAGAGACATAGAGATATAGAGACATAGAGATATAGAGACAAAGAGATATAGAGACATAGAGACATAGAAACATAGAGACATAGAGACATAGAGACATAGAGACATAGAGATATAGAGACATAGAGATATAGAGACATAGAGACATAGAAACATAGAGACATAGAGACATAGAAACATAGAGACATAGAGACATAGAGACATAGAGACATAGAGACATAGAAACATAGAGACATAGAGACATAGAGACATAGAGACATAGAGACATAGAGACATAGAAACATAGAGACATAGAAACATAGAGACATAGAAACATAGCGACATAGAGACATAGAGACATAGAAACATAGAGACATAGAGATATAGAGACATAGAAACATAGAAACATAGCGACATAGCGACATAGAGACATAGCGACATAGAGACATAGAGACATAGAGACATAGAGACATAGAGATATAGAGACATAGAGACATAGAGACATAGAGACATAGAGACATAGAGACATAGAAACATAGAGACATAGAGACATAGAGACATAGAGACATAGAGACATAGAAACATAGAGACATAGAGACATAGAGACATAGAGACATAGAGACATAGAGACATAGACATAGAGACATAGAAACATAGAAACATAGAGACATAGAGATATAGAAACATAGAGACATAGAAACATAGAGACATAGAGACATAGAGACATAGAGATATAGAGATATAGAAACATAGAGACATAGAGACATAGAGACATAGAGACATAGAGACATAGAGACATAGAAACATAGAAACATAGAGACATAGAGACATAGAAACATAGAGACATAGAAACATAGAGACATAGAGACATAGAGACATAGAGATATAGGAACATAGAGACATAGAGACATAGAGACATAGAAACATAGAGACATAGAGACATAGAGACATAGAGACATAGAGACATAGAGATATAGAGACATAGAAACATAGAGACATAGAGACATAGAAACATAGAGACAGAGAAACATAGAGACATAGAGACATACAGACATAGAGACATAGAGACATAGAGACATAGAGATATAGAAACATAGAGACATAGAGACATAGAAACATAGAAACATAGAGACATAGAGACATAGAGACATAGAAACATAGAGACATAGAGACATAGAGACATAGAGACATAGAAACATAGAGATATAGAGATATAGAAACATAGAGACATAGAAACATAGAGACATAGAGATATAGAAACATAGAGACATAGAAACAGAGAGACATAGAGATATAGAAACATAGAGACATAGAGACATAGAGACATAGAGACATAGAGACATAGAGACATAGAAACATAGAAACATAGAGACATAGAGACATAGAAACATAGAAACATAGAGATATAGAGACATAGAGACATAGAGACATAGAAACATAGAGACATAGAGACATAGAAACATAGAAACATAGAGACATAGAAACATAGAGACATAGAGACAGAGAGACATAGAAACATAGAGACATAGAAACATAGAGACATAGAAACATAGAGACATAGAGACATAGAGACATAGAAACATAGAGATATAGAGACATAGAGACATAGAAACATAGAAACATAGAGACATAGAGATATAGAGACATAGAGACATAGAGACATAGAAACATAGAAACATAGAGACATAGAGACATAGAGACATAGAAACATAGAGACATAGAAACATAGAGACATAGAGACATAGAGACATAGAAACATAGAGATATAGAAACATAGAGACATAGAAACATAGAGACATAGAGATATAGAAACATAGAGACATAGAGACATAGAGACATAGAGACATAGAAACATAGAAACATAGAGACATAGAGACATAGAGACATAGAAACATAGAAACATAGAGACATAGAAACATAGAGACATAGAGACATAGAGACATAGAAACATAGAAACATAGAGACATAGAGACATAGAGACATAGAAACATAGAGACATAGAAACATAGAGACATAGAGACATAGAGACATAGAAACATAGAGATATAGAGACATAGAAACATAGAGACATGGAGACATAGAAACATAGAGACATAGAGACATAGAGACATAGAGACATAGAGACATAGAGACATAGAGACATAGAGATATAGAGACATAGAGATATAGAGACATAGAGACATAGAAACATAGAGACATAGAAACATAGAGATATAGAGACATAGAGACATAGAAACATAGAGACATAGAGACATAGAAACATAGAGACATAGAGACATAGAGACATAGAGACATAGAGACATAGAGACATAGAGACATAGAAACATAGAGATATAGAGATATAGAGACATAGAAACATAGAGACATAGAGATATAGAGACATAGAGACATAGAAACATAGAGACATAGAGACATAGAGACATAGAGACATAGAGACATAGAGACATAGAGACATAGAGACATAGAAACATAGAGACATAGAGACATAGAGACATAGAAACATAGTGACATAGAAACATAGAGACATAGAGATATAGAGACATAGAAACATAGAGACATAGAGACATAGAAACATAGTGACATAGAAACATAGAGACATAGAGATATAGAGACATAGAAACATAGAGACATAGAGACATAGAGACATAGAGACATAGAAACATAGCGACATAGCGACATAGAGACATAGAAACATAGTGACATAGAAACATAGAGACATAGAGATATAGAGACATAGAAACATAGAGACATAGAGACATAGAGACATAGAGACATAGAGACATAGAAACATAGTGACATAGAAACATAGAGACATAGAGACATAGAGACATAGAAACATAGAGACATAGAGACATAGAGACATAGAGATAGAAACATAGAGACATAGAGACATAGAAACATAGAGACATAGAAACATAGCGACATAGCGACATAGAGACATAGAAACATAGAGATATAGAGACATAGAGACATAGAGACATAGAAACATAGAGACATAGAAACATAGAGACATAGAGACATAGAAACATAGTGACATAGAAACATAGAGACATAGAGACATAGAGACATAGAGACATAGAGACATAGAGACATAGAAACATAGAGATATAGAGACATAGAGACATAGAGACATAGAAACATAGAGACATAGAAACATAGAGACATAGAGACATAGAAACATAGTGACATAGAAACATAGAGACATAGAGACATAGAGACATAGAGACATAGAGACATAGAGACATAGAAACATAGAGACATAGAAAATAGGTGCAGGAGCAGGCCATTCAGCTCTTCTAGCCTGCACCACCATTCAATGAGTTCATGGCTGAACATGAAACTTCAGTACCCCATTCCTGCTTTCTCGCCATACCCCTTGATCCCCCGAGTAGTAAGGACTTCATCTAACTCCCTTTTGAATATATTTAGTGAATTGGCCCCAACCACTTTCTGTGGCAGAGAATTCCACAGGTTCACCACTCTCTGGGTGAAGCAGTCTCTCCTCATCTCGGTCCTAAATGGCTTACCCCTTATCCTTAGACTGTGACCCCTGGTTCTGGACTTCCCCAACATTGGGAACATTCTTCCTGCATCTAACCTGTCTAAACCCGTCAGGATTTTAAACGTTTCTATGAGGTCCCCTCTCATTCTTCTGAACTCCAGTGAATACAAGCCTAGTTGATGCAGTCTTTCTTGATAGGTCAGTCCCACCATCCCGGGAATCAGTCTGGTGAATCTTCGCTGCACTCCCTCAATAGCAAGAATGTCCTTCCTCAAGTTAGGAGACCAAAACTGTATACAATACTCCAGGTGTGGCCTCACAAAGGCCCTGTACAACTGTCGCAACACCTCCCTGCCCCTGTACTCAAATCCCCTCGCTATGAAGGCCAACGTGCCATTTGCTTTCTTAATCGTCTGCTGTACCTGCAGGCCAACCTTCAATGACTGATGTACCATGACACCCAGGTCTCGTTGCACCTTCCCTTTTCCTAATCTGTTACCATTCAGATAATAGTCTGTCTCTCTGTTTTTACCACCAAAGTGGATAACCTCACATTTATCCACATTATACTTCATCTGCCACGCATTTGCCCACTCACCTAACCTATCCAAGTCGCTCTGCAGCCTCATAGCATCCTCCTCGCAGCTCACACTGCCACCCAACTTAGTGTCATCCACAAATTTGGAGATACTACATTTAATCCCCTCGTCTAAATCATTAATGTACAATGTAAACAGCTGGGGCCCCAGCACAGAACCTTGCGGTACCCCACTAGTCACTGCCTGCCATTCTGAAAAGTACCCATTTACTCCTACTCTTTGCTTCCTGTCTGACAACCAGTTCTCAATCCACGTCAGCACACTACCCCCAATCCCATGTGCTTTAACTTTGCACATTAATCTCTTGTGTGGGACCTTGTTGAAAGCCTTCTGAAAGTCCAAATATACCACATCAACTGGTTCTCCTTTGTCCACCTTACTGGAAACATCCTCAGAAAATTCCAGAAGATTTGCCAAACATGATTTCCCCTTCACAAATCCATGCTGACTTGGACCTATCATGTCACCATTTTCTAAATGTGCTGCTATGACATCCTTAATAATTGATTCCATCACTTTACCCACTACTGAGGTCAGGCTGACCGGTCTATAATTCTCTGTTTTCTCTCTCCCTCCTTTTTTAAAAAGTGGGGTTACATTGGCTACCCTCCACTCGATAGGAACTGATCCAGAGTCAATGGAATGTTGGAAAATGACTGTCAATGCATCCGCTATTTCCAAGGCCACCTCCTTAAGTACTCTGGGATGCAGTCCATCAGGCCCTGGGGATTTATCGGCCTTCAATCCCATCAATTTCCCCAACACAATTTCCCGACTATTAAAGATTTCCCTCAGTTCCTCCTCCCTACTAGACCCTCTGACCCCTTTTATATCCGGAAGGTTGTTTGTGTCCTCCTTAGTGAATACTGAACCAAAGTACTTGTTCAATTGGTCTGCCATTTCTTTGTTCCCCGTTATGACTTCCCCTGATTCTGACTGCAGGGTACCTACGTTTGTCTTTACTAACCTTTTTCTTTTTACATACCTATAGAAACTTTTGCAATCCGCCTTAATGTTCCCTGCAAGCTTCTTCTCGTACTCCATTTTCCCTACCCTAATCAAACCCTTTGTCCTCCTCTGCTGAGTTCTAAATTTCTCCCAGTCCCCAGGTGCGCTGCTATTTCTGGCCAATTTGTATGCCACTTCCTTGGCTTTAATACTATCCCTGATTTCCCTAGATAGCCACAGTTGAGCTACCTTCCCTTTTTTATTTTTATGCCAGACAGGAATGTACAATTGTTGTAATTCATCCATGCGGTCTCTAAATGTCTGCCATTGCCCATCCACAGTCAACCCCTTAAGTATCATTCGCCAATCTATCCTAACCAATTAATGCCTCATACCTTCAAAGTTACCCTTCTTTAAGTTCTGGACCATGGTCTCTGAATTAACTGTATCATTCTCCATCCTAATGCAGAATTCCACCATATTATGGTCACTCTTCCCCAAGGGGCCTCGCACAATGAGATTGCTAATTAGTCCTCTCTCATTACACAACACCCAGTCTAAGATGGCCTCCCCCCTAGTTGGTTCCTCGACATATTGGTCTAGAAAACCATCCCTTATGCACTCCGGGAAATCCTCCTCCACCATATTGCTTCCAGTTTGGCTAGCCCAATCTATGTGCATATTAAAGTCACCCATTATAACTGCTGCACCTTTATTGCATGCACCCCTAATTTCCTGTTTGATGCCCTCCCCAACATCACTACTACTGTTTGGAGGTCTGTACACCCACTAACGTTTTTTGCCCTTTGGTGTTCTGCAGCTCTACCCATATCGATTCCACATCATCCAAGCTAATGTCCTTCCTAACTATTGCCTTAATCTCCTCTTTAACCAGCAATGCTACCCCACCTCCTTTTCCTTTTATTCTATCCTTTGGTGTTTTCTAGACTGTAAGTTGCCTAAAGTCTACAGAGTGGCACGTGCTCAAAGGCTTGGCACTGACTTGCAATGGATCTACTCAGACCAGTTGTTCCCAGACATGGGTGCAGTGGTTTGTAACCCCGTGGCCTGCAGCACGATAGGGAGAATGAGCAGACGTGACACACAGCAGGACAAGCTGCTGGAAAAGGCAGGAGGAGGAGGAGGAGAAAGGCTCTCAGCCGGAGGCTTTATCTACCTAGGGTCTTCAGGGACCAATTCTCCTAGCTCAACCTCAGCGAGGGACAGTGCATGCGAATATCTGTTTTACTAAGGTGTTACTCATTGAAATCTGCCACCTGCTGTAGGCAGATGTGCAGCCTCAGTCCAGAGCGAGTCTGGCATTGCCAGTGGCTGTAAAGGTGGCCGTGGCCTTGAACTTCTTCACGTCGGGCTCCTTCCAGGCTGGAGCAGGCGACATCGCCCAGTTTGCCGTCCACTCCTGTATAAGGGATGTCATGTATTCAACTGTCATTGTAACCCATGTATAAGCTGACCTAAGTTGTATACCTTGAGAATACTGACCACAGGGGCCGAACTTGTGGGAGACACTCCTAACCTGGACTTTCCGGTATAAAAGGGGAAGCTCCACCCACCGTCGGCCTCTTGAGGTTTTGTTATAAAGGTAACTGGTCACAGAGTGACCTTCTCTCAAGTATAGGCCTCGTGTGCATTTATACTCTATAGTAAGGACATATTATTGGCGACGAGAAACTGGGATTTAAACCACGCGAGCATGGCCACTAGCAGCACAGAAGAGAGGTACTGTTTTGGTGATGATTGGAACAACTTTATTGAGAGACTACAGCAAAGTTTTATCACTAAGGAATGGTTGGGACAGGATTCGGCCGACAAACGCAGGGCTCATCTCCTGACGGTTTGTGGATCCAGAACGTACTCCCTGATGAAGGACCTTCTAGCACCGGAGAATCCGGCAGACAAGACGTTCGAAGAGCTCAGTAAGTTGATCGGGGAACATCTTAAACTGGCGAGCAGCATGCACATGGCGAGATGCCGGTTTTACACGCACCGGCGGTGAGAAGGGCAAAGCGTTCCAGATTTCGTGGCAGATCTCAGGCAACTGGCGAGCCTATGTAAGTTCCCAGATGCATGCAGAGCGGAGATCCTGCGAGACTTTTTTATTAAGGGCATCGGGAACGCTGGGGTTTTCAGGAAACTGATTGAGACCAAAGCCTTGACCTTGGAAGTGGCGGCTTTGATAGCCCAGACAATTATCTCAGGGGAGGAAGAGACCAGAATGATTTATGGCAAAAATCTTGGCGCAAATGCGGCAAACGACCAGGGAGTTCAACATTGTTAATGCGGCACACAGTTCTCCAGGCAGGCAGGGGCAATCGGACATGCCCCAGCATGCAGTCGAACCCAAAGGGGGAATTCAACAGAGACAATGGCTAGCTGAACGGCGATTCATGCCATCGCAATGGACAATGCGGCCAGTAATGGGGCCATCAACACCTGTTAATGGTGCGTTTAAGGACAGATACAGAGACAGTCAGAGACGACCGACTGGCAATGGACCTTTTGTTTCCAACAACGGCTCATGTTGGAGGTGTGGAGGCAAACACACAGCCAGAGTTTGCAGGTATCAGCAATATACCTGCAGAAATTGCAACGTCAGCGGTCACTTGGCGCGTATGTGCAGGAAGCCTGCAGCCAGGTTGATGTACGAGGAGGACGGGCCCGATGTAAGCCCTACGAGGCCAAATGGACACTGGGGGAAATCGCTGGAAGCTGAAGTTCAGCGAGTTCATGTGGAGCCCATATACTGTTCATACACAGGGATGCCACCGATAATGATGAAAGTGCTTCTCACTGGCATCCCAGTATCAATGGAGCTAGACACGGGGGCCAGCCAGTCCCTGATGAGTATCAAACAGTTCGACAAGTTGTGGGCGTCCAAGGCCAGGAGGCCAAAATTATTGCCGATTGACGCACAGCTACGGACATATACAAAGGAGATCATTCCGGTGCTAGGCAGTGCCACGTTAGTCGTGACCCACAAAGATTTGGAGATCAGGTTGCCACTCTGGATTGTCCTGGGGGATGGTCCCGCACTGCTGGGGAGGAGTTGGCTTGCTGTCATGAACTGGAAATGGGGTGATGTCAATGCAATTTCTTTTGTGGAGCGAGTATCATGCTCACAGATCCTGGACAAATTTGACTCACTATTTCAAACCGGCATCGGCACTTTCATGGGGGCCAAGGTAGTGATTCACATAAACCCGGACGCCAGGCCAGTACACCACAAGGCCAGAGCGGTGCCGTACATGATGTGGGCAAAGATAGAAGGCGAATTGGACTGCCTGCTGAGGGAAGGTATCACCTCGCCAGTCGAATTCAGTGACTGGGCGAGCCCGATTGTGCCGGTGCTCAAGGCTGATGGGTCGGTCAGGATATGTGGTGATTACAAGGCCACCATCAATCGGGTGTCACTCCAAGACCAGTACCCGCTACCGAGAGCGGAGGACCTCTTTGCGACGCTATCCGGTGGTAAACTATTTTCAAAATTGGACCTGACCTCAGCTTACATGACCCAGGAGCTGGTGAGTGAGTCGAAGAGGCTGACCACCATCACGACACACAAGGGGTTGTTTGAGTTCAACAGATGCCCGTTCGGGATTCGCTCGGCCGCCGCGATCTCTCAACGAAACATGGAAAGTCTCCTCAAGTCGATTCCAGGGACGGTGGTTTTTCAAGACGACATCCTCATCACGGGTTACGATATTGAAGAACACCTCCACAACCTGGAGGAGGTGCTACGCAGACTGGACCGGGTAGGGCTCGACTGAAATAGGCGAAGTGCGTCTTCTTAGCTCCAGAGGTACAATTCCTGGGGATGAGGGTAGCAGCAGACGGGATCAGCCCTACTGCATCCAAAATGGAAGCGATCCAGAGAGCACCCAGACCCCGTAACACGACGGAGCTGCGTTCGTTCCTGGGGCTCCTGAACTATTTTGGCAACTTTCTTCCCAAATTGAGCACGCTGCTAGAGCCGCTACACGTGCTCCTACGCAAAGGTCGCGATTGGGTCTGTGGGGACAACCAGGAAAGGGCTTTTAATAGAGCACATAATTTGTTATGCTCCAACAAACTGTTAACGTTATATGACCCATGTAAAAAACTTGTGTTAACGTGCGATGCGTTGTCCTTTGGGGTCGGGTGTGTGTTGCAGCATGTGAATGCCAAGGGTCAGATACAGCCGGTAGCTTATGCCTCCAGAAGTCTGTCCCGGGCAGAAAGGGGCTACGGGATGGTAGAAAAGGAAGCGCTAGCATGTGTATATGCAGTAAAAAAAATGCACCAGTACCTGTTTGGCAGGAAATTTGAGCTGGAGACAGATCACAAACCCCTAACGTCCCTTTTGGCCGACAACAAGGCCATAAATGCGAATGCATCGGCCCGCATACAGAGGTGGGCACTCACGTTAGCCGCCTATGACTACACAATTCGGCACAGACCGGGCACTGAAAACTGCGCCGATGCACTCAGCAGGCTCCCACTAGCCACCACTGAGGGGGCAGCTGAACATGGTGTTGAGATGGTCATGGCTGTTGAAGCTTTCGAAAGCGAAGGCTCACCTGTGACAGCCCGTCAGATTAAAATCTGGACAAATAAAGACCCGCTACTGTCTTTAGTTAAGAAATGTGTCCTGAATGGGGACTGGGCAGCCACGTACAGGGCATGCCCTGAGGAATTTAAACCATTTCATAGGCGCAAGGATGAACTCTCGATTCAGGCCGATTGCCTGCTGTGGGGAAACCGCGTAGTCATGCCCCAGAAGGGCAGAGAGGTGTTTATCAGAGAACTTCACAATGAGCACCCAGGCATTGTCATGAGGAAGGCAATTGCCAGGTCACACGTTTGGTGGCCAGGGATAGACGCAGACCTGGAACTTTGTGTTCGCAGGTGCAACACGTGTGCTCAGCTGGGCAACGCACCCAGGGAAGCCCCCCTTAGCCCCTGGTCCTGGCCCGCCAAGCCATGGTCACGCATCCATGTGGACTACGCAGGTCCTTTCATGGGAAAAATGTTTTTGGTTGTAGTAGATACCTACTCCAAATGGATTGAGTGTGTCATTTTAAATTCAAGCACATTCTCTGCCACGGTAGAAAATCTACAGGCAATGTTCACCGCCCACGGTCTACCGGACATCTTGGTCAGCGACAATGGCCCGTGCTTCACAAGCACTGAATTCCAGGACTTCATGGCGGGCAATGGAATCAACCATGTCAGAACGGCACCGTTCAAGCCGGCCTCAAAAAGCTTCAAATTCAGTAAATATCCATCCTTAAAAAATAAGCGAGTGGGTGGGTGGGGGTTAAAAAAAAGTTACCGAAAACGTTTCCCCAAAACAAAATTTTTTTTAAATTACCGACAAGTTTGGCAAGCAAAAGGCATTAACACAAAGAACATTATCCAAAATTGCACGAGCAGTGCAGATAATCAAACAGGGGATGCTCAGAATCCAAGGTGGTTCCCTACAAAGCCATTTATCACGCCTTCTGTTGGCCAATAGATCCCAACCACACTCGCTCACAGGGGTTCCACCCGCAGAGCTGCTAATGAAAAGGATGCTCAAAACCAGGTTATCCCTTATACACCCCACCATGAAAGAAATTGTTGAGAGCAGGCGTCAGTCACAATGTGACTACCATGACGGGAATGCGAGGGCGCGATGTATTGATGTCAATGACCCTGTTTTTGTCCTCAATTACGCTGCAGGGCCCAAATGGCTTGCAGGCACTGTGATTTCCAAAGAGGGGAATAGGATTCTGGCAGTTAAACTTACCAATGGACAAATCTGCCGCAAACATGTGGATCAAACCAAAAGGAGGTTCAGCAACCTCATAGAAGATGCAGAGGAAGAACACAACGTAGAGTTTACTCCACCACAGGTGACCGAACACCGGAACCAAGTGGAGGAGAGCCCAATCACTGTGGGCAGTCTGGATAGGCCTGAGGCACCGCAAACAGCAGACACTCAGGCCAGCGCCCAACAACCGGAGCCCCAACTCAGGCGCTCTACAAGAGAGCGTAAACCACCAGAGAGACTTAACCTGTGATCCCAATAAGACTTTGGGGGGGAGGTGATGTCATGTATTCAACTGTCATTGTAGCCCATGTATAAGCTGATCTAAGTTGTACACTGTGAGAACACTGACCACAAGGGGGCGAACTTGTGGGAGACACTCCTAGCCTGGACTTTCCGATATAAAAGTGGAAGCTCCACCCACCGTCGGCCTCTTGAGGTAACTGGTCACAGAGTGACCTTCTCACAAGTATGGGCCTCGTGTGCATTTATACTGCATCGTAAGGACATATTAAGGGAGGTCAGTGAGGCTCTGTATGCAAGAAGAGCTAAACACATTTCATTCTCTCTTGCCAGAGAGAAGCAGACTGAGTGAGCACATGGCTTCGCCAGGATAGTCGGCTTTCCCATGGTGCAGGGAGGCACTGACTGTGTCCATGTCACTTTGCAAGCGCCGCATCTCAATTCAGCGATGTACCGCAAACGGAGGGGGTTGTATTCGTTAATATCCAGCTGGTGTGCGGCCGTATTCAGCACAATGTACAAGTCAATGCTCGGTATCCTTGCAGCAACCATGAGGCCTTCATTCTGTGGCAGTGCGCTGCACCATCAGCCTTTGAGCCACCACAACAAACCACAGGGTGGTCACTGGGCAACAAGGGCTATCTGGTTCCTGAGCTGTGCGCAACCCACGCACAGCTGAAAGCCGTGCTGCCACACGGAATCCAAAAGCGAAGACCATTGGCATCCTTAAAGAAAAGAAAGACTTGCATTTATAGAGCGACTTTCACATCCATCGGATGTCCCAAAGCACTTTACAGTCAATGAAGTACTTTTCTTTGGAGTGTAGTCACTGTTGCAATGTAGGAAATGCGGCAGCCAATTTGCATACTGCAAGCTCCCACAAACAGCAATGTGATAATGATCAGATAATCTGTTCTAGTGATATTGATTGAGGGATAATTATTGGCCAGGACACCAGAGATAACTCCCCTGCTGTTCTTCGAAATAACCTTTTACATCCACCTGAGTGAGCAGACGGGGCCTCGATTTAACGTCTCATTCTGAAAGACAGCACCTCTGATAGTACAGCACTCCCTCAGTACTGTACTGATGTGTCAGCCTGGATTATATACTTATGTCTCTGGCGTGGGATTTGAACCCACAAGCTTTTGACTAAGAGGCGAGGATGCTACTACCTAAGCAACAGTTGACACATAAATAAAGCTTCGGCTGCCTGGGCCGCTCTGGTGGAGCCCTGCAGTACTGACCAAAGCATGTCTCAAAATTCGTCGCTGTCTGCTGCATGCTCCACAACTTTGCCATAGAAACATAGAAACATAGAACATAGAAACATAGAAAATAGGTGCAGGAGTAGGCCATTCAGCCCTTCTAGCCTGCACCGCCATTCAATAAGTTCATGGCTGAACATGAAACTTCAGTACCCCATTCCTGCTTTCACGCCATACCCCTTGATTCCCCCGAGTAGTAAGGAATATATTTAGTGAATTGGCCTCAACAACTTTCTGTGGTAGAGAATTCCACAGGTTCACCACTCTCTGGGTGAAGAAGTTTCTCCTTATCTCGGTCCTAAATGGCTTACCCCTTATCCTTAGACTGTGACCCCTGGTTCTGGACTTCCCCAACATTGGGAACATTCTTCCTGCATCCAAACTGTCCAAACCCGTCAGAATTTTAAACGTTTCTATGAGGTCCCCTCTCAATCTTCTGAACTCCAGTGAATACAAGCCCAGTTGATCCAGTCTTTCTTGATAGGTCAGTCCCACCATCCCGGGAATCAGTCTGGTGAATCTTCGCTGCACTCCCTCAATAGCAAGAATGTCCTTCCTCAAGTTAGGAGACCAAAACTGTACACAATAGTCCAGGTGTGGCCTCACCAAGGCCCTGTACAACTGTAGCAACACCTCCCTGCCCCTGTACTCAAATCCCCTCGCTATGAAGGCCAACATGCCATTTGTTTTCTTAACCGCCTGCTGTACCTGCATGCCAACCTTCAATGACTGATGTACCATGACACCCAGGTCTCATTGCACCTTCCCTTTTCCTAATCTGTCACCATTCAGATAATAGTCTGTCTCTCTGTTTTTACCACCAAAGTGGATAACCTCACATTTATCCACATTATACTTCATCTGCCACGCATTTGCCGACTCACCTAACCTATCCAAGTCACTCTGCAGCCTCATAGCATCCTCCTCGCAGTTCACACTGCCACCCAACTTAGTGTCATCCGCAAATTTGGAGATACTACATTTAATCCCGTCATCTAAATCATTAATGTACAATGTAAACAACTGGGGCCCCAGCACAGAACCCTGCGGTACCCCACTAGTCACTGCCTGCCATTCCGAAAAGTACCCATTTACTCCTACTCTTTGCTTCCTGTCTGACAACCAGTTCTCAATCCACGTCAGCACACTACCCCCAATCCCATGTGCTTTAATTTTGCATATTAATCTCCTGTGTGGGACCTTGTCAAAAGCCTTCTGAAAGTCCAAATATACCACATCAACTGGTACTCCTTTGTCCACTTTATTGGAAACATCCTCAAAAAATTCCAGAAGATTTGTCAAGCATGATCTCCCTTTCACAAATCCATGCTGACTTGGACCTATCATGTCACCATTTTCCAAATGCGCTGCTATGACATCCTTAATAATTGATTCCATCATTTTACCCACTACTGAGGTCAGGCTGATCGGTTTATAATTCCCTGCTTTCTCTCTCCCTCCTTTTTTAAAAAGTGGGGTTACATTGGCTACCCTCCACTCGATAGGAACTGATCCAGAGTCAATGGAATGTTGGAAAATGACTGTCAATGCATCCGCTATTTCCAAGGCCACCTCCTTAAGTACTCTGGGATGCAGTCCATCAGGCCCTGGGGATTTATCGGCCTTCAATCCCATCAATTTCCCCAACACAATTTCCCGACTAATAAAGATTTCCCTCAGTTCCTCCTCCTTACTAGACCCTCTGACCAGTTTTATATCCGGAAGGTTGTTTGTGTCCTCCTTAGTGAATACTGAACCAAAGTACTTGTTCAATTGGTCTGCCATTTCTTTGTTCCCCGTTATGACTTCCCCTGATTCTGACGGCGGGGGACCTATGTTTGTCTTTACTAACCTTTTTCTCTTTACATACCTATAGAAACTTTTGCAATCCGCCTTAATGTTCCCTGCAAGCTTCTTCTCGTACTCCATTTTCCCTGCCCAAATCAAACCCTTTGTCCTCCTCTGCTGAGTTCTAAATTTCTCCCAGTCCCCAGGTTCGCTGCTATTTCTGGCCAATTTGTATGACACTTCCTTGGCTTTAATACTATCCCTGATTTCCCTTGATAGCCACGGTTGAGCCACCTTCCCTTTTTTATTTTTACGACAGACAGGAATGTACAATTGTTGTAGTTCATCCATGCGGTCTCTAAATGTCTGCCATTGCCTTTCCACAGTCAACCCCTTAAGTATCATTAGCCAATCTATCTTAGCCAATTCATGCCTCATACCTTCAAAGTTACCCTTCTTTAAGTTCTGGACCATGGTCTCTGAATTAACTGTATCATTCTCCATCCTAATGCAGAATTCCACCATATTATGGTCACTCTTCCCCAAGGGGCCTCGCACAATGAGATTGCTAATTAATCCTCTCTCATTACACAACACCCAGTCTAAGATGGCCTCCCCCCTAGTTGGTTCCTCGACATATTGGTCTAGAAAACCATCCCTTATGCACTCCATGAAATCCTCCTCCACCGTATTGCTTCCAGTTTGGCTGGCCCAATCTATGTGCATATTAAAGTCACCCATTATAACTGCTGCACCTTTATTGCATGCACTCCTAATTTCCTGTTTGATGCCCTCCCCAACATCACTACTACTGTTTGGAGGTCTGTACACAACTCCCACTAACGATTTTTGCCCTTTAGTGTTCTGCAGCTCTACCCATATAGATTCCACATCATCCAAGCTAATGTCTTTCCTAACTATTGCATTAATCTCCTCTTTAACCAGCAATGCTACCCCACCTCCTTTTCCTTTTATTCTATCCTTCCTGAATGTTGAATACCCCTGGATGTTGAGTTCCCAGCCCTGATCATCCTGGAGCCACGTCTCCGTAATCCCGATCACATCATATTTGTTAACATCTATTTGCACAGTTAATTCATCCACCTTATTGCGGATACTCCTTGCATTAAGACACAAAGCCTTCAGGCTTGCTTTTTTAACACCCTTTGTCCTTTTAGAATTTTGCTGTACAGTGGCCCTTTTTGTTCTTTGCCTTGGGTTTCTCTGCCCTCCACTTTTCCTCATCTCCTTTCTGTCTTTTGCTTTTGCCTCATTTTTGTCTCCCTCTGTCTCCCTGCATAGGTTCCCATCCCCCTGCAATATTAGTTTAACTCCTCCCCAACAGCACTAGCAAACACTCCCCCTAGGACATTGGTTCCGGTCCTGCCCAGGTGCAGACCGTCCGGTTTGTACTGGTCCCACCTCCCCCAGAACCGGTTCCAATGCCCCAAGAATTTGAATCCCTCCCTGCTGCACCACTGCTCAAGCCATGTATTCATCTGCGCTATCCTGCGATTCCTACTCTGACTAGCACGTGGCACTGGTAGCAATCCTGAGATTACTACTTTTGAGGTCCTACTTTTTAATTTAGCTCCGAGCTCCTTAAATTCTTTTCGTAGGACCTCATCCCTTTTTTTTACCTATGTCGTTGGTACCAATGTGCACCACGACAACTGGCTGTTCTCCCTCCCATTTCAGAATGTCCTGCACCCGCTCCGAGACATCCTTGACCCTTGCACCAGGGAGGCAACATACCATCCTGGAGTCTCGGTTGCGTCCGCAGAAACGCCTATCTATTTCCCTCACCATCGAATCCCCTATCACTATCGCGCTCCCAATCTTTTTCTTGCCCTCCTGTGCAGCAGAGCCAGCCACGGTGCCATGAACTTGGCTGCTGCTGCCCTCCCCTGATGAGTCATCCCCCCAACAGTACTCAAAGCAGTGTATCTGTTTTGCAGGGGGATGACCACAGGGGACCCCTGCACTACCTTCCTTGCACTGCTCTTCCTGCTGGTCTTCCATTCCCTATCTGGCTGTGGACCCTTCTCCTGCGGTAAGACCAACTCACTACACGTGATACTCACGTCATTCTCAGCATCGTGGATGCTCCAGAGTGAATCCACCCTCAGCTCCAATTCCGCAACGCGGACCGTCAAGAGCTCGAGGCAGATACACTTCCCACACACGTCGCGCCCAGGGACACCGAAAGTGTCCCCGAGTTCCCACATGGTACAGGAGGAGCATATCACATGGCCGAGCTCTCCTGCCATGTCTTAATCTTAGATACCCTTAAATTGGTAATAACAATGTTACAGTTCACTTACTGATATAAAAAATAAAAGAAAAGCTACTCACCAATCACCAGCCAATCACTTACCCCATTGGCTGTGACGTCACTTTTTGATTACTTTCTACTTCTATTTTGCTTTCTCTCCCGCTGGGCTTTTATAGGCCGCTCCCGCGTCTCACCAACTGCCGCTGGCTCTCGATCTCCCGCTGGGGCTTTTATAGGTCACTCCCCTCTCACCCACTGCCGCTGGCTCTCGATCTCCCGCTGGGCCTTTTATAGGTCGCTCCCCTCTCACCAACTGCCATCATGAGGTCACACACCTTGCTACGTCAACATCATAGGCAGTCCCTCGGAATCGAGGAAAACTTGCTTCCACTCTAAAAATGAGTCCTTTGGTGGCTGAACAGTCCAATACAAGAACCACAGTCCCTGTCACAAGTGGGATAGATAGTCGTTGAGGGAAGGGGTGGGTGGGACAGGTTTGCCACATGCTCTTTCCGCTGTCTGCGCTTGGTTTCTGCATGCTCTCGGTGATGAGACTCGAGGTGCTTAGTGCCCTCCCGGATACACTCCTCCACTGAGGGCGGTCTTTGGCCAGGTGTCAGTGGGGGTTTTGCACTTCAACAGCGAGGCTTTGAGTGTGTCCTTGTAACATTTTCTCTGCCCACCTTTGACTCGTTTTCCATGAAGGAGTTCCATATAGAGCGCTTGCTTTGGGAATCTCGTGTCTGGCATGCAATCAATGTGGCCTGCCCAACAGAGCTGATCGAGTGTGGTCAGTGCTTCAATGCTGGGGATGTTGACCTGGTCAAGGACACTAATGTTGGTGCATCTGTCCTCCCAGTGGATTTGAAGTATCTTGCGGAGACATCATTGGTGGTATTTCTCCAGCGACTTGAGGTGTCTACTGTACATGATCCATGTCTCTGAGCCATACAGAAGGGACGGTATTACTACAGCCCTGTTGACCATGAGCTTGGTGGCAGTTTTGAGGGCTTGGTCTTCGAACACTCTTTTCCTCAGGCAGCCGAAGGCCACGCCGTGGATCTTGATGACTGGGGGCAGTGCTGTGCGGTGGGGACAGGTTGGTGGAGGACCTTTGTCTCATGGATGTTTAGCGTAAGGCCCATGCTTTCGTAAATACGTCGACTATGTCCTGGAGTGCAGTCTCTGTATGTGCACAGACGCAGGCGTCGTCCGCGTACTGTAGCTCGACGACAAAGGTTGGGGTGGTCTTGGTATCTGGCCTGGAGACAACGAAGGTTGAACAGGTTCCCACTGGTTCTATAGTTTACTTCCACTCCAGCGGGGAGCTTGTTGACTGTGAGGTGGAGCATGACAGCGAGGAAGATTGAGGAGAGCGTTGGGACGATGACGCAGCCCTGTTTGACCCCGGTCTGGACGTGGATTGGGTCTGTGATGGATCCGTTGGTAAGGATCACGGCCTGCATGCTGTCATGGAGCAGGCGGAGGATGGTGACGAACTTTTGGGGCCATCCGAAATGGAGGAGGACGCTCCATTGACCCTCGCAATTGACAGTGTCAAAGGCCTTTGTAAGGTCGAAGAAGGCCATGTATAAGGGCTGGCGCTGTCACGCTGTAAAAATCATGTCCGTTGTGCCCTGTAGGGGACGAAATCCGCACTGTGACTCCGGGAGGAGCTCCTCAGCCCGAGGAGAAGACGGTTGAGAAGGACTCTAGCGACAACTTTCCCAGTGGCTGATCGCAGGGAGATTCCTCTGTAGTTGCCGCAGTTGGACTTGTCCCTTTTTTAAAGATGGTTACGATCACTGCATCTCTGAGAACTCCTGGCATGCTCTCTTCCTTCCAGATGAGATAGATGAGGTCATGTATTCGTGCCAACAGTGCCTCTCCGCCATACTTCATTGCCTCAGCAGGGATTCCATCCGCTCCCGTAGCCTTGTTGTTTTTAAGCTGTCTTATGGTTTTTTCTACCTCGTGCAGTGTTGGGGTTTCACTGAGGTGGTGGCGAGTGGCATGCTGCGGGATGGAGTTGAGAACACTCGAGTCAAAGGCAGAGTCTCGATTGAGGAGATCTTCGAAGTGCTCCTTCCAGCGAGCCCTGACTGCCTCAGTATCCTTGATGAGTGTTTCCCCATTCTTGGCCAGCAGTGGGGTGGGGCCTTGGGTGTTTGGCCCGTAGGTGGCCTTGACTGCGATGAAGAATCCTCGCACATCATGGCTGTCGGCCAGCTGCTGTATCTCCTGTGCTTTCTCCATCCACCACCTGTTCTTTAGGTCCCGGGTTTTTGTTGGACCTCAGCCTTAAGCCGTCTGTAATGCTGCCTTGCTGCTCCTGAGTTGGGTTGTTGCTTGAGGCTCAGAAATGCCCTGTGCTTGCGATCTATTAGCTCTTGGATCTCCTGATCGTTCTCATCAAACCAGCCCTGGTGTTTCCTGGTTGAGTGACCGAGCGTTTCTTCGCAGGCACTGGTTATGGAGGCCTGCAGGGCAGACCAAGTGCTGTGGGCATTCTGCGTCTCGGGGTCATCAAGGCACGCCAGGTTAGCTGTGAGACACTGGCTGTATAGGGTTCTCTTAGCTGGGTCTTTGAGTGCCCCGGCATTGACTTTTTTGTGGCACTGCTTCTGCTGCCCTTGCCATTTTTGGGCTATGTCGATAGCCTAATCGGAGGCTCACCTGGCTCACCGGACGTCGTCAAGGAGCGAGAATCGGGTGGGTCAGCTGAGTCGACGTCTGTGTCGAAGGAGGAGGTCGCTGAAGGGGGGAAGAGGTCCAGGTCCAGGTCGCCGCTGCCGGAGGCTCGGTCGTCGCTGGTAGTCCAGTCGTCGTCATTGTTGATGTCAATAAGAACCTTAAATAGCCCATTATTTAATGACTTGATATGTATCAAAAGACATCTTAATTATAGCTGATTAGTAATTCCTGATATTTCCACAGGATGCTATATTTAGTAACCAACTGTTCATAACTGCCTTTTCTACTAGCATGCAACCTCTATGGTTTGCATTAATGACCCCTTGCTATCAGACATATGGTGACCAGCTGAAGAGAAGGAGAAGGAGGAAGCAATTCAGACAGCCTCTTTCTGCCTGGGCTTCCCGTGATCGACTCATCCGACTGTGGTACCAGTGAACGCAATCCCAATTCCACATTCACCAATAGCCCCACACCTTACCTTCCCCCTGTTACTGACCATCACAGCGTCCTCTTGGCTGCAATGCTACAATAAAAGCCACCACAAAACAAACATTCCAAACTAATTTTTTGATTCAAACCAATATGGGCTAGACTTTCCACTTTTGTGCAGATCAGGCAAAAATGGGCGTTATTTCCAGCGTTAGCGGTAAATATGGGTTTTGAGATCGCCGGATTATCACCCATTTTCAAAACCCCAACTTTCCATTTTATAAAATGGGTGTTACTGTGAGCGATCTGAAATGGGCGTTAGCGTTAAAATGATTTGACCTTCTGTCGTAAAGTGACGGCGTCCATAGCAACGGCATGGCAACGGTCACTTCCCGCTTTTCAGGAGGCCAGGGGTCACCATTACATGCGCAGAAGAGGAGAGAGAGAGAGAGGGAGCAGAGAGGAACTGAAAGCATGTGTGGGTGTGGTGTGTGCTTGTCTGGCAGTTTTGGGAGGTAGGATGGAGATTTTCCAGCAGCAAAAAGAATTCAGAGCACAAATAACGTTGTTCCCACCGAGTTTTGGGGAGAAATTTATTTTTTGCATTGGAAGGGATGGAGGAGGCAACACAGCATGCTGTGGAGACTGATGCTGGCAAAAGCAGTGAGGAGGGAGAGGAATAATTGGGAGGATGAAAAAGAGCGAGGAGATTCTTCAACGAGGCAAATGCCTCCCTCATGCAGGAGGTCGAGTCACGCTGGGGTCAATTGATCCAGGATGGGCATGAAAAGCCCACCCCAAAGGTCTACCAGAGGATATGGGCCGACATAGCCGAGGTGGTCTTGTCGGCGACCAAAGAGGTGCGTGAGGGCAACCAATGCCGCAAGTGCTGGAATGACCTTGTCGGATTCGCCAGAGTAAGTATTACATTTATTTACATTTACTTATATATTTATATCATTTGAATTGTAAGTGTAATGAATGATTAAAATCAGATGTGATGTCTTGCACTTATACTGGGAGTGTTTTACTCAAAGCCTGCGTTTCATAATAATCTTGATTACATCTGTCGGTTATGTGTTGTATCAGTCTCTGTGGCAGTACCTAGCAATGATCTCATGAAATGATCATGTCGTGCTGGTGTTACCTTTTACAGAAGA
This sequence comes from Pristiophorus japonicus, assembly GCF_044704955.1. Lineage (NCBI taxonomy): Eukaryota > Metazoa > Chordata > Chondrichthyes > Pristiophoridae > Pristiophorus > Pristiophorus japonicus. Next base: position 184,556,086 of record NC_091990.1, on the reverse strand, counting down.
AGCTTTCAAGGAATAGGGCCGAGTAGAGGCGAACGGATGGCGGGTCACCAGTTATCAGTGACCTCATCGACATCAAGGAGCGGGTGCTGGCACGAGTGGGGAGCCACCTCTGGTCAGCCACGCAAGCAGCAGCAGAGCCTGAAGTGATGCCACATGAGTAAGGTATACACCATTGCATGCTGTAAAGTCAATACATGCCACACCCACTCATATCCGACCAATAATATATGATAGATGATTGATAAAAGTGTTCTCTAAATAATGATGGCCCTATGAGAATCATTGCAATGCAGAATTTGGTGATGGTCATGAAATGTGATGTCTGTGATGATTTTGAGAGCGGTGGTGTTTTTGTCGTGCATATGCTGTGTGTAGCGCTGGAATCACCTTGTGACCCTAGCAACCCCTTCTCCTCTAATAACCTCATTTGTGTTTTGCAGCTCAGCCAGCAACATGGCCCCAGGCAAGACCACCGAGCCCAGAAGGTGAGGGCACGGGGACGGACTCGCCGGACAATCCTCCATCTGGTGCTGCAGAGCCCCGATTCTTGCCCATGGATCTGCTGGGTCCTTTCTCCACGGATGACAGTGGAGCGTGCGTTGCCAAGCTCTATAATGCAATCCACACCAACGACATCTAGTGCTCCTGCGGCCATTCCCACGTCCACCGTGGAGGTACCGTGCCCAAGCACCTTGCCGTAGGGCACCCGAGGTGTCTCCAGGATGGCGCTGACCAAGCGGAGGTTGGTTCGACGCGGCAGGTCTGCTCCATGAGCAGCAGATCTGAACGGGGACACGGTACACTTGTCCAGGAGGATTGTTGACATAGGTCAGCGGGGGCATATCCCATCAGCTGGCCAGCATGTCTGCCACCATGATGGAGTACGTGCCGCGAATGGCGGAGGCCCTGGAGCTGATAGCCAGGAACACTGGTGCCAGAGGCCTCCCAGTGGTCCCGGAGCGCGGCACTGCACCCCAAGGTGTTGCACTCCTATTGTCAACGACACATGACAGCCAGGAGGAAGATCTTGCTTCTGGTTCGGAGCACGTTCCCACCTTGGGACCGTCCTCTCTCGTATCCGTCCAACCATCAGTTCTGCCGTCAGCCCCCCAATGAAGCAGCACTTGAGGAGCTCCTCGGCCAGGCGGTTTGGAGGCAGGAGGGGAAGGGGTAGAGGTGGGGAGGAGAAGTGGGGGGGGAAAGGAAAGTGAGGTGCATGGCAGCAGGTGTTATCTTGGTCGGGACCATTGGAGGGAGCAGCGTAATGCGACATACCACTGCAGGGAGCAGCGTGTGCTGCTTCAGGAGGGCGACGGCTGACTGCAGTGTGGGCAGGTACAGCAGGAGCAGCAAAGGAGCGGCAAGAGATTGTAGATGGAAGTGACTGGAGCTCAGGAGAGGCGTGAGTTTGGGGCCCAGGAGAGGCGAGGGCCCAGGGGCAGCACGGACCAGCCCACACTGCGATATGTTGCGCACTAGGTCCGTGCAGCAGAGCTGGTCTCCAGTCGTCTTGGGTAATCCTTGCCACTGGACCAAGACCTAGCTCTGTCAAGCCCGTGTGGTGGCTGGTGTGCAACGGTCACCCCACGTTAAAACAATCCACACACAGGCATCTTCCACCCTCCAAGATGTAGTTCAGGATCTGGAATATTAGGTCCTTCATTGAAACACCTGTGAACTCATCCCTTTTTGGCGTGGAAGCAAGTCATCCTCGCTTCGAGGGACCGCCTATGATGGATGTCTTGGTCATATTTTTATGTTGTTGGTGCTATTTTGTTGGGAGGTTTGGGGGAAGGGGAGCGGGTGCTACCTTGTTGGTTTGCATTTGTGTTCTGTGTTGTTGAAAATGTTGACCATTTGATTGATCTAAATGTTATAAATTTGTTGTGGGATGGGGTGGGGGTGGGGTGGGGTGGTTTTTACAATTATAATTATGATTTCATACAAATGTTCTCATTAAATGTTTTTTTATTTCACATAACGTTATTGTGCATTGGCTCAGATAGCTGCACCGTTACACACTGGCGATTCCTTAACATGAAAGGGGATAATTAAACTTAACATGAATCAACTTAAACCTTAACTGTCACCAAGGTGATGCACACCATTGATGTATGAGCTGCAGACACAGAAGTGTTGCAGCTTTGTAAATACCAGCAACATTATTTCAAGCAAAGCGCTCATTTATAAGCTGTTGACGTAAGAATCTTGCAGCTCTGTAGCCACCATGGGCCATTTCCTGCGGTCTAGAGGGAGGCAGGGTCATGGTTTCAGCATCAGCCTGATTGACAGGCCCAAGGTCAGCGTCCACTTCCTCGTCCTCCTCTTCCTCTCTCTCCTGAGGTGGACCGGCAGTCCTTTCTGGCAATTCTTGTCCCCTCCTGATAGCCAAGTTGTGCAGCATGGAGCACACCACTACAACTTGAGCTACCTGCTCAGGGTGGTATTGTAACTTGCCTCCTGAGTGGTCCAGGCATCTAAAGCATTGCTTAAGCACTCCAATTGTTTTCTCGACGATATTGCGTGTGGCTCTGTGGCTCTCGTTGTATCTGTTATATATGCAAACCATAGATATACACTCTGTGTAGTCACTGTATAGTTGCATAAGATGGAGACTTGTTACCTGATGTACTGTCAATAAGATTTACACTGTGTATATACCATGCTGGTACCACTAGAGGGTGCAACTGGTGGAGACCGGGGTTTCCTGCCCCTGTGGCAGAGGCTGTCCACCAGAGGGCACTGCAGTGGGAGACCTGAGGGTCACCTGTAGAGGTGTGCAGGGCCCAGTATAAAAGGCTGCTCACCATGCTTGTGCCTCACTCTGGAGTTACGAATAAAGGACCAAGGTCATTACAATTTGAGTACAACACATTGCCTCGTGGAATCATTCATAAGTGCGTTACAGACATAATAGTATTGCTTCTCGGCTTCTGTGTGGGTGTTATGCAGGGGGGAGTCATCAGCCAGGTGGCGAGGCACATCCTTTATCACCAAGCATCCAGCATTGACCTTGTGGCTGACTGGTAAACTGGGAAGAGTCTTCCCGCCCCACTCGTGCTCCGCTCCCGCCCCACTGAGCAAGTGGGGTGCGATATTTTGCACTCCACTTACTCTCGGGGCGGTAATCAGACTATAGCTCGCGGGACGGAACTTCCATACCTGGCGCAGGAACTCCCTCCTCACGGCTGTTACGCAATTTCCACTCCCTTGGGTGTTGAAGTGGGAAAGGCACAAGGGTAGTGTTGTGGTGAGGTGGGGGGGTGGTGAGGGGGAGGAAAGCAAGAAATACATGCTTACACCATCTGCAGCTTGTAAGTCAGAAGAGATTTTGGGATGAAAGGGAAGTGGGATGTGAGAAGGCGGATTAGTTATGAGCATATCGTCATCTTCAACGCCTCTGCTGCCCACAGCCTCAATCACAGCCAATTATGGCAAGCACTGTCTCCTTGAACGGGGTCAGGATATGGAGGTGCTCCTGTCCCCCTCTGGTTAGCTACCGCTGCCTACGATTCTGTGCAACCTTGTCCTGCAAGTGAGAGAGAAGTGTGTCAGTGAGTGTGGTTCAAGGTATTTGGCTGTTGTGGCTGTTATGTTTGACCAGCACGAAGTTTGCATGCTGCCTGCATTATATTGTACGGGTGCCGGTTCATCGCACATTGTGATCCCCGCACCCATTTTCGGGGGCTACCCAATTTTTAGCTCCTTATATCCTCAAGCCTCCCAACTCTTAAGGCTGAGATGCAGCAGAGCAACTCAGAGGGCTTCACTGCTCTGATCGATACCCACAATCATTAGCCATGCAGAGCCCAGGCACAGTAACAGTTGCATGGCAGGATGACAATCACATTATGCTTCTGTCTCTTATGAGAGTTCATGTATGTGCTCTGGCCAGCCCCTTCAGATGCCTGCACGTATGACAGAAAGAAGGCGGTTCCAAGTTGCCACGGTTTTATTACTAGAGGTACAGCCTACAGCTTGTCTCAGGACATGCTGCTCTGAGACAATAGGCACCTCAGTTCTAAGAGGCTCATTTCGAGATTTAGAAAGCAGTCACTTCACATGATCCCATCCCCTCGAGCAGCACCTAGATTCAACACAGGATTAGGTTCAAGATATAAAATATCAGCCACTGGCACAAAGGGGAAACATGATGGACAAAAGCACTAAATGATATTCAGGGCTAAACATTAATGTTGGACTTGGTTCATGGGGTTAGCAGCAATGTTTTTAGTAATATTTGAAATTGGCAGGGGTAAGGTGGCATGCATAGGAGCACACACAAACAATTCTCTGCATGGTGGAATCAATGGGTTTAAAAGATGAGTGTATTCACTCAACAGGTTGAAACTTCAAGAATATTTTTTAATTTTGATCTGGTCATCAGCAGTCCTGGGAAAATCATGAAAATTGGCCAGATAATCCAGGTGTGTCTTGCAAAGAGTGGAGTGCTGAACAGTTCTGGTCTCCATATTATAAAAGGATTAATCTGTGCCTTTGTTGCCACCAGACTTGACTATTCCAATGCACTCTCAGCTTCCCATGTCCTAATTTGCAACTAACTGTTGTTCACCCATTGCCCCTGTGCTGGCCCAGAAGAGGCGAGGGCCCAGGGGCAGCACTGGCCAGCTCACACTGTGCTATGTGTGCGCACTAGGTCCGTGCAGCAGAGCTGGTCTCCAGTTAGTCTTGGGTAATCCTTGCCACTGGACCAAGATCTGGCTCTGTCAAGACCATGTGGTGGCTGGTGTGCAACGGCCACTCCACGTTAAAAAAATCCAAGCACAGGCATCTTCCACCCTTCAGGATGTAGTTCTGGATCTGGAATATTAGGTCCTTCATTGAAACACCTGTGAACTCATCCCTTTTTAGCGTGGAAGCAAGTCATCCTCGCCTCGAGGGACTGCCTATGATGATGATGATGATTACATGGGCTGATGTGGCAGTCAAGAGTCAGTGACTAAATATTTTGTTCTGAATGTCCCTGCTCACCAGCAACAGGTTGTCCTCAGCATCCTTCTCCTGCTGCATGTTGCTTTCATTCCTCATGCTGCTGGTTGCCTTCATCCATCATGATGAGGCCTTGCTGCAAACCAAAATTGTACAGCATGCAGCACACCATTATTCTGGAGACTCGAACCAGGTTATATGGCAGAGCCCCTCTGTTCAAACCAATCCAGGCCATTAAATTTCCAATTGAATGCTCAATGATGACTCCCGTGGAAGAATGGCGTTTCTGCGCCAGCGTTCAGTTGGTGTCCTGGGGAAGTGCACATATCATCAGCAGAGGCTACAGAGAGTAGCCTTGAGATCCCAGGATTCAACCTTCCTTGTTGAAAGAATGATGGAAGAGCGGACTGCCTTAATGTAACATATTTGTGGTAACTGCCAGGAAAGTAAGCACTGATTTGCATGATGTGGAGTTGCTGGTTACAGATGAGCTGGACATGGAGGGATTGAAATCCTATTCTGTTGATGTAAGCGATCAGATTGATGAAGGGTCATGTAGCTGTAATCTATTACATCTTACACTTTAGGGAATCCTGCCACTCAGTAAAATTATACAGTCCCTTCATGCTGCTGTCAGTTATCTATGAGGAAGCTGATGAATTCGCTTGCTTGAGTAAACAATGCATCTGTTCGACGCAATTGTGCATGGCCGACTGCCTGATGTTACTAATATCCCCAAAATTAACCCATGGTATAACCATTGAGGGCGGCGGTGGCCTCCACGGTCACTGGCAATATGGTGCCTTTGGTAGAGCTGGTTTGCAGATCAGTTTGCCGCAAGTGGCACCACTCATTAATGGCTTCCCTTGTGAAGCACGGCCTCCTCGGGCATTGCTCCAGCATCTGTTAATTTTGGTGGCTAGCTCTGTAGGTGATTGCCACATGCCTAGCCAGCCTATTTTCTTTCCGTCCCTTCTCCTCAGTTTCTGCCTCTATGAAACACAAACACAGGGTTACTGCCACAGGGAATGGCATAGTATCCTATACAATAGATAAATGGCTAAAAATTAGGAGCAATACAGCAAAAGATCCCAAGGTACATTCGAAAGTAGTTGTCAGTAGCCAAAATGTTATAAAAATTGAGTGAAATGTTTACCAGGTGCTCCTCTTAAAACTCACTTCTGCCTTTACTGTTGCACTTAGCAATGGTGGTTAAAATTTTAAACAGCCGTAAATTATAACAAAGGTAAATGAAGCTGTAATGATGAAGAATGTGGTGTATGATGTCACAGCATCGTTGCCACTTCCTTAAAAGAAAGAAAGAGTTGCATTTATATAGCACATTCACAACCACCGGATGTCTCAAAGTGCTTTACAGCCAATGAAGTACTTTTTTCACTGTTGCAATGTAGGATACGCAGCAGCCAATTTGCACACAGCAAGCAGCAATGTGATAATGATCAGATCATCTGTTTTAGATGTTGATTGAGGAATAAATATTGGCTATTTTTGTGCTCAAATCTTTGGAGTGGGACTTGAATCCACAACCTCATGACTCAGAGGAGAGATTGCTACCCACTGAGGCACAGCTGATACTGTACTGCATCCACTCAAAGTTCAGAGCACTTCCAGCACCCATCATAACTTCTGGTGGAAAATCTGACAGATGGGGAAATGGGTCATTACATGATTTAACAGATCCCCGACTCATTTTCCTCTCCACCACACCCCCCATTAACAGCCCTGAATCAGTGTGTTCCCAGTGCAAAATATTGCCTCAAAAAGCCCCTGCCACTATTTTGAAAAAGAACAAAAGTTCTCCCAGTCAATATCCCTCCCTTAAAAACACCATTGGAAACAGGTTAACTTGTTTTCAAACTCATTGCTGTTTATGAGATCTTAATGTAAACAAACAAAGCACAATTCAAATGCAATTCTTTACAACTGAGTTCTGATGAGTTCCTAACATTAACCTGCCATTAGAAATAACTGGGTTAATGCCCCCATTAATGTATCAGACAGAGGAATGTTGTGAATGAATTGTGCATATTTCCATTGTAATTGCTAATGATGATTCCTAATCTATATTGCTGTTCAAAAGGTTTATTTTCTTCTACTGGAAATAAAAACCATTTCACACAGCAATCGTTATAAAAACCAAAAGTACACAAAATGTGACAAGCACGGGGAGCTGGATGTTGTACCTTCAGGTAAACCTGACTGATTGCACGTATATAGAAACATAGAAACATAGAAAATAGGTGCAGGAGCAGGCCATTCAGCCCTTCTAGCCTGCACCGCCATTCAATGAGTTCATGGCTGAACATGAAACTTCAGTACCCCCTTCCTGCTTTCTCGCCATACCCCTTGATCCCCCGAGTAGTAAGGACTTCATCTAACTCCCTTTTGAATATATTTAGTGAATTGGCCCCAACCACTTTCTGTGGCAGAGAATTCCACAGGTTCACCACTCTCTGGGTGAAGAAGTCTCTCCTCATCTCGGTCCTAAATGGCTTACCCCTTATCCTTAGACTGTGACCCCTGGTTCTGGAATTCCCCAACATTGGGAACATTCTTCCTGCATCTAACCTGTCTAAACCCGTCAGAATTTTAAACGTTTCTATGAGGTCCCCTCTCATTCTTCTAAACTCCAGTGAATACAAGCCCAGTTGATCCAGTCTTTCTTGATAGGTCAGTCCCACCAGCCCGGGAATCAGTCTGGTGAATCTTCGCTGCACTCCCTCAATAGCAAGAATGTCCTTCCTCAAGTTAGGAGACCAAAATTGTACACAATACTCCAGGTGTGGCCTCACCAAGGCCCTGTACAACTGTAGCAACACCTCCCTGCCCCTGTACTCAAATCCCCTCGCTATGAAGGCCAACATGCCATTTGCTTTCTTAACCGCCTGCTGTACCTGCATGCCAACCTTCAATGACTGATGTACCATGACACCCAGGTCTCGTAGCACCTTCCCTTTTCCTAATCTGTCACCATTCAGATAATAGTCTGTCTCTCTGTTTTTACCACCAAAGTGGATAACCTCACATTTATCCACATTATACTTCATCTGCCATGCATTTGCCCACTCACCTAACCTATCCAAGTCACTCTGCAACCTCACAGCATCCTCCTCGCAGCTCACACTGCCACCCAACTTCGTGTCATCCGCAAATTTGGAGATACTACATTTAATCCCCTCGTCCAAATCATTAATGTACAGTGTAAACAGCTGGGGCCCCAGCACAGAACCCTGCGGTACCCCACTAGTCACTGCCTGCCACTCTGAAAAGTACCCATTTACTCCTACTCTTTGCTTCCTGTCTGACAACCAGTTCTCAATCCACGTCAGCACACTACCCCCAATCCCATGTGCTTTAACTTTGCACATTAATCTCTTGTGTGGGACCTTGTTGAAAGCCTTCTGAAAGTCCAAATATACCACATCAACTGGTTCTCCTTTGTCCACTTTACTGGAAACATCCTCAAAAAATTCCAGAAGATTTGTCAAGCATGATTTCCCTTTCACAAATCCATGCTGACTTGGACCTATCATGTCACCATTTTCCAAATGCGCTGCTATGACATCCTTAATAATTGATTCCATCATTTTACCCACTACTGATGTCAGGCTGACCGGTCTGTAATTCCCTGTTTTCTCTCTCCCTCCTTTTTTAAAAAGTGGGGTTACATTGGCTACCCTCCACTCCATAGGAACTGATCCAGAGTCAATGGAATGTTGGAAAATGACTGTCAATGCATCCGCTATTTCCAAGGCCACCTCCTTAAGTACTCTGGGATGCAGTCCATCAGGCCCTGGGGATTTATCAGCCTTCAATCCCATCAATTTCCCCAACACAATTTCCCAACAAATAAAGATTTCCCTCAGTTCCTCCTCCCTACTAGACCCTCTGACCCCTTTTATATCCGGAAGGTTGTTTGTGTCCTCCTTAGTGAATACTGAACCAAAGTACTTGTTCAATTGGTCTGCCATTTCTTTGTTCCCCATTATGACTTCCCCTGATTCTGACTGCAGGGGACCTACGTTTGTCTTTACTAACCTTTTTCTCTTTACATACCTATAGAAACTTTTGCAATCCGCCTTAATGTTCCCTGCAAGCTTCTTCTCATACTCCATTTTCCCTGCCCTAATCAAACCCTTTGTCCTCCTCTGCTGAGTTCTAAATTTCTCCCAGTCCCCAGGTTCGCTGCTATTTCTGGCCAATTTGTATGCCACTTCCTTGGCTTTAATACTATCCCTGATTTCCCTTGATAGCCACGGTTGAGCCACCTTCCCTTTTTTATTTTTATGCCAGACAGGAATGTACAATTGTTGTAATTCATCCATGCGGTCTCTAAATGTCTGCCATTGCCCATCCACAGTCAACCCCTTAAGTATCATTCGCCAATCTATCCTAGCCAATTCACGCCTCATACCTTCAAAGTTACCCTTCTTTAAGTTCTGGACCATGGTCTCTGAATTAACTGTATCATTGTCCATCCTAATGCAGAATTCCACCATATTATGGTCACTCTTTCCCAAGGGGCCTCGCACAATGAGATTGCTAATTAATCCTCTCTCATTACACAGCACCCAGTCTAAGATGACCGCCCCCCTAGTTGGTTCCTCGACATATTGGTCTAGAAAACCATCCCTTATGCACTCCAGGAAATTCTCCTCCACCGTATTACTTCCAGTTTGGCTAGCCCAATCTATGTGCATATTAAAGTCACCCATGATAACTGCTGCACCTTTATTGCATGCACCCCTAATTTCCTGTTTGATGCCCTCCCCAACATCACTACTACTGTTTGGAGGTCTGTACACAACTCCCACTAACGTTTTTTGCCCTTTGGTGTTCTGCAGCTCTACCCATATAGATTCCACATCATCCAAGCTAATGTCTTTCCTAACTATTGCATTAATCTCCTCTTTAACCAGCAATGCTACCCCACCTCCTTTTCCTTTTATTCTATCCTTCCTGAATGTTGAATACCCCTGGATGTTGAGTTCCCAGCCCTGATCATCCTGGAGCCACGTCTCCGTAATCCCAATCACATCATATTTGTTAACATCTATTTGCACAGTTAATTCATCCACCTTATTGCGGATACTCCTTGCATTAAGACACAAAGCCTTCAGGCTTGTTTTTTTAACACCCTTTGTCCTTTTAGAATTCTGCCGCACAGTGGCCCATCCTGTTCCCCGCCCCGGGCCTCTCCGCCCCCCACCCCCCCCATCTCCCCTCCGTCTCCTGCCTCTGCCTCCCTTTTGTTTCCCTCTGTCTCCCTGCATTGGTTCCCATCCCCCTGCCATATCAGTTTAACTCCTCTCCAACAGCACTAGCAAACACTCCCCCGAGGACATTGGTTCCGGTCCTGCCCAGGTGCAGACCGTCCGGTTTGTACTAGTCCCACCTCCCCCAGAACCGGTTCCAATGCCCCAGGATTTTGAATCCCTCCCTGCTGCACCACTGCTCAAGCCACGTATTCATCTGCGCTATGCTGCGATTCCTACTCTGACTAGCACATGGCACTGGTAGCAATCTCGAGATTACTACTTTTGAGGTCCTACTTTTTAATTTAGCTCCTAGCTCCTTAAATTCGTTTCGTAGGACCTCATCCCTTTTTTTACCTATGTCGTTGGTACCAATGTGCACCACGACAACTGGCTGTTCTCCCTCCCATTTCAGAATGTCCTGCACCCACTCCGAGACATCCTTGACCCTTGCACCAGGGAGGCAACATACCATCCTGGAGTCTCGGTTGCGGCCGCAGAAACGCCTATCTATTCCCATCACAATTGAATCCCCTATCACTATCGCTCTCCCACTCTTTTTCCTGCCCTCCTGTGCAGCAGAGCCAGCCACGGTGCCATGAACTTGGCTGCTGCTGCCCTCCCCTGATGAGTCATTCCCCTCAACTGTACTCAAAGCAGTGTATCTGTTTTGCAGGGGGATGACCGCAGGGGACCCCTGCACTATCTTCCTTGCACTACTCTTCCTGCTGGTCTTCCATTCCCTATCTGGCTGTGGACCCTTCTCCTGTGGTAAGACCAACTCACTACACGTGATACTCACGTCATTCTCAGCATCGTGGATGCTCCAGAGTGAATCCACCCTCAGCTCCAACTCCGCAACGCGGACCGTCAGGAGCTCGAGGCGGATACACTTCTCACACACGTAGTTGTCAGGGACACCGGAAGCGTCCCTGAGTTCCCACATGGCACAGGAGGAGCATATCACGTGACCGATCTCTCCTGCCATGCCTTAACCCTTAGATACCCTTAAATTGGTAATAACAATGTTACAGTTCACTTACTGATATAAAAAAGAAAAAGAAAAGCTACTCACCAATCACCAGCCAATCACTTACCCCATTGGCTGCGACGTCACCTTTTGTTTCCTTTCTACTTCTATTTTGCTTTCTCTCCCGCTGTAGCTGCACCGGTACGCCTTTTATAGGCCGCTCCGACACTGCTCCCGCCTCTCCCCAACTACCGCTGGTACTCGAGCTCCCACTGGGCCTTTTATAGGCCTCTCCGACACTGCTCCCACCTCTCACCATCTATTATACTTGTATTGATTATTAATCCCACTCCTCATATTTTGCTATGGCCATTGATCGTGCTAATAGAGATAGTTGGGGGGTGGGGGGAGGGGATTTAAGTCAGTGTAAAAGAAAATGGGGTTTAGTTAAAACAGGCTGCCAAATCTGTTTTACGCAACCACCAGAAACCAATTTCACCATCAAGGGGAGAGAATTAGAGAAGGACATCAAAATAAAGTGCAGCACTCTCAAGTTTCAACCATCACTTTTAACTGATCACTGCATGCGAAGTTGGATAATACCAATAATGAACTACCAATTTCTCTGCCCCATGCATCTCTCCCCCAGGTGGTGCATGGTAACACAGGGGCAGCCACCATGAGCACATAAACAAATTGGAAACACGTTCAAAGTTACGACCTTAACCAAACACAGTCTGCATCAAACATCACAGTCGTATACTGTGGTAAAATTGTAAATATACGAATCGCAGTATAATTTTTTTAATGTGAAGTAAAACACATTGTGGGTGAAATTGGTCTATGCCAGTAACGGAAATGAGGCTCATAGCGATTCACTTCAATAGAAAAGAAAATTGGGCATGGTGTAAAATGGGCTGCAAATTCACAATCAGCCTGTTTCACGTTTCTAGCATTGACCAATTTCGCCACTGCAATCTCACTTAGTATTTAATAGCCAAACCCTAATCATTCTGAAAATGCAATGGCACAAATACTTTAAATAAAGCCAGTTAGTACATTCATATTGGGGGACATCCAACTTATCTCAAAAAAGAGGCTCCAGTCCTGCCCTCCAACCAATTTGCTTGGTTGATACTGACAGCTTTTGACGCTGATGGGAAAAGGTGATTTTCCTTGTGAAATATTAAGAAATTGACATCAGGGTTGAAACACTGAGTGTCGGTTTATTACGCTGATGGTTGGCCTACATCCCCAACTGTTTTCCTGCAAATCACAGAAACATTGGCAGAATTAATAGAAGTGGCTTAAAGACCACACAATGGGCTCAAATTTCCCCAAGCCTGTTTTCTGGCGTATTGCCAGAGTTACGCACGTTTTTCTAGGCCAGAAATGCGCCAGAAATAATTTGCCAAAGTTTCCCCGATGTATTGTTAGAATTTGGTACCGTACAGCGTGCCCAGTCACCACGGGGGTGGAGCCTACTGTCTGTGCCAAAAAACTAAGCCGCATCTTCTGCGCATGCGCAGGAAAAAAAGTTACGTTTTTGACATCGTTGCAACGGACACGCATGCTCACTACAGCTCCGAGTTGGCAATCGGCCATTTTTAAAGAGCCAGTTGTGTGTGTGAGAATGTTGGGTGCTGTGTGACAGCATTAGAAAAATCGCAGCTGCAGCAATACAAGATACAACGCGGTGCAAGGACCAAGAATTTCTTACAGGATGAAGTGGAGGCACTAGTTACAGTGATTGAGACCAGATGGCAGGAGCTGGGCACCAGCAGAGGCCACATAAAAGTTCCACCCAAAGAAATGAAGAAACGCTGGAACCAAGTTGCAGAAGATTACTGTACAATGGTGACCACCCCGAGCTCTGGAGGTCAGTGTAAAAAAAAATGGCAGGACGTAGTTAGTGTAAGTAATATTTTCATTTATTCAATAGAATTGCAATTGTAAATGTGACCATCTGTATGTCCCACCCAGCAGAAAGACACCTTCTCTAACAAGTTGCATTTTCATATCTTTGCAGAGGAAGGTGGCACATAATAAAATGGAAAGAACTCGAACAGGAGGAGGCCCGGCAAATCTGCAGCCACTGACACCCGTGGAAGAGAGGGTCGCTGCTTTGATGGGTCCTGCCTGGAAAAAAACAATCAGTACTGCACAAGCTGCGCCCACACTCGAGGGAGAGAGTAAGTCCTGTAAATTCATCGTAGTCCTCCAAATCAGCCTGCGCTGTGTGAGCCTACACATGCCACCCACCCTGCCCCCTCCTCTGCTGTTAACCATTTGACTGTTCGGTTATATTTTGCAGAACTTGAGGCCAACCCAAAGATGCAGAAGATAATTCAGATGCGGGTGAGCCTGAAGAGAACATCTTCCAATCCAACCCTCCAGACCAACATGGGGAGAGGGGGAGGGGATGGAGCTGGATGAAGCTCCCATTGTTGTACTGACTTTGGAGGAGGTGCCGCTCATGGAGGTGACAGCCCCTTCCGTGACTAGTGGTTTGAGTGTTGGTGGGACATTCCATGATTTCACACCTCCCGAGGTTGCGGATCCCAGTAACGGGGTGCAGCGAGGCACACCCAGGGCTCCACCTTCCGAGGTTGCAGGTCCCAGTGGTGGGGTAAAGAGAGGCACACCCAGGGCCCCACCATCCGGGGTTACGGATCCCAGTGTTGGGGTGCAAGCCACACCCGTGGGGAGGAGGGAAAGGAGAGCTCGACCGCTCTCTCCTGATGTGCAGGATCTAACAGATGTGGTTCAGATGATGTCATTGAGTGCGGAGAGCATTGACCTTACCCGATCACTCCTGGACGCCATCAGTGGGGTGAGTGATGAGGTAGCGGGATTGTTGGGAGAAGTACAGCAATGACATGAGAAATGGGAATGATATCCGGGACCATCAATGATGGAGTAGTGGCCTTGAGGAAGGGAATGTGAGAAGTCGTGCAAACCACGTCATGACCATGAGGGAGGGAATGTCACAGGTAGTTCAGACAGTTTTGCTCAACATATGAGGGAGGAATTTTGCAGGTTGTTGAGACACTGTCGGGGCGCATGAGGGAGGGCATGTTGGAGCTAGCTGCTGCAATAAGGGAACACACCCAGAACCCGCGTCCATTGACAGAATCAACTGCCACTCCCACTGCAATCCCCACATCAGCCTCTGAAGAGCCCAAAGCCGGGCCCTCCAACTTGCTGCATGACACCGACACCCTGCCTCCTCCCCGCCCCCTCTTCAAGAGGTGCGCAGTACCTGAGATGTTAGCAAGAATAAGTTTGGTATCAAGCCCAGAAACAGTGCACCACCGCCTGCGGGCAGGGGTGGTGAGTGTCTAAGACCAAGCGCAGCGGGCGGTCTGAGAATAATGGGGAGGAGAGATGGGCGCAGCCTTTCTCTGCTGTTGTTGTTGTTGTTGTTGTAACTGTTCTCAACTTAAAAGTTTTTTGTAAGTTATGTAAATTTACAAGTTTATAAGTGATCTTAAAGAGTGATCCTAAAGTAAAGTTTGAGACAAGAATAATTTTGTTAATGTTAAGTACATTGGAAACTTTTGAATAGAATATATTTTACATTAAAACTGAATCCTGTTCCATTAACACAACACAACATTACGGAGCAGCTTCAAACAGTAAACATATCCATGTGGAAGAGTTGTCGCTGAGCCCTGACTGATGAGCTGCTGGTGCAAGGCTCGAGCAATCGTTATAGGGGCACAATGGCCCCCGCCCTCCTCCGCCGTCATGTTCCGGCTTCAGGCACTTGCATGGCTTCCTCATCCTTGTCCTCCTCCTCCTCCTCCTCCTCGTCCTCCTCCTCCTCGTCCTCCTCCTCCTCCTCCTCCTCGTCCTCCTCCTCCTCGTCCTCCTCCTCCTCCTCCTCCTCCTCCTCATCCTCCTCCTCGTCATCCTCCTCCTCGTCATCCTCCTCCTCCTCCTCCTCCTCCTCCTCATCCTCCTCCTCCTCCTCATCCTCCTCCTCCTCCTCGTCCTCGTCCTCCTCATCCTCCTCCTCCTCGTCCTCCTCCTCCTCGTCCTCCTCCTCCTCATCCTCCTCCTCCTCCTCCTCCTCCTCGTCCTCATCCTCCTCGTCCTCGTCCTCCTCGTCATCCTCATCCTCATCCTCCTCCTCCTCGTCCTCCTCCTCCTCATCCTCCTCCTCCTCATCCTCCTCCTCCTCATCCTCCTCCTCATCCTCCTCCTCCTCCTCCTCCTCATCCTCCTCCTCCTCCTCCTCCTCCTCCTCGTCCTCCTCCTCCTCCTCGTCCTCCTCCTCCTCGTCCTCCTCCTCCTCCTCATCCTCCTCCTCCTCCTCCTCCTCCTCATCCTCCTCCTCCTCCTCCTCCTCCTCATCCTCCTCCTCCTCCTGCTCATCACCTGTATCTTCCACATCGTTATCAGCCACTCTCACCACAGATGGGTCTTCCACTACCAGCTGCTGCTGCCTCATGATGGTTAAGTTATGCAGCATGCAGCACACAACAGTGAACTGATCAACAATCTCAGGGGAATATTGCGCGTAGCCTCCGAAATGACCCAGGCATCGGAAACGCTGTTTCAAGATGCCAATGGTCCTCTCTATGATGCTGTGCGTCGCAATGTGCGACATGTTGTATTGACGGTCAGCTTCCGTCCGGGTTACGTGTAGGGGCATCATGAGCCAGGTGGCGAGGCCGTACCCTGAGTCTCCCAGTAGCCAGCTGTGCCCTTCTGGCTGCTGCTGAAACATGGCTGATATAACGCTGTCGCATAGGATGAACGTATCATGGGTGCTTTCAGGGTATCTTGCATCGACTGACATGATACGATGCATGTCGTCACACACGAGCTGCACATTAATGGATTGGAAGCCTTTTCTGTTCCTGTACATCCCGGAATCCTAAAAGGTGCTCGCAAGGCGATGTGGGTACAATCAATGCAGCCCTGTACCTTTGGGAAGCCAGCAATCCTGGAGAAGCCCACAGCCCTGTCATGGATTGCTTGGGCGGTCATGGGGAACTTTATGAAGTCATTCCTCTGCGCATACAGTGCAGCCGTGACCTGGTGAATAGAGACATGTGCTGCATGGTGAAAGATTGCGCACACGTCCCCAGTTGTAGCTTGAAACGATCCGGAGGCATAGAATGAAAGTGCAGCTGTAACCTTCACTTCAACTGACAAAGCAGTCCTCCTGACACTTCAAGGTTGCAGGTCTGCTCTGACCAACTCACAGATCTCACTTACAATTTCTGTGCGGAAACGCAGCCTTCTGACACAGACTGCATCACTCAGGTGGAGATACAAACCCGAGGTGGGTAAGGCCTCCTGCCCAGCAACCTATGGGCTCTGATGTTCCTGATGCGATGAAGTTGAATCAATTGTCTCCTACGTAGAACCATGATGCAGAAGACTCGCACAAGGTATGGCATTGTCAGTATAGCCCCCATACTTAAATTTACCCAGTGAAAGAAGCACAAAACGGCAGGAAAGCAGACAGGCAGGATTGGTTTGCAGTTCTCTCTCTCCCCAATGTCTGTATGGATGGACCACACCCAAAGATCTTGTGACTTCTCCTCTCTCTGCCCTCCTCTTAACTAATTGGAGTCTTGTGACTTCTCCCCTTCTCTCTCTCTCTCTCTCCAGCCTCCCCACCCCCACTCATTGCACCTTCAGTGCACAAGGCACCTTGCTCCCCGGGCTCGAAGCCTTCTGTTCGGCACCTCGCTCGCTCTCTCTCCTTCACCCCCCCCTCGGCTTGTTTTCTAGCCAAGCCCTGAGCCCCTGTATCTGGGCACGGGGCCGATTCTGTCGGCCAAAGCTACAACCCTCCAGCCCTGCTGCAAGACATTCAGTGGTGGCGTGTGAGTGAGTAAAAAATGAGAAAACTTCTAAAATACAACAAATTTACACTTCTACGTGGACAGGTAAAAAAAAGTTGAACTTTATTATTGATTGTGACAGTCTTCTTGACTCCCTCTAAAATCTTCAATTAAAAAACAATGGCGTCTTTCAGCGCAGATTTGTGAGTGTGCGCTGGTTTTCTTAACTCACCAGAAGACTTTTCGGGAATGGTCAGATACGCCGACCTAGGAGGAAAAAATGTTGGCCAAACTGTGAATAATTGAAAAAACTGCGATGTAAAAAAAAAACTGGCCTAGAAAAATCGTAACTAAGTCAGTTACGCCGGCGCAGATCGCAGGGGGAATCTTTGAAAAAAATAAATACACCAAAAAAAGCAGCACGCGACAAAAAAACGGTGCAAATGACCAGGGAAAATTGAGCCCAATGGAAGTGGAAAGGTTCATTAAACTCTTAAACCATTAAACTACAGTGAGCCATAAGTCCGAAGAAAGAGTGAGTCATATGAACTGGTATTGTGTTGTTTTTTTTCTCTATACAGCACAGTCATATATCTGCTCGTTTACTAGTGGTGTTTTTAGCTGTTATTTTTTTATAAATCTGTAAAAGGTTTCTCAAGAGATAAAACACTTTTTAAGGTGTGTCTTACCATCATGGAGTCTGAGATTCAGTAAAGTACTCCATTTCAAGGTTCTATCAATATGGTAGCCTGCTGTGAGAGCCTAGAAGCTGTGTCACTTCTCTTGTTGTTATTGAGGTGCACATATTGTAAAGTGCTGATAATTTGCAATGTTCGTTACCACTGGGCATGAGGCTTCATGTTTTCAGTGCATTCTCTCAGCGTGTTTTTTATAAAGTAAAGTTTTGAACTTTTTACGGTGTTCAATAAGAACATGGTTTTCCAATTAAGTTTTTTTTAACTGGAAGTTTAACATTTTATTCTGCTAAGTATAAACAACTTTTTCCATAGTTATATCTCGGATATCTTCGAAAAAAAACTGAATACCAGTTAATTTTCAGAGGATGCAGTCTCTCTTACAGTCTCTGATATGTTTATATTACTGTTTGCTCTCTGTTTCTTGCATCATCTGGTTCTGTTTCTTTTATGTTTCTCTTCTGCTCATCATTAAGTTTCTTTTCTTTTTTCCTTCTCTCTCTGCATTCATCTGCTTCAATCTTTATGTCTTCTTTTCTCTCAGGTTGGCAGTGATGGAGAAGTGAACTGATAATGTCCATCGGTCACATCTTCCGATAGGCCTCTTACACATGTCTTACCGCTTCACCCATCCCTGTTGCTTCCCCTCACTTTCTCACTCCCAATGGCTCACATACCGTTTTCCCTGCCCTGGCTACCACACCCTCTCTCCTGTCGCATACCTGATCTCTTTTCCTTCGCACTACATCCTTGCGTGGTATATTCGCCATAACCTATATCCAACACCCTTCAAGATTTAGTTTGGGAATATTAGGTCCTTCATTGGAAACACCTGTGAACTTTTTGACATGGAAGCAAGTCATTCTCGATTCAAGGCACTGCCTATGACGATGATAAAGACATCTAGGACATCTTCAGAAAAAATAAAATATATTTTGTGCTTCACTTACAAATACATACACACACCTCTCTTCCGCGATTTCCTACTTCTCCCCCACCAGATCTTCAACTACGCTATACAGGTACGATGTTTTGTACAGTTAAAAGTAATCTTATAACACTCCTGTGAAGCTCTGTGGGACGTTTTACTACGTTAAAGGTGCTATATAAATACAAGTTGTTGTTATAGTAATCAGTTTCTTGATCTAATACTTGGATCCTAAGGACATGGGTCAAACAGGGAGCAAAGTTACTTAAATAAGCACATGGACACCCTCAAGAAAACTCAGGTCTACTTATGACTGTTGAAAATTCCGTGTTCTGCACAACCTACATTCACCCAGTCACGGAACATTGTAGCTCTGGTTGGCAGACTGCAGAAAATAAAACATTTCTTGATCATGAACTCTGTGCAGCTTTCCTTCCTCCTCCTCTCACAGGGTCCTGGGTTCACTCTCACTCTCACTGTAGTTGTAGCAGTATGAGCAAAGGTTTAACATTCACACTACACATTACCAGTTCAACTATTTTAGTTGTGCACTTTAAACAAATGCCCCCTGCAAGGGGGGGGGTCACACTCCAAAATACATATTTTTCCAGTACCCCTTTTTTGGGGGGAGAGGGTTGTTTAGGGCACTAAAAAGAAAAATTATACAAGTGCCCCCTGGCTAAAAGAGGGGAGGGCACTAAAACCGGCAAATTAAACAAATTAAACTTTAGACATAAAATCAAATTCAAATTTGGTTGCCGGAGGTGATGATGCACTCCAGTCCCTCCGGCGCCCACCTCTCGCGGAAGGCCGCGAGCGTACCAGTGAACTCCGCAAAGTCTACAGCACCTGGTAGCCCCAGTCTGTCTCCCCTCCAAGTAATAACCGGGCCTTATTCTGCTTCGCATCCGAGATCAGGCTTTTTCAGATAAGTATGGCCGTATGTTGAACTCTGCAGTGCAAAGAATGGCCACAACAGCTGCGTGTGTTTACACCAGCCCTCTCTGTTTACACCAAGAGGAACTACTGCCCAAATTGCACTTAACATTCTATCAATCCAAAAGTTCATTCATAATACCAGTGGTGAAGCTTCACACAACACCTCTACTTATGAAACTTACATGCAGAAGTTAAAATGTAGCCTCAGTTATTGTACGCTAAACTAACGTTGGGCCATGATTTGAGCTACAGGAAATTTATGATTTGATTCTTTGGTACTTTGGTACAATTCCTCCCATTTTTTTTAATCCTACCAACTGCTAGGTTCAAATTATTTAGATAGTTGCCTTCAGCGGTGTGCTGTCATGCCAGCAAATATACAAAAATATACAATAGTTAATAATTAGGACGTTTGTGTGGCTGAGCATGTTTAAGTGTCTGTGTTAGATTTGGAGTTTGATGCTGAGTGTTAATGGCTCAGTTTTTTAAACATCGCAGATTGGCATTGTCTGTGCCTGCCTGATATTTTGACTTTTTCAAGAGGCATTTGCATACTGAGTGATTTGTGTGCCTCGTGTTGGTTTGTCCTTCTCTATTTTGCTATCCATGACTCCTGTGTTTTTTTGTACTAGTCCCATCCAGTGTGTGGGTTTTGTGGTTTGATTGATGTATAAAATAGTGTGTCCTTGTGTTGCTTCTGTGCTGGTCATTTGTCTCTGTAACTTTTATATGCTGTAATGGTTTTTCCTCTGGATGGATGTATATCTTATGTTTTTTTTATATTATGTGTTCTCTCGTCGAGTTTTCACTTGTTTTTGCTTTGTTTAAGATATTCATTTTCTTTATTGAAATAAATGTAGGAGATGCTGCAAATGTACAGTAGGTCACTTGGCATCTTAAAGGGAAGATATGTTTATATTGTGGGTGGGACTCTGCCCCAAACAACTGCACACACTTTCACCAGATCAAAGGAATCCAATGGTGACAATTTCATAGGGTATGTGGAACACCACTTGCTCCAATCCAATCTGTCCTGCTCCTGATCTTTTCTCTGTTATGATGGCTGTTTCTGCTGCTTTTTGCATTTACTCTAACCTCAATTCTGATCAAGGCTGCCTACTGAAATGTTAACATGTCTTTCTCTGGTGGATGTTGACTGACCTGCTGTGAATTACCAGCATTTTCTGAGAGGGGAGGGGTTTTATTTCAGATTTCCAGCCTTGGTATTTTTTTCTTTTGATCTAATTTGTTTTAGTTTCTGCTTTTAATTCACTGTTTGTCATCCCATGTATCATTGCTCCTTGTTACAAAATAGAGCAATGAATCTCCGGAGATTTATTGCCAGTCTTGGTCTGTAGTTGCTTCGTTATTCTTTCTGAAATAATTGTTCAGTTATGTCATTTGTGATTTCCTCTGAGCTTCAGTTTGTTTCTTCTCTTCATTTCTTCTTTGCTGCTAGACTTTTGTGAATTCTCTGCCTGGCGCTTTGACAAATGGTTAGTGATTCTCTTTCAAATATCTGTGCTTCATAGTGCTGCTCCCGGTGAGGCCAGGTTCATAATCTGTGTCATCTGTCTGCTTTACTGGGAAGATGAACTGTTGTAATGTTTTGTCCAGGTGGTCAGGTGGTATTAATACTACTGACCTTTTTGTTTCTGTGAGGCGATTACTCAGCATTCGCTTGTCCCTTCTTCGTGTGCTTCCAAGTTTTGAGTTAGTAATAGAATGGCTTACACCCTTTGTCTTGTTTTCGGCTGCACTTGTTGGTGAGCCCAGTTACCCCTCCTCATTGACCCTTTGAACGTTGTGTACCTGTTCTACATCCTGAGCTGATCCAATTGAATTCCCTGGTCTATTTCCCTCCTGTATATTTCTGCTGTTCCTGTAATGTTGACCTGGATTTTGCGGTTGGTGCCGTCTGTACCGAGTACGGCGCCAGCATCGGGATAGAATGCTCACTTACCTGATGGGGACCCCCCCTTCGCGAACTTGCTGTTTGACGCTGCATACTAGAAGGCAACTTAATGGTCCACGGATCACAGGGGCTCATTCCTAGAGCATAAACACATAGTTACTTAAAATACAGCGGGTATTACAAATTCCCCAACTCCCTACAGGTAACAGCAGCACGACTTCAGAACGGAATACATGTTTCACTCGGTGGAAGTGCTGAACTTGCTCTTTTTCCCTCTGGTCACGGTTGGGATCCAGTGCATTATGAATGTCCTTAACGAAATTGAAACAATTGATGAACTGCTTTATTAATCCCCATTTGGTGAGAATGATACTTATTCTGACAATTTTACTGGACAGAAACACACAGACACTAAAAACAAAGTAACAAAAATGCTCTTCGCAATTCTCCGAAGCTCACGGCTAAATTATTCAAATGGAGCTGTGGTCATGTTGCAATTGCACTTTTATGTAAGCTAAATAATGTTAAAACATGCCATATGGATCTTTTGAGGTATCCCTTTACGCTGATGCAAACAGGCTCGATGCTTGTTTGCATCAACCATTAAATGTTTGTACGTAATTGCCGGGCAGTTGGTGGGCGATTAGCCCAACTCTGCGCCAGCAATGAGGATTTCCCCGTCGGTGCGGATCATCTGTCGGAACTTGACAGATCGTAAGTACGGGATTTAGCACATGCGCAAGCGTATACGGAAATCCCGAACTTGCTGTCCATTTCAAAAGCGGTTTGATGGCATACTCTGACAGCACGCCGTCATACCCAACGCAAATTCTGGCCCCTTGTGTTTCTTCATCCTGTGCTGCTGTATGAGAGGCTTGTTCTGTTGTCTTTCTAGTCCGTGTTTCTATCTGAAGATGCACTAAGTATTCCTGTGTCAACCTGGTGTCATTATTCATTGGAAATTCTGTAGTGTGTTGAGTGTTGCGTTCATCATAAAACTGGCCTTTTGTTTTTTGTGAGAGTATATTGTGTATTTTTATTGAGTTCTCGTGCATTGTGACTGCATGGTGCTCATAATTTTAATTTGTGTCAGTTGTTACAGATCGTATTATAGGGTAGAATGTCCATTTTTAGTTAACATTCAGCACATAACTAGCCAACAGGTTCTTTGTGTGGTGCTGGGATTGTAATTAGCTGTTGGATGAAGCTGCTGAAAGACTTCATCCATTCCACTGCACCCAAGTGAGCAAGATGGAGAAAGACCCATTCATTACATATACCCAACTGAGTTATCTGGACACAGATGTAGGACAACTACACAAAACTAGGTGGGTTATATGGAGAAAGAGCATTCACGTTACCCATACTGAGGATGATTGCAGGACATAATCTACATACATTACACATGCCCAAGTGAGTCATATAGGAAAAGGTCTCATTCTTTACACAAATAAACAAGTGATGCGTGCCGAGTTAAGTAGCAAACCTAGGATGGTCCTAAATTGACCATTTCAAGTACCTTTACAGAGCATTAAGTTTAACTCAAAATCAGAGCTTTGAATTTAGAGGGACTTATGCCTTTAAAATAAAAGAAGTAAAGCTGCACATCAATAGAACCAAATATTCCTCTGCATAATATGCAATAACTTTCAGTCTTGCTGTACCAGTGCATATACACCAAAGAACAAGATGTTCCATGCACACATACACATGGTTATATTTTTTATAAATTTAGATTTTTGATTAATGTTGTGCTCATCAAAGCCGGTTCCTGAGACAAGTTTCCTGTTACCCTGGCTGGTGGTCATCTGATGCCTTTTCTGAACTATGAACAGTAGGCCTTTTATTTTTTGTTGTTGAGTGTTTTACCCCTAATGGACAAGTTAGGGAAGGGGAGTCTGATGGTGGGTATATGTCTGTTCTGAAAAGGTTGGGACTCACAGTATGCATCTAATTCCCGGAGGTTTAATAGGGAATAATTTGCTTGCCAGCTCCTCCTGATCTGGGAAGGTGCATGTTAGCTTCTGAAGCAGAAACTGAAATCCAAAAAGATCCAATCACTCACTCTAATAAAACTCTAATTGTTTGACATGCTCTGTCACAAGTATGTTGGTTGGTGAAATATCTGAATTTAACACTAAAACATTACAATAATAAAGATATAAACCTGATTACAAATTGACACAAATAACTCAATTGTGTCTAACACCATGTGCTTGAAATCTGTCAGTCAGTAAATCCTTATGGCAATAAAATGACCCCTATTTTTCAGATTATCCCATCAATCAACACCCATTTATATAGTGAAACTGATTTAAATACACAGAAAACTGACTGGGGAGAAAATCTCCTTATAAACAAAATGTTCCATTAAACATTTCCCAATTACTGGTATCAACTGCCCAGTGAAGTCTCCTTTTGCCTATGTTTTTTTTTTGAAGCAGTCCTAATTTGCAGCTGCAATAGATACTGACTTCACTGACTTCACAAGTTAAGCATGGCAGAAGTTGGTGAACAGCATTTTATAGTTAATGTCCTCAATGTCAAGGAGAGGCACCATCAGAAATGCACTCTTTTTCTGGTGATCTGGCTCCAGAGATCAGGGTTTGTTGGAAGAGGAAAGCTCTCATCCATGAGTCAGCAGCTTGCATGTTTTTATTTTGAAAGCCACCAAGAGGGGATTAATCATGAGGGAAAAACGGAACTTCCCCCTTTGGCTGCAGGTCGCAATTTTGATTTTTATGGAATTAGCTTTTGGAAACCACAAAGATGCCCGAAGGCACAGACCTGATATGAGAGGAATCTGAGAACAGGAGCAGAGGGGATTGATTAGCCTACTTCATATCCCACACTCCATAAGCACAATCCAACTGTAATATAACACACTGCTGGGCTGAACAGACAAGAGAAATTGGATTTGTTCCTAATATTTAACCTTCAAGTCAGCTCTAACAGCTGTTGATGTGTTGTGATGTTTTCCCAGGTAGTTGGTGGTTAGTTTCTGAAATGATTCTTTTGGAACAAAACATAGTTACAAAGCACATTAAAATTATATCATCATCCTTCTGCCTAAAAATAGCTGAGTAAATTCAACCATCATTAAATGCTTAAGAAATCCTTCGCTGTTCATTTAGAAATCAAGTGCTTCTTTGAAGCAATTTCCTTTCTTTAATTGCAATTTACTGTCTAGCTTGACATTTACAATGTAATCTTGAGGGGAGTATTTCTGATTTATTATTCTTTGTTATGTCAGGATGTCAGTCTGTATAAATGTTTTTTTTTTAAATAACAGCACAAATTATTATGGCCTTTGACCACTAATGCAGGCTGATAATTTTTAGACTTGTGAAGATTAAGATTTTTGACAACTAATCCAATAGGTGGTAGGTGGTAGGTGGCAAAAATATTTTGTTTTATGAATTTATTAAAACTAAAATGAGCCTGGATGTTTACATACCCTTCAAATTTGTAATTGATGCACCTACACCTGATAATAAAGCCGCAATGCATATTGGGTAAGGGCAAACATAAGCGTTAAGAGCAGGTAATAAGGCTAAAATTTTCTGAAGGGTTTCTGTTGGAAATATAAACCGTGAAAATGAAGTGGGTTGGGGATGTCACCTGAAGCTTAAGTTTAAATTAAGTTATTCTCCATCATAATGTAGATATGGGTTTCACGAACAATTAAAACCTCCTTTTTTTAAATTCATTCATGGGATGTGGGCATCACTGGCTAGGCCAGACTTTATTGCCCATCCCTAATTGCCCTTGAGAAGGTGGTGGTGAGCCGCTGCAGTCCGTGTGGTGAAGGTACTTCCACAGTGCTGTTAGGAGTGGAGTTCCAGGATTTTGACCCAGCAACGATGAAGGAATGGCAATATACTTCCAAGTCAGGATGGTGTGGAACTTGGAGGGGAACTTGCAGGTGATGGTGTTCCCATGCGCCTGCTGCCCTTGTCCCTCTAGGCGGTAGAGATTGCGGGTTTGGGAGGTGCTGCCGAAGAAGCCTTGGCGAGTTGCTGCAGTGCATCTTGTAGATGGTACACACTGCAGCCATAGAAACATAGAAACATAGAAAATAGGTGCAGGAGTAGGCCATTCGGCCCTTCGAGCCTGCACCACCATTCAATATGATCCTGTCTGATCATGCAACTTCAATACCCCATTCCTGCTTTCTCTCCATACCCCTTGATCCCTTTATCTGTAAGGGCCACATCTAAATCCCCTTTGAATATATCTAACGAACTGGCCTCAACAACTTTCTGTGGTAGAGAATTCCACAGGTTCACAATTCCCTGAGTGAAGAAGTTTCTCCTCGCCTCAGTCCTAAATGGCTTACCCCTTATCCTTAGACTCTGACCCCTGGTTCTGGACTTCCCCAACATCGGGAACATTCTTCCTGCATCTAATCTGTCCAATCCCATCAGAATTTTATATGTTTCTATGTGATCCCCTCTCATTCTTCTAGATTCCAGTGAATATAAGCCTAGTCAATCCAGTCTTTCTTCATATGTCAGTCCTGCCATCCCGGGAATCAGTCTGGTGCACCTTCGCTGCACTCCCTCAATAGCAAGCAAGTCCTTCCTCAGATTAGGAGACAAAAACTGTACACAATATTCCAGGTATGGCCTCACCAAGGCCCTGTACAACTCAGTAAGACCTTCCTGCTCCTATACTCAAATCCCCTCGCTATGAAGGCCAACATACCATTTGCCTTCTTCACCATCTGCTGTACCTGCATGCCAACTTTCAGTGACTGATGTACCATGACACCCAGGTCTCGTTGCACCTCCCCTTTTCCTAATCTGTCACCATTCAGATAATATTCTGCCTTCCTGTTTTTGCCCCCAAAGTGGATAACCTCACATTTATCCACATTATACTGCATCTGCCATGCATTTGCCCACTCACCTAACCTGTCCAAGTCACCCTGCAGTCTCCTAGCATCCTCCTCACAGCTCACACTGCCACCCAGCTTAGTGTCATCTGCAAACTTGGAGATATTACATTGAATTCCTTCGTCTAAATCATTAATGTATATTGTAAATAGCTGGGGGTCCCAGCACGAGCCCTGCGGCACCCCACTAGTCACTGCCTGCCATTCTGAAAAGGACCCGTTTATCCCGACTGTCTGCTTCCTGTCTGCCAACCAGTTCTCTATCCACGTCAATACATTACCCCCAATACCATGTGCTTTGATTTTGCACACTAATCTCTTGTGTGGGACCTTGTCAAAAGCCTTTTGAAAGTCCAAATACACCACATCCACTGGTTCTCCCTTGTCAACTCTACTAGTTACATCCTCAAAAAATTCTAGAAGATTTGTCAAGCATGATTTCCCTTTCATAAATCCATGCTGACTTGGGCCGATCCTGTCACTGCTTTCCAAATGTGCTGCTATTACATCTTTAATAATTGATTCCAACATTTTCCCCATTATCGATGTCAGACTAACCGGTCTATAATTCCCCGTTTTCTCTGTCCCTCTTTTTTTTTAAAGTGGGGTTACATTAGCTACCCTCCAATCCATAGGAACTGATCCAGAGTCTATAGACTGTTGGAAAATGATCAGCAATGCATCCACTATTTCTAGGGCCACTTCCTTAAGTATTCTGGAATGCAGACTATCAGGCCCTGGGGATTTATCGGCCTTCAATCCCATCAATTTCCCGAACACAATTTCCTGACTAATAAGGATTTCCTTCAGTTCCTCCTTCTCGCTAGATCCTCGGTCCCCTAGTATTTCCGGAAGGTTATTCGTGTCTTCCTTAGTGAAGATAGAAGCAAAGTATTTGTTCACTTGGTCAGCCATTTCTTTGTTCCCCATTATAAATTCACCTGATTCTGACTGCAAGGGACCTACATTTGTCTTCACTAATCTTTTTCTCTTCACATATCTATAGAAGCTTTTGCAGTTAGTTTTTATGTTCCCTGCAAGCTTACTCTCGTACTCTATTTTCCCCCTCCTAAAGCCTTTGCGTCCTCTGCTGAATCCTAAATTTCTCCCAGTCCTCAGGTTTTCTGCTTTTTCTGCCCAATGTATAAGCCTCTTCCTTGGATTTTAACACTATCCCTAATTTCCCTTCTTAGCCACGATTGAGCAACCTTCTCAGTTTTATTTTTATGCCAGACAGGGATGTACAATTATTGAAGTTCATCCATGTGATCTTTAAATGTCTGCCATTGCCTATCCACCGTCAACCCTTTAAGTATCATTCGCCAGTCTATTCTAGCCAATTCACTTCTCATACCATCGAAGTTACCTTTCTTTAATTTCAGAACCCTAGTCTCTGAATTAACTGTGTCACTCTCCATCTTAATGAAGAATTCTACCATATTATGGTCATTCTTCCCCAAGGGGCCTCGCACAACAAGATTACTAATTAATCCTCTCTCGGTACACAAGACCCAGTTTAGGATGGTTAGCTCTCTAGTTGGTTCCTCGACATATTGGTCTCGAAAACCATCTCTTATACACTCCAGGAAATCCTCCTCCATCATATTGCTACCAGTTTGGTTAACCCAATCTATATGTAGATTAAAGTCACCCATGGTGCCCCAGTGGTGGAAGGAGTGAATGTTTAAGGTGGTGGAGAGGTGCCAATAAGTGGGCTGCTTTGTCCTGGATAGTGTCGAGCCTCTTGAGTGTTGTTGGAGCTGTACTCATCCAGACAAGTGGAGAGTAGTTCATCATCCTAGGGACTTAAGAGAAGTAGTGGCAGGGAGTATGGATGCATTGGTTGTAATTTACCAAAATTCCCTGGATTCTGGTGAGGTCCCAGCAGATTGGAAAACTGTAAATGTAATGCCCCTATTTAAAAAAGGAGGCAGACAAAAAGCAGGAAATTACAGACCAGTTAGACTAACATCTGTGGCTGGGAAAATGTTGGAGTCGATTATTAAAGAAGCAGTAACAGGACATTTGGAAAAGCAAAATTCAGTCAGTCTGAGTCAGCATGGATTTATGAAGAGGAAGTCATGTTTGACAAATTTGCTGGAGTTAATTGAGGATGTAATGAACAGGGTGGATAAAGGGGAACCAGTGGATGTGTTGTATTTGGACTTGCAGAAGGCATTTAACAAGGTGCCATATAAAAGGTTACTGCACAAGATAAAAGTTCACGGGGTTGGGGGTAATATATTAGCATGGATAGAGGATTGGCTAACTAACAGAGAACAGAGAGTTGGGATAAATGGTTCATTCTCTGGTTGGCAACCAGTAACTAGTGAGGTGCCGCAGGGATCAGTGCTGGGACCCCAACTATTTACAATCTATATTAACGACTTGGAAGAAGGGACTGAGTGTAACGTAGCCAAGTTTGCTGATGATACAAAGATGGGAGAAAAAGCAATGAGTGAGGAGGACACAAAAAAATCTGCAAA
The DNA here is from genome assembly GCF_044704955.1 of Pristiophorus japonicus. Classification (NCBI taxonomy): domain Eukaryota; kingdom Metazoa; phylum Chordata; class Chondrichthyes; family Pristiophoridae; genus Pristiophorus; species Pristiophorus japonicus. The sequence continues at coordinate 184,527,226 of NC_091990.1, read as the reverse complement.
AGGACATAGACAGGCTAAGTGAGTGGGCAAAAATTTGGCAGATGGAGTATAATGTTGGAAACTGTGAGGTCATGCACTTTGGTGGAAAAAAAATCAAAGAGCAAGTTATTATTTAAATGGAGAAAGATTGCAAAGTGCTGCAGTACAGCGGGACCTGGGGGTTCTTGTTCATGAAACACAAAAGGATAGTATGCAGGTACAGCAAGTGATCAGGAAGGCTAATGGAATCTTGGCCTTTATTGCAAAGGGGATGGAGCATAAAAGTAGGGAAGTCTTACTACAGCTATATAAGGTATTGGTGAGGCCACACCTGGAATACTGCATGCAGTTTTGGTTTCCATATTTACAAAAGGATATACTTGCTTCAGAGAAGGTTCACTAAGTTGATTCCGGAGATGAGGGGGTTGACTTATGAGGAAAGGTTGAGTAGGTTGGGCCTCTACTCATTGGAATTCAGAAGAATGAGAAGTGATCTTATCGTGATGTATAAGATTATGAGGGGGCTTGACAAGATGGATGCAGAGAGGATGTTTCCACTGATGGGGGAGACTCGAACTAGAGGGCACGATCTTAGAATAAGGGGCCGCCCATTTAAAACAGAGATGAGGAGAAATTTCTTCTCTGAGGGTTTAGAATCTGTGGAATTCGCTGCCTCAGAGAGCTGTGGAAGCTGGGACATTGAATACATTTAAGATAGAAATAGACGGTTTCTTGAGCGATAAGGGGATAAGGGGTTATGGGGAGTGGGCAGGGAAGTGGAGCTGAGTCCATGATCAGATCAGCCATGATCTTATTAAATGGCGGAGCAGGCTCGAGGGGTCGTATGACCTATTCCTGTTCCTATTTCTTATGTTATCACACTCCTGTCTTGCGCCTTGTAGATGGTGGAAAGGTAGTCAGGAGGTGAGTCACGCCACAGAATACAGAATACACAGCCTCCGACTGGCTCTTGTTGCTACAGTATTTATGTGGCTGGTCCAGTTAAATTTCTGGTCAATGGTGACCCTCAGGATTTTGATGATGGGGGATTCGCGATGGTAATGGCGTTGAATATCAAGGGGCGGTGGTTAGACTCTCGCTTGTTGGAGATGGTCATTGCCTGGCACTTGTGTGGTGCGAATGTTACTTGCCACTTATCAGCCCAAGCCTGAATGTCGTCCAGGTCTTGCTGCATGCGGGCACGGACTGCTCCATTGTCTGGGGAGTTGCGAATGACACTGAACACTGTGCAGGCATCAGCGAACATCCCCAATTAAAATGTTATCAATTCTATTAATTGAACACAGTGCAAGATTATCATTATGGCTTCACAGAATCATTCTCTCACATAATTCACAGGAGAGGACAAGCAAGAGTTGTTTTGGAATCAGAAAGCAAAGTTATAGGAATATCAAACCCAGGGTTTTAATTCCCTATACAAGTGTTATAAATCAGAACAATCAGTGGATATAATTATAATGGAAGATTTCTGCTGTTAACTATTTATTGCAATAACTGACGTACCTGGACACAAACACCACAACAACACTTAATATGAATCCATCTTTAAAGTTAAAACTTATTACAAATATTCTGGATAGAATGTGTGGCGGTCAACATGACATGCCTCAATGTAGTTCTGCTTCAGAGCTCTTAAATCATTTCCTGGTTACACCTTCTTATGAGTCATGTGACAATATTCTGCAACGAGGATATCACAGTCTTCAATCAATGTCATTTCAGGGATGCTTCTAATTGTCTCTGGAATTGTTTTCATTTTATTAAGACTTTAATATTTATTGTAGAAATTGTAGCATGTAAGGGTGTAATTTAATGCCATGGGTTCAAATGAGATCCATAAACTACTCAAGCTTTCCTCTTGTGGTTTATGTGGTCATCTAAACCCCCTGAATAAGTTAAAGCCTCGTTGTTCGGTCTCAATCACCTGTAGCTGTCCATGTACATGTTTTGCTTGGCCATAGTTTTGTTATAATCAGGAAAATCTGTGAGACCTACCTTTATATTGAATTAAATTGTTTAACATCTACAAGTAAGTTCCACAAAAGTTGTTTCATAGAATGGGGAAGCCTTTTATAGAGAACTGTGGCTGGCTCCCTATGGAATACAGTTTTTATTTCTTTGAATATGTTAGAATCTCAAATGGAAAGGAAATTGTGTTTCAAAGATAAACATTTCATAGTTTATTTATAACACGTGGATGTGGCTCAGCAAAAACAAATTGGTTCAAAAAGAAAACAAGAGTTGAAAGATGCAAAACTGTATTCACATTCCCAAAAGAGTGACTTCCAATCTTGAATCAGTCATCAGAACAAGCCACTAATCAGAGCCTCCTCCAGGAAGAGGGAGGGTAGATCCTACAATGAGTCAACCCATGTTGCCCTCATTTTGGTGAACTCCTCAAATGGCAATGGAAGAGGCTTGGCACTGTGCTGCACCCTGACACCTTGGTATGGTGTGTAGTACAGACAACGGCAACATAGGATGAGAAAAGTATTACTAAAATGTAAGTAACAAATCTAAAGAAAATATATTTTTTGATGTTTCATTTATATTACTCCTGAAACTGGAGTGAGCTATATGGTGATCTCAGTGAGTCACTGAAACATTGCTAATGTCCAACTATTATTTCAATTTTCACAGCAATATATGAACAATTCTAAAACCATCGTGCCATAGAAGTCACTTTCTTAGGTGCCTTTTTGCACAAGATGCCCATAGAATTTAATAACGCATCACTTCAAAAATGTTTGATTAATTTTATAACACAGATGAAAGCTCCTGAAATGAACATTGGACCACTGGAGGGAGGCCATTAAATTGAACAAGGGAAAGATGAAGAATTTATTTAGCTGGTAGGATGGGGTACTTGGAAAGATTATTATAAATTTAATGTTGAAAACTATAACTGTCAGGATGAGGTAAGCACTGTTTAATCCTGCTGCTTTGCAGCTTTTTGTTTCCAAAGACCTTTTTTCTATTGAGAGGGTGATTACAGGGTGATCCCATTGTAGTGGTGGAGGAAATGATCATTTCCTTCTACTTTCATTCTTTTAAATTAAAATATTAACTCGATGATTCTGGGAGTAAATGGTATGAAATTATCGATCTGGATCAGGAAAGTAACAGGTTCGATCCCTAACCTGTGATTAGTTCGCTGATCTCAGCCAGGACAAAGGTAGGGACAAGACAATTGTTCTCAGTATCCCTCGGCCAGGATTCCCACTTCTAAATACTATTCAGTAATCTGCCTTGAAGTGCATGTGTGGATGTCATGCAAAGACTGGATTGGGGTCATTTGAGATCAAAAGACAGTCGAGCTCCGATATTTACTGAAGCGGGATTTCCAAGCGGAGGGAATCCAAGTTTCCCCAAACACTGTGGAATGTTAACTCCGTGTGTGTTTTCTTCTCTGCCAGAAGCCAGCCTGATTGACAGGCTTGGCTCTCTGTCGGGTGGGGAAAGCTGTGGGCCAAGCTTTTGCTTATCTGCCCTAATATCTCCTTGTGTGGCTCGGTGTCAAATTTTGTTTTGTAACGCTCCTGTGAAACACCTTGGGACATTTTACTATATTAAAGATGCTATATAAATACATTTGGTGTTGTTGTTGTTATTGAATAACCTACTGACACTCACTATCAAGATTTTCCCACATTACAACAGTGACTGCACTCCAAAAGTACTTCATTGGCTGTAAAGCGCTTTGAGATGTCCAGCAGTCGTGAAAGGTGCTATATAAATGCAAGTCTTTCTTTTCTTTCACATGAGTAATGGCCACTAGGGTGGGACACTGGACGGTATCCCACCCCCATGGAATTGTATCGACATACCCTAATTTTGATATTTTCATGAAGCCTCCATTCCTTTGAAGCAGCTGTCCTGAACGACTAAAAGGTGCCCGATTCAATATGGCGACCATGGGGCTTCTGGATAGATAGGACATGGAAGATCATGAGATTCGGAGACCCAACGTCAATCTTATGCTCAAAAGACATAAAGCTGAATTTCTGCCTCCAGTGACCTGACTTAACAGTTTTACTTTTATTCCAGCAACTGCAATATTTTGCTTTTGTAGTTTAACTTTTGTGTTGCTTTCAAGTCCAAGTGTTCTTTTCACTTAATTTCCAATCAGCTCTGTTTATGCTTGATTGTTTTGTGACCCTTGGATTAATTTGACTAACTGCTCATTAAGCTAATAAGAACCTTAGCATTGGAACTAAGGTTACGGGAATGAAAAATGAGCACAACTATTGTGAGTGCGTATGTGAATGTCTCGGTGTCTGTGTGACATCATCTGTTTACATCCAACCTAAAGGTATACTGTTGAACAATCAACTCTGCCTATCTTGAAGGTTAAGAATTCAGATTTTCTGCACTTTTGCTCTTTTTATCCGTTTGTTTTTATTCCGTTGTTTAATGAAAAATGATTTTGTATAGAAGTTTTGTCTCACTCTTAATGTCAATGATCCTCCTCACATCAACACGCAATCTACCTGTTCGTTCCATATTGAATAATGTAGGAATGGGAATGAGTAACAAAGAAGTAATTTAATCGAGGTGTTTTAAGTATTGCAATTAAACCTTCAATGCAGTTAAAGCTATTTATGGAGATCACTTGCAGCCTGAGATTGAAATTACTCCTTTCTGCCTGTTGGAAGTTGCTAGGCTGCACAGTACAGTAGACACCTCAAGTTACTGGAGAAATATCACCAACGATGTCTCCGCAAGATCCTACAAATCCCCTGGGAGAACAGGTGCAGCAACATCAGCGTCCTCATTCAGGCCAACATCCCCAGTATTGAAGCACTGACCACACTCGATCAGCTCCGTGGGCAGGCCACATTGTCCGCATGCCAGACACGAGACTCCCAAAGTAAGTGCTCTACTCGGAGCTCTTTCATGGCAAACGAGCCAAAGGTGGGCAGCGGAAACGCTACAAGGACACCCTCAAAGCCTTCCTAATAAAGTGCGCCATCCCCACTGATACCTGAGAGTCCCTGGACCAAGACCACCCTAAGTGGAGGAAGTGCATCCAGGAGGGCGCTGAGCACCTCGAGTCTCAACGCCAAGAGCATGCAGAAATCAAGCGCAAACCAGTCCCACCCACCCCTTCCCTCAACGACTATCTGTCCCACCTGTGACAGAGTCTGTGGCTCTCTTATTGGACTGTTCAGCCACCAAGGAACTCACTTCAGGAGTGGAAGCAAGTCTTCCTTGATTCCGAGGGACTGCCTATGATGATGATAATAGTTTTGTAGTGCTAGCTCATGTTGGTTGTGTACTGTGAGGATTTGGCTTATACCATATACATGGCCTGACATGTATGAAAAATATTCCATCCACTCCCTTTGCCACTGTGAAATACTTTTACATTGTTTTGCTCTGAATCTTGCAGTAGATCTGAGGTAGATCAGTGTCAACCCCTCTTGTGCCCCAAGACCCATCGAGGTGGCTGGAACAACTTCACCTCCCAGTAGCATTCCCTGAATGTCTCTTTTGATAATAGAATGAATAGCGCATCAGACAGACTGAAAGTCCTGGTTACACAAAGAGCAGGTGTGATTGGGGACATAATGGTTCAAGCACTCCACTTGGTCACAAATACTATCTGGGTATCCAAGTCATACAGATGACTATTAATAGTGAATGTTGCTAGTTAAAGGTATAGTTTGAAAATAACCTCATTCATTCGATCACGACAAACAAAGATAAATCTTGGCAATCCAACTCACAGGAACATAGAGACAGGAGAAGGCCATTCAGTCCTTGTTCTGCCATTCTATGAGATCCTGGCTGATCTGTATCCCAACTCCATTTACCCGTCTTGGCTTCATGGACTAGATTTTCCATTATTTTTGCATGCATACCGCCCACTTAATGTCCATTTTAACACTGAAATGAGGTGTAACGCCCAGATATTGCCCAATTAGCCACAAAATGGAAACTGACGCCCATTTTTTGGACACTTATCGCCATGCGTTACTTTCGCCGTGCACGTAACGCCGGTCAAAAATAATACCGCCCGCCCACTTTTTTGGGGCGGAATCATCAGAATGGGTGAAACCAATGGCCATAATATCGCCCAACGTTACTTTCGGCACGTAATTAATGCCGAGATTCAATAATACTGACCGCCCACTTTTTTTTATCGTAAAGATCAAATTTGTCAAAACTAACACCCAATATATCATCCAGCATCACTTTCACCACCTCGCACACATCACGCCCACAATATCACTCGCCCAAAACACTGCTCTGAAAAAGTGGAACTGTTCTGAACTAATCACAGCAGTGTGGACGTCATTTTTCAAATCGCAGGTCACTTCATTGAAAAGGCTGCTTCAACTTCGGGGGAGTTTGCATTGACTCTGGAGTTCTTCTCAGGTGAAGTGACCATCTCAAGAGACATCTTTTCAGACTCTGGACGATTGGATTTTACTGTAGATGTCTTTTAATGTTGAAATTATTGCCTCTGATCAATCGGTATTATACTTTCATTGGAATGGGGCCAGCCATTTCTCAGCCTGCATCGATTAATACGCAGATACTGCAGAGTGCAAATGGCTCAACAATTAATGCACACCATTATGTGCCCAATCTAAGACATGCCAGAATAAGGAAGAGGTCCAGACCATACACACCCCGCACTGACAGGGAGAAGAGGTCTTACCTCGACCTGTCCGAGGACACCTGCCTTCGGAGACTGCACTTCTACAAAGTGGTGGTCACTGAAATATGCCAGCTCACCAGGGTAGATCTGCAGCCTGCCATCACCTTCAGGACATCACTGTCCGTCGAGGTCAAGGTCACCGCGGCACTGTCATTCCATGCGTCCGGTTCCTTTCGGGCTTCCGCACTCGACATTTCCCCTCTGTCTCACCATGCCACACATCGCTGCATTAGACAGGTCACGGAGGCCCTGTACGCGCGTAGGATGGATTTTATCAGCTTCCCCATGACCACGGAGGCTCAGACTGACAGGGCTGGAGCATTCTACCGCATTGCTAAATTCCCCAGGGTGCAGGGAGCAATACTGTGTACTCACATCGCCATGCGGGCACCTTCTCAGGACCCAGAGCTTTTTTGCAACAGAAAAGGATTTCACTCCCTGAAGATCCAACTAGTTGTCAACCACAACCAGATAATAATGGCAGTGAATGCTAAATGTCCGGGCAGCTTCAATGAGACTCACATCCTGCATGAGAGCGCTGTCTCTGACATGTTTAAGAGTCAGCCGCAAGGACAATGCTGGATGCTTGGTGACAAGCGATATGGCCTAGCCACCTGCCTGATGACCTCCCCTGCGTGACACCCACACCAAGGCCGAGAAGCGATGCAATGAGAGCCACAGAGCCACACGCAATGTGGTCCAGAAAACAATTTGTGTGCTTAAGCAGCACTTTAAATGCCTGGAGCACTCAGAAGGGGAGCTACAACCCTGAGCAAGTAGCTCAATTCATGGTCATGTTGCACAACGCTGCACAACCTGGCTATCAGGAGAGGCAAGAATTGCCAGAAATATGGTCCACCTCAGGAGAGAGAGGAAGAGGAGGACGAGGGGCTAAACGCTGACCTTGGGGCAGACAATCAGGCTGACTATGCAACCATGCCCACGCCCCCCACAAGACCGCAGAAAAGGGCCCATGGTGGCTACATAGCTACAAGAAGGCATTTGACAAGGTGCCACATAAAAGGTTACTGCACAAGATAAAAGTTCACGGGGTTGGGGGTAATATATTAGCATGGATAGAGGATTGACCAACTAACAGAGAACAGAGAGTTGGGATAAATGGTTCATTCTCGGGTTAGCAACCAGTAACTAGTGGGGTGCCACAGGGCTCAGTGCTGGGACCCCAACTATTTACAATCTATATTAACGACTTGGAAGAAGGGACTGAGTGTAACATAGCCAAGTTTGCTGATGATACAAAGATGGGAGGAAAAGCAATGTGTGAGGAGGACACAAAAAATCTGCAAAAGAACATAGACAGGCTAAGTGAGTGGGCAACAATTTGGCAGATGGAGTATAATGTTGGAAACTGTGAGGTCATGCACTTTGGTGGAAAAAAAATCAAAGAGCAAGTTATTATTTAAATGGAGAAAGATTGCAAAGTGCTGTAGTACAGCGGGACCTGGGGGTACTTGTGCATGAAACACAAAAGGATAGTATGCAGGTACAGCAAGTGATCAGGAAGGCCAATGGAATCTTGGCCTTTATTGCAAAGGGGATGGAGTATAAAAGCAGGGAAGTCTTACTACAGCTATATAAGGTATTGGTGAGGCCACACCTGGAATACTGCGTGCAGTTTTGGTTTCCATATTTACAAAAGGATATACTTGCTTTGGAGGCAGTTCAGAGAAGGTTCACTAGGTTGATTCCGGGGATGAGGGGATTGACTTATGAGAAAAGGTTGAGGAGGTTGGGCCTCTACTCATTGGAATTCAGAAGAATGAGAGGTGATCTTATCGACACGTATAAGATTATGAGGGGGCTTGATAAGGTGGATGCAGAGAGGATGTTTCCACTGATGGGGGAAACTAGAACTAGGGGGCACGATCTTAGAATAAGGGGCCGCCCATTTAAAACTGAGATGAGGAGAAATTTCTTCTCTCAGAGGGTTGTAAATCTGTGGAATTCGCTGCCTCTGAGAGCTGTGGAAGCTGGGATAATGAATAAATTTAAGACAGAAATCGACAGTTTCTTAAACGATAAGGGGATAAGGGGTTTTGGGGACCAGGCGGGGAAGTGGAGCTGAGTCCATGATCAGATCAACCATGATCTTATTGAATGGCGGAGCAGGCTCTAGGGGCCATATGGCCTACTCCTGTTCCTATTTCTTATATTCTTATGTTCTTATGTAAGACTCTTGCGTCAGGAGCTCATAAATGAGCGATTTGCCTGAAAGAACATTGCTGTAATTTACAAAGCTGACACACTGCTGTGTGTGTGCAGCTCAGACATCAATGGTGCCCATCAGCTTGGTGCCAGTTAAAGTTTAAGTTGATTCAAGTTAAGTTTAATTTTATCCTTTCATGTTAATGAATCGGCAGTGTTTAACGGTCCAGCTAGCTGAGACAATGCGCACAAGGTTATGTTGAATAAAAAACATTTTATACAACCATTGGTCTGAAATCATAAGTATCACGGGCAAAAACACCCCACCATCACCCCACTTTTTTGACCATTGACATCAATCAAATCGTCAACATTTCCAGCAACACAGTATACAAATGCAAAGCAGGAGGGTGGTCCCTTCCCCCCCATACATTGCAACAAATTGCATACAACGAGATGGAGATATAACACAGCCATCACCTGCGAACATGCACCTCACTTTCCTTCCCCCCTCCCCTTCTTCTCCCTACCTCTACCCCTTCTCCTCCTCGCTCCACGCCGCCTGGTCGAGGAGCTCCTCAGGCGGTTCCTCATTGGGGGGGCGATGAAGGCAGAGGCAGTGGTTGCACAGGTATGGGAGCAAGGGGTTGCTGAGGTGGGAACATTCTCAGATCTAGAAGCAGGATCTTGGTCCTGCCTCTCATCTATCGTTGGCACTGGGGGTGCTGAATCTCGGGGTGGTGTTCCGCGCTCCGGGACCACTGGGAGGCCTGTGCCAGCAGTATTCCTGGCTACCGCCTCCAAGGCCTCCGCCATCCGCGGAAAGTACTCAGTCATGGTGCCGGAGGTGGTGGCCAGCTGTCGGGGTATGCCCCCCAATGCATTGAGGATCTGGTCACCAATGTCTACAGTTCTCCTGGACAACTTAACTATCTCTCCGCTCTCATCTGGCGCTCGTGGACCAGACCTGCTGTGTCCACGAAACCTCCATGGGGTTGGCGCCGTCCTGGGGACAAATGGGGTGCCCTGTGGCGAGGTGCTTGGGCCCGGTACCTCCAGAGTGGAGGCGGGAATGGCCGGAGGACCACTAGATGGCCTTGGGCCTTCTGGAGCGTGGCGATGCAGGTTCCTCAAAGTCGGCACTCTCATCCGTAGAGAACAGACCTAACGGATTGACGGGCGAGAAGCGGAGCTTCTCAGCACCAGATGTAGGATCGCCTACCGAGTCCGTCCCCGCGCCCCCACCTTCAGGCCTCTGTGGTCTTGCCTGGGGCCGGGCTGCTGGCTGAGCTGCAAAACACAAATGAGGTTATTAGAGGAGAAGGGGGTGCTAGGGTCACAAGGTGATTCCAGCGCTACACACAGCATATGCACGACAAAAACACCACCGCTCTCAAAATCATCACAGACATCACATTTCATGACCATCAACACATTCTGCATTGTGATGATTTTCATTCGGCCAGCATTATTTATAGGACAATTTTATGATTGTTTGGATATGAGTGGGTGTGGCATCTATAGACTTTACATGACGCAATGGTGTATACTTTACTCATGTGGCATCGCTTCAGGATCTACAGCTGCTTGCGTGGCTGTCCGGGTGTACCTCCCACAAGTGTGAGCACCCGTTCCTTGATGTCAGTTATGTCGCTGGTGATTGGTGGCCCTCCCATCCGTTCGCCTCTGCGCAGACCTAATCATCGATACCTTCTTCTGTAAAAGGTAACAGGACGACATGGCATGAGATCATTGCTAGGTACTGTTACAGAGACTGATACAACACATAACCGACAGATGTAATCATGATTATTATGATAATTATAATTCTTTACATAAAGACATACACCATGAATGCATTCCAGTTAAAAGGAAAGACCTCACATCTGATTATAGTCACTCATGAATCTTACAAATCAAATTATATAAATATATAAGTACATATAAATAAATGTAATACTTACTCTTGCGGATCCAACAAGGTCGTTCCATCGCTTGCGGCATTGGTTGCCTTCATGCACCTCATTGGATTGCCGATGAGACCACCTCTGCTATCTCGGCCCATATCTTCTGGTAGGCCTTTGGGGTGGGCTTCCCATGCCCTCCTTGGGTCAAATCACCCCAGCGTAACTCGACCTCCTGCAGGAGGGAGGCATTTGCCTCGTCTGAGAACCTCCTCGCTCTTTTGCACCCTCCAATGTGCTCCTCTCCTAGCTCACTGTTCTCACCAGTGACAATCTCCACAACGTGCTAAGTCGCTTCCTCCTCTCCCTCCATTATAGGCATAAAATTCAGGCAAATATCTGGCTAGTAACAGCTAATTTTTTTTCCCCAATTTGCTATAAAGCTCAAAACTCTCCCTCCTTCCTCCCAAAGCAGCCACACCACACCCACATACACCTTCACTCCCTCTCAGCTCCTCTCTCTCTGTCTCCTCTTATGCGCATGTCATGATGACCCTTGACCTCCTAAATCGCAGGAAACGAGCGTTGCCATGCCATTGCTAAGGACGGCGACACTTTATGGCAGAAGGTCAGAGAGATTTAACACTAACGCCCATTTCAGATCACTCGCAGTAATGCCCAATTTCAAAAATGGAGACTAGGGGCTTTGAGAATGGACGACAAGCCGGTGATTTTTACCGTCCACGCTGGAAATAATGCCCATTTTTGGGCGATCTGCACAAAAGTGTAAAATCTAGCCCCATATCTCTTAATATCTTTGGCTAGCAAACACTATCGACCTCAGATTTATAATTATTAATTGAGGTAGCAGCTACTGTGTTCTGTGGGAGAGAGTTCCACACTTTTACCACCCTTTACATGAAGTAGTGTTTCTCAACTACTCTCCTGAATGGCCTGGCTCTGATTTTAAGGCTATGTCCCCTTGTCCTCGACTCCCCCCCTGGCAGAAGAGGTTTCTCTTTATCTACCCGATCAGTTCCTTTCAAAATCCTAAAAATTTAAATCAAATGCCCCTTTAACCTTCTACATGCTAGGGCATACAAGCCTAGTTTATGTAATCTCTCCTCATAATTTGACCCTTGGAGCCCTGGAAACATTCTGGTGAATCTGCTCTACACTCCTTCCAAGGCCAATATATCCTTTCATAGGTGTGGTGGTTATGAGGGTTTATTCAGGAGAAGTGCCCAGTCACTTGCACTGCAAAATTATCTGTATGCATTTGTGTATTTGATCATACCACAGTGAAATGTTGACTTTTGAGTGGATGAAGCCTATACTTTTACATTTAACTGAAGTTACCTTCATGCAAAGACCTTCATATGGTAACTGTGTTGCACTAAGTAGCTATGACAGCAATGTCACACATGAACAAAACTAAGTTGACAGGATTTCTGCAAAGCAAAAATAAAGATTTCTTTCCTGTTAGTGAGCCAATGGCAATAACTTGGAGAACTAAAACTAGGTGGATGAACTGAAGAATGTAGGAAGTGATTGAGGACAGGCAGATGCTGCATAATTGAGGATGAGCTGATTGGAGAATATACCCAGTAACTGCAGATTGGAGAATATACCTACTAGTGATTAACTGGAGAAAGCAACTGGTATTGAGGCTAAGCTGATTAATTTTAAAAAGTCTTTGATAATTGATGGCACACTAATTGGAGAATGTGGCCAGTAATTCTGGAAGGACAGATTGACTGGAGAATGTAGTGATAATTGAGGATAGGCTAGTAGAGAATTTATTTTTAGTTATTCTCAGGATTTGGATATCGCTGGCAAGGCTTGCATTTATTGCCCATCCCTAATTGTCCTTCAGTGGCTTGTTAGGCCATTTCCGAGAATGTTAAGAGTCAACAATGTCGGTGTTGGACTGGACTCGCATCTAAAGCAGGTTTTCTCCCCAAAAGGACATTAGTGAGCCGGTTGGATTTTTACAACAATTCATCGTGGTCACTTTTATCAACACCAGCTTTAAAAAAAAACTGAATTCAAATGATCAAACTGCCATGGTAGGATTTGAACTCGCATTCCCTGGATTAATTAGTTTAGACCTTCTGGATTACTAGTCCAGTAACATAACCACTATACTATTGCACCTTCTGTAGTGGTAATTGAAGAAAGGCTAATTGGAGTATATAGCCAGAAAGTGAGCATAGGATCACTGACTGAAGACTGTACTTGATAACTGAGGTATAGACTGATTGACTGGAGACTTCAGCCAATAATTGAGGTTTGGCTACTCCTGCAGAGTGTATCAAATGCTCTGCTTGGAACTTCTTCACGGCAAACAAGCCAAAGGTGGGCAGAGGAAACCCTCAAAGCCTCCTTGATAAAGTGCAACATCCCCACCGGCACCTGGGAGTCCCTGGCCAAAGACCGCCCTAAGTGGAGGAAGTGTATCCGGGAGGGTGCTGAGCACCTCGAGTCTCATTGCCGAGAGCATGCAGAAAACAAGAGCAGGCAGTGGAAGGAGTGTGCGGCAAACCAGGCTCCCCACCCACCCTTTCCTTCAACCACTGTCTGTCCCAGCTGTGACAGAGACTGTAATTCCCATATTGGACTGTTCAGTCACCTGATAACTCACTTTTAGAGTGGAAGCAAGTCTTCCGCGATTTCGAATGACAGCCTATGATGATGATGATGATGATCTAGAAAATGAGTTTGGACTGTATTGTGTATGTATAATATAAATATATACCCTGTACACTCAATGTACAGTTACGTAAGACCACTGAAGGTATCTTCACACTGTATACACTATACGTGTACCACTAGATGGTGCTACTGGTGGAGTCCTAGGTGTCACCTGTATACTGCAGGTGACCAAGTATAAAAGGGAGCTCAACTTACTGTACCCTCATTCAGGAGCTGCAATAAATGGACTAAGGTCAACAGTTCAAGTGCAATACCTTACCTCGTGGAGTCATTATTGAGTGCTTACAGACACAATAACAGGCAACGAGATTACGAATTTCCATGCGAAAAATGGCTAACCTTGGCAACTTTCAACAATTCACTGATGGGGAAGATTGTGATGCCTTTGTGGAAAGGCTCGAACACTTTTGCATCGCGAACGACCTGGCTGGAGACACCCCGACCTCACTGGCTGATAAACACAGAGCCATCCTGCTCAGCAGTTGTGGGCCCACCGTCCATGGCCTGGTCAGGGTCCTGCTAGCCCCAGAGAAGACAACAACCAAAACATATGAGGAGCTCGTAACAATGATACAGGAAGAGATCAAACCTAAAGAGAGCATCCTCACAACCAGACACTGGTTCTACATCCACCGGCGGCCCAAAGGCCAAGAAATTGCAAAATATGCCGCAGACCTGAGACGATTGGCGGCACCGTGTGATTTTGGCGACCACCTTACCGAAGCACTGAGGGATATCTTTGTTATTGGAATGGGCCACGGGGGCCTCCTCCACAGGCTGCTCTCTGCGGACACCACAGTCACCCTGCAGAAGGCAATTAACGTCAGCCAGGCGTTCATGGCCTCGGCCTGCGATTCCAAGAGGATGATGACTCACCCCCAGGACTCTAACCCGGCAAATACCATGAACCTACTGGCGTCCTTTAGAGGCAAGTCTGCTACCCCGAGTCCCGCAACCCTGAGTCCGCCACATGGGGCCAACCGGCCAGCCCCATGCTGGTACTGTGGAGGAAATCACAGGGCCCACCAGTGCCACTACAAAGACTATACTTGCAAAGGCTGTAACGTGAAAGGCCATCTCCAGCGAATGTACAAGAGAAATTTTACTCACCGAGTCGCTGAAGAGTTGGCCGATCATCAGGACTCCAGCGCTGATGAAGAGGAAGAGAGAGTCCAGGAGGCAGCTCAGCCCCAGGAAGAGGTGTACGGAGTGTTTACCTGCCCCACCGAGAGTTCTCCGTTGAAAATGGAAGTTGAAATCAACGGTGTTCCAGTCTCGATGGAGGTCGACACAGGGACGAGCCAATCGCTGATGAATCAGGCAGCCTTCGATAAACTCTGAGACAATCCTATCGAATGACCTAAAATGCTCCCGATCCAGGTGAAGCTTCTCACTGACATAAACGACACCATCCCAGTCGTTGGCAGCGTGGATGTCCAGGTGTCCTACGGCGGCACGATGCACAAGTTACCTTTGTGGATCATTGCTGATGATGGTCTAACGCTGCTAGGAAGAAGATGGATGAAACAAATCCAAATCTGTTGGAGCTGGGAAAGCCTCCAGGCCCCAACGATCGACGTCCTATGTGGCCCCAAATTTGGATTTTTACAACTGTCCAACTCGATGACACAGACCGCCCAACCCAACGGCAAGATGATCGAGCCCAAACGACCAGACCTCACCTTCCGGGCTCCAGTGGCAGGACTCTGGAGGAAGAAGATCGGCGCAGAAGGTAACTTCCCAGTTTCCATGGCAGAACCTGGGGAGAAAAGGATCACTGCAGCCTACCTCATGGAGAGAGAGAAGATGGTGCCCGCACCATGAGGTGAAGCACCTGAAGTCAAGATGGCCGTGACCAGACCATGAGGGGCAGCGTTGAGTGAGCAACATGTGATGCCGAGCAGCGAACCGGATTGGGGTAAAGATTGCAAGGCCCTCTGAAAGGAGACCAGCAACCCAGTACAATTAAAGGGACAGTTCCACTCTTTGTACAGTGATGCCGATGATACACATGGAAAAGATGTAATTGACAAATGCAAGTAGCTAAATGTAATTTTGAACAGCGATGCCGATAGTATACATGGAAAAGATGTAATTGACAAATGCGAAGATGTACTTGACAAATGCAAATATATAAAGACAACTAACAATGTCAAGTCGGGTAATTGCAGTCGGAGCCAATGTATTATGACTGTAAATAGAGAAATGATGTGCGATACTGGGTTCTACATGTACGCTGACAAAACCAAGGACAACCTCCCGTCGGAAGCACCCAGGTCCAGCGGGCGACCCGATCTTGTAGCCTGTGCCTCCGGGACCAATGTGATGCCCCAGGGAGTGTGGCCACACACAGAGGGAGCATACCCACTGCAGGGCCAGCGATCAGCGGGCGGCAAAGGCACCACTACTGGCACCCTGCCCCTGCTCGGCTCTACCTCTCCGGCCACCAGGGCCAGTACCGGGAGCAAGAGGCTAGCACCCTCCAGCCCTCCAGACCGGACCTGGGATGACCAGGCTTCCACTACCACTGAAGGGCAGTAGGGAGACACTGCAGCCCTCAAAGGAGGACAGGGAGGCCACACATTCCTGTGGCTCTGCCCACCTTCTAGGCAATGGCAAAGGCCCTGAGACCCAGCCAGGTGAGCGATCCGAGTCCACCGAGCTGGCAGGGGGCACAGCGCCGCCATCAAACAACCTGGACACAGTCCGGTTACTCTGGAACTAGCGTCCTCACCCACCTGCACCTACACCCCAAGGGCAAAACTGTGATATCACGCATGTACCTTAACTGTAGAATGTACTTGTTCCACTTCTGCTATACCCAAACAGTGATGTAACTAATCCTATTGGTTTTTTCTGTGCATGTATGCACATGCAGGTGTTGAGCCACACACATGGTCTATGTATTGGGGGGGGGGGGGGGGAAATGGTTGTATGTAGCCATGGACACACATGGATCACACCCAGAACCCACTCATCCCCCACTGCAACCTCCAACCGTCCACTGCTGACCATATCCCAATATTGTGGCAATAAGGACTTGGGGGTCTACAGGGAGAGAGCCATTCCCAAGCACAGACAAGGTGCAAGGGCTTTGGGCACTCAAATCTAGGGCCAGAGCACACAGTGCAAAGGCCAGTGACACAAGACTTGGGGGGGGAGTGATGTTGTGTATGTATAATATAAATACATACCCTGTCCACTCAGTGTACAGTTACGTAAGACCACGGAATGTGTCTTCACACTGTATACACTATACCTGTGCCACCAGAGGGCACTACTGGTGAAGACCTAAGGGTCACCTGTACACCGCAGGTAACCAGGTATAAAAGGGAACTCATCTTACTGTATCCTCATTCAGGAGCTGCAAGAAATGGATTAAAGTCACAACAGTTCAAGTGCAATACCTTGCCTCGTGGAATCATTACTAGAGTGCTTACAGACACAATGGACTCTTTAGAGAATGTAGCCATTAATTGAGAATTGACTGATTGGAGAATATACCTGGAAACTGGGATAGGCTGATTGGAGAATATATCTGGCAATTGAGATAAACTGTTTGATTTGATAATGTAGCTAATAATTGAGGATAAGCTGATTGACTGAAGAATGTATCCAATATTTGAGGATAGGTTGACTGTCTGGAGAATGCATCCAGTAATTGATGATGGACTGATTGGAGAATGTACCCAGTAATTAGGGATAGGTTGATTGAAGCACGTACAGTCATTGAAGATGGGCTGATTGACTAGAGAATTTACCCAGTAATCAGGATAAGCTGATTGACTGAGGAATATAGCAGATAATCAAAATTGGTTGAGCACCTTGAAGAATGTATAATGTAATTGAAGCTGGACTAATTGGAGAATGTATCCAGAATCTGAGGATAGACTCATTGACTGGAGAATGTAGCAAATAAACAAGATTGGTCGATCACCTTGAGAATGGATAAATTAATTGATGACAGACTGATCAGAGCATGTGCCCAATAATTGAGTGATTGACGGGAGAATTTAATCGGTGATTAGCATTTGGCTGATTGACTGCAGAATATAGTCGGTAATTGTGGATGGGCTGATTCAGTGAAGAATATAGCAGATAATCAAGATAGGGAGATCAACTGAAGAATGTATAATGTAACTGAGGGTACCCAGATCAACTAAAGAATGAAGACCATCAGGCCATCCTTTAATCAACCTGCCTACCTTCAATTCCCTGGTAGACTTCATGCAGACATTTGTTATTGCTTCATTCAGCTCTCTGAGGACTGTAGATGCATTGCTGCTGAGATTCCCAATAATAACAGAAGATTAGAACTGTCCATTTTTTTCAGACTAAACTATAACCAGAGATATGTTCTCGTCAGTGTCGGTATCATTCAGTTTTGTTTTGTTCAGGGCATTATTTTGAAAAACAGTATGTGATGGGAAACATACTTACTTCTGGGAAACAATAAACAATATATGCCACTCAGTGAATGCTGAGTTAAAGGAAACATTTCCTCAATTCCTGACAGTCACATTAGAATGTATTTTACATTGTAATAAAAGAAATGCCAGTTTGTAGGGGCAATTTTGACCAGATTATTTTCCTTTTTGGGCCTCATTCTTAGGCATAATTCTCACTACATTTCTGTATAGCAATTGATTATATTGCTGCATTGCAGTGTATTCAGAGAAGAATCAAAAATCTTTCTTAACATCCCAAGATATGAATCATACAATATCATACAATAGTATTTGTTTTTACATGAGAAATGAAGATTAAAGGAAGACTTGACCCAGGTCTTTAAAATACTGAGAGGCACAGATGATGTAAATGTAAGCAGGCTATTTAACTTAGTTTGTGACTACAAAACTAGAGTGCACAGGTGTAAAATTAAGTATCAAATGCGACTATAGAAATTACGATTTGTTTTCTATCCACAGAGTAGTGGATATAAGAAGCTACCTTCCAGTAAAAGTAGTTAAGGTTAAATTAATGACCTCATTCTAAAGGGAGGAGGGTAAGCATCTGACTGCGAATGAAATGGGAGGTTGGAGAGATCAGTAAAGACTGAGATGCTAAAATAATGCACAGGAGATAATACTTCCGGTGCAGCTGGGGTAGGGTGGGGAGAAAACAATCATTGTTTGTGAAAGGCAACAGGCCAGTGAAGGTTTGGAAATGGATCAATAGTTTAGATTTTGTATGTAAATCTTTGGGGATCGGGAAGTATTTATGCATTTCCCCCAGGAGATTAAACGGGTGGGATAGCGTCCATCATTAGGATTGTATATAGCGGAAGGAGCGGGCGGCAAACCAATCCCACCCACCCCTTCCCTCAACGACTATCTGTCCCACCTGTGACAGAGACTGTGGTTCTCGTATTGGACTGTTCAGCCACCTAAGAACTCATGTTAAGAGTGGAAGCAAGTCTTCCTCGATTCCAAGGGACTGCCTGATGATGATGATGATGTATATAGTCCAAGAAGTTTCACTAGGGTGATTCCGGAGATAAGGGGGTTGACTTATGAAGATAGGTTGAGTAGGTTGGCCTATACACATTGGAGTTCAGAAGAATGAGAGGTGATCTTATTGAAACATACAAGATATTGGCCCCAAGTTTCCACATGATTTGCTCCTGATTTTTAGGAGCAACTGGTGTAGAACGGAGTATCTTAGAAATCGGAATTCTCCACATTTAGTTTCCTCCAGTTCTAGTCAGGTAGAACAGTTTCACTTTGGAACTGAATTTTTTTTTCAAAAGGGGGCGTGTCCGGCCACTGACGCCTAATTTCAAAGTTTCCACAGTGAAAACGTACTCCAAACTAACTTAGACTGGAGTAAGTGAAGATTTTTGTATGCTTGAAAAAACCTTGTCTACACTTTAGAAAATCAGGCGCAGGTTACAAATTAGGCGTCGGGAACGAGGTGGGGGGGGAAGGGGGGGATCAGTAAAGACTGAGATGCTAAAATAATGCACAGGAGATAATACTTCCGGTGCAGCTGGGGTAGGGTGGGGAGAAAACAATCATTGTTTGTGAAAGGCAACAGGCCATGTTCCTACCTGTGTGAAAGTGCTTCAGGCAGGCCTTTCAGGCAGCGGTGTGGCGTCAGTGTCTCGTCTCGTCTCGACGGCAGCGGCAGCAAGCAGCCTTCGAGCTGAGCTGCGGTGCTTGAGGCAGGCCTTCATTCCCCGCGAAGATGCAGCACCCGGACGGACTTGAGGCCATTCGGCCATGGGATTGCAGCGGCGTCAGTGGCTGGCCGGGAGCTGAAGAATGAACACAGGACACACGCAGCTGCAGATTTAAAATTCTTTAGGCCGTTCGGCCACGCTTATGGGGCGGTGTCAGTGGCTCGAAGGCAGCCGAAGAATCAGGAGCGGACGTGAGGCCATTCGGCCATGGGATTGCAGCGGCGTCAGTGGCTGGTCGGGAGCAGCAGCAGCCTTCGAGCTGTGAGGGGGACTGACTGAGGCCATTTGGACAGGGAGAGGCAGCCACATCGACATCTTTATATTTAAATTTGCAGAATGGGTGCACCACATATTATGCAATGGTTTGCTTCCTCATGCAAGAAATTCTTTGTTCTTGGTGGAAGTTGATCCATTGCAAAGTTGAATTGGCACTTTTATTTCTCCAAACACACAGTCCTTAATTTGCAGGCACCGGTTCTGCAAGTTTAGCAGTGAAAAGCTGAACTCACTGATTTCAGCAGGTGATTTATTCAGCAGTGCTGCTAAAAGCACTCCCTCACCCACAGAAATATCAAGAAAATTAAAATGCAAGCCTTTGCAGCGGTCCAAGAAACAAATCTTCACTTTTTCTGCAGTACTTTTAAAAATGGCCGAGTGCCAATGTTTACTTCAGACTGCGCGTGCGTGAACGCTCCAACGCACACACGCAGGGTTGCCGGCACCAAGAAGCCTCATTTCAATTGTACCCGCCCCCTCCTACTTACAAAATCGGCGCGAGTGGTAGGCTCCACCCCCTGTGCGCCGTGCCAAGCAGACATCGAGCTCCAGAATACCGCACTTTTTTTCCGGTGCCGTTTTCGGCGCGAAAAACAGGCCCCAGCTCTGAGGGGCGCCTTTTTCACCGTGTGTGGAAACTTGGGGCCAATGAGGGGGCTTGACAAAGTGGATGCAGAGAGGCTATTTCCAGTCATAGGGGAAACTAAAACTAGGGGACATAGTCTCAGAATAAGGGGCTGCCCATTTAAAACTGAGATGAGAAGGAATTTCTTCTCTCAGAGGGTTATAAATCTGTGGAATTCTCTGCCCCAGAGAACTGTGGATGCTGGGTCATTGAATATATTTAAGTTGGAGATAGACAGATTTTTGAGCGATAAGGGAATAAAGGGTTATGGGGAGCGGGCAGGGAAGTGGTGCAGAGTCCGTGATCAGATCAGCCATGATCTTATTAAATGGCGGAGCAGGCTCGAGGGGTCAAATGGCCTATTCCTGCTCCTATTTCTTATGTTCTTATGTGGAAGGATTGGGCTTGATGGCTGAAAAAGCATGTTCTCATTCAATGCTTTCTTATTCTGAGCAAAGATACTATGGCTTTTTGTGATGATTGTTAAATAAGTTTCTTCTAAGCAGATGAAATATAGCTAAAACGATTGATCAAAAAGGTTTTATGTAACCTGTAATACTGTACTTTAAAATAAAACCATTACCAATAATTGTCTTTAAGTAGTATATTTGATAACATCATTAAGGAAAATGACTTGGAGGTGAAACTAAGGGAACTAAATCAACAACTAAAATTATGCAATCGTTCAAACACTGGGTTAATAACTGAAATACCATTGATTCATCGTCTTTGTATCAGTCTCAGAAACTCCTCCCTCTAGCCATTAGATGATGCCATCAGCATCCTTAATTCATTTTTATGCATACAACATAGCAAGAAAGAATTTTAAAGTCTATAATTGTTTTATGTTTGATTTATTTAAGGTACTCTGATGATGACATTCACTCTCCTTCAGAGATTGTCTTTTTGAATTTTCTGATATTTTCCATCTCTTTTCTATGTTGCAGTTGTTACAATTTTCTTTTAAGTGGTCAACTTCTGATCAATGAGTTCTTTGCTGTGTTATATAACAGCTGTGACTGGATAATAAAGGCACAGTTGTGGGCAACTTCTGCAGGATAATCACAGTAGTTGGATAATTAGATTTAAATTTCACAGAAAATTGCACAATTGGATAAAAAATGGTGGAAGACTACTGAACGTAAAAGACATGTTCTATTCTGGTATACTTGGTCATCTAGTTAAAATAACTCTCTGAAGATAGAATGTTGCTTTCTTTGGGGTTTATTTGTTTTTCTAGACTTTGTATTGAAAGCTATGCATATGGACAAGTATATGGTCCTGACTTGAACTGATGTATTTTTTGGGGTAAGCTATTTAAACTTTATTGCAATAATCTGTTAATGCCAATCACATATTTAAATAAGGATGAGATTGATTGCTTTCAATATATAATAAACAAAACTGAGACTGTAAAGTAGAGGGAGCACTGGGACATGGATACTGACACTTACAGTTTATTAAGCCAGTTCTAGTGTTTCAGAGTATGTGTAACTGTGACTTTTAAAAATGGTAACTGGTTCGTTATTCTAGAATCATAGAAGGAGGCCATTCAGCCTATGCTGGATTCATATTTAACATTATCTTCAGTTGATTATGTCCCAGTGTATTGAAACGCCTTGCTTTAAAAACCTAAGTATAAGGGAGTGTCGTGTACATTCGATTTTAAATCCATCTAGTAGCCAAACAAAAGTGTTATCACCTCTTTAACGTAAAATCAGATTAACAAGTCTTTCCGTAATGAAAACCCCATAATGATACTAAGCTTTTGATCAGCTGCCCAGTTCTTTTATAAACAGTAAAAGACCCGACTTATTCTTGGATTGCACACCCTGTTCCTTCTGATGTTCTTTTTAAATAATGTTAACTGCACCAATAATGGACTGCCTGTTCACATCAGAAAATCATTTTACCCACATCATTTTGAATCAGAGCAAGAAATGGTTCTTCACAATGTTAACAAAAGTCTCTGAGCATATCGAGGCCTTTTCTTTAAGTAGAAAGAACAACTTAGATTAGAATTTTGTGCTTCACTGGATATTGAAAGATGAGGCAATAAACTGCTAAACCTGAGTAATCACACGCTCCCGGAGGAGTGTCTAAAATGGGGACAGTCTAAAACCTTGAAATTCTATCCTTCCACACATGCCTGTGCTTTAACATTTCATGAGATTTATTATTGTAGGGGCTGAATACAAGTGTATTCTGATTACAGACCTTCCATTAAAAGTTCCCACCAGTATGCCTTTCCATTCAGAAACGTCAGTGGGATTAAACCCCTCAATTCACCCCCCCTCCCCCAGTCAATTCTCTCACAACAGAATTTCATCAGAGACAGTCAGTGAGGAAATGGCCCAGAAAAGCTTATAGAAATAACTGTTGCAACAGCTGGTGTATAAATTATATAAAGCCTACTTTCTACTAACCAAGCACACCTTAGGCTCAGCTGCATTATTTTTTAATCATCAAAACTTAAAGTAGATGATTTTACATAATTGGTATTGTCCTTTTATTCCACGGAGACTTGGTTTCACAGTTAAAGTAAAGCTTATGCAAACCAATTTACATTTTGAAATTAGCAGTCATATTTTCGATAAACTTTCTCCAAGTGATGCATTTTTATGCTGATGCTTCGTGCCTTTGTCAAAAGAGGCATTTACAGAACCCTATGTGAACATATCTGACCCTGTGTGTTCTTCTGGTTGATTAATGTAGAGTGTTCCAATGTTAGCAGCAAGTTATTCAGAATTGGCTTTTAATGTGTATGAAGAACGTGTGAAAGAGTTTGACAAGTTTGTTTTAGATAGTTAAGCAAAGCTGTGCTCTCATGAAAACAAAAATATATTTACAACTGGTTAATATATCCTGGGAAACATACCAAAGGGAAATGATTTAGTTTTTTTGTACTGACTATGCCATCCGTCCGTTATCCTTTATTATCAAAAGCCTGCTAATTCCTATCCATTTACCCTGTCATGATACTGAATTTAATTTGTTCATCTTTGTATCCTACTGTTATTTTACTCATTCTTTACACCTACTTTCACATCCATTATGTGCCAGTCCTTAGCCAAGCAGGCAGGTAAGTGGCATCACCCCATGTCTCTTCATATACTACTCTTTCAGCCACTCAATAAGATGTGCGCGAGGATACCCTGGAGTGACTTGGCTGCTTCGTGTCCCTCCCACCTGCTGGGGAAGTGCTTTCACCGGGTTCTGGCAGGCCATTGTGCAGCATATGATTAATCCAATGTGCTACAACACTCTCTGTCTAAACGTTTCTTAAGAGTAATGTCAAGATTCTATTTACTTTGCCCAAAGACAATTAGTCCGTGGGAAAAAAAAGTCATTTAATATGTACAGTGATACAGATATACACTGATAGAGAGATAGTTAGATGCCATGCATACTCTCCTACAAGTTCAGAAGTTCGTTGGATATATTCAAGAGAGAGTTAGATGTGACCCTTATGGCTAAAGGGATCAAGGGGTATGGAGGGAAAGCAGGAAAGGGGTACTGAGGGAATGATCAGCCATGATCTTATTGAATGGTGGTGCAGGCTTGAAGGGCCGAATGGCCTACTCCTGCACCTATTTTCTATGTTTCTATATTGTAATTTTTATGACTTCAGAGTACTATCGGCATAGTAGAAGTATAGGTTTTTGAATAGCACAGTAACTCTAACTCATGCTACATCACATATAACATTAGTCCTAAACAGAGAAATGTGAAGCTGGTCTCAAAAGATGTAATAAATTTTAATACTTTGTATCATCTATTCAACTATACACAATATTCATGTGCGGGAATCAAACAATTCTTGAATGGCTGAAATTCATTACTAAATTGGCAAACAGCAGCAGAAAGTTTGCCTGCAATCCTGCTGCTTAGTATGCACTCACTGGTAGTGGTAGTTACAAGGGTAGACTGAACAAGCAACTGTCTGAACAACCCTGCTTCTGCCCTCTCAATTAAAGTTGCATTGTGATTGACAGCAAGGTCTGTGTATTACAACCAATGAATATAATCTGGTAATCATCCCAGGCTATTCCTTGAACTCTAGAAGTTCCCCATTACATGGGTGGGCTAGTTATTGAACTCCGTCCATCTCAAATTTATTTGCACACTTCAGCTGTAGTGTCATACAATACAAATGCAGCCTCAGTTGGCAAGGTTCAGTAATCACATGACCCTTACAGAGCTGAGTTTTCAAGACATTCAATATGAAAAACTTGTGGACTCAAGTTACATAAAACTCAAACAAGTTCCATCTCTATAAACGTCTGATGATGGGGTGGTCCTCAAACTCTCTGATTGCATAGGGTTTATTACAGCCATATCTTCCCACGTCGGTAGATTTTATGTGAGGAATAATATGATGTAGGCGCCTACTGAATGAAAAAAATCTACTTTTAAATTCTCAACTTTACAGAATTACATTAAAATGATGAATTGCTAGTCATCTCTAAGAGTTTTTGATATTGATTTTTTTTTAAATATACCCTCAAAATGTAACATTTTGTCCTGACAATTTTAAAGGAAGTCATAGTTTAATTAAACTAACCTCAAGTAGTTGGAGACAAAATTATCCATTAAACATTTTGGCCAAGGTTGCTGAATCTTTAAAGAGAGAGTCGTTATTTCCTTCAGATAAAACCAGTCTTCCGAGGCTTTCTTAATGGCTTCGTGAGTAAATGCAACATCCAGTAGGGTACTGAGCCATTCACATCAAAAGGGCCCAGGTTTTAATCCCCACTCTGTGCTGAATTAGTAGATCTGAGCCACAGTGCCAGTAGGAGTGCTACAATTGGTCCCAGCATTCCTGGTAAAAGAGAAGAAATGACAGTAAGTCTCCCACTTCTGATCACTATAAAAGTGATCCTTGCTGGAAAATGCTCATGGGTTGAAAATCTTGGTTGAGAACAGGACCAAATTGCGGCAGCAGTAATGCTCACCACAGTTAATAGCCTATTGACACACACTATCTCGGCTCATACATTTAGAATGGATTCTTTGTTGAGATACTGGACTGTTGCTGACACCTGTGGAACTGATCCCCAGCAAGAGTTGACATCTTCAAGCAAAGTAATTTGTTTTTAATGGTGGTAGGGTTGGGCGGGGGGTGGTGAGGGGGGGGTGGGGGGGAAACTTACCTACTAAAAGTTTTCTAGCTGCTAAAAGTATTGGTTGACGCATCAGCATGGCAGTGATATCCTTGGTTTTACAACCTGGTGTTACAGTTTCAAGTTCCAAGACTGCTCACCACTTGATTCCACCAGGCAAACTTGTGGAAATTTAATCAAAACTTGTTGGGTTTCATTTCACAAAACTGTATCATTCTACCCTGGCAGGAGAAAATAATCGATTGCACATTTCCTCTCACAAGTGGTCTTTTTATTGATCGAATCCAGAGTGCCAACAGATATATTCTCTGCTACCTTGTTTATCTGGCTGAAAGAGCCGCTACATAGACAAATACCATGTGAGAAACAAAGTGCGAGTAAAATTGAGGGGGAAGTTTGAAAATTTTGTGGCACAAAATAACATCAATTTTGTATTAAACTGAAATTTAAGATTTTAAGTGCTCTTGATTCAGTAGAGAACACAAAGGGTTAACTGAGGTGGCAGAACATTGGATTCACAATGAAGTGACCCAAATTTGAAACCCAATTTGAACTAGAATTGCATTTGGGCTTCCCCAGGAGTTATGATTTTCAATCTCAGTTGGATTATCTTCTTTACTCAGAGAGTGGTTAGAATGTGGAACATGCTATCACATGGAGTAGAGGAGGCAAACAGCATAGATGCATTTAAGGGGAAGCTAGATAAGTACATGAGGGAGAAAGGAATAGAGGGACATGATGATGAAGGAGGGTGGGAGAAGGCTTGTGTGGAGCATCATCATCATCATAGGCAGTCCCTCGGGATCGAGGATCGAGGAAGACTCGCTTCCACTCTTAGCATGAGTTCTCAGGTGGCTGTACAGTCCAATACGAGAACCACAGACTCTGTCACAGGTGGGACAGATAGTCGTTGAGGGAAAGGGTGGGCAGGGAGCCTGGTTTGCCGCACGCTCCTTCCGCTGCCTGCGCTTGATTTCTGCATGCTCTCGGCGATGGTACTCGAGGAGCTCAGTGCCCTCCCGGATGCACTTCCTCCACTTCGGGCGGTCTATGGTCAGGGACTCCCAGTGTCAGTGGGGATGTCGCACTTTATCAGGGAGGCTTTGAGGGTGTCCTTGTAACGTTTCCTCTGCCCACCTTTGGTTCGTTTGCCGTGGACAAGTTCCAAGTAGAGCGCTTGCTTTGGGAATCTTGTGTCTGGCATGTGAACTATGTGGCCTGCCCAGCGGAGCTGATCAAGTGTGGTCAGTGCTTCAATGCTGGGGATGTTGGCCTGGATGAAGATGCATCTGATCAACACTGTACACAGATGCAATCCTATGTCTCTGAGCTAGAGAAGGGAATTGTGACAAAGAAGAATTTCTTCTCTCTCAAGCACATCTCAGGATGTGTAGACCAAACTGCATTTGTGACCTGGACCATCCGATCCTCCATGATGAGGGGCCAAAATACAACACAAAACAGGAAAGAATTATCAGAACTATAAACTTACCAAAGAAAAATGTTACCTTTGACTTAATGGGGCTGAAATTGCCCACCGCCCGAAACGAGTCGCACCTACCATTTTCAAAGTGTTCCGGTCGCCTTAATGCATGGGGCAGCCAATCCGGAGAAGTTCAGTACTCTGTGCTTTTTTTGGAGTGGGGCAGAAATGGCCTCATCACGGGGCGGAAGTGAGGTCGCATCAGAGTAGCCGCCACCAGCAGGGCGGACATTGGGGCAGGTCAGAGTTAGCTGACGCTCGAAGTCATCAGCGCCGGCGCGTCACAACATCCCTCCACTTCAGTTAAAGGGGAGGGCCACTGCGAGCTCTGCAGCCACTTCAGTGGCAAACACTGGGCCACCAGGGAGGGGTTCGGCTGAATCCAGGGGGCATAATTGTCGACCCGACCTGGCAGTCGGCCGACAAAAATAAATAAGATGGAGTCACCGGCAGTGCCACCTCCCCTTTAAGGGTGGCCGGGCAGCCCAGCCGCAGGAAGGGTAAGCTGTCGGGGGTACTGACCAGTGGTGGTACCACACCCACAGGGCAATTTTCAAAAGGGGCAATTTCCAGCAGGGCAATTTCGGGAAGGGATCGCCGCATGTTGGTAAAGGGTCTGCGCATGCACGCCACAGTGGGGAAACGGGCAGAGAGGTCCCCCTACACCGCTCCAAAACTAAAGAAGGGCAATGTTCAAAATGGCCACCCCTCCATGGTGACTAGGCGGCCAGTTCACACTGACCCATGGCTGCTGCTTTCAGGGGGCCAAGGCCCTTATAGAAGGGCCAATGTGTCTTTCAATTGGAAGCTGAGATATAGAACTTTCCACAGATAAACCATTTTGGCCATGCACAAGGTCAAGTCAAAACCTATTCTGACCTGATTCCTCAGGAAGGCTTAAACTAACAAATGATAGAATAAGGAAACATTTGAGAAAGGGAGTCCAACAGCAAAGTGGTTCTTGTGCTGGTGTGCTGAGAGAAAGAATGGTTTTATTTCAGCTCTACAAACTAAAGGCTTTAAGTTACTGATGCAATGGACCAGTTGAAATACAATTTGCTGTAGTTACTGAAGCAACAAACAGGTTGAAATGTAATTTTCTATAAATATGTTCCTCACCTAACAATTCAAAATCAGAGGTACAATATATTTTTTCTTGCTCTTTTAAGACTTGTAGTGGTAGAAATTGGTATGTATTGCACCCATTTTTCGAGCATAAAATGCACGCAAAGCATATCAATTTAGCAGTGAGACGGCCTGTGTCAATCTGTGCAGGTGTTGGAGTCATTGCTAAATTCATGGGGCTCTTTTTTTAGGCATCCCAGGCAGACACTTGAAACAGGTGATAGGAACCTTATTTATTCATTTAAGGGCCTAACGCCTGTTGAAGGACCCCATCCAGAAGTTGGTTGGCGATGAGCGGGGCAGGAAATCTTCAGTGACACTGACCACTGCCAAACAAAGATAGGTAGTGAATTTTTTTAATTTAAAAGGAACTTTCCTATGGAGCCGGAGGGGCAGGGGTGCTCCCCTGACTCCACAGGAGTACAGCATCGAGTCTGGGCCAAAATCTACCCACCAACTATTAAAATATAATGGTCCGTTGTTGCCAGGGGAGCTGGTTAGCATAGTTGGTCAAAACATGTCCATTCCTCTCTGTGAGGTTCAAATCCAGCCCTGATGGACGCAATGAAAATGTCCTTTCTTTAATAGTGTCCTAAATGAAACGGTTTGGGCCAGTCTCAATCCAGCTCCCCACAAACATGAGTCTGTAACACATAGCTACTCAAACATTGGCACAACTGTCATTAATTCCACAACGTGAGGCAAAAAATGATTCACTGATGTACGTGGAAGGGCTAGCTGCTGTTCTGAGACTGAATTTTAACCATATCATCAGGGTAGTATAAAAACACCCCACTACATCTACCACATGCTTTCTCGTACTTTATCAGTGAAAATACTATTCATCAACACTCTTGAGCCTATCCTTTGAGGAAAATGAAATTGAACCAATTGTATTCTTTAATCCCTACTTTATTTTTCCTATATTTTATAATGTTCCTCAAAATAAAACAACAGTCTATTTCTGAACAAACTCTCTAAATATTTGTATATTCTGCTGTAGAGAGAATTCCAAATTTGCTGAATTCGAATTAACAAGTCTTTGTGCGCCAAAGGGAGACCAAATCCTTAATCATATGATATTTATTTGTAGCTGACACTGGAGGTGTAGTTTTTATTTTCTAAGTTCCCAGGGAATTCAGATAACTGCAAAGATTAAATATACACAACCAACTGTTAGACAGAATCCTAACATACTTTGGCATTCTGGAAAATAAACAAAAGATACATCTGAGGTTCATCGAAACATTCGCCTGATTACTCTACAGTCACTTTGTTACAGTCAATTCCAGATAAACATTTGCTGATCCTAACATGATTCTGATTCAGCTGTAAAATTATATTTCACCAAATCATTTTCCATTCATTTCCTTTATGTAAAATCCCTGACCCACATATAGTTCTTGAGTTTTATTGTGTTCTAATGAAATGTTTCTGATCATTTACTCGAGTGCTAGGAGTTCAAAGTTAATTATGAGATATTTTTCATAATGAATCCAGTCTGAATCCATATTTCTCGGGAAATTGCCATCACATGTGACCTACCAATAGCAAGTGACATTCCACTGGCCACAGGTCTTATTTCCATTAGTACAATGTTACAGCAGTGTCTTTGTGTGTGACTCCAAGACAATGCCTTTTGTTTGCCCCACATGTCTTCAAGCAGCACCGGTGTGGGTGGTGTCATTTCACCAGTCTCCCAACTGTTAAATTGAGGAAATCCTGCAAACCTTGACACTAGCTGAAAAGATGCATAGCAGAGTCACTGCAGGTAACACTGTCAATGAAATTTTTTTTGCAATATTCACAGCCTGCATTCCGCTTCGAAAGTGGACATTGATAAACCAAAGGATTTGCAATGTGAATATGTAGTTTATTCTATGTGTGTAGAAGTAGGAAGAATTCCTTGGTGAATATGTGTTATAAACACCGTTGTCATATGGGGAATAAACGAGGGACTACAATGGCCCACATTGTGTATTCTGTTCATACAGACATAACTGATTTAAATTTTGTTAATTTCATTTTAATATAATAAATTTAGAAAAATTTCATAATTATTTAATCTGCATTGCCTCTTACCATTCTTTTGATATGACTGGCTGCCATATTGGAAATTTACCTAGTCGGGGTCAGGCATACCTTTACTTTTGTCATAAATGAATCATGAAGCTGGTGCAAATATTTAGCACTGTGACTTCATACGAAAATTAAAACATTCAGAAATTCACTGTTGAAAACTATAGAAATTAAATTATATGTAACAAAATATGTCAGTCAGAGATATATTGTTCCAATTTAAAAATTACAGCCTTGAATTTATATAGCATCTGATCATTATATAATAATGGTACTAATGTCATGTCATTCGGAGCAGCTAGGTGGAACCAAAATTGTCTGTTCCGGTCCTATATTGGCAAAAATGACAGTCATTTAGAGCATAGCAAGATCTCAAACAATTAACATAAGAATATAAGAAATATGAGCAGGAGTAGGCCATACGGCTCCTCGAGCCTGCTCCGCCATTTAATACAATCTTAACTGATCCGATCAAGGACTCGGGTCCACTGTCCTGCCCGCTCCCCATAACCCCTTATTCCCTTATCGGTTAAGAAACTGTCTATCACTGTCTTAAATTTATACAATGTCCCAGCTTCCACAGTTCTCTGAGGCAGCGAATTCCACAGATCCACAACCCTCTGAGAAAATAAATGTCTCCTCATCTCAGATAAATTAGATGAATGGTGGGCTAATTTGTATTTGGAAGTGTTAATTGCGGGAGAAATGTTGATCAGGGATACCAGTGAATTCCCCGTTTGTCTTCAAAAAAATAGTGCCATGAACCTTTAACATCCAGCTGAACCACAAGAAAGGGTCTCAGTACCTCCAGCAGTGCAGCAATCACTGGCCTGCATTGGCTCAAGTCTTGGAATCGTTAAGACTGGAACCCACAACCTTCTGACTCAGCAGGGAGACTATTATCATCTAAACCAAACTGGATACCCTCGTGTATAATTCTGCATAGGCCAGTCAGAGGGAGTATAACTCGTTGTCATGTTAACACATGAAGCATAGAAAGTCTTATGAACATAAAAATGCCATTTCGCCCAAAAAGCCTTCCCCATTTTGATTGATATGGTGCAGTAAGTTTCATGTTATACTAAAATGTGGTGGCAATGTTTTAACTAACATATTTCCATAAATTGAGGATAAACAATGGGAACCAATGAGTGAAGAAGGCATAATAACTTTCATGAGTGAGTTCTGAAAAATGTAATAAATTTATCTCCATATCTATTGTATAAACAATTGGATCTCTCCTCCAATTGTTTATACAATAGATATGGCGATACATTTGCTTACAATAATGTTTATTTATATCTCCTTACTATTAATGGGGATTTTTTTCACAAACATAAAAGATACTTTAATATTCAATGTCAATATCAGTTGGCTGCCTCTTTTTTTTCCTCTTTAGATGTGAATAATCGCCATCCTGAAAATCCTCTTTTCAAGGAATGAAGTTGAAATTTACAGAATTATTTCAAGCCCCATCATTACTAATTTCATGAGTGAATTGTGCAGGCATTTTTAGCTCCATGATGAAACACAAAGTGAAATCGTGAATACATTGAACAATCTCCATAATCTGCAATGTGGAAAAAGAATTTTGCTGCTGCAATTCCATATAGCCATTGAGTAGTATTACTGCCACAGAGTACCTGAATTGGAGACTTACATTACTAAGTGGAGAGGGAGAAGTAATACCAGTTATGTTGATGTGATCATTTCTTATCATACTAATTAATAATGTATGATAAAAATCTTAAGATAAAAAATGATTTTAACAAAACACCAGTTGTATAAAGAAAAATTACGACTAGCAAAATGCCAGTTAATTATTAGCGATTTGAAATGCTGAGCCCACCAACATCCTGATTATCTTGGCAAGCTGGTTAGATATTTTACTCGGAATTCAGCTGCAGAAAGTGGATAAAAGTGGCTTTCTCATGAGGAATATCCGACTTGTCAATCAAAAAATCTCCATGTGAAAAAAAATCCATGTAACTACCGTCAAATGGTATCTCTTCAATGGGCAGTGCAATTTGTGGTGTTCACGGAAAATGGACAGGACTGCAAAATGTGACGCTCAAAAGGTTGATTCAAATCTCAGAGTCCCACACAATAAAAAGGATGTTTTACCAATTCAGTCACTGTAAACCATTGGCTTTCCAAAATACTTCCGTGGATTGGGAGAGGGAGATCCCACCTGCAATTCCCATACAGCGAGTCCCATTTCATTGGGGGAAATGGGGTTAATATGGCAGGCAAAAAGGTTCGGAAAATAAGAGCAGAAAGCCAACCTCATACATACCTCGCAAAGACGGGGACATTATTTATTACTTGAAAATAAATCATAAAACACTGTCTCCATCGCTTCAATATTGGTAACCATTGCCCCACTAAATGACGTTGCCCTTCATTTAAACGCTTCTTTCAGTAGTAGCAGCCTCTTAAGGTGGGCAGTCCAAATTCAAAAGTACCCAGTAATATTTTTGTTTTGTCGAGCTCTGCAATACGACAGTGCAATTTGTATCAAAATACATCAGGTCGCCAAAAAATAAATAAACCGTCGCAACACTTGTGAATGTGTGACGACTCTGCCGTCCCCAGGTATGAAGACGAGAGAGAGCCTGTTTAATTAAGGTGATTAGAAGTCACATCGCACCAACGAGAAACGGGGTTGAAAGAGAATATAATGAAGATCGGATTTCTGGCAGCTATTAAATGTAACGTACAAAGAGGGCCCTGTGTCTTTAACTGGGAACTGTCACATTAAGCAGTGAATTGTTGGATCCTCCCCACCTCCCAGAGCGTTTATTTCCCGTGTAAATTGTTGGCGGAATGGCTGGACCCATAAAAATCAGAATGCTTAGGGAACGCAGAGGGTAGCGCAGTTAGAGTAAGAGTTTGGGAATTAAGGTCATTAATTTCCCAGTTTCAAGGCTGCCACACAGACCGAGATAAAGTCAGCATAAATATTCAGCCAGAGTTTCTCTGTTTTCCTTCTCTCCTTTTTTTTCATCGGCTGCCCATTTATCTCCATCCTGTCAATTAGAGGAAAAAGCAAAGAACTAATTAGGAACTGTGCAATTTTAATTAGCTGTTTTGATAATTAAACTAATTGGTTCCCTTGTGTTTCCGCAATGTGCACAGAGCACTTTTTTGATATCTGGGCTGCAGATTTCCCATCCGTTGGTTAATTAGGCACTTTTGCATTAAAAAAGGCTTTCTTAATAGCCTTAATTTGCAGTTGAAAAGAGAATCTGCCGTCAATAATTTGTGTAATTGGTAACCGTTTGATTGTAATTTAGAACTGTAGCTGGACAGCGTTGCATGCCTAATTCCTAATAGTTAGGATTAAAGTTGGATTGAATGTTAAAAAGGGAGAACGGGGGAGGAGGGGGGGTCGATCTTGGATCTGACCGCTGTTCTATCATTTTATTAAAAGATCGCTATGAATCCACAGTTTAATGATCTCTTTCCTCGCCCCCCCCCCCTTTATTTTGCTCCAGTCCCACTTTCATTCAAGGTTTAATAAAGGATTCGAGGATGGCTCGCCATTGTACCTTTGGAAGAAATAAGGTTACCCATTTATAAATTAATAGCAAAACCCTTTCTCTCTCTCTCTCTCTCTCTCTCGATCTCCATTGCTAAATGCACGTGTGTTACAGAATGTTCCCTTTGTGAGCAAGCCACGCACACTCCTTAAATGGGCTTTTGTATTTGTCAGAATTAATGAGAAAAGTTCCCTTGCCCTAGGGGTAATTAGTGTCCTTGGAGTTAAATAAGCTAAAACTTAGACACCTCTGGCACAGGCAATTATGTTTGTGTATTGAATAATTGATTCGGGGTCTGCTAATCAGATATGAGCATAATGAATTGATTTAATTAACCAGGGAACCTGAGGAATACTGGGAAATGTGTGCATTTATTCGCCAGCCAGGGACCCTAAAGGGTACAGAACCACATAAATTGGAGGAAAAAGCTGGCAGTCGCGGTTTGCCGGCTTTTGAGATCGGTTTAGTGCAATTTTTCGGTAGTGATCGTTGAAGGTGTGCGGCTGTTGTAGTTTTTCGCCAACCGGGAAAGGTCGGTTGTCGCGGTTTCTCTCGGTCTTCAAAGGCACGCTAGCTAGTCGGTAGCTCGGCCACCGAGTCTCGCTGGCTGGAGAAGCCCAGGAGGGAGCGCCGTGCCCCGGACTCCGCTGTATCCAGAGGACGATGGTGCTTGACAAGGAGGAAGGTAAGACGCCACGCTCCCAATTTTTTTTTTAAATCAATTTTTTTTCTCTCCGAACGGGGTCTGTCTGCCGTGATGTGACCAGCCAAAAATCTAACCGACATCGGCGACTGAGTGAAGGTAGCAGCGGTTTATGTGATCACTTTCCCGCTGTGTTTATAACCATTCTTCCCCCTATGCACGCTTTCCCCATGCCCCTGTCGTATTTATGTCGGCCGTGTATAAACATTGCGTCTTTTCTTTCCCGATTTGTGGGTTTCCCTTATCGGACCCTCCAACTCTAATCGCTTCAGCAGCTTTCTATTTTCCCGGTCCTTGTGCAAAATAAATAGCTCCCATTTCTTGTCTACGTGCTGTTTGCTGTCCCCTTTCCCCCTCTGCTCCTCTCTCTATTTAATTTCACTTTGTGTGATGGTGGTTTGATGTTTCATTGTGCGCCCCCCCCTCCCCTCCTTGTCCAATGTTTTTCCCCGAGCACGGTGCTGCAAATCCTGTATCTAGAAGTAAAGAAGTGTGGTGGGTTTAAAATGATGTAATTGTGTTGGTTCCGCTAGTTCCCTGTAAAAGTTACAGCAGTGAATTCGCGGGCTGCAGCTGCTTTTAGATTACATATACACACACTTTAAAAAAAAAAATAGCAATCGGATTACTGGAGTATGGAGCTCCTGTTTAATTTCCGATCGTGGTTTAGAAAGAGCGACTGAAGCCAGTTCTGTCCTTGTGTTTTTTCCCCCAGATCAGTTGCTGGCTGGCGCTTGCCCCGTTGCTACGGAGATGAAATTGACACAATTAACACAATTACTTTCCAATCCTCTTGTATTTAAAAAAAACACGTCCCATACTTTTCTCCCTTACCGCTGTCTCCTTCCTTTTACATTTTAGACTAAAAATACAGAGACAAACATGTATTTTTAAAACACTTTTTTTTAGATTAAAATGCTATAATGTATCACCACAAGCTCCGATGCTAAAATGATTGGGTTTAATCCGTGACTTATCTGTTTTCCTGCTATACTCGCGTCGGTACGAGCGAAGTGAACCGACTCTCTTTAACTCTTTCAAGACTGAAGAACTTGATGTGGAAAACCATTCAGTCTTGTCTCTCTTGCTCTCTCCCATCTCTTCCCCCCCCCCCCCCCCCCCCCCCCCCCCCCCGTCTCTTGGCATTAGCTTCAAGGATAACTGGGGACATATAGCCCATATTGAACGTGTTTGCTATTCATTATACACTCAGATTAATGGATGCACTGTGGAAAAGTCACCATATATGAGTGTTGGTAGGGTTAAATCGGTGAGAAAGGGGAGGTTGGACTGCTTTGTGTTTTGCTAAGTTGTAATTCTTGATGAAAACCATAACAAAAAAATGACAGTTTAGTCAGCCCTATTAAATCCTGCTTCTCTAAATGGACGATGTACCGAGTCAACTGTAAATTTCCTGTTTTGGATGTCTGTCTTGCTAAAAGTTTTGTGTATGATTCATGATTTGGATTGCTTTTAACAGATATTGGCTAAGCAATATGGTAAATGTACAAAGGCGATACAAATGGCATTAGTAAAAGAGGATACACAGGGCCATATAATGCAGTCAATACTACATTAACTACTGAAGCCCAATTACAGTACACTGAGAGTGGCTTTTAGTAGCATTAGGACTTCCAGAAGAGCGAGATCACCTGCTGTTTATTGCCTAAAAGCTTCACCCTTTGCTTGCTGGGTTCAACCAGTCATTGTGAGTAATAGCTGAACATTTCTCTCTCCCTGTTTTCTGCTTGTTGAACTTAGTTGTGATAGTAAGGGCTTTATATGCTTGTTTTTTTTTACATTTAAAAAAAAAACAAATGGATTGAAGGGATTATATGCCAATTTATGGCTGCAAGCTTTGTGAAACTGTTACTGAAACAAATCTATCCCGACCCTTCCTCAATTTTAGAGATGATGGTTTAAAGCTGCTTTTGTCCTGCCTTTGACCTGTAATAGGCAGGTACATCTTTTTCATTTTATAGTCTGAGCTAACCAACCAGGGGTATGTTCAGGCTGCCATAAAAATGGAACTCGCTGTGTGAATTACAGCCATGAAAGTGCAACTTTTATCCAGAAATAATCAGTATATAAAATGCCCATTTTACTCCCCTCCTTCCCTACTTCCCATGCCTTACTAATTTGCCAAATTATACCTCCATGAAAGGGTCATATTGGTGAATCAATTATTGTGATAATGGTAACCAGTATAAGAAAGTGTAATGTAGGATTTCACCGGTTAGAAAAAGATGGATTATTTTGGCTGCCTTGGCACATGCATTCTGAAATAGTGGTCTACGAGGTTGAAAAGTAGTTGATCCAAAATTCAAAAGGCTTATAAATTGTTAAACCTGTTATTTTAAATCATTAACTAATCCTGCATTAAGACAGCTGTTTGACTTGCTTCATTAAGAACTCGTGGGCAGAGTTCTTGAAGGAATGTTTGCATTTGTTAATCTGAGAGAAAATATGGCAACTTCTGTTGGGAGGAACATTTCCGGGACTTGCTAAAATATGTTCCCATTGCATAGTTGTGTGTATGTGCATAGAATGCTTTACAATGTTTTTCACTCATTTAGCAAGCTGGTGTGGGCATGGGTACAGTATTAGATCTGGTAATGAGCCCTGTTTTAAGTCCTGTTCTACAGAATGCTTGCATTGCAGCAAATTAATAAATGCTTGGTAGGGTTTTATTTTTAAATGCATGTTCATGTATCTGCAAGGTGCAGAATAACTATTTAATCAAAGTGATCTTTTTTTGATTTTATTGAAACATGAGATTTTTTTGGTCATGTTATTGGTACAGTGCATCTACATGCATTTTTTTTTTTAAAAGTCTGAAAGTAGTGAGTGTGTTGTGGACCCTTTACTCTGAAATGGAAAGCACTTAATATGCAAGATGGTTTGGTGATGGATCGGAATTGGTTTCAAAACTGATGGCAGCATCTCGCTTTGCAGCATGTGCAACTAACGGCACAGCATGTAGTGTCATTTGTTATCCAAATTCATAATCTGCAGCAAATACTGATTCCTGCTAATTGAAAGGACTACAAGTAAACTTGGTCCCTGGACTATGCCAAAATGTTTTATTGACACTTGCATTAACCCTGTTGAGGGCTACTTTGATCTTTTGCGCCTTGGTAGTCCAGATTTCTGATTCCAAAAACAGCTAATTAAGCTTCATACGGGCTTACATTCTGCACAACATTTAGAATTTACCTTGTTTTTATAGATGTTGGCGATTATTTTGAAAGCTGTAAAAGGACCTTCAGTTTGGCTTCAAGTTGGGTATTTTGATTGGAGCAAAACTTGATTCTTTAGCTGCTAATGACTTCAAACGGGTGACTAACATCCGGGAGTTATATATCAGCCCTTCTCTCTCATTTGATCAGGAACTCAATTTGGTGCCCCTGATGTACCACAGCAGTTTAATTGACTAAAGGGCTCCCTTAATCTTAGTTAGTACCTGTAGTTTTGAGCTTCAATTCCTTTCAATATCTTCGCATTGAATAGTACTACCTAGTCACAAACTTTAATATATTGAAATTAGTGCAATGCACCTGACTCCACCCCTGTCAGGAAAGTCAGAACAAAATTATGAGCCCATCATGTTCTCTTGTGAGCTAGTTTTGATCAACAGTTTGCCAATGTGTGTGTTCATAAAGTGCATGATTGAAACCTTTGCAAATGCTAATACACTTTGAGATTGCTGGCAGTTACTGCAATAAAATCTGGGCTTCAGGGTGCTTTTTGTATTTAGAAATTTAAGAATTGCTTTATTTGTTTTGAGTTGCCATGGTGATCCTTTCACATAATAGTATATATCATTAAAAGTGGAGAGTAAGGTGTTTGTGTGTGTGTGTGTATATATGAGTTCCTACAGCTTGACTTCTAATTGAGGTTACTTCAGCCTGAGTAATTTCTCTGAGCCAAATTCCCCTTTTTCCCCATTTGCCACTTTTATTTTCAAATTGCTGCTTTCTCTTCCTTCCACCCCCTCCCACCCCCTCACCCCCTCATAGTTTGAATTATCTGTATTGATCAGAATTTTAAAACTTTTAGAAGCAAGTTTAGATTCTATGCCAATAAATGTCAATCGCTTCACTTAATACTGGTTCAGCTAATTTGTCAGCTTCAAAAGTAATGTCGCAATTCAATTTTGGGGTTTATCTCAATCTTGGGTGTATCGGCTTTTGTAGCCCATGGGTCAAATATCACTTAATATTTTTAAGCGATTGCTCTATTGGGTGTAATTGAATTCAGGTTTGAAAAACTGATGCTATTTTTACATGGCCAATTTCTCAGTTGTTTTTCTGGATTGGCAACATTGGATATTTGCACTAGTAGTGAACATTATCCGATTTGCTTTAGCACAATTTTTTTGTGCTGTCAGTACTTGTCTCTCTAAAATCAAGATTGCTTTGAAAAGGATCATTGTGTGAAGTTGCTATTGTATTAAACTTGTTTTAAATTGGATTTTCAAAATTTGTCTAATGTAGAAACCTTTCTTAAATGAATCAGATCTAACTTGAGTCGTGAAACAAGACAAAGTCAGTTAAATACGTAAATGGATTTGTCAAATAAGCAGAATGTTGAAATCTACATACATCTAATGCTTCAATTCCATACAGATGTTTTATCTGCAAAGGGACAATTTGGTCTTTTCCACACTTGCTGTGTGTGTAATGAGGTTGATGTCTTCACTGCCTCTAACATAACTTCTGAGATGTGCCTTTTTTTAAATTCTTGGAAAATGGCAATAGGCGACCAGGTAAGACATAATAAGCAAACTCCTCCTGAGAATAGTAACATGTCAGCAACACTAAACTTTTGCAATCAAAGATTTTGCAGGGGGAAAGATGGAGATGTTAAGTGTGAACGTGATAGAATCAGATTTTGCACAGTTGCTATTTTTTAAAAATTTGAATCTACTGCCAAAGGATGTTCATTTAAATGTTCAAAAAACTTTTTTTTTTAAAAAGCAAAAAGACTTGCATTTATATAGCGCCTTTCATGACCACTGAACGTCTCCAAGCACTTTACAGCTAATGAAGTACCGTATATACTCGAGTATCCTACGATCTCACGTATCATGCGACCCCTAAATTTTCGTCCCCAAAACATGATTTTATCATATCTCGTGTATCATGCCAGTCACTTTTTTGAGATACCAGATGACACTAGGCTAGGCTTTCAAACAAGTGTAACAAGTACCCAACACGTAACAACGATCGAATCATGAAACGACTCTTCCGCCGTAAACAACCGAATGAGAAACAGCTGTTTTGCTGTTTCTCATTACGATAATAAACAGTTACCGTATTTCGTTCCAAATCTCATCTAAGGTAGTAAACTATGACAAATATATTTTTACATTCTACCCTTAGCCACTATGGAGAAAAGATCTGGGAAGAAATATACTGCCAAATTTAAGCTGCAAGTTGTTGCCGAAGCGGAACAAAGCAACAACGTTAAAGCTGTTTGGTGTCGGAGAAAGCTGTGTCCGAAATTAAGAATCGTTTCTGTTTTCCTTTGGTAGTTAGCCTCTCAACTGATTTGGAAAGCGTAAACATTACGTGTGTATCAGCAAGTAAAACAGCAGTTTTATCAAAATCATCTTTACTTGATATACATATGTACTATTTGACTTACCGTAATGGATACGGTCTGCCTAACAGCCGAATCTTGGCCAGCACTTCACACCCGCAAATTTTGTGTATCGCGTATCATGCTACCCCCCAAATTTAGGTTACAATTTAGGTCTTCAAAAGTCGCATGATACGCGAGTATATACGGTACTTTGTGTAGTCAGTGTGGTAATGTGAGAAATGCGGTAGCCAATTTGCGCACAGCAAGCTCCCACAAACAGCAATGTGATAATGACCAGATAATCTGTTTGTGATGTTGATTTGAGGGATAAATATTGGCCAGGACACTGGGGCTAACTCCCCTGCTCTTCAAAATGGTGGCATGGGACCTTTTACATCCACCTGAGTGCAGACAGTGCTCAGGAATAAAGGACAGATGGCAATAATTGAAAATGAGTCTAGCATGATGTAGACTCTGGAAAGTTGATTTTTGAACTTTACACTAATTGTGCTATTCTCCGAATTGTTTGTAAAAAACCAACAAGGTGGCAGCAAGAAAAATCTATGCAGGATTTGCTTATAAACGGGTACCTTTCCATTCTGGGGGAGGGCTTTCAAACCATATCATTAGTATGATCTTTTGAATGCAGTGTACAAGTAAAGCTTAACATGGTATTTGCTTAATCAAACTATAAATATGCAACATTTTACACTAGATAATGGGAGTACAAGAATGCAACTCTTGTGCTTCGAGTCCAGCCAAAATATTTGACCGCTAAGTATTCTAAACACACAAAGTTGGGCAACAATAATTCAATTCTCTGGGTGCACATGCAGTGTCGTATGAGCTACTGCTAATTGCCTCTCCAAAATTGTCCAATGGGGACAGATGTGGGGAGGGAGGAACAAATGTCACTTGCTGTAGACAACATTGGTTAAATTATAGCATTTTAATGGGGGTGTCCTTATTTTATCCGCGAGAAATAAGGACTATCAAATTCTGGGATTTTAACATGGAACTGTTGAGTATCAGGAAATTCCTGGTTGGGGCAAACATCTCCAAAAAAGTGACCAGCTGTGTGCGATGGTATTTTAATTGACAGATTTGATACGCAGTTATACATTGCTACAGTAACATAACTGTAATGAGAACCTGGGACCTCTTTGAATTTCTCACGTTGCAGTGGGATGTGATCTGAGTAGATATGTTAAAATAAAGTTGAGCATCAAGTGGGGTCACAGAATTAAGGGTTTTATTTTTGGCCTAGCAATGAGCAATGTCGGGCTGTTGCCAAATAGCTCATGTTTTACATAAGGCTGGATTTTCTAGGATGTGGGATGTAAATCCTCAAATTCCCAGTGACCATTGGTGAGCAACATTGCCCATGTTAATATGTGCTGATCAGCATGTTTGTCCACAATTATTGTAGGTACTAATCAAGCAAAGCTTACTACGGAAATTTTAAATGCCTGCTCAGGAAGATGCTGCAACATTCATTTGTATGAATTAATCATGTAGTGTCCCCTTTACTTTCCATGTAAATTCATCGACTAATGTCTAGGTTTAGTGTTTGCAAAGGATTGGGGTGGTGTATTAAATACTTTATGGGATAATTATGCAGCAGATAATTTGGATCAACTTTGTTCAATTCAGAATAGCGGTGCAAACTTTAATGTAAAGAATGACTTGTTTATTAACAAGATTTGCTCTTAACTGGCCCTCCATTCTTGGAATGAACCAGCATTCAGTAGTAGCACCAATTAAAGTGGCTTCTGTAGACCTCCTTACACTTGCTATCTTCAAGAAAAGATAAGACTTTGTCCTGATTGTAATCTACCTGGATATTCTAGTATCTTGTGTCTTCCACTTTATAACTGCTTTGTGTGGGGAGGAGCAATAGGTTGATAAAGATTTTCTAAAAAGATAAATTTGAGGTGCTGTATTTCACTGCAGTTTTCCGTCCCCTTCAGGGATTGCAAAATGTCACTTTATTGAAAGTGGTTTATGCCAATACCCTTCCATTTAGATTTTAAGAAACTAGAGCGTGTGAATGCATCAACAGCAATAATTTGCATAGCACCTTTAATGTTGTAAAACCTCCCAAGACCTTCAGTCCATCTGTCCTACGCAGTAGTACCATTTACCAGTTAGCTGATCCCTGAATCCCATCTGTTTACAAGAAACCTATTTATCTGTCTAGTTCTTTGAAAGCTATTAGGGTGTCTTGCTTCATTACTTGTGCCAGTAATCAGTTCCACATACTTAACCTTTTGTAACACACTTCTCCTGTTTTTCCTATGTTTTGTTCTTTAATTTTAAATGACACCTTATGCTTACATTTTGTACATGGCAAAAGTTTGCTTGGATCCAAATTGTCCAAACTTTTCATGTATAATTCTGATGCATTGCTTTTATATCATTTGTCCATCTTGCATGAGAGAATATAGCACGTTAGTTTTTTGTGTATTTGAACGATCAGTTGTATTTGCGCTCGAAATTAAAATATTTCTTGGGTACATACGTGCCTCCATCTTTGCTCCAATGTCATGGCACTAAATTGATACTCCAATCACTTTGTACTGTGGCTTTAGCACATCTGGCTTCACTCTCTGCTTAATTTTTAAACGAGTCGACTTCATCTGTCAGATTGGGATGGTTATGAGCTCTTTAAGGTGAAAGTGATTGCTAACTTGCTGCATAATTTCAGTTGCCTGCACATTATTTGGGTCTTCAACTCGTAATAATCTTCAGACTACTTCAATTTGAAGCAGGGAACTTTGAAGCTTTAAATTTCTCTCCTCGGAGGCACGGCCCTGTCATAACATTCTGTTGTAACTTCGTTATAATGGGAATGAAAGGAATGGCTGGCTGGATTCCGATGAAGTTTAAGTAGACTTGCCTTAGTGCCTTCGTGGCAGAGATGAGTCTGCAGAAGTGCTTACTAGAAATCTCCTTCTGTATCTACAATTGGCATAACTTAGTAAGTACATTATGGATCGTGAAGGAAAATTAAGTGGTTGCAACATTAAAAGGCTGTTGTCCCTTAAATGTAATTATAGGGGTAAAAGTTGTTTTCTGAAGACTGAAAATGCACTTTAAATGTCTGCTTGTCCAAAGGTTTTATTGAGACAGTAGAGGTGGCGGCAAAGCAAATATCTGGGCAAGTTATGGAGCAGTGCAGCACCTGACTTCCTGCTGATGGCTGGTAAAGTGGAGGAGCTGCTGCTGCACAAGGTGATTACAAGGACCCTTGCCCTGCTCGAATACCATTTTGAGGGCAAGTAGCCAGCTAATCCTCTGTACACCACCAGCAGGGCTGGGGGGGGGGGGGGAAATCACCATCAATGTTATGTAATTCTACAGCAATACCATTTACCAGTTAGTTGGCCCAAGATTGCATATCAACTGGCGGCATATTTATTGATGGTCCAAGACAAGCACTCTCAGCCTTCAATGCTATTAAAAGCCTTGACCTCTTCATAACTTCACACGCAATGATTGTAAAACAACCTTGCTGCATATAGTCACTAGCTGACCCCAATTGTGCTACAGGTTGGACATGTCGACTGCAGTGTGCATTCCTTCAGCTTGTTGACGTCTCTGCTCAGACAGCAAAATAGTATACAGGGAGCTCATGCCACATTTCTGGAGGTCATCCTGGACATTTCCCATTGGAGGAAGTGAAGCTGAAGGCTTTCTCTGTCCTCCTATTACAATCATGCTCTTGTGCCTTATATCCTTTCTCTCTCCTATACTGGCACATGAACCTTACACAGTGTACTGCAACACCAGTTCAATTTGGTGTCTCTTGGCTTGTATTCTAACTTTGGTCATTGTAGGCCTGGACAAGCAACCTGTCTGTATCTGTGTCCCAGAACAAGATCGCAGCCTGAATTCCCCCCCCCCACCCCCTCAAGTTTGAAATCATAAACATATCTCCGAAGATGCTTAAGGTAACTGGTGAAGCACAGTAAAACCAGAGAAGGAACAAGTGGTGACTGAGCAACAATGGGATGTTGTATTTACCATCGATGACCCTCCTGTTCTCTTGACCATCATTGTCCTGCTGCATGCCCAAGTGTCCTGCTTTTGTTCAGTGGGAAAGGAGATGAAAGTACTGACCCAATGTGTCACC
Source organism: Pristiophorus japonicus (assembly GCF_044704955.1). Taxonomy (NCBI): domain Eukaryota; kingdom Metazoa; phylum Chordata; class Chondrichthyes; family Pristiophoridae; genus Pristiophorus; species Pristiophorus japonicus. The sequence goes on along the minus strand of NC_091990.1, from coordinate 184,482,916 downwards.
CATTGCTGCATCTAGTGCAGCCTATTGATGGTGTACTAGCCTGGAGGGGCAGTGAAGAAATTGAATGGTGGTGTTTCATCTGTGTCACTAATTGGTTGAAAGTGTCTTCAGCAGTTAACAAAGCTTAGCATTAATTTGCCTCTGGAGCAAGTGAAAGCAGTTGCCCTTGATCATTGATGGGTACGTGTGCAAATGACTGCAGACAGTTGACGACTTATGGTTGGTGTGCACACTGAGGGTCTCGTGCCTGCTAAGGTCCTTCTATGCCTTTTCATGGTACAACTGGCTCAGAAATCCTGGTTTCACCTTCCCGCAGGCGTTCGACTGGATACTAGAGAAAAAAAAAGCGTGCCTTGTAAAGGAGCACAAAATATACAAACAGATAGCAAGAGTTTCTAAAGGTATATTAAAAAGGAAAAGAGTGACTAAAGTAAATGTTGGTCCCTTAGAGGATGAGACCAGGAAATCCGTAACGGGGAACATGGAGATGGCAGAAGCTCTGAACAAATATTTTGTATCAGTCTTTCATCATCATAGGCAGTCCCTCGGAATCGAGGAAGACTTGCTCCCACTCCCAAAGTGAGTTCTTTGGTGGCTGAACAGTCCAACACGAGAGCCACAGATCCTGTTACAGGTGGAATAGACATTCGGTGGGGCTGGTTTGCTGCGCGCTCCTTCCGCTGTCTGCGCTTGACCTCTTCACGCTCTTTGCGTTGAGACTCGAGAGCTCAACACCCTCCCGGATGCACTTTCTCCACCTCGGGCGGTCTTCGGTCAGGGTCTCCCAGGTGTCAGTGGTGATGTCGCACTTTACCAGCGAGGCTTTGAGGGTGTCCTTGTAACGCTTCCGCTGCCCACCTTTGGCTCACTTACCATGAAGGAGCTCCGCATAAAGCATTTGCTTAGGGAGTCTCTTATCTGGCATGCGAACTATGTGGCCTGCCCAACGAGGCTGATAGTGTGGTCAGTGCTTCAATACTGGGGATTTTAGCCTGGTCGAGGACACTGATGTTGGTGCGTCTGTCCTCCCAGGGGATTTGCAGGATCTTTCGGAGACATCGTTGGTGATATGTCTCCAGCGACTTGAGGTGCCCTCTATACATCGTCCATGCCTCAGATCCATACAGGAGGGCGGGTATTACTACAGCCCTGTCGACCATGAGCTTGGTGGTAGATTTGAGGGCCTGGTCTTCAAACACTTTTTTTTCCTCAGGTGGCCGAAGGCTGCACTGGAGGCGATGTATCAGTCTTTACAGTAGAAGACACTAACAATATTCCAGCAGTGGATAGTCATGGGGCTATGGGGTGGGGAGAGGAGAGATGTAACCATCATAATCACTAAGGAGGTGGTACTCAGTAAGATAATGGGACTAAAGGCAGATAAATCCTCTGGACCTGATGGCTTGCATCCTCGGAGCTTAAGAGAAGTAGCGGCAGGGATTGTGGATGCATTGGTTGTAATTTACCAAAATTCCCTGGATTCTGGGGAGGTCCCAGCATATTGGAAAATGGTAAAATTGACGGCCCTATTTTTTAAAAAAAGGAGGCAGACAAAAAGCAGGAAACTATAGACTAGTTAGCCTAACATCTGTGGTTGGGAAAATGTTGGAGTCCATTATTAAAGAAGCAGTAGCAGGACATTAGGAAAAGCAAAATTTGGTCAGGGAGAGTCAGCATGGATTTATGAAGGGGAAGTCATGTTGACAAATTTGCTGGAGTTCTTTGAGGATGTAATGAACAGGATGGATAAAGGGGAACCAGTGGATGTGGTGTATTTGGACTTCCAGGAGACATTTGACAAGGTGCCACATAAAAGCTTACTGCACAAGATAAAAGTTCCAAGAGTTTGGGGATAATATATTAGCATGGATAGAGGATTGGCTAACTAACAGAAAACAGAGTCGGGATAAATGATTCATTCTCTGGCTGGCAACCGGTAACTCATGGGATGCCGCAGGGATCAGTGCTGGGACCCCAACTATTTACAGTCTATATTAACGACTTGGAAGAAGGGACCGAGTGTAACGTAGCCAAGTTTGCTGATGCAAAGATGGGAGGAAAAGCAATGTGTGAGGAGGACACACAAAATCTGCAAAAGAACATACAGGCTAAGTGAGTGGGCAAAAATTTGGCAGATGGAGTATAATGTTGGAAAGTGTGAGGTCATGCACTTTGGCAGAAAAAAAATCAAAGAGCAAGTTATTATTTAAATGGAGAAAGATTGCAAAGTGCTGCAATACAGTGGGACCTGGGGGTACTTGTGCATGAAACACAAAAGGATAGTATTGTAGGTACAGCAAGTGATCAGGAAGGCCAATGGAATCTTGGCCTTCATCACAAAGGGGATGGAGTATAAAAGCAGGGAGGTCTTGCTACAGCTATACAGGGTATTGGTGAGGCCACACCTGGAATACTATTTTCCATATTTACAAAAAGAGATGCTTGCATTTCAGGCTGTTCAGAGAAGGTTCACTACATTGATTACAGGGATGAGGGGGCTGACTTGTGAGGAAAGGTTGAGCCTCTACTCATTGGAATTCAGAAGAATGAGAGGTGATCTTATTGAAACGTATAAGATTGAGGGAACTTGACAAGGTTGCAGAGAGGATGTTTCTGCTGATGGAGACTAGTCTCAGAATAAGGGTCCACCCATTTAAAACTGATGAGGAATGTCTTCTCTGGGTTGTAAATCTGTGGAATTCACTGCCTCAGCTGTGGAAGCTGGGACATTGAATAAATTTAAGACAGAAATACAGTTTCTTAAACGATAAGGGGTTATGGGGAGCGGGCGGGGAGGTGGAGCTGACTCCATGATCAGTTGAACCATGATCTTGTTGAATGGCTGTGCAGGCTCGAGGGGCCATATGGCCTACTTTTCCTATTATGTTATGTTCTACCTGAAGCTGCTGCACCCACTTGAGATCCCAGTCCGGAGGCCTCTCCTGACTGGCTGCCCAAAGCCATGTGACACACAATCAGGTATAGTATATTCTCATTCATAGTAATAGGAGTTTCATCAGTCCGAAACTCCTATTACTATGAATGAGAACCGCCCCACCCCCCCAAACACTTAATAAAAAAAAATTTTTTTAAAACACCTCACATAAATACACTATAGAAAATAAAGTTGATAGAGATGTTTTTGAAAAAACAAATTTGATCATTTTTTTTAAATTATGGTTTAAAATAAAATTACCTGAGTGGGCAGGGTTTTTAAACATTAAAATAAAGTTTAAAATACATTTTTTAAACACTTACGACCAGGCGCAAGGGTTCTAAGGACATTCGCAGGGCAAGAGATGGACAAATAGCTCAATCTCTGCCGTGGAAATGTCCTCGCTCCTGAGATGCGGGAGATGTGTCAAGCCAGAAACTTGACAGATCGGAAAAGGTGTTTTTCAGCGCATGCACACCGAAAACCAGCTTTTCCGATGCTTTCCTGGGACAGTAGAAACTCCATACGGACCTGGGGAGACCATGATATTTGGGGCACATCAAAATCAATTCTTTGACTTGACAACTACCATGTGAGTCTACATAATGCCATGCAGCTTCAAGTGCACAAAGTTTTATGTTCCCTATATCGTAAGTCATAAATATTAAACTTAGTTGGCTTTCTGGTGGCAATAATTTACATTTTAGAAGGGACCTATTGTGACAATGCAAATTGCACCAGATAAATGTGGATAAGTATGACACAAAAATCTGTGGACCCCACAAAACAGCATTGTCTTCAAGAGCATTCTTGCACATGGAGCTTTCCTGTGGTGCAATGAAATTGCCTTGTCCATACCACCTAGGTCACACCTAGGCCCAATTGAAATATTTTAATATAATTTTCAGGCCCTCGGTGAGATGCTTATACACTTTCTGTGAGGCCTCTGCACATGCCTGTTTCCGGCTGTAAAAGCAGGGAGTAGGAATCAAAACCGGCTGAAGGCCAACTTGTCTGACGTCCTGGCTAGGGTTGCCAACTCGATGTATTCCTGGTGGTTTTATCTCTTCCCCCATGCCACCACCATTGGTCACTCCACACATTCACCTTCACTGCACCAGACGTCCTACTTAATTGGATAATTCTTGTGCACTTTTTAAAATCCATCCCAATATGTGGGGCACGGGGGTGGGGTAGGAACATGATGAAGCCTGATTTTTCTCCTAGCTTGCTTGCAACAGTATCGTGAGATTGATCTTCAATTCCTGGATGGTTGGCCATGTTTACAGTCCTTGCCTGCAGTCTCCTTGTCCCTGTTTAAACAGTATTAACTTGCACTGCTGGTGTGGAATGTGAGGGAATCTACCCTTGTATTCAAGATGGATATTGCTGACTGAGCAAAAGTAAACTTACTGCATTATCAACTAGTGATGGTTCATAAGTAGCTTGCTACTTTAAAGTTCAAATGACCACTGGTACCCAGTTGGTTCAATACGCTGGGTACAGTGTTCCCTGTCCTCTAGTGATTTCACAATCTGTCTTCAAGGAATGTAGTCTTGGAAGCTATGATGTAATCCTCCTGGTACTTAATATCCCATTGCCCATGTACTATTATTTTTTAAAATCAGTATTAATGAGAAATTTATAGTTGAGACTAGATTGTTCAATTGTGACCAATTCTTGGTTTGAAACTAGTATTGACACTTAAGGTGGGGGCTGATGTAAAATTGAATGTGAAAATGGACTTTGGTGACTTGGTGTAATATTTAAAGGTAGTAAAGCAAACTGGGCCTTGTTTTAATCTAATCTAATTTTCATGGCAGGTAGTGTAAAGTGCCTTGATTTTGAATTGTGCAGTCAGAGCATAATGGAAACGAACTGGACTAATAGTCAGTAGTTCAAATCCTTGATTTGTAAGAATGAAAAAGGTCATTTTAAAATGCCAGCTTCCAAGTGTTGTGGCACATGGTATGTTCTTGTGACATTCCTCTCAACATGCATTTAGCAAGGGAAAAGCTAGTGTTTGAAGAGTACAGTAACCTTCTCCGTATGAGTCATTCAGGTAGTAGTGCATGTTCCCCCAATTTGATCTCATTTGAAGGTCAACCTCACATCACTGATCGTCATTACCCCACAAGTTGGGTTAAATGAGAAACTTCACTTGTGCTGCAGTCTTAATTGTATCTGCAAATTAGAGAATATAATCAAATCGCTCTTTCCTTGTGCTTATAGCTGTTCAGAGTAGAAATAAAATTAATAAACTACCCGAATGTTTTTTGCCCCCGATACCTTTTTACTATCCTACTGGCTTCCATTTGGCTCAGTTGAATATTTTGATCAGTAATTTTGAGGGGTTTGTCCAAGTTGGTTGGCAACTTGATCTGGAGTCCTGCAATAGTAATGGTTTTAAAAGCATCTTAAATATAACTCTTCTGTCCAATGTTCACTAGCTTTCTCTGGCTTGCACTTCAACAAGTAAGGGGACATTTCTTGGTAGATTCATGTTTTTGTTTTAACCCCAGCCACAAACATTTTATAGAAGGCATTTGACAAGGTGCCACAAAAGGTTACTGCACAAGATAAAAGTTCACAGGGTTGGGGGTAATATATTAGCATGGATAGAGGATTAACGAACAGAAAACAGAGTAGGGATAAATGGTTTATTCTCTAGTTGGCAATCGGTAACCAGTAGGGTGCTGCAGGGATCAGTGCTGGGACCCCAACTATTTACAATCTATATTAACGACTTGAAAGAAGGAACAGAGTTTGCTGCCGATACAAAGATGGGAGGAAAAGCAATGTGTGAGGAGAACACACAATCTGCAAAAGGACATAGACAGGTTAAGTGAGTGGGCTAAAATTTGGCAGATGGAGTATAATGTTGGAAAGTGTGAGGTCATGCATTTTGGCAGAAAAAAATCAAAGAGCAAGTTGTTATTTAAATGGCCTTTATTACAAAGGGCTTGGAGTATAAAAGCAGGGAAGTCTTGCTACAATCTACAGGGTATTGGTGAGGCCACACCTGGAATACTGCGTGCAATTTTGGTTTCCATATTTACGGATAAATTTAAGACAGTTTCTTAAACGATAAGGGGTTATGGAGAGGGGGCATGGAAGTAGACCTGAGTCGATGATCGGATCAGCCATGATCGTATTAAATGGCGGAGCAGGCTCGAGGGGCCGTATGACCTCCTCCAGCTCCTATTTGTTACGTTATGTAAACATCAAGTATACAATTTTAGAGATTTGGTTAAAATCTAACTGTTATGCTTTAATATGCCAGCTAGTCTGTGGCTTGAATAGTAGCCGGATGCTTCTGGTGCTTCAGTGTTATGTGCAACTTTGTGTATTAGTCAGTGAACATATTTTAAAGTTTCGAACGAGGCATAGAGAATTCAAATAAAGCTATTGCACTTGCTCCCACAAGATACTTGGCTCAATCTCCAGTCTCCCCCGCTAAAGCTATGTGTCCACTTATTGAATAAATGATTTGACCTAAAATTGTAGTTATATTGTTACTGATGCAGCACAATTTACAATTCAGCTTCATGCAATTTGCTGGAAATGTGGTTGTGCTGGAATGATTAGTTTAAACTAAAATAGGCTTTTGTAAGGCAGCTACCTTGAGTTATCTTCGCTCTCACTCTCCTTTTTTTACTTACTTACTTACTTACACCCCCACTTCATGGCACTATATTGGTGCCCTAATGTACCATCTCCATTTTAGATGAGAGAATTGCTACAGAAGGTGCAGTTTTAACACCTTGACTTCAAAATTCATTGTCATTTCTTAACTACAAAAAGTCACTCCACTCATTCATGAATACAGCTATATATATATATATATATATATATATATATATATATAATATTGAAGCAGTAACATTTTAAACTGCTAATGCATTTAAAGTTACTGTACTCTTGTTGAAGTAGAAAAGATTAGTCAGCAGATCCAGCATATGCATATTTGAGGATGGGGCAGAGGATGTGAAAGGACCAATTTAAATATGTATGCTGCCACAATTGGAGGTACAAAATTGACCTTTTCTGTAACTTAAAGTCAACTTTAGTAGAATTTCTAATGAGCCACATTCTCTTGCAAATTGGAGATTGGGTTAATCATCTGGTGGTTGGTTTTTAAATATCCAAGCTTCTGTTCTCATTACGCCAGTTCTGCCCTTTACTTATGACTTCACCTGTAGAGAGCAGCTCCTAATGAGCATTAGTTGCTGCCAAAGAACACAATTGCTTGTATTGGAAGATTCCTAGGTAATGAAGGATGTCCAATACTGTACATAAATGGCAGGAATTCTGCAGTTTTGATCCAATGAATGAAGAGCCAAGTGGTTTTTACACCAATGTCAGGATCTGAACTTGAAGCACCTACAATAGACTGCATTCAACAGTAACTCTTGTGCATTTAATTTCTAGTCCTGATTCCATTCACTAATTTTGAATCTTGTACATTGCATCATACATGGCCAGTACTTAAATGTAGGGTCCCACATTGCAAGTATTCTAGAAGCAATTTTGTTCAGCTCACTCCCAGCATGCAAGCTCTTTCATAGATTCAGATAGAAATGGGCTGCTGTACCTCAATCTGGACAAGAACATCATCAATTTCGAGAATCAACTGCAGCTTTTATGTTACTATTTGGTTACTTCCTGAAAATAGTCAGAACTTGACATTTGCCTGAATCCAGTTGCTTGAATTCCTTCTTGATCAGAATGTTCCTTTTTAACTAGAGATTGAGGTAGCTAGCATCGATGTAGTCTGCCTGCTCCTTGAAATAGCCACCAGTATTGTGGACTGGTGCAAATTGAAGGCACCTGGGGTGTTGCACCTGCATTTTGTTCCTTGGTCTGGCACCACTTGCAATGAAAGCCTTTCCTATTCGTGTGTGTCACGAGGCTGTTGGGAGCCTGAATGACTGGCATCAAGAGGCCCTGCTCTTCAGGGAAACTGGCCTCTTGTGCTGTTGCTTCCCTTTCCATGGGGAAATGGATGATAGATTTACCCCTATGGGCCACAGATGAGGAAGCAGGAGGGTTGAGGCTCGGGTCTGTTTAGTAGAATTTCCCAGTACCAGAAATGGACTTGCTGTGCTCAATTGATGAATTTAAGGAAGTTAATTACACTTCTGGTATTCATTCTGCAAGGTGAATAAAAGGTTCTCTGTTATAAAATGTTCAGATCCTCTGCTTATGAAGTATAACCTTCGGAAATGTACTCGTGCAATGAATATAAGATGCTGAACTAGATTTTTTTGAAGATTGCCAGTTACAGTATCCTAATGTGCAAGGATCTTGAGAAATATTAATCTACAGCATCCCTTTAACTTATTTGGAAATCAACCATCTAATAATCTTTCATTAATGGAGAGCAGCTTCACTGTCATTGTGACATTTGAGGAAAATTACAATGAAAAAGGTTATGATGTATATATGTTGCACTGCCATAGATGTCTAGAAGAGTGGCCATTAACCCATTATATCTATCCTGTTTTATTCCCTTGAAATTTCAAAACATTTTAAAATGAGCTGCCACTAATACTCTCCACGCTGCCCCCCCCACCCCAAAATAAAACATCCTGGATTTTAAAGCCACCTGTCACTTGGAACAAATATAGAAAATGTTGGTCATCATTGTGGAAAAAGTCAACCTCCCAAATAGGATTAAGAATATTATGTTAAGCTTGAATATATTTTTGCAAATGAAGGACAACTGGACAAAGTAGTTAATGGTGAATGGAAGTATTTTTCCTTTTTCTCCAAGATGAGGCAAGCGGTTCATAACTTGTTAATCAGCTGGGGAAAAATGTCACAAGAATTAGGAACAGGAGTAGGCCATCTAGCCCCTCGAGCCTGCTCCGCCATTCAACAAGATCATGGCTGATCTGGCCGTGGACTCAGCTCCACTTACCCGCCCGCTCCCCGTAATCCTTAATTCCCTTATTGGTTAAAAATCTATCTATCTGTGACTTGAATACATTCAATGAGCTAGCCTCAACTGCTTCCTTGGGCAGAGAATTCCACAGATTCACAACCCACTGGGAGAAGAAATTCCTTCTCAACTCGGTTTTAAATTGGCTCCCCCATATTTTGAGGCTGTGCCCCCTAGTTCTAGTCTCCCTGACCAGTGGAAACAACCTCTCTGCCTCTATCTTGTCTATCCCTTTCATTATTTTAAATGTTTCTATAAGATCACCCCTCATCCTTCTGAACTCCAACGAGTAAAGACCCAGTCTACTCAATCTATCATAAGGTAACCCCCTCATCTCCGGAATCAGCCTAGTGAATCGTCTCTGTACCCCCTCCAAAGCCAGTATATCCTTCCTTAAGTAAGGTGACCAAAACTGCACGCAGTACTCCAGGTGCGGCCTTACCAATACCCTATACAGTTGCAGCAGGACCTCCCTGCTTTTGTACTCCATCCCTCTCGCAATGAAGGCCAACGTTCCATTCGCCTTCCTGATTACCTGCTGCACCTGCAAACTAACTTTTTGGGATTCTTGCACAAGGACCCCCAGGTCCCGCTGCACCTCAGCATGTTGTAATTTCTCCCCATTCAAATAATATTCCCTTTTACTGTTTTTTTTTTTTCCCAAGGTGGATGACCTCACACTTTCCGACATTGTATTCCATCTGCCAAACCTTCGCCCATTCGCTTAACCTATCCAAATCTCTCTGCAGCCTCTCTGTGTCCTCTACACAACCCGCTTTCCCAGTAATCTTTGTGTCATCTGCAAATTTTGTTACACTACACTCTGTCCCCTCTTCCAGGTCATCTATGTATATTGTAAACAGTTGTGGTCCCAGCACCGATCCCTGTGGCACACCACTAACCACCGATTTCCAACCCGAAAAGGACCCATTTATCCCAACTCTCTGCTTTCTGTTAGCCAGCCAATTCTCTATCCATGCTAATACATTTCCTCTGACTCCGCGTACCTCTATCTTCTGCAGTAACCTTTTGTGTGGCACCTTATCGAATGCCTTTTGGAAATCTAAATGCACCACATCCATCGGTACACCTCTATCCACCATGCTCGTTATATCAAAGAATTCCAGTAAATTAATTAAACATGATTTCCCCTTCATGAATCCATGCTGCGTCTGCTTGATTGCACTATTCCAATCTAGATGTCCCGCTATTTCTTCCTTAATGATAGTTTCAAGCATTTTCCCCACTACAGATGTTAAACTAACCGGCCTATAGTTACCTGCCTTTTGTCTGCCCTCTTTTTTTAAACCGAGGTGTTACATTAGCTGCTTTCCAATCCGTTGGTACCTCCCCACTTTTTGCTATGTTGGAAAATCCATTTGATCTTTAAGAGTTGAGCTGTGAGGAAGCTGCTGAGGCAGAGGTTTTGGAACATTAAGCCTATGAAGGCAGTCAGGTTTGTCGGGAGGGGGAGAAAAGAGAGCTACTTTGAGGACGAATCAGTGTGCTGGAGAATAGCAAGTAAGACAACCCATTGGTGTGGGGAAGCATGACCTGTTTGTTTTGTATCTCGATGAAGATAAATTGTATCAATTGAACTAAGTGAATTTGATAGCTTGCTCTGTTCACTTGCTGCAAGTTAAAGCAGCTTAACAATTTGTAAGTCTTGCCTCTCTGTTTTTTGCAGTTTACCTTGAATGAAGAAATGTGAAAGGCACTAATATCCAGTTCAGATCACACATGGATGCTTCAGTTGCATCCCTGGATTTTATTTCACAAGTATCTATATGACCGTTACAACTCTCCCGATGTAAGGCACTCTGACTACTTACAGGAACGAATGGACCATTGAACCTGAAAAGGGACCCACAGCAGACCTAAAATTTAACAGCTGGAAATGCACAAGTCCACAACTGAAAGTCAGATCTTGTCTCTCAGATTTCTAGTGTTCATAGTCTCTTTGATTTGCCAAGTCAAATATATGAATTCCCATTTAAAAAAATTTTACATTTGACTCTTTACCCACCATTGAAAGATTGAGAATTTTAGACTTGAATGTTGACATGAAAGAGTTGACCATTTTGTGTACAGAAAATGCTAGATAGCTGTACAGGCATTTACTAAGTGTTTAACTTGAGTTAAATAATTTTGATCTTGAGCTAACTAGAACCAAGTTCAAAATAATTGGCTTACAGTACCTTTCAGCCATTGTTCTGCCTTTCGATCAGATCATGACTGATCTGTACCTCAACTCCATTTACCTGCCTTTGATCCATAGCCATTGACTCCCTTGCCTAACACACCTATTAATCTGAAGTCCTAAACATTTTAATTGACCCAGTATGCACAACCTATTTCCTGCTCGAAGTTTTTTCTAGTACCCAATTCATGACTCACAGGTGCTCTATATGCTGATGTGTAGTGTCTTGGTAGATGGTAATCTATTAATGGATTTGGATACTTGGCTAGCTGGAATGTTTCCATTAAAATACACAAAACCTGAAGAAAGTAAGTAGGACTGTGACATTATAGTCCTAGAAAAATATGTTGTAGCTGACTTGCCTCATCTGCTAAATAAAATTCTGATAGTCCAATTTCCTTCGGCATTAAGACTTGAGACTTTTATGCAGGCTGTGCTGAGTAAAAGGTAGGACTGTTTCAAGTTCTGGGTTGAACTTGGCTACAAATAGATCCTTGGAACTTTAACCAGTTTTCTACATGTAGCAGATAGTAATTTCTCGTGCTTTTATCTGGAACCAATTGCTACTACTGGAATCATCGTAGGCAGTCCCTCAATCGAGGAAGACTTGCTTCCACTCTTAGCATGAGTTCTCAGGTGATTATAGTCCAATATGAGAATTAGAGTCAAGTGGGACAGACAGTGGTTGAAGGAAAGGGTAGTCTGGTTTTCTGCAAGCTCCTTCCGCCGTCTGTGTTTGGTTTCTGCGTGCTCTGTGGCGAGACTCGAGGTGCCCAGCGCCCTCCCGGATGCTCTTCCTTTACTTAGGGCCAGGGTTTCCCAGGTGCTGGTGGGAATGTTGCACTTTAGAAAATCCACTGGGAGGACAGACGCACCAACGTCTGTGTTCTTGATCAGGCCAGCATCGAAGCACTGACCAGCTCTGTTGGACAGCCCACATCATCCACATGCCTGACACGAGACTCCCAAAGCAAGCGCTCTACTCTGAACTCTGACAGGGCAAGCGAGCCCCAAGTGGGCAGAGGAAACTGGAATAACTAGACATTGTCATAGACATGAGTGTAGTAATGCTAAAGGTAGTAATCATAGAAATTTACAGCATGGGAGGAGGCCATTCAGCCCATCTTATCTGCGCTAGCTGACAAAAGAGCTATCCAGCCTAATCCCACTTTCCAGCTCTTGGTCCATAGCCCTGTAGGTTACGGCACTTCAAGTGCACATCACATTTAAAAAGTACTTGGGTGAGGGTTTCTGCCTCGATCACACTTTCAGGCCGTGAATTCCGGACCCCATCACCCTCTGGATGAAAGAAATTCCCCTCAAATCCCCTCTAAACCTCCTACCAATTGCTTTAAATCTATCATTCTGGGCTTTATAAATAGAGGAATAAAGTACAAAAGTGTGAAAATTATGATGAACCTGTATAAAACATTGGTTTAGCCTCAACTGGAGTATTGTGTCCCATTCTGGGCACTGTACTTTAGGAAGGATGTGAAGGCCTTGGAGAAGGTGCAGAAAATATTTACGAGAATGATTGCAGGAATGAGGTACTTCCGTTACTTTAAGAAGCTGGGGTTCTTCCTGGAGCAGTGAAGATGAGGAGATTTGATAGAGGTGTTCAAAATCATGAGGGGTCTGGACAGAATAGATATAAAAATAGACATAGAAAATAGGTGCAGGAGTAGGCCATTTGGCCCTTTGAGCCTGCACCGCCATTCAATATGATCATGGCTGATCATGCAACTTCAGTACCCCATTCCTGCTTTCTCTCCATATCCCTTTAGCTGTAAGGGCCACATCTAACTCCCTTTTGAATATATCTAACAAACTGGCCTTGACAACTTTCTGTGGTAGAGAATTCCACAGGTTCACAATTCTCAGTGAAGAAGTTTCTCCTCATCTCGGTCCTAAATAGCTTACCACTTATCCTTAGACTGTGACCCCCTGGTTCTGGACTTCCCCAATATCGGGAACATTTTTCCTGTATCTAACCTATCCAATCCTGTCAGAATTTTGTGTTTCTATGAGGGCTCCTCTCATCTAAATTCCAATGAATATAAGCCTAGTCGATGCAGTCTGTCTTATGTCAGTCCTGCCATCCCGGGAATCAGTCTGGTGAACCTTCGCTGCACTCCCTCAATAGCAAGAATGTCCTCCCTCAGATTAGGAGACCAAAACTGAACACTATATATTCAAAGGTGTGGCCTCACCAAGGCCCTGTACAACTGCAGTAAGACCTCCCTGCTCCTATGCTCATCCTCTCACTATGAAGGCCAACATGCCATTTGCTGCCTTCGCCTGCTGTACCTGTATGCCAACTTTCAATTGACTAATGCAAGTCGGTATCAGTTGTCAGTTAACTCCTTGATGCTTAACTAATAAATGGATCCTGAAATGGTAAATTGATGTCTCGGCATTTGATTTTAGGTTGCATCATATAGGCCCACTCAATTGACTTGTGCTCCATTTCTACTATCTTGTGGCGTTTCCATTTTGGCTTAAGTTCCTTCTGGACTTTGCAGAGAACAAGAAGTATGTTTTTTTTTTCTTGGACAGCCTATATGACAAAGGAGAAATCTATCCCGTTGGCAGTAATTGAAAACCAGAAAATCATTGATCTAGTGCTGTGGAAACATGCTGTTGTTTCTTAAATGTAGTTTGATGCACGTTTGTCGTGGAAGTAGATCTGGTGTACAGTTCCTTTCCAAATTAAACATTAAAACTAGAAATTGCTTTCAAACCTTGCAAGAAAACATAGATTTGTTTCTAATATGGATATATTATGGTGTGCAACTTTATTAGATGGTTGGTAGAAATGGCAAATTGGATTCAATTCTACAGTCAGCAATGTGTAATTTGGCATGCAAAGCTGACTGCTGCCTATAGCTCCTGGGACAGCCGAGCCCTAAACTAATGAGCCGTTGAGAGCTTCTTGCCTCTTGAGAAATGCAACTTTTCCAAAAGTTAACTTTCAAAAAAACATTCAATTGGAGAATTCTCATTATTTATTTGCCAACAGTCTACCTCCCTCAGCTACCTTTTGGGTTTCATTTGACCCTTTGGGCTTGCGTGGAAATTGGTAACTTCACTGTACAAAAGATGACCAACTTGTAACTGCATGTCCCGTTCATCAGAATATGAACATTGGATTTTGGCTTTTCTTTACAGTTGCATGCTTAGGTAACACACTAGGATCCCTGCAATGGTACCTGAAATCAGACTCTGTTGGAAAAATTGCCTCTGGCATTTTTAAAGTTGATTTTGTTGGGAAATGTTGAATCAACATTCCTGTCTGGGCCCTTCTCCTCCCCCCACCCCCCCGGCCCCCAGGTCAGGTATTTGGCTCAGACACCTGCTTGCATTGCTGCAATTGAGGAGTTCCCAGTCTTGTAGTATTGTCAACTGTGGCTTGGCGTAGCTTTCTCTGAGTCACAAGATTGTGGTTTCAAGTCCTACTCCAGGAGTACTTTACTGTCTCTAGGTTCGGTCTTTTGGACAAGACATTAAACCAAGGCGCACCCTCTGTCCCTCGGATGGATGATCCCATGGCACTATTCCGAAGAAGAGCAAGGGAGTCCTCCCTGGGATTCCAGCCAATATTTGTTGACCAACACCACTAAAACAGATGATCTGGTCATTATAACATTGCTATTTCTGGGACCTTGCTGTGTGCAAATTGGCAGCGGTGTTTCCTACATTGACAGTGATTTACAGGTGTTAAGTGCTTTAGTATATCCTGTGGCCATGAAAGGTGTTATATAAAAGTATTTTTCTAAAGTAGACTGGAGCATTTTAGTGTGGGAGATAATATAATCAACAATTATGGGGGCATAAAAATGACAGGTGCTCATTCATGTCTTACAATCACAAATCCCAAGGTCATGAGAGGCGCTATATAAATGAGTCTAAAGTTGGCTGTTTTGGTAGCTCTTCTGTAAGTTGATTTTAAATGTTCAGTGAACATTTCAGGGCTGTCTCTCGGTAACCAATACTGATTCCAGTCTAGACTTGGTCACTATACAGAGTTTATATCTACTCTGGTAAACATCCTCATGATCTTGTAGTCTGAAAGCTTGGGGAAAGGGGGGAAAATTATTTAAAATTTAAATCTTTCTGACTAAAGATTCTTCTTGAATTGTAGGTGTACCAATGCTTTCTGTACAGCCGAAAGGAAAGCAGAAAGGCTGTGCTGGCTGCAACCGCAAGATCAAGGATCGTTACCTGCTGAAGGCATTGGACAAATACTGGCATGAAGACTGTCTAAAATGTGCCTGTTGCGACTGCCGCCTTGGAGAAGTTGGATCCACTCTCTACACAAAAGCAAATCTAATTCTCTGTCGTAGAGACTATTTAAGGTAAATATAATTCGGAAAAATAAATCGCTAATAAAAATCTGTAGCTGGTTAACACCCAAAAATGGAAATATCCTTTCTAACTAACTAAGCATGTTCATGCAGATTTGTAGAAGCCTCTTGTTGCAAGATTTCAGTACTGCAAATTATTGATTGCTTCTAAGATGGTAATTTAATGTGTTCAAGAAATACTTGCTCTACACACATACTATTTCTGGTCTGCTACTGGGATCCCCATGCAAAGCTTGTAAAAGAAAGCCGATATTTGGGGGGTGAGGGTTGCTCATACAAAATGGATTGATATCCCGACCTTATTTACACTGCGGGCCATTTTTCCCATCTTGCATCCAGAAAGACCTGGATCAATTTATCAATCCCGTTCACACATCTGCAAAAGCTTCAGTAAGGCCATCTTTTTCCTGCAATGCAAATTGAACAAAGCCCACCTTTTACTCAGCAGAGCTCCTTCATTCCTATTGTACAGAAATTAGGACTGCATGCCATATGCACCATCACACTCCAAATAGCATAACCGGTTATCCAACAACCTCCTGAAGTGTGTGGTAATCCATTTTGGATCCAAGAAAGATGAAACGAAATATATTCTAAATGGTGATAAACTAGAAACTCCAGAGGAGCAAAGGCTGTCCAGGTACATGTCAGTAAAGGCAGTGCACAGGTACAAAAAGAAACTAACAAATGGAATGTTGGAATACAAAGTTATATTTCTGTTGTGTATAAAGCCTTGGTCAGACCCTATCTGGAGTATTGCGTGTAATTCCGGGCACTGCACCTCGAAGGATATATTGGCCTTGGAGGGGCTACAGTACAGATTGACTGATCATACCAGGGCTTAAAGGGTTAAACTGAGGACAAGTTGCATAAACTTGGGTCATAATCCCTTGTTTAGATTGAGGGATGATCTGATTGAAGTATTTAAAATGCTAAAGAATTTGATAGTTACATAAGCGATTTCCTCTGGTGGAGGAATCCAGAACTCCACCTCCAACATTTTCAAAAACTGCCATTGGTCAATGATAACGCTGCATACCAACTCTCCCTAAAGCTTTCTCCTTGTACACCAGCTTAAATGCAAGGTTAACCATTGCTGTACTGGAGTTGCTTGGGTTCAGGAGTTCTATTGCTTGTTACCCCATTGCAAGTTTGATTTTTACAGCAACCATTGTCATCTCTGCTTTATGTTCCACATAGTGGCAAAGGTCTATGATCTTTCCGTTTGATCAGGGAACATTTCCTGAAAAGGGTGGGAAATAATGAATTATATGTTGTCTTTTGATTCCAGACTTACTTATAACTAGCAGAGGTTATTCTATTCCAGTTATCAGAGTATGAAACACTTCAAGCTACAATTGAATTGGAGGTTTGCTGGTTAGTGTTGGGGAAATAGTGTGTACTGAAGAGCACATTATGAAAGTGGTGCATACATCTCTGGAAGAAGTCATTTAAGGAAAATTTACTTTGCCCACCTGCATATTGGGATAGTGGTGTAAAATTCCTTGGCTGGCTTATAACAATTGGCATAATCTTTTATTCACTGGTTCTTCCTGTATTTCAATCTTGGGCAATGAGATACAATATGATTGCAAAATGCAAGAAACAAAAATTTCACTTAGTCTTTTTTTAAATTAACCGCATGTAACTTAAGACCTCGATTTCCGATATATAGCTTCATTATATTTAGTCACTTACGGAAGTGGCATAGAAGTCATCTTTGGCACTATCTTGGGTCGAGTTCTTAATTTATACTGCATACAACATAGAGCACTATAATGAGCCAATGTTCAATGGATGTCCAAATGCAATCAATATTTGCCACAATTGCAATGTGTTTTTTTTTAAAAAAGCAAGTTAGAGTAAAAGATTCCTTTTATAAAGTTGTGGCCTGTCACCACTTTTTTTTTTTAGTAATGCATTCTTCAAGCTTGCTTGGGAGATCTGCAAACATTTCTGGAAACTCCAGTCTTATGAGACAGCTACCCAAAGTGTGTTCGCTACGAAAACATTTAGCAGGTCGTAACAAAACATTTAAGGCCCAGAAAGTGCTGGAAACTTGTGCCATTGTGCCGCACTTGTATCGTGGGACCCATCTTACAGTGGGCAAGTCCCAGCAAATTGTGGCTCAAGTTACTGATGCCATTACTTGTGCATGCTATAATTTCTTGGGACTTGAGCCGCTCTGTGACCCTCACAGTTAAACTAGCTTTGTTGGTTTCACCCCAAAGTCAACAAATGTGATAACTGAAACCTGCCCTCACAGCCCCTCTAGAGTCTGCGACCCACAGCTTGAAAGCATATCCTTTCACAATATCTTTCACATCCTCAAGATTACCCATTGTGCTTCATGATTGATTACATTTTTGTTAAATGTAGAAAGCGGGTGATAAATTTGTGCACAGCAAATGGCACATCTATGTTTTGGTGAGGAATATTTGCCGGGATGCTTAAATTTCCCACTGTTCAGTAAGTTGCTCAGGAAGCAACTGGTTTTGGTAAGAGAATGTTGCACTCCCTCACTGCTGCACTGAAATGTCTCCCTATATTCTGTACTCAAATCCTGCAGTGCGCTTGAGGTGCGTGTGCTACTTACTGAGCCAAATGCAACGTATTCCTTAAAAATTGTGTCAGTGGCATTAAGGATTCACTTTTTTATTTGCCGGACATGAAAAATTGTGTACAACTGAATGATCAGAATTGTCTACTTGTACACCAGTAGCTATAGTTACATAGAAACATAGAAAATAGTTGTTGCTGAGTTTTGAAAGTAGAGTTAAAATAGTTGAGAATTACTTTTTTCTGTAGTTTTTATGCTGCTGTGCAACAAATTGAGCAAATGAAGCAGCTGGTTTGAGTTGTAAAGCTTTCTGTAGCCATTGTGAAGTAATGCGGAGTACAGCTCCTGCTAGAGGCCTCGACATAAGGGGCTAGAAATTTGTTTTTTGGTGAAAGCGGTATTTTGTCGCCAAAAATGCTGCTTTCGCTCCTCTACCGCTACGAGGCCTAAAATTCAAGCTTTAATTTGCACAGCAGTAAAAAATCGGCGTGGCATGAGGATTCGTGGCACAAACCGCAAATTTTCTGCAACTTTACTCAGAGGCCGAGTAAGTACTGCTGCAAGAGAGGCCTTGGGAGGGGCGGAAATCACAACATTTATGACACTTAACTATTGAATCGCTGAAAGAGAATTAAATAAAAACTTGCCTTTTTTTGCAGGTCTTCATACTTGCCACTGCTCTAAGGGCTGCAATGCAGCTTTTTCCTTGGTGTTTTTTTTGCCCTAAATAAAAGTGTGAAATGAGCCAATTTTTTATTTCGAGTCTTGCATGGCGGCTGTCCACTCCCCAGCGGTACTTAAAAACCGCTGCCGCAAGATGTCTCTGAATTTCCCGCCGACCGATTTTTTTTTTTTCCGCGTAAAAGGCAAAATGTTGCTCAAAAACTGGTCGCCAGGTCGGTGAAGTTTTAGACCCTTGGGCGTTTAATCCCACAGGTTGGTTTGGGCCAACAGGTTTGATGCTACTCTGGAGCTGCAGACTTTTCCATGGCAGTGCTGGATATGTTCCTAGATTGGTTTTGAGATAGTGACTGATGCTGTGGTTTGTTCAATGAGGCATCCACTTTCAGGCTTCTTTTCTAAAAATGCATTTGGAATCGAAGTTTAGAGCATACGGAGGTCATTTTAGCCCATAATCTACACTGACTTTGCAACAGCTATCCAAATATAAATCCACAAACGTTTCTCTCTCCCATTCCACTGCGCCCCCCTCCCACAGCTGTGTATCTCCTTTGCTTCAACTCTTTATCCAGTTTTTCCATTGATCTATTTATTGGAAGAGACAAAGTATTGTGCAGTTCCCACATTGAGTCATGTTAGCTTCTGAATTTCCACAGAGATTTATCTATACATTTTAACGCTTGCTACATGGTGTAACAGTGGCTTTTATTCTTTGGCTAGTGAACTAATTGCATAGGACTAATTTCAGACTGCTCTTCCATCCATTAGAATAACATCCCCCTTGTAAATGCAAACCATCAGCTAGTTTTCAGTATCCAGAATAACTTTAATTTGTTCAAATTGGCAATCTCCAATCTCCGTTTGATCTGTTGAAAGGCATCAGTCAGGCACAATTGGAGGTCGTCCGATTAGGGCAGAACTCAATGCTGTCGCAACCAATCTTTTTCTTTTCCGCTGGTTATACACAAACTTGAGGCAGAAATGTTTGCGGTAAAGAATAGATGAGCTCTACAATTAAGCTGTTAAAATGTAGCTTTTTAACAACTTTATGTACCTTACGATCTTTTGGGTATACCCTGCTTTGCCTAATGTGAAGGTTTACTTTTACATAAAAAAAATAGGTGCAGGAGTAGGCCATTCGGCCCTTCGAGCCTGCACCGCCATTCAATAAGATCATGGCTGATCATTCCCTCAGTACCCCTTTCCCGCTTTCTCACCATACCTCTTTAGCCGTAAGGGCCATATCTAATTCCCTCTTGAATATATCCAATGAACTGGCATCAACAACTCTCTGCGGCAGGGAATTCCACAGGTTAACAACTGTGAATGAAGAATTTTTTCCTCATCTCAGTCCTAAATGGCCTACCCCTTATACGAAGACTGTCCCCTGGTTCTGGACTTCCCCAACATCGGGAACATTCTTCCCGCATCTAACTTGTCCAGTCCTGTCAATCTTATACGTTTGAGATCTCCCCTCATCCTTCTAAACTCCAGTGTATAAAGGCCCAGTTGATCCAGTCTCTCCTCATGTCAGTCCAGCCATCCCGGGAATCAGTCTGGTGAACCTACGCTGCACTCCCTCAATAGCAAAAATGTCCTTCCTCAGATTAGGAGACCAAAACTGAAAACAATTTTCCAGGTGAGGCCTCACCAAGGCCCTGTACAACTGCAGTAAGACCTCCCGGCTCCTATACTCCAATCCCCCAGCTATGAAGGCCAACATACCATTTGCCACCTTCATCGCCTGCTGTACCTGCATGCCAACTTTCAATGACACCCAGGTCTCGTTGCACCTCCCCACTTCCTAATCTGCCGCCATTCAGATAATATTCTGCCTTCGTGTTTTTGCCCTCAAAGTGGATAACCCCTCATTTATCCACATTATACTGCATTTGCCCACTCACCTATCCTGTCCAAGTCACCCTGCAGCCTCTTAGCGTCCCCCTCACAGCTCACACCGCCACCCAATTTAGTGTCATCTGCAAATTTGGAGATATTACTCAATTCCTTCATCTAAATCATTAATGTATATTGTAAAGAGCTGGGGTCCCAGCACTGAGCCCTGCAGCACTCCACTAGTCACTGCCTGCCATTCTGAAAAGGACCCGTTTATCCCGACTCTCTGCTTCCTGTCTGCCAACCAGTTCTCTATCCACGTCAGTACATTATCCCCAATACCATGTGCTTTGATTTTGCACATCAATCTCTTGTGGAACCTTGTCAAAAGCCTTTTGAAAGTCCAAATACACCACATTCACTGGTTCTCCCTTGTCCACTCTGCTAGTTACATCCTCAAAAAAAAAACTCAAGATTCGTCAAGCATGATTTCCCTTTCACAAATCCATGCTGACTTGGACTGATCCTGTCACTGCTTTCCAAATGTGTTGCTATTTCATCCTTAATGATTGATTCCAACGTTTTCCCCACTACTGATGTCAGGCTAACCGGTCTATAATTACCCGCTTACTCTTTTTTTTTAAAAGTGGTGTTACATTAGCTACCCTCCAGTCCATAGGAACTGATCCAGAGTCAATAGACTGTTGGAAAATGATCACCAATGCATCCACTATTTCTAGGGCCACTTCCTTAAGTACTCTGGGATGTAGACTATCAGGCCCTGGGGATTTATCAGCCTTCAATCCCATCAATTTCCCTAACACAATTTCCCACCTAATGAGGATATCCTTCCAGTTCCGCCTTCTCACTTGACCCTCGGTACCCTAGTACATCCAGAAGGTTATTTGTGTCTTCCTTCATGAAGACGGAACCAAAGTATTTGTTCAATTGAAGATTAGTTGCAAGCACTTTAGGGATAAAGAGGATGTTCCTTGATTTGAATGCAGTAAAATGGCTAAGTATTCCTGTCCTGACACTGGGATGGCCAGGATTTGGAAAACAGGGTTCTGCAACAAACTGCTGACTGACATAGACTATTGGTTTATTTCAGTGTGCAATTATGTTCTGTAATTTGACTGTTTACAATTTGTTTTGACATTTGGTTGATGTCCTTTTTCACTACTGTGGAATAACTGGGTGGAGAGCTCGTGCCACTTATTGGTGACCAACAGATATGAGGAAACATGGAGCGGCGATTCAGTATAATTGCAAACCTCAATGAAGGTAGTCTGCTGGCTGAAACTGAGCGCAAATCCAATTCCCATGCATTTGTTTGCATTTTTTTAATTCAGTTTATAATTGTATATCATGTAATGAATTTCTTGTAGAAAGAAACTTTTTTGACAGGACAACATAGGCTAACATTATTGACCACATTACCAGACGAATGCTTAATATATTCCAACACGTGGATGATGACCCATTTAGCTAAAGTCTGTACAACGGCATTGATATTAAAATATATCTAACCCTGAAGCAATTTTATTTTGCAAGCTATGGCCTTCGTGATGCCACTCCTTGTGTCGTAGACTCATTGAGCACAACTTTTTTCCTGCCGCTGTCTGATTTTGCTAGTTTTCTAGATTGGTGTGTGTGTTCCCTTCTTGAAACTGAACAGATCAGTTTGACAACCAGTTTTTAACAACATTTCTGAAAGGGGAGAAATGTAGATTTTGGGTAACCTTGAAAAGCTGACTACATTTCTTGTAGGCTTTGTACATGGAAGTGTTTTTCAGGATTAGCTGTATACTGCTTTCTTTTCTGTTCTCTTCCCACTTCTCCCCCCCACCCCCGTTTATAAAAAAAAAAAAACCCTCCTTTTTATTGAGTGGTGTATAAAGGTTTAAGATCTTTCTTTTTGACTTGGCTCATTCAAAAGTAGACAAATGACCGGCAATCATTCAAGCTGTCTGCAGACAGATTTTTTTGGTGGGAGGACAGGAAAATGGGTGTAGTCAAAGTGTCCGAGGAGAAGAGAAGGGTTGACCTACCTTACAGGAGCAGGTACTGTTGGGTTTCTGATATAGAACAGTATATGTTCTAATGTTTGTATCTTTCGTATGTTCCTTTTACACAGGATCTGAGGACCATGTAGGAAGTAGGAGAGATGAGTACATTAAACGGAATTGTAAAATCAGCAGTTGTATAGTTTTAAATTCCCTTCCTAATGTTCCAGTTTAGTTGTTAGCTGTGCCTGTAAATCATGCCTCTTGCTTGCTTGACACACTGGTTTCTAATTTCCAAAATCATATTTGTCCTAGATTTCAAATCTGAAGCAATCCTTAATTTCTTTAAAAATAATTCTCAAAACCTGTTACTATCTACAACTATGGTTGTTGTTCAGCAGGTCTCTGGATTTTAAGCAAGCAAATTGGACATGCTAAATTAACTTTGTTGTGACATTTCTGAACTAAAATAACCCACTCTGCTACAAGAGCTTATAGCCAAATTGCTACTTGATAAAACAGGGGCTTTCTAAATTGGCTGAACTGTATGTGTAACTAATGGTAGCAAAAACCAACTTAATATATGAAGTAGGGCAAAAGCATCAAGTGTAAAGGACACTAAATCCATTAAGCATCTTTGTGCATTAAATAGAAATTTCAAATTTGCTTTTCAAAATGGCTTGTTAAATATGCTTCCTAAACCTAACCAGTTCAATTCAATACAGAGTAGCCACTACAACAACTTGTTTTTATATAGCAGTTTTAACTTGATCAGACAGCCTAAGGCGCTTGACAGGAGCGTTTGGACAAAATGGGAGGGAAAAAGGAAACCGGGGATGCAGAGTTCTCTGGTTGGAAGAGGTTACATTTTTATATCTCAAAAATGGACTTGCTGAAAATTGACACTGGGCATCATTGCCAATTTTAAATAGAAAGGAAGCCAAAACTCCAAAGGCAACTGGCAGTGAGGGCTTCTGTAAGCACATGGCTGACTGTGGGAGATGTAAAGGGGTCTTTTTAATTGAAGAAATGCTTGTGATACTTGTATCTAGCATCACTTTTTACCAAGAAAGGTAAAAGCAAGACTTGATGCCTGTGGAAGAGCCATTTTTTAAAAAAAGTTAGTCGAAAAATAGTGGTGATGTGCATCCCAGAATAAGTTTGGGAAGATACCAGAAGGACTCATTTTTGGAAATTGGGCTAAAGGACTGGTGATGGCAAACATTGCACCCTGTTCAAAAAAAAAAAAGGAAAAGCCAAGACTGTATCGACCAGTCAGTCTTGCCAGTATTCTGGGTAAAGAGTCCCTAATGAGATGGTCTAATCTGGGCAATCAGTGTGGATTGACTGGTTAGATCATGCATGACTAAACTTGACTGTTTAAAGGAAATCCATGTTTATGTATATGGTTTTTCAAAATCTGTTTTAAAGTGCCATATGAAAATTAAAGCAAAGAATTCAGCTGCATTAAGAGATATCTTGGAAAGGAGCAGTGAATGGTTGTTTTGGATTGATGAAACATGAGTAGTGTTCCCCAGAAATTTGTCCTGAAACTAGCTTTCTTTTCAAATTGATTTGGATTGATTCACAAAATGATGTAAATGAATTTTGCTGACGCCAAATTTGGCTTTGCAAACTGAAGAAAGCAAGCAATAGGATGACTGGCTAGAGTAGGCAGATAGTGGCAGAAACAGTTCAATGGATTGTGTGAAGTCGTAAAATGAGTTCTCGAAGTACTGACCTAGAATTGGAAATGCCTAGACATGTAAAAATGAGTACAGTTAGAAAAGGGCATAAAAGCAAATGGCGTTCCGGACATTACAGAAGTAAGGAAGTGATCTTTAATTTTATAATAAAAACAGAAAATGCTGGAAATCTGAGAGTCAGGCAGCATCTGTGGAGAGAGAGTTAACATTTCAAGTCGATGACCCTTCGTCAGAACTGGAGTGTTTGAAAAGAGAAGATCTTGAGCACAGAGGGGAGGAGAAGAAACAACAAAAGGGAAGGTCTGTGATAGGGTGGAAGACAGGCGAGATTAGAGAGACACAATCGATGGGCTGAATATAAATGGTAATTGGAAAAGTTAGAAAAAGGTTAGTCTAGATAGGTTGTGAAAGGCAGAATAATGACCAGCTGCCATTAGAGACAAAAAAAAACATAAGGGGGGAGGGAAAGGGAGCCAAAACTGGGCAGAGGTTCTGGTCTGAAATTGTTGAACTTGAGTCCAGAAGGCTATAAAGTGCCTAAATGGAAGATGAGGTGCTGTCCCTCCAATTTTGTAAGACTGGTTAGGTAGCAGTTGGAATATTTTGTGTACTTCTAGACGCTCCATTATAGAAAGCCATTGAAGCTGTTGGAAAAATCATAGCTAAGGTTCACTAGAATCCAAGGTTCTAGTTAATGAAATAGCTGCCAAAATTCCCCCACGTGCCCCAAGGGGTTCTAATGGATCGTTTCTATTGTGAAAAGGTGTTCAGTTTTTTAAAAACAAGACTCTTCCCACTATTTGCAGAATTGGTAATGAGCAGAAATTGATAATAGCCAGAAGAATAAAGGAACTTAGAAATTAAAACAGAAAATTCTGGAAATGCTCAGATGCTGCCTGACCTGAATATTTCCCACATTTTCTGCGTTTATTTCAGATTCCAGTATCTGCAATATTTTGCTATTGTAAAGGAAGTTAGAATCTTTTTTACGTGTTTTTAGAATAAAACACTTGCCACAAGCGGTTATTGAGGCACATACTATAACATTTGGGGAAAACTATTTATAAAGAACCTTAAAAGGTATGGAACAAGTCGATGGCTCCAGATAAATAGCTATCCTCAGTACAATAGTGATTGGACAAACTGCAACCTCCTGTGCTGTAACACCTCGTTCAATCAATAATTAGCTGACCAGTTACCCTCAAGATTTGGCCATTGGGGGGGCATCACTTTATTAACCAATCCAAATGCATCTTGGAGTGGGCTGCCTTCTACATTGATTTGTTGTGTGGTAAATATTGCAGTGGTTTACAGATGTGCTGAGTTAATAGTCTGTTATGTTTTATATATAAAGTGGGTGTGGCTTGTATGGATTCTTAAAATAGTTAAGGTACAACCAGAAACTTGTGGTTCATGGAATTCAGAGGAATGTGGCTACTTTATGAAATGGTTAGCAGGCAGAAAATAAAAGGCAGCGGTAGTAAGAGGAAGCAGGCAAAAAGAAAAGGGTAGTATTGAGAGGAAGTTTCTCTGGGGGGAGGAGTGTTCACAGATAACTTATATTCTGTCCATAAATGATCTGGAGTTGGAAATGTGCTCAATCCTGATGACACTGAATCTGGGGGTAAGGGGAAAAGATTGTGACTACAGGATGGATAGAGAGGTGGCAAATGCCAACCGATGTCGGTGAAGCAAGAGATTTAACTTGAGCATTTTGGAAATGAGTTGGGAAGAAAGTACATGTTTCTGAATTTAACTTTTTCAACAGATTTTGGAAAATTCCTTTAATGTTGGTAGTTTTAAAAGAAATGTGCAGTTTAAGAGTCACCTGAACACTAGGTCATTAACATGCTCATCGAAAGTTGTTTGAGACCAAATGAGGAGCAGTGTGTTTCAGGAAGACATGCCTTCATTTGTGTTGAGGACAATCCTTGGTTAGTCCACCTGATGAGCTTTGTGGCGAACTGGATACTCCACATCGTCATAGGCAGTCCCTTGTATCGAGAATGACTTGTTTCCACGCCAAAAAGGGATGAGTTCACAGGTGTTTCAATGAAGGACCTAATAATCCAGATCTCGAAGTACATCGTGCAGATGCCTGTTGTATTATTGAACCAAACCACAAATCTATTGCACCTAGCAGTGGAATAAAGCAACATGTGATTTAAACCAAACTTTGCCTCATTTAATATTCACTGTCCACTTTCAATGACATGTGTAAAATGCACTAGTATCTGTTCCTAGTTACAGGGGGATAGTATTGCATCCCTGGGTTATGCAATTGTACAAGAGGACATGTGCATGAGTCAGTTTACACAACATTCAGATGGAAGAAAGAAATGCCTGCCACTGACCCTGAAGATTTATGACAAACCTGCACTTGAAATGCACTTTTTAAAAATGTAATAGAGTAGAGGGACATTGCACAGGAATGTCATTAGATATGGTGGTGTAAGTAGACCAGACCATTTTAAAGCAAAAAAAACCTTAAATTTATAGTCTCTTCCCCCAAAGTGCTTCACAACCAATTAATTACCTATAAAGTGTAGTAATGGGATCTTTATGTCCACCTGAACAGACATATGGGGTCTTAAGTGGTGCCATCTTTTGGATGTAACATTAGTTCTGTATTCCCTGTTTTGCACTGAACTGTTGGCTTATATTGTGTGCAAGTCCTGAGTAGGACTTGTACCTGTAAACTTCTCCTTCACGGAAAACATTACCATTCCCTCAAATTTACCATTCCCTCAACTTGACCAAAGAATATTTAGTTTTCTATCTAGAACTCTAGAATACAAAAGTTGTCATCTTCTGTCCTGTTGTCTCTTGTAAGCAAATTGGAATGCAATCTTTTAGGCTTTTACGAGATCCATTTGCCTTGGAGGTGGTGGCGCTTTATTCAAATGGTATGTATTGAGCTTGCTATCAAATCATGTTTTTTTTTTATTGACCAGACTCTTTGGTACCACGGGGAATTGTGCAGCATGCAGTAAACTGATCCCTGCCTTTGAGATGGTGATGAGAGCCCGTGATAACGTTTACCACTTGGATTGCTTTGCCTGCCAGCTCTGTAATCAGAGGTAAGGCTGGGGCGGGGGAGATGTAAATGCATTGCATACAGCAATGGCTATTAAGTTTTAAATACTGTACAAATTAAATTTCCTGAGCTTGTTTTTAAAATCCAAATAATGAGTCTTGAGGCAGTGGTTGGTTGTCTGAAAAATGTTCAACTTTCCTCAATTTTATTCGTATTAAATGCACCCACCTGGTATGGTGTTTCCTACATGGTTCTAATTTAACATGGCAGAAAAGAACATTTTTAAAGCATCATTATTGAGTTTTTTAAAAAAGCTTTGCTCTTGTAAATGTGGATCCCATTTATTACATGCTAATTAGAGCTCACTTTCCTATTACACAAGTTCGTGCCAAACTGTACTTGGTATTATTAATGGCACCCTCAGAGGGTGCTGGTGCCTTGATTTTTCAGGATGGGAAGAGAATTTTATTCTGTAGGAGAAATATTTACAGGAGTATCGTAGCATAGAAAATAAATTATATCCTGTATAGCAGGCGTGATGCATTCTCAAACTAGTCAGCACTAAATGTGGGAAGGGAGTTCTCCTCTGACTGCCATTCCAGACTGCCCTTGGTTGGACAAGAAGCCAAAAATTCGACCTCTGGTCTTCTCCAGCTCTGGGAATTGACCAGTTAGGTTGCCAGGTAATGTGGGATTCTGGCAGCTAACTCCTACTAAGATTGCATTAGTGAAGCAATTTGTGTGTATGTTTACGAGAATGACTGACTGGAAGCAATTTCTATTGTCTCCAGTTGATACAGTACTATTTAGACATGTGCTTTTCTGAATCTAGCCTGTATTCCTGGAAGCTGTTGATTTAACTTGAGCTAATTTAACTTGATCATCCTAATATGAATTGACCCCAAATCACTTCTAGCCAATATGCTCAAATCCTAAAATGTCAGTTTGCCATGCAGTACTTCCTGCTGAAAATGCATACTTTTATTTGAAGCCTTACCACAATGAGGGATGCAGTGGGGGAAAATAGAACTGTTGTTTATGCTCTAACACTCCAAAATGTATTAAAGCGATTTAGAACATAAGAACATAAGAATTAGGAACAGGAGTAGGCCATCTAGCCCCTCGAGCCTGCTCCGCCATTCAATAAGGTCATGGCTGATCTGGTCGTGGACTCAGCTCCACTTACCCGCCCTCTCCCCGTAACCCTTAATTCCCTTATTGATTAAAAAATCTATCGATCTTTGACTTGAAAACATTCAATGAGCTAGCCTCAACTGCTTCCTTGGGCAGAGAATTCCACAGATTCACAACCCTCTGGGAGAAGAAATTCCTTCTCAACTCGGTTTTAAATTGGCTCCCCCGTATTTTGAGGCTGTGCCCCCTAGTTCTAGTCTCCCCCACCAATGGAAACAACCTCTCTGCCTCTATCTTGTCTATCCCTTTCATGATTTTAAATGTTTCAATAAGATCACCCCTCATCCTTCTGAACTCCAATGAGTAAAGACCCAGTCTACTCAATCTATCATAAGGTAACCCCCTCATTTCTGGAATCAGCCTAGTGAATCGTCTCTGTACCCCTTCCAAAGCCAGTATATCCTTCCTTAAGTAAGGTGACCAAAACTGCACGCAGTACTCCAGATGCAGCCTTACCAATACCCTGTACAGTTGCAGCAACACCTCCCTGCTTTTGTACTCCATCCCTCTCGCAATGAAGGCCAACATTCCATTCGCCTTCCTGATTACCTGCTGCACCTGCAAACTAACCTTTTGGGATTCATGCACAAGGACCCCCAGGTCCCTCTGCACCACAGCATGTTGTAATTTCTCCCCATTCAAATAATATTCCCTTTTACTGTTTTTTTTTTTCCCAAGGTGGATGACCTCACACTTTCCGACATTGTATTCCATCTGCCAAACCTTCGCCCATTCGCTTAACCTATCCAAATCTCCTTGTAGCCTCTGAGTCCTCTACACAACCCGCTTTCCCACTAATCTTAGTGTCATCTGCAAATTTTGTTGCACTACACTCTGTCCCCTCCTTTAGGTCATCTATGTATATTGTAAACAGTTGTGGTCCCAGCACTGATCCCTGTGGCACACCACTAACCACTGATTTCCAACCGGAAAAGGACCCATTTATCCCGACTCTTTGCTTTCTGTTAGCCAGCCAATTCTCTATCCATGCTAATACATTTTCTCTGACTCCGCGTACCTTTATCTTCTGCAGTAACCTTTTGTGTGGCACCTTATCGAATGCCTTTTGGAAATCTAAATACACCACATACATTGGTACACCTCTATCCACCATGCTCGTTATATCAAAGAATTCCAGTAAGTTAGTTAAACATGATTTCCCTTTCATGAATCCATGCTGCGTCTGCTTGATTGCACTATTCCTATCCAGATGTCCTGCTATTTCTTCCTTAATAGTGTCAAGCATTTTCCCCACTACAGATATTAAACTAACTGGCCTATAGTTACCTGCCTTTTGTCTGCCCCCTTTTTTAAACAGCGGCGTTACATTAGCTGCTCTCCAATCCGCTGGTACCTCCCCAGAATCCAGAGAATTTTGGTAGATTATAACGAATGCATCTGCTATAACTTCCGCCATCTCTTTTAATACCCTGGGATGCATTTCATCAGGACCAGGGGACTTGTCTACCTTGAGTCCCATTAGCCTGTCCAGCACTACCTCCCTAGTGATAGTGATCATCTCAAGGTCCTCTCTTCCCACATTCCTATGACCAGCAATTTTTGGCATGGTTTTTGTGTCTTCCACTGTGAAGACGGAAGCAAAATAATTGTTTAAGGTCTCAGCCATTTCCACATTTCCCATTATTAAATCCCCCTTCTCATCTTCTAAGGGACCAACATTTACTTTAGTCACTCTTTTCCATTTTATATATCTGTAAAAGCTTTTACTATTAGTTTTTATGTTTTGCGCAAGTTTACCTTCGTAATCTATCTTCCCTTCTTTATTGCTTTTTTAGTCATTCTTTGCTGTTGCTTACAACCAATTCATTACTTATGAGTGCATTCATTTATGTAGACACGTGGCAGCAGATTTACTCAACAAGATCTCATCCATAAATGAATGGATAGTCCTGCAGTTTTTTGCTGGCTGAGAAGGAATGTTGGACCAAACACCCTACACTCCTGCCTGCTTGTGTGTGTGTGTGTAGAAGATCGTGGCTCTATTTGAAGAGGAAATCTCTGCCAGCTGTATGGTTGGGTCAGCACGATTTGTAAAAATGACATGTGGCCATTCTGATCTTGCACCATGAAAATCCTGCAAAACTTTCATCGTGTGATGTTTTTAAAGTGTGGGGCCTGAGTATCGGACTCCGCTGATGGCATTTGTGTGCAGTTAGCTGACTCCTTGTGACCCTGATGACTCTACTGTCACTGGATACCCATCACATGGACGGTAGCAAACTCTCCAGTATACGTGTAACTTTTTCATTTCTCTCTCTAGGTTTTGTGTGGGAGACAAATTTTTTCTGAAGAATAACATGATCCTCTGTCAAATGGACTATGAGGAAGGGGCAATGAATGGAAGTTTTTCATCACAAGTTCAGTGACTTGCCCATGGCCTTCTAAAGCACTGTGGGATGTTCTGCAACACGTAAACGAAAATGGAGAGCATCTGTCGGCTTGCTTGCAACACTTCAATTAGTCCAGGATGGATGAAAGTAACTTTCTCCAACACTGAGCAGTTCATATTTTAGATGCACAGCTGTGCCTGTTAGCTGGGCAGTGCTTTGCCTGTACGTTTTGTGATGTTGGGTCTGGGAGGGTATGTACAGTCTGTTTCTGTATATATAAACTGGAACATTTATTTTACATAAATGTAATGCAATTTTATTATTACTGGTGTGCATTAAAGAAAATTAAATGTTCCTGCTTGTGAACATTGTGACTTTTTTTTAAACTTGAGCCTACGAACATAATTAGGGAATGAACAGCTGCTTCAGAAAGATGACCAATTGATAGCTAACCCTGAAAACTACTGCACTTCAAATGGCTTATGTGAAGTTACAGGATTTCTCACTGAGACCTGCTGGTTTTTTTGTCATTACAGATCATGCTCTACTGCCTTCATTTTGGTGCATAATTAGACCAGTGCAGTCCCACTATTGCATGTGTCAACATCAGTGATGCTTTTGCACTTTCACCAAGTGTGCATTTGGTAAATATCAGTTTTTACTTCCGTTTCCTTTAGTTAAGTATTCGGGTACCTAGAGTTCAGAGGAATCAATTGATCCTGTAGGAGGTTTATGGGAGTTCACTTGCTACTTTATATCTATTTACATGCTGGCATCACTCTGGGTGTAACAGTACTTGTGGCCTGAACTGGATATTCCTGTTTTCCATGCATGCATGCATTAATTCAAACTCTGCACACAGAATGAACAAACGTCTGGTGAGATGAGGCCAGATACACCTCCAGCTGCTTGGTTCCACCAGGTGAACATGCAGACAGCCATTATGATCACTCACCCCACTCGATCTGTGGACCTTTGCATGATGCAAGAGAGCACGCCACTCGCCCACAAGATGGCTTCTAACTATCCACCAACCCTTTTTCCTCAGCAAATGCCTTTGCAGCTTTCTACTGAACAAACCTGACTCCCCTGCCAATTAAGTTTTTCTTTGTCTTTCTGCCAGCCTATGTTCCAGGCGCGCGCTCAATTAAAATCATGGACTTTCTATTGCAATGGGTGTGAGGGATGAATACTGCTCGCTCATTCTGGTATCTTTACCTAGCCTTCCACTCGTAACTTGTCTAAATACACTATGCTTTCTAAAAACTCTCTTTATGCAGAAAAATGGTGACAAAATTCAAAAACATTATGGCAATACACGATCATGGAATAATAGAGTAGGAATATCACTGGCTAGTATTGACTGATCTCGTGCAGTATGGTGGTAGTGGTGCTACAATTTGATGCCTCTGGTAATGCTGAGTCTGATTTCCTGCGATGGTGTTTGCATGGTAATCAATTGGGTGAGGATCTCCTCTGGCTCTGATGTCATGCCTTCTGTGGTTGAGTATACACTTGTGTAAAATATTTGCTGTCCAGTGCAGAGCTATTCATACCTGTGGAACCAGATCTCCCCATGAATCTGATTCTCAAAAGGTAACTTTAGGATTCTGTGGTTGGATTTAGTATTGGACAATTAACGTTTCCCCCTCAGTAATGAATTATCTGCTGCTGGGGAGAAGTTACAGTTTTAGCTGAGAAATTGAGCCACTTACTGCCACCCATTTGCACCGCTGTGTGGTGAAAAATGGCAGCTGCTGTTCTAGCACCCTTCGCTTGCATGGAACTTGGCGGCTGCCATTTTGGTGAGAGCCTTAGTGCAGCCAATACCGGCCCTGGACATGTAAATGAAGAGAGCATGATGTCATCACCGATTTGGTGTCACCTCAGCAAACTTCGACCTTGGTGCTGAGTTCAGCGCTGGGTCCTAAGCGCACTCTAAAAGAAAAAATGAGCGTAAAACAGGTTGATGGGCAGTGGAACATGCAGCGCTCGGGTAAGTTTGCATTTAAGCTTTTGCACTGGATTGTTATTTTATAGAAGTAAGGCTTGGTGCAATACATTTTAAACTTAAGTGTGCAGGGAGTGCTGCTGGATGCTTGCAAGGCCTCTGAGAAGGTAACATTCTGGAAATACTCAGGTCAGCTAGCATCCTTGGGCCGAGATAGTTAATGCCTCGGGTTGAGATGCTGCCTGACCAGAGTATTTCCAGCATTTAATGCTGTCATTTCAGATTTACAGCATCTGCTCACAGAGGGAAGTCAACCCCTTTCTGGCCAGGATATCCAGGATGGAATCATCTGCCTGCGGTACCAGTGACCACCATCCCAATTCCCCTTTCCACATTTGTCCCACCCCTTGTGTTCCCTCTGTTACTGACCATCACACAATCCTCTTGGCTATGATGCTAAAATAAAAGCCACCATAAAGCAAACTTTGCAATCCAACTTCATACATCTATCCATCCAATATGAAGTCAAGAAATCAACTCATCACTCTTATACAGTTCCTTAGTTGGCTGCCTTGTGTGTGCCTTTGCCTATCCTACAGATATCACGCAGTGCTGCAGCATACATGGTGGAAGGCTACTGAGTTTGTGTGGGGTGGGGGGGGAGAAACTGCAAATGGCCTTGCAGGTCAACCTTGAGCTGGTGACTAGGTGTATCAACTCAAGTGATGGTGTTTCTTCTTCACTCTCCTCCATCTTCTTGGTCAACCACTGGCACTGGGCAGGCTGGATTTCTTGGGTGTGTGAAATGTGGAAGAAAAGGAGTTGTGGAGGGAATGCGGAAAAGCAAGAAGTTTGTGCGAGAACGAGAATAACGCATGACGATACCAGTATCTTGCTTCATTTCCGCCTGCTGCTTCCCAAGGGCTAAGCCAGGCCGCTGCCAAGAATGGCCAGTACCATCCAAGGGGGTGAGATAATGCTAGCAATGGGAGGTGTACCTTGGGATTGTTAGGGCAGTGATTTTGGGGTGGGGGTACTGTGCATAGAGTAGTGTGTGAGGCTAGTGGTGCAGTTGGTCAGAGATGGGTTTTGAAGTTGCATTCACTGACCTTGACTGCTGGTCTGAGGTCATGAAGCTTCTTTGGGCACTGGAGCCAGGTGGTGGTGGCGACATTGCTGGCAGAGACAGTCGCAGTGATCTGGTCCCACATTGTTTCTGGGGGGCCTCCTGGCCCCTGGGGCTAGAGGACCTAGCTTGCAGTGTTGACCCCCTGCACAAAGCTGATGTGCTGCTTGCGAGTCCGCGGGTGTCCCTTCCCTGGCTTGCTGAGCCATTGGTTAGTGCTGAGGTACTATTACCATTTTTATTTAAGTGTGGAAGGGAATTCAGCTTTGAGCTAAAGATTCCCATTTGGGAATTATTTTTTTCAGAAGGCAGTTCCCCTTTAACAGATTGACGCTGCCTTCTGAAATGACGGCCTCGCTTTCAACGCAGGCTGTTCTTGCTGCAATGACGCTATGACCACACTACATTTGAGCCTCCTGCCGGGACAAACACCACCAGGAATGCATTGCACAGTGAGTGTAGTATTGGGCTAATGTTAATTAGACTGCAGCACTAATTTTTACGTCCTGTTGGCACCACCATTTCCTGTGGCTGTTAATGCCTGCCTACGGTGGCACCGGTAGCTTTTCTGGCGTTCAAATTTCTAGGTCTTTGTGCTCGGAAGTGCTTTTCAGTATGCAACAGTTTTGTGTGAATCAGCCACTGGCATTACAGAAATCGGCATCTTTCACACAAGTAAATACTCAACTTCTATGCAGGGGGTGGCGGAAATCGAAGAAGTAATAAAGTTGAGAACTCCGGTGATCAGTGTAATGTATGGAGGAAGAGTCAGACTGAACACAGCTCAAAGTAATGTGTGACCTTAGTCTTTTATTGCAGGTCTCCAGAGTGCCCCTCCAACCTGTGAAGCACATTTTTTTAAATACCTGTGCTACCAAGGGATTGAGATCCCTTGGGACCTCAGGGAATGAGCCCTCTGGTGGTTGTAGAGTATATACAAGTCCAGATACATAACATTCCCCCCTAAAATCAATAGTGTAACTATTTACAATGTGAGTTAATCTGGGGCCCTTCTTGCCCTGGTTGATCGTCTCGGTGTGAAAGCTGGTGTTGTTGAATCATTTGTTGGGCCCTCGCTGGGCTGCTGTATAGCTGGCCTTGCTGGGCTGCCTGGTGTGTTGGGCCCTGCTGGGCTGCTGTGGATGATGGGTTCTGCTTCGTGGTCAACCGCAGTGTCGGTTGCCACTGGTGTGTGTGTGTTGGATCAAAAAAGGTAGGGTCTAAGGTGGGTTGCTCAGGGTAGTCTGTGAATCTGAGTTTGATTCTAAATGTTTTCAGTGAATGAGTCCATTTGAAAGTTTGACCCGAAACACCCTGCTCCCCTCTTTGGCCACGACAGTGCTGGGAAGCCACTTGGGACCTTGTCCATAATTTAATACAAATACAGGATCATTGACTTCAATCTCAGCTCAAATGTGTCACGTATCATGGGATGCACCTTGTAGCCACCTGCTCTCTACCTGTTCATGTAGATCAGGGTGAACTAACGAGAGTCTCATCTTAAGTGCTCTTTTCATGAGCAGTTCAGCAGGTGGGATCCCAGTGAGTGAGTGTGGTCTTGTGCGGTGACTAAATAGGACTCTGGATAGGCGAGTCTGCAGTGAGCCTTCAGTTACCCTCCAAGTCTTGCTTGATGGTTTGCACTGCTCTCTCTACCTGACCATTGGACGCTGATTTAAACGGGGCAGATGTGACCTGTTTGATCTCGTTACGGGTCATAAATTCTTTGAACTCAGCACTGGTAAAACATGGCCCGTTGTCGCTCAGCAGGACATCGGGTAAGCCATGTGTGGCAAACATGGCCCGCAGGCTTTCAGTGGTGGCAGCGAACATGCTAGCTGACATTATCTCACATTCAATCCACTTAGAGTACACGTCTACAACCACAAGGAACATTTTACCCAAGAACAGGCCTGCATAGTTGACATGTACCCTAGACCACGGTTTGGAGGGCCAAGACCATAAACTTAGCAGCGCCTCCCTGGATACTGCTTAACTGCGAGCATGTATTACATCTGTGAACGCAGGACTCTAAGACCGCATCGATACCAGGCCACCACATGTGGGATCTGGCTATCGCTTTCATCATTACCATGCCTGGGTGGGTACTGTGGAGGTCATTGATGAAGGTGTCTCTACCCTTCTTGGGAACCACTACTCGATTGCCCCACAGAAGGCAGTCTGCCTGTATAGACATTTCATCTTTGCGCTGCTGGAACGGCTTTATCTCTTCCTGCATTTCCACTGGGACACTGGACCAGCTCCCGTGAAGCACACAGCTTTTGACTAGAGATAATAAGGGGTCTTGGCTTGTCCAGGTTTTGATCTGCCAGGCAGTGATGGGTGATTGCTCACTCTCAAATGCTTCCATAACCATGGCTAGATCTGTGGGCTGCGCCATTTCCACCCCCGTAATGGGCAATGGCAGCTTACTGAGAGCATCGGCGCAGTTTTCTGTGGCAGATGGCATCATTGTGGGCGGACGTGCGCGCCCATCTCTAGATGCGGGTCGATGAGTTGGTATTTATCCCTTTTCTCTTGGAAAACAGGGATTAAGTGGTTTATGGTCAGTTTCCAATTCGAATTTTAGCCCAAACAGGTATTGATGCATTTTCTTTACCCCATAGACACACGCTAACGCTTCTTTTTCAATCGTGCTGTCGGCTCTCTTAGACAGACTCCTGGATGCATAAGCAACCGGTTGCAGTTTCCCGAAATCATTGGCTTGTTGCAATACACACCCGACGCCATATCACATGCTAGTACCAAACACATACATGGATCATACAACACAAGCAATTTGTTTGAGCATAACAATTTTCTCGCTTTTATAAAGACATTTTCTTGGCTTTTACCCCAAACCCATTCGCCCCCTTTTTTGTAGTAAGACTTGTACTGGTTCTAGCAGGGTGCTGAGACCTGGTAAGAAGTTACCAAAGTAGTTCAAGAGTCCCAGAAACGACCGCAGCTCCATCACGTTCTGTGGCCTCGGTGCGTTCTCGATTGCCTCCATCTTCGCGTTGGTGGACCTGATGCCATCCGCCGCAATCCCCCTTCCCAGGAACTCCACTTCAGGCACCAGGAAAATGCACTTCGAGCGTTTTAACCTGAGCCCCATATGGTTGAGTCGATTAAGAACCTCCACCAGGTTCTGCAAATGCTCGACTGTATTCCGACCTGTGACCAAGATGTTGTCCTGGAAGACCACGGTGTGCGGGACCGACTTTAGTAAACTTTCCATGTTTCTCTGGAATATCGCCGCCGTGCATCTATTATAAACAAAAAGATCTTTGTGCGTGTTGATGCAGGTGAGGGCCTTCGATGATTCCTCTAGTTCCTGCGTCATGTAGGCTGAAGTCAGATCCAGCTTCGTGAATGTCTTTCCTCCCGCCAGCGTTGCAAAGAGGTCATCGGCTTTTGGTAGTGGGTATTGGTCCTGCAGGGAGAAATGATAGATAGTTACTTTTGTAATTGCCACAGATTCTGATGGGGCCGTGTCCCTTGAGGACTGGGACAATAGGACTGGCCCACTCGCTGAACTCAATCGGTGAGATGATGCCCTCTCTTTGTAGCCGGTCGAGCTCGATTTCTATCATTTCTCTCATCATGTACGGTACTGCTCTCGCCTTGTGCTGGATGGGTCACGCTCCCAGAATTAGGTGGATCTGCACTTTTGCTCCTTGGAATTTCCCGATGCCTGGTTTGAACAGTGAAGGAAATTTGTTTAAGACCTGTGCGCGTGAAGTGCTGTCATGTCGTCCCAGTTCCAGCGTATCTTTCCCAGCCAGCTCCTGCCGAGCAGCGTGGGAC
This sequence comes from Pristiophorus japonicus, assembly GCF_044704955.1. Classification (NCBI taxonomy): domain Eukaryota; kingdom Metazoa; phylum Chordata; class Chondrichthyes; family Pristiophoridae; genus Pristiophorus; species Pristiophorus japonicus. The sequence goes on along the minus strand of NC_091990.1, from coordinate 184,445,215 downwards.
CATCGCCCGATACCACCCAGAGTGGTAGCTTGTGCACCGCTCCATCGTAGGAGACCTTTACAGTAGCACTGCCGTTTACAGGAATCAGTTCTTTCGTGTAAGTTCTTAATTTTGTGCGAATTGGAGTTAAGACTGGCCTTGAGGCCTTGTTGCACCACAACCTTTCAAAAGTCTTTTTGCCCATGCTGGACTGACTCGCGCCCGTGTCCAGCTCCATTGACACCGGGAGTCAATTTAGTTCACCTTTCAGCATTAGCGAGGGACAATTCATGGTTAATGTGTGCACCTTATGTACCTCTGTCCTCCTCTGCCACGTGGTGGTTTTCAGGTTTAACAGGCCCAGCAGCTCGCCTGCACGCTCGTTGGAGGTGTCCCAGTGTTCCACAGCCCTTGCAAATGTATCCTTTGAATCGGCATGAATGGAGATGATGATCAACCCGCAGCACCAACAAGGTGTTAATGGCCTTGCATTCATCACCCTTGATGGTGGACTCTGAGACATCTGCGGACGTGTAGCTGCAGGTATGTGTGACCTGCCCTGTCTGTTACAATTCAAAAACATCACTTTGTTCACAGTACTTGTAGCAGCACTTGTGTGCTGAGAGATTTGCTTCGTATTGTCACTGGTGGCAATGAACGCCTGGGCTATCGCTATGGCCTTACTCAAGGCTGGGGTCTCTACAGTCAAAAGCTTGCGAAGTATGGTTTTGTGGCCAATGCCAAGTACGAAAAAGTCTCTGAGCATGTGCTCCAAATGTCCTTCAACTTCACAATGTCCTGCAAGGCGTCTCAGCTCGACGACATAACTCGCCACTTCCTGGCCTTCAGATCTTTTGTAGGTGTAGAACCGGTACCTCGCCATCAGAACGCCTTCCTTCGGGTTCAAATGCTCTCGGACCAGTGTGCACAAATCGTCGTACGATTTCTCCGTGGGTTTCGTTGGATGCCCCACAGATGGTGAGGAGGATCATTCTACGTTTGGCAGTACTCTTTTCCCCCTAGTTCATTGGCCACGAAGTATTGGTCGACTCGCTCCACAAAAGTTTCCCAATCATCTCCCTTTGAGAATTTCTCCAGGATGCCCACTGTTCTCTGCATCTTTAGGTTCGCTGTCATAGAAACATGGAAAATAGGTGCAGGAGTAGGCCATTCGGCCCTTCTAGCCTGCACCACCATTCAATGGCTGAACATGCAACTTCAGTATCTCATTCCTGCTTTCTCCCCATACCCCTTGATCCCCCTAGTAGTAAGGACTACATCTAAATCCTTTTTGAATTTATTTAGTGAATTGGCCTCAACAACTTTCTGTGGTAGAGAATTCCACAGGTTCACCACTCTCTGGGTGAAGAAGTTTCTCCTCATCTCGGTCCTAAATGGCTTACCCCTTATCCTTAGACTGTGACCCCTGGTTCTGTGTCTTGTCGTCCGTTGTAGTTTATGGAGAAAGAGTCAGACTGAACACTGAGCTCAAAGTAATGTGTGACCTTAGTCTTTTATTGCAGGTATCCAGAGTGCCCCTCCAACCTGTGAAGCCTTCTTAAATACTGTGCTCCCAAGGGATTATGAGATCCCTTGGGACTCTGGGGAATGAGCCCTCTGGTGGTTGTACAGAGTATAAACAAGTCCAGATATATAACAATCAGATTTTTAACTTGTGGTATTGACCATTCTATAATACATGACAGGGACTCGGTTATAAATCACCTCGGCATAAAGAATGATTCTGGGGATACTTCAGTATGGTGACTTGCTTTCCTAATCAAGCACTGAACATCTTGATTTGATCTGCCCTTTGAGGAAAGGCCACTGAAATGGACAATGCAAATGGGTTTTAAGTGGTCACATTTTAGGGAAATGGTGAAACGGCAAGTAGGTAGAGTGGGAGATTTATCAAACTGAATAAAATTGAAATGTTCCTTTTCTAACTGAGAATGCAATGTCCCATGTTTATTGTGAAATCCGAATGCACTAAATCATCATTTCTGGTTGGAGGAAAAGCTGGAAGGGCTGACGAGAAAATAAATGGTGCCATTAACAATTATGCACTCTTGACCTACATGCACTTCCCCCCCCCCCCCCCCATTCAATACAAGTGAAGGAGCATTGTGTATATCTACAGCTTCTGCTTGGAGGGGAATGGGGTAAAGACAGGTAGTTGGAGTTGAGATTTGTGAGAGTTAATGGCCCTTTCCTGTTCAAAGCAAGTACACCTTGAATCTTTTTCAAACCTTCCTCTTTCCATTTCTCCTTTCCAACATAAAATCCCACCCCAGCAGGTTCTCGTTCTTTAAAAAAAAATAATTGAACTTTGCAGAAGTGCAGCAACTGCCATTTTACTTTTTGATCGTACGTGTAACGCACAGCTTGGAAAACTGCTATTCTTGATCGACTGTTCACTCACGACATGCAGTTATGATGATAAGCTGTGCATTTAATATATGGCACATTTCTTTTGGAGTATTTTTTATACTTAACGGTATATCTTTCCCATTTTGCTTCTGTCTTGTGATGTGGAGGCATTCTTTATATTGGTTTTCAAAGAATGTTCATAAAAGAAGCAATAATCCCATTGCACCACCCCCTCACCTGTCTAGTTTTTTGTTGAGTTGGAATGTGAGCTTTTCAGCCGGGAACTTGTGGATAGAAAACCCAGATGACCACAGTGTGCACTGCATTGAGGCTTTACCACACCCTATGCCAGATTGGTTCCTCATAAATGACCTTCCTCATTCACTCTAATCATAGATTTTAATTTTGATGTCTTGGAATTTTTTTCAAGTGGTTGGGGGTGAAGTGGGTTTCTGTAACAAATAAACCTGTTTTATTCCTAAACTAGCCAGTGCAATGACCTTCAATGCTGAAGGATTTCAAAACCAGACTCTCTAATGTTGTTGGTCTGTATTTACTTAACTTCACTTGCAGCCATTGACTGATTCAGTTTGACAATTTTATGACCATTTTTGTCTTTGGGTCTAAGACAGTTCTAAATGGCTTAGAAGTGATGCAAAGAGCACTTGATTCTCTGCTCCAAGTTCATTTGGATAATTGCAGCAGCAGGTGCAGTCTCTGCTGAGCCGAAATGTCCATAAAACCTGAGTGGTGGGGAAGGGAAATTGTAAGTGAAATTTAAAGGAATGAGGTTAATGGAGTCTGTCACAATGGGAGGGAACACCAAAACCACTAAGGCTGAAGGAGTAGTCGCTTTATCAGGCAAAAATTGAAAGGTAAAGGAGTCCTAGTGCAGGCATAAGTGTGTAGATGAGTGCTAGAGCAGCCCACATCAGACGCCCTGTTTGGCTGCTGTAAGAGACGCTTACTTGGGGGTATGGTGGAGTGGGATATGGGGGGGGGGGGGGGGTGGTGGAGACAGAGAAGAGGCCCTGTGCCATTTCACAGCCTCAGTAGGTCAGTATATCCTCCAGGAGGTGGGGCCACACTGGACTGTTGTTGCTTCTACATATCTCAGCCCTCTGCTGCAGGTGTCCTTACAGCATCAGCTTTTCTTTATACCCAGACTGATCAGTTATTGGCAGGTTGATGTGCAGAAATGATTACCAATGTCTTGTAGGCTGTAGCAAATGAGACAGTCCTGGCTCTTGGTGTCAGCTGTGGCTCAGGGATAACCTGCTCACCTGAGCTCAAAGGTTCTGGGTTCAAGACCTGGGCTTCCTTCCTGCCTCCCAGAGGCTTGTGCATGAAATCCAGGCTGACACTCCAGTGCAATACTGAGGGAGTGCTGCACTGTCGGAGGTGCCATTATTCTGAAGAGATGTTAAACTGAGGCCCTGTCTGCCCCCTCGGGTGGATATAAAAGATTCCATGGTACGATTTCAAAGAGTAGGGTATCCTGGCCAATACTTAGCCCTCAATCAACATCACTAAAATGAAGCAGAGTATCTGGTCATTATCGCAATGCTGCTGTGGGATCTTGCCATGCACCAGTTAGCTGCTGTGTTTTCTACATTACAGCAATGACACGGTTCAAAAGTATCTCATTGGCTTTAAAGCACACTTGGACGTGCTGTGGTTGAGAAAGTCTCTATATAAGTCCAAGTCTTGATCATCCAGGTATGCCTCTTTTTAAGCTGTACTACATAAGCACTAAATCACAGCACATTCTGCTTTATGATAAATTGTGCAGTTCGTCAAGCAATCAAATGCAAGAACAGAGGCCAGGGGATGCTTGTGCACAAATCTTGTGCACAGGACAGGTTAACAAAGTTAATAAAGAATGTGGGATCCTGGGCCTTTATAAATAGAGGTATAGAGTACAAAAGCCAGAAATTATGCTCAACCTATAATAACATACTAGTTCGGCCCCAGCTGGAGTATTGTGTCCAATTCTGGGCACCACACTTTAGGAAGGATGTGAAGGCTTTGGAGAGAGTACAGAAGAGATTTACTCGAATGGTTCCAGGGATGAGGGAATGCAGTTGGGTGGATAGAGCTGAGAAGTTGGGATTGTTCTCCTTGGAGCAGAGAAGGCTAAGAGTAGATTTGATGGAGGTCTTTAAAATCAGGAAGGGTTTAAATAGAGTAAATAAAGAGAAACTGTTCCCAATGGCTGAAGGGTCGATAACGAGAGGGCTCAGGTTTAAGGTGATTGGCCAAGGAACCAGAGGCGATGTGAGAAAAAACGTTTTTAACGCAGCGAGTGGTTAGGATTTGGAATGCACTGCCTGATGTGGTGGTTACTGATTTAATATTAGCCTTCAAAAGGGAATTGGATAAATACTTCAAGGAGAAAAATTTTGCAGGCATATGGGGAAAGGGTGGGGGAATGGGAGTAACTGGATTGTTCTTTGAAAGAGCTGGTGTGGACTGGATCGCCTTGTGTGTTGTACTAGTCTGATTCTATGATTGGGAGTCTGCAGGCACAGTTTCCTTTGGGAAGAGCACCTACCAGCAGGACTACATCTGATAAAGCAGAGGTCACTTTAGCTCTGTAGAGGTAGGGGTGTGTGGACTGACGGGAGAGCACAGCACCTGCTGGATGGGTCGAGCATCTCTTGGGTCCTTGTCATTTTCCAAACCGGTGGTCTTAGAGGATTAAATACAAAGAAGGAAAAAGAGACAAAATAAAATGAACTGGCACAGGTTTAGAGAAATTTGAGTCTCAGCGAGAAATAAAGGTGAGGAGTGGGAATGGAGGCCTGCAATAGCCTTAAAAACAGACCTGAAGCATTACACTCGCTCTGCCCCCGGAGCAGTCCATCGCAAGGCTCCCTTCTCACCAGGTTTGATGGGCATACTGAGTGCTTGGTATGCAGCATGTCCAGGGGCTTCAAAATGAATCCATACCCTTCCCTTGGCACACAGTGATTTTAATGGAGTATCGATGGCACCATGATCTTTGCAATAACTGCTACTTGTACATTTCACCTGCATAAACCTCAAACATGCTGTAATGTTATTGCCTGTTTATTCTGCCGCGCGGAGGCCTGTGATGGTAACATTGACGGAATCCTTTTTGCTGTGTTGCAATCGGCAACAGCTTTGAACTGTCGGGTAACCTATCTGGCAACCCAACAAGAAACCAACATTTATACCAACGTTTCTATTTCATTTTCACATGATTTATGCACTACTGTATCCAAATATTTATTAATATAATGACTCCAGCAAGTCACGGCTTTGGAAGAGGAAGGACAAGAATATTTATCAAAGTTAACTGGACGATCGGCCAACGTGAAACTTTAAAATATCTCCAGTAATTCACTTCCTCCTCTCTGGCTCATTGTTGCTTTTAAAATTACCTCCATTAACTGACAAGGGGGAAAAAAACCATTAAATAGTATTTTTATACTGCAGTCTTGAGTCTCATTCCACATAAAATGTGTACTGGTGTACTATTTATGAGGCCAGCTGAAAGAGTGGTTTTACACTGGTGAGCGTATGTTGTATAAAAGCAACTGATGCAAAATCTCACCCGAAATGGTAAGTTTTTAAAGGCGGCCAGCTGAACTACTTACATCTTAATGCCTGCTCTTTTCAATCATTAAAATATTAACGGAGATGTGAGGCCCATTGAGCAGCACTAAGTAAATGTTCGCAGAATTCAGACATCTCCAACTTTACATCAGTGCTGCCAGGAGAGAAAACATTCATTTGCACTGGTGTGATGATAACCTGACACTGCATGCTGTGCAGTGTGAAAGTGCTGTTACACGGCTGGTTATCTGAGTGCCAGTTGATGGAGTTGTAGACAGTAATTTGGCTTGTATTAAGATGATCTTCGGTCCAATATCGTTGAATTCCAATTGCCATTCAAACGACAAACTGATTTTAAAATTGATTCCAACTCAGTTGCTCATTGTTGGGATTGGATAAATAAAACTCAAATCATGTTTAATTCCGATAATGGCCGGATTTTACAGGGCCTATGTCAGCGTATGCACAGCGTAAGTGCCCCGCAAGATCCGGGTTTCCGCGTGCAATGTGCATACACAAAAACCCGGGACTTGCGATCTGTCAAGATTTGCCTTGAGAGATTGTACCCATCTGCTACAGATTCACTTTCACTGGTGCAGAATTGGGCTATTTGCTCAACTACTGCCCAGCGAATACCCACCAAGTCCTTATGCCTGGTAAAAGCAGCGTAAGGGTTAAAAATAAATGTTAAAATAAAATGTTGAAAATGTTTTAAACTTTCACTTCCATTTAAAATTAGTTTAGGCTATTTTTGTCCCATTTGAAAAATGTTTACATTTATTTTTCAAAAAAATTATTTATTTTAAATGTTTAATTAAAGGATATTTTAATTAATTTTGAATCTGTGATCATTTATTTTTATTTCAATGGTGTTGGTTCAGTGGTTTACTAGGTGATTTCTATTATGCTTATGGCAATTCTGTATGTAAATGACCCCAAGATGTTAGTAATTTTGAATGTAATGCGGACAAAAACAAATGCTATTGTAGTCAGCTTACAATGGAACTAAATTTGATAAACTGCCCAACTAGAATAGAAATCCCAGCAGCCTGTCTTTCCAATGAAAGTGCATTACAACACAATAATAACATTCATTTATATTAAAAAGTACCCCTTTGTTTCTTGTTCTGTATCCATTTTTCTTTTTTTTTATAGTCATATGAAAAAGTCATTGTATAAACTCAAACTTAGGTGTAGAGTCAATGGGAATTATACAAGCAGCCAACACCCCTTTACAGGGCAAGTTGAACTGATTCCTTTTGGGAGACTCCCAAGATTCAGATTACTTTTCTAATGCCTGTCTCACAGTGTAATTGTTTCAAGATGTGAGTTGCCAATGTATTGTACCTGCTGAAGAACTCTTGCCAAATTTAGTTGAATTTAAGAAAGAGCCGCTATAGTTTATTGCAGCAAAAAGCACATGGCACATTAGACAACTGGTTCCATACTACAACACATTCAAAAGTCATTTTCAGATACCGCCTAAAAGATGTTTGCGCCTTCGACTGGAAATTTTGGCAAAAATTGAGGATCCATGAACGAGGGCATTAAATCAGGCATTACACAACGGACTTTGTGCGCTCGAACCGAAACTTGCGGCGTTAAAAGAGGTGGGCATTTTGCGCATGCACAGTCGCGGTTTTGTTTTCTCGGGCGCAGATGCTATTTCAGGGCGGGGCGGCTTCCCGAGCACGTGCAGACGATCCGCTCGACTTCTGGCACTTGTGCAGAGATGGAGCAGCAGGAAGGGCAGGCAGCGGGACAGCTGTTTTTCAATGGAGGCTGCTGGGGCCTTAGTCCACGTAGTGGAGAGGAGGTGGACAATAACCTATTTGTTTGGGGGAGAGAGACCATTGCCAACAATTTTCAAGAGGTTATGGCCCTGAAATTGCACAGGAGGTGTCTGAGGTAGACACGTTTGCCAGAACTGGCACCCAATGCTGCAAAAAGTTCAACAACCTTGCCAGAGTCATCAGGGTGAGTACCCTTCACATTGATATATGCCTGCTGTCCCTCCAACACTATCAAACACGATGTGAAGTCTTTCATGTATCTGCCCATTCTCAAAGTCTTACAGCCTGTGGTGTGGGTTTCACAATGCATCAGAAAGCTGAAGGCTGACTTCTCCAGCCATTGCCTCTTAACTAAGGATGCACATAACTTCTTGTTCCCTAATCATCGAGAACCTTCCTCACAATACACTCCCACTGCTGATAGGGGTTTTATAAAGATCTCCTGCAGCCCCTGTGCTGCCTCCCTCTCACTCCTACCCATCGCTCACAGAGCTCATGCAACATCCACACAGATTGAAGTGAAGACATTTGCACATTAACACAGTCTCAGCTATTAAACTATGGTCGGCAAATGTGGCACAACAGGAAGTGCATCCTTTCTGGACCCTACCTATTTTGCTCATTGCAGATGAAGCTCTCATACAGCAGGCGTGAGCAGCGTCGGACAGGCAGGGGGCCCGCCTCAGCTCCTCGATTTAACAGATGTGGAGGATCGGGTGTCTGCCCTCATTGGAGCACCAGCTCGGACAGTTGCCGGGGGCAATGCTGAGCCCCTTCGAGTAGTGAGGGTATGTAAATGGATTGCGCGACTGTTGTGACATTATTGAGACGTATTATGGAGTAGAGTGGGCCCTTCGCATGTACATGTGCAATGCCACCTCCTTCTTGTTATCACCCTGCCCCCTACCCTGCTGCTAACCACATGTCTGTTGTTTTCTGCTTGCAGAAGAACAGCCACAATCGCGACAGGTGTCCAGGGAGCCATCGACATCTGACCATGGGGGAGATGATGAGGCGTGCAGCGAGACTGCAATACCTGGGCCGCAGAGCCCACCAGTTGGCCCGTCTACACAAAGCACATCTGGGGACGAGTCCAATTTCCCTGGCTTTGAGTCGTCGGAGGCTCGTGGCCTCAGTCGCCTACAGCAATGCAAAGCAAGAGCGGAATCTCGGAGGTCAGCTCTCCGGAGGGTGAGTTGGCAAAGTAGGTCTGCTCAACAACAGGCAGACATGGAACTGGACCTGGTGGAAACGTTCAGGGAAAACACAGCCATGCACCATGAGCTCATGGGTAGCATCCCAGAGAGCATCGACAAACTTTCTGCAACTTTTGCGGAGGTAGCGTCACACATTGTTGGTACAACTCAGGGCTCCAGCGAGGCCATCGTTGCCCACTCACAGAGGCAGATGGTCTCCAGCAGCGACAGTGGCGTTCGAGAGTGTGTGGCGTGTGCCATTGATCACGTTGCAGGCACAAGTTACACTGCAGCTTGGTGCTGTGACACAGTCGATGACTGCTGCCATCCTCCCTGTGTTCCCCGCTGCCCAACTGGGAAGGGACGGTGCCAAAGCAGGCAACAAAGTTGTGGAGACACATCGTGCTCCGGATGTTGAGGCCCAGCACGGTTGGAATCTCAGTGACTCCCAGGAAATGGAAGGCACTGTCCTTCCTCAGGATGACAGCATTCCGGCTCCCACCACTGACTCTCCCACCATGCACCATACACGGCCCACACCAGAGCCACCGGTGACTGCTTTCGCCGATGATGAGGTGCAACAGTCCACAGCTGGGCCTTCGAGGCCCAGAGCTGGTCCAGGGCCTCGTCATACACCACTGCACTGTCCGACCCACTGCACTGTCCGACCCTCTGCACTGTCCGACCCTCTGCACTGTCCGGCCCTCATGCACTGTCCGACCCTCATGCACTGTCCGACCCTCATGCACTGTCCGACCCTCATGCACTGTCCGACCCTCATGCACTGTCCGACCCACTGCACTGTCCGACCCACTGCACTGTCCGACCCTCATGCACTGTCCGACCCACTGCACTGTCCGACCCACTGCACTGTCCGACCCACTGCACTGTCCGGCCCTCATGTACTGTCCGACCCTCATGCACTGTCCGACCCTCATGCACTGTCCGACCCTCATGCACTGTCCGGCCCTCATGTACTGTCCGACCCACTGCACGTCCGGCCCTCATGCACTGTCCGGCCCTCATGCACTGTCCGACCCTCATGCACTGTCCGACCCTCATGCACTGTCTGACCCTCATGCACTGTCCGACCCTCATGCACTGTCTGACCCTCATGCACTGTCCGACCCACTGCACTGTCCGACCCTCATGTACTGTCTGACCCACTGCACTGTCCGGCCCTCATGCACTGTCCGGCCCTCATGCACTGTCCGGCCCTCATGTACTGTCCGGCCCTCATGTACTGTCCGGTCCTCATGTACTGTCCGACCCTCATGTACTGTCCGACCCACTGCACTGTCCGGCCCTCATGCACTGTCCGGCCCTCATGCACTGTCCGGCCCTCATGTACTGTCCGGCCCTCATGCACTGTCCGGCCCTCATGCACTGTCCGGCCCTCATGCACTGTCCGGCCCTCATGTACTGTCCGACCCTCATGCACTGTCACATGCACTGTCCGGCCCTCATGCACTGTCCGGCCCTCATGTACTGTCCGACCCTCATGCACTGTCACATGCACTGTCTGGCCCTCATGCACTGTCCGGCCCTCATGCACCCTTACTGTGGGCACTGAGGCCTCATTGAGGAGGAGGAGCAGTAATGGGAGGGGGGTAAAGGTTAGGGGTGAAAAAGCACAGGGTAAGTCCCCATAAGGGGTCGCACAATGAGATGCAAATGCATTCAGTTGTTATGAGTGCTCCTATAGACACTTTATTTGTTATTATTTAATGTAACCTGAGAAAGTTGCAGCAGAACGCTGTTTATTGTGGCTTGACAGGGTAGATGCAGAAAGGCTGTTTTCCCTCGTGGGGGAATCTAGAACTAAGGGCCTAGTTTTAGAACTAAGGGCCTAGTTTTAGAACTAAGGGCCTAGTTTTAAAACTAAGGGCCTAGTTTCAGAATCGGGTCGCCCATTTGAAATGGAGATGAGGAGGAATTTCTTCTCTCAGAGGGTTGTGAATCTTTGGAATTCTCTATCCCAGAGAACTGTGGAGGCTGGGTCTTTAAATATATTTAAGGTGGAGATAGACTGATTTTTGAACGATAAGTGAGTCAAAGGTTATGGGGAGTGGGCAGGGAAGTGGAGCTGAGGCCAAGATCAGATCAGCCATGATCTTATTGAATGGCGGAGCAGGCTCGAAAGGCCAAACTGCCTGTTCCTACTCATATTTCTTATGTTCTTATTTTATAGTTTTACTTTGATGGCTTGAAGTGTTATTTTCTTTTGCTGTTTTATAGGATCAGCCTCCCTGATAAAGTGCAACATCCCCACTAACACCTGGGAGTCCCTGGCCAAAGACCGCCCGAAATGGAGGAAGTGCATCCGGGAGGGCGCTGAGCACCTCGAGTCTCGTCGCCGAGAGCATGCAGAAATCAAGCGCAGGCAGCGGAAGGAGCGTGCGGAAAACCAGTCCCACCCTTCCTTTCCCTCAACGACTATCTGTCCCCCTGTGACAGAGACTGTGGCTCTCGTATTGGACTGTACAGCCACCTAAGGACTCATTTTTAGAGTGGAAGCAAGTCTTCCTCGATTCCGAGGGACTGCCTATGATAATGATAATTTATATGATGTTTTCAATTTGTTTGTTCATTGAATCGTTGCCTTTGTTTGGGGGGTCAGCTTTGATACTTTTGTGCATTCAATTATAACTATGAGCCTTTGAAGTTGCTGTCTTGTGTATCATTGCGAAGCTCAGCTTCGATGTGCCTTTATGGCGTCACATAGCGTGGCCAGTATTAGATGCATCCCTCAGCTTACTCTACTCAAGCAAGCCGGCCCATTATGAGCTGGTGACGTGCAGCTTTTGCACCGACAGCATCTCCACACTGCCTCCCCCGTGGATGGGGTGGCTCTGCAATCGATGCCTCGCCAGGCTGCTCTTCATCCTCCTCCTCCTCCTCCTCCTCCGGAGGTGGCCTGCAATCCCCATTGGCAATGCCTGGCCCCTGATGAGTGTCAAGTTGTGCAGCATGCAGCACAGCACAATGTCCTCAGCGACCTGTCTGAGGGGGATATTGAAGGCTGGCTCCAGAGCGGACAAGGCATCGGTCAGCCTGTAGCAGGGGGCATATCTCTGTCAGCACTCTCCTCACACACTGCTCCTCAGAGAGCTGGAGGTATGAACCCGTGAGGGGTAAGTTCTCCTCCCCATATGTCTTCAGCCTCTCCTCAGCTGTGTCCCGACATGGCCAGCAGCCCTTCTTCTAGCTTCTTAACGCCTGGCAATGCTAACCAGCATGATGCACCAGCAAGCTACTAATGTCCCATAAAATCATTCTCTGACGTTGTTCAGAGACTGTAATGACAAATAAAACAAGCATTTGTAAGTCTGACATTCACGCAGTGTTCTATTCCCAACCGTTGCCGACAATGTGAGCTGCGATGTAGGATCCGCATCCATCTAATTAAAAATGCCGACAATACCACCTGCTGCACCCTGGGGATTGCCGTTTTTTTCAGACGTTTCCTGGGGCGGACATTAAATGAGGCGTAAGGAGCCTATTTTACCGGCCGGGTGCTAAAACCTGAACGCCTGGTGTAACGCCCAGAAACAGAGGAGCAAAAGAGCAGAAAATCCAGTGTTTCGTTGTACAGAGAACCTGAGCTTTAGTTGCCCTGCTTTCCCCCGAGGGGAATGTACCTGAACTATTTCCTCTTTAAGGGTAGCCTATTGTTCCACTGCAGTTTTGTCTGCAATCTTTGATTCCAGTTTACCCGAGCCAAATGCGTTCTCATCCCACTGAAATTGCCCTTCCCACAGTTAAACATTTTTACTCCAGATTGCTCCTTGTCCTTTTCCATAGCTAATATAAACCTTATGACACTAAGATCGCTGTCCCCGAAACATTCTCTGACTGACCCTTGCTCCACATGATGTACCTTATTCCTCAGAACCAAATCCAGCAATTGTCGGGCTCGAAAAATACTGATCAATAAACTTCTCTTGAACACTCTTCAGAAATTCTTTCCCTTTTCTGCCCTCAACACTATTGCGATCCCAGTCTATGGGCTCAATTTTCCCAGGTCATTTGCGCGTTTTTTTGGCGCACACCGTTTTTTGGCGTAAGTATTTAAATCAAAGTTTCCCCCAGGAATCTTTGCCGGCGTAACCTTAGTTATCATTTTTTTACTTTAGGATTTTTTAACGTTTTGGCGTTCCCTCATGTCTGCACCAGTTTTGATAATTTTTCAGTTTGCCCCCAAAAATTTCTGCCATGTCGGCATATCTGGCCACTCCCGAAAAACCTCCTGGTGAGTTAACAGAAAGCAGCGCACACTGAGAAATCAGTGCAAAAAGACGCCATTGTTATTGAAAGTTTTCGGGTGGAGTCAAGAACACTTTAAATATCCATAATAAAGATGATTTTTTTTTTTAACCTTTCAACGGAGTACATGGAGGTTTGATGGAATTCTGAAGTTTTCATTGTTTTTTTTACTCGCACGCCATCACCGAACGTCTTCAAAAGGGCTGGAGGGTCACAGCGTCAACCGGCAGAATCGGCCCCGTGCCTGGACACAGGAGCTCGGGGCTCGGCTGCAAAACAAGCCTGGCGGGAGGCGGGGAGGGGAGGTGGCGATTGGAAGACTGAACTAGGCAGAAAATGGGCCCAGGGGAGAAGTCACAAGACTAGAATGATCCCCGAAGGGATGAGAAGTCACAAGATTGCAATGAGCTTGACCGGGCGTGGGGGTGGGGGCGGGGGCGGAGAAGTCACAAGACTGTTGAGACCTTGGTATGGTCAATATAGACCTTGGGGAGAGACAACAAAGAACATGTCCTGCCTGCCTTCCTGCTGTTTTGAGCTTCTTGAAAAGGTAAAATTTAACCCTGGGGGGCAATACTGAGAATGCCATATCTTGTTCTGCATGATGGTGCTATGGAGGAAACAAATGATTCGACGTCATCGCATCAGGAACATCAGAGCCCGTAAGGTGCTGGGCAAGAGGCCTTATCCACCTCGGGTATATCGAGATAGGCGTTCGTACCTGCCACCTGAGTGATGCAGACTGTGTCAGAAGGCTACATTTCTGCAAAGAAGTTGTAAGTGAGATCTGTGAGTTGGTGAAAGCAGACCTGCAACCTAGAAGCATCGGGAGGAAAGCTTTGTCAGTTGAAGTGAAGGTTACAGCTGAACTTTCATTCTATGCCTCTAGATCATTTCAAGCTGCAATTGGGAATGTGTGCACCATTTCTTAACATGCAACACATGTCTGCATTCGGCAGGTGACAGCTGCGCTATATGCCTGGAGGAATGATTACATAAAGTTCCCCATGACTGCCCAGGCAATGCGTGACAGGGCTGTGGGCTTCTCCAGGATTGCTGGCTTCCCAAAGGTACAGGGCTGCATTGATTGTACCCACATCACCTTGCGAGCACCTTTGGAGGATTCCAAGATGTACAGGAACAGGAAAGGCTTCCACTCCATCAATGTACAGCTCGTGTGTGATGACATGCATCACATCATGTCAGTCGATGCAAGATACCCTGGGAGCACCCATGATACGTTCATCCTACGCGAGAGCACTATATCTACCATGTTTCAGCAGCAACCAGAAGGGCAGAGCTGGCTACTGGGAGACAAAGGGTACGGCCTCGCCACCTGGCTCATGATGTCCCTCCGCGTAACCCGGATGGAAGCTGACCGGGAATACAACATGTCGCACATTGCGATGCGCAGCATCAGAGAGAGGACCATTGGCATCTTGAAACAGCGTTTCCGATGCCTGGATTATTCCGGATCCTACTTGCTATACTCCCCTGAGATTGTCGGTCAGTTCACTGTTGTGTGCTGCATGCTGCATAACTTAGCCATCATGAGGCAGCAGCAGCTGGTAGTGGAAGACCCACCTGAGGTGAGAGCGGCTGATGATGAGGAGGAAGATGCAGATGACGAGGAGAAGAAGGACGATGAGGAAGCCATTCAACTACCTGAACCCGGAGCATGATGGCGGAGGAAGGCGGGCTGTCGTGCCCCTTTAACGATTGCTCGAGCCTTGTGCCAGCAGCTCATCCGTAAATGCTTTGCTGCCTGAAGGCTCAGCGGCAACTATTCCACATGGACATGTTTACTGTATGGACCTGTTCCGTAATGTTGTGTTATGTTAATGGAACAGATGATGGAAATGATTCTTGTTTACTTCAAAAGTTGTGTTAATAATTGAAAAAATGTAAATGATTCAGTTTGATTGTAAAATATATTTTATTCAAAAGTTTAGCAAACAGTTCTTTGTACTTAACTTAACTTTAATAAAATTATTCTTGTATCAAACTTTAAAATGTTCAGTTACAATCACTTACAAACTTTAAGATCACTTACAAACTCTAAGATCACTTAAAAACTTTAAGATCACTTACTAACTTTTAAACTTGTAAATTTACATAACTTACAAAAAAATTTTAATTTGTGAACAACAGTTATAACAGTAACAACAATAATAACGACAACAACAACAACAACAGCAGCAAAGAAAAGCTGCACCCATCTCTCCTCCACCATATTCTAAGACCGCCCGCCGTGCTTGGTCTTGGTGACTCCACAGGCGGTGGTGCAGTGTTTCTGGGGTGGCACCAATCTTATTCTTTCTAAGATCTTGGGTAGTGTGCATCTGTTGATGGGGAGAGGGGGCAGGCGGTAATGTGGAGGGCCCGGCTTGCGGCTCCTCAGAGGCTTGTGTGGGGATTGGAGTGGGAATGGTAGTTGATTCTGTCATTGGATGTGGGGACTGGGCGTGTTCCCTTATTGCAGCAGCTAATTCCAACATACTGTCCCTCATGCGTCCTGACAATGTCTCAACGACCTGCAACATTCCCTCCCTCATGTTCACTGATAGTGTTTGCACCATCTCTGACATTCCCTCCCTGATGTTCACTGACAGCGCATCAGGTGCCTGTGACATTCCCTCCTTCATATCACTGACATGGTTTTAACTGACTGAGATAGTCCCTCACTCATGATCCCGGGCATCGTTCCCATTTCTCGTGAGATTGCTGTTACTTCTCCCGACAGTCCCGCTACCTCATCACCCACTCCACTGATGGTGTCCAGGAATGTAAAGCTGTAGAGCTCTCCATCCCCTCCTCACCCTGGGTATGCCTCGCTGCATCCCCCTGGGACCCGCAGCTTCGGAAGGTGGGGCCCTGGATGTACCTCACTGCACTCCATGGTAGGAAACCATGGAATGTCCCACCAACACTCAAACCGCTAGTCACGGAAGGGGCTGGCACCTCAATGGGCGGCACCTGCACCTCCTCCAAAGTCATTAAAGTAGTGGGGGCTTCATCCATCTCCATCCCCTCCCCCTAACCCTCACCCCCATGCTCTTGGTCTGGAGCATGGGATTGGAAGATGTTCTCCTCTTCAGACTCGTTCTCATCTGAATCTTCTTCTGCATCGTCAGGATTGGCCTCAAGTTCTGCAAAATATAACAGAACAGACAAATGTTTAGCAGCAGAGGAGGGGGCAGGGTGGGTGGTATGAGTAGGCTCACACAGCGCAGGCAGCAGGCTGGTTTGAAGGACCACGATGAATGATAACACATTGCATCAACGGAAGCGTAGCTGATGGAGACATCCCCAGGAACCGAAGCATGGCTAGCCCGTGCAGTACTTAACATTTAGGAAAGCCAGACTGTGGAATTTGCAGGACTTCTCTCTCCCTCGAATGTGTGCCCAGCTTGTGCAGTGGTGCTTGCTTTTCTCCAGGCAGGACCCATCAAAGCAGCGACCCTCTCTTCCACGGGTGTCAGTGGCTGCAGATTTGCCGGGCCTCCTCCTGTTCGAGTTCTTTCCCTTTTGTTGTGTGCCACTTTCCTCTGCAAAGATGAAAATGCAACTTTTTAGAGAGAGTGTCTTTCTGCTGGGTGGAACATGTACAGCTGGTCACATTCACAATTGCAATTCCATTGAATAAATGAAAAGATTACTTACACTAACTACTTGACCAAGGTCCTGCCATTTCTTTTTACACTGACCTCCAGAGCTCGGGGTGGTCACCATTGTACAGTAATCTTCTGCAACTTGGTTCCAGCGTTTCTTCATTTCTTTGGGTGGAACTTTTGTGTGACCTCTGCTGGTGCCCAGCTCCTGCCATCTGCTCTCAATCACTGTAACTAGTGCCTCCACTTCATCCTGTAAGAAATTCTTTGTCCTTGCACCGCGTTGCATCTTGTATTGCAGCTCCGATCTTTCCAATGCTTTCACACAGCACCCAACATTCTCACACACACAACTGGCTCTTTAAAAATGGCCGATTACAGACCCGGAGCTGTACTGCGCATGTGCGCCCATTGGGATCATGTAAAAAATGTCCTTTTTTTCCCCGCGCATGCGCAGAAGGCAGAAGGTGCAGCATAATTTTTTCGGCGCAGACACCGAGGCGACGAGACAGGCTGCACAGCACCAAATTTGAAAAATACGGTATAATGGCACCTCTATTATTTCTTAACCTCCTCCAGGACATCCTCCCTCTCCAGCATTGTAACATTCTCCTTAACCAATACTGCCACACCACCTGTTATCTTTACTGAACACCTTATAACCAGGAATATTTAATAGCTGATGCTGCATTTGTTTGAGTCAGGTCTCAGTTATTAGCACAGCATCATATTCCCATGTGGATATTTGTGCCTACGCAGCTCACTTATCTTGTTTACTACACTTTGTGCGTTTACATACATACGCTACAAACCCATGTTAGACTATCCTGTATTCTCTCTTAGTTTGACCCCACCTAATACCTTACTATTTCTTACTTTAGTGCTCTCTGCTTCCCCCAGTCCTTTGGAGCACTTTATTTCCCCTTGCTAATATTACATTCTGGTACCCATACCCCTGCCAAATTAGTTTAAACACTCCCCAACAGCACTAGCAAACCTCTGCGTGAGGATATTGGTTTTGGCCCTGTTGAGGTGCAACCTGTCTGGCCTGTACAGGTCCCAGCTCTCTCAGAACCAGTCCCAATGCCCCAGGAAACCCTATGTTTCAGGCATAGTACCTGGATTCCTCTTTTGATGCCTATACCAATGTGGCTGGCGCCCTGAAATCTGTGCACGCATGCTGCCTGCCATATTGGGTGCTTGGGCATCTGTAAAACAGATGCAGCAACATTGAATTTCTAGGCCTGTACTTATTATTGACCAAATTTTATATGATATTTAGCTGAAGAGTAGTAGTTGAATTCAGCTGCAATTTGGTTACCACAGATCAGACTGTAGCAAAAGCAAAATACTGCAGATGCTGGAAATCTGAATTAAAAACAGAAAGTATTGGAAATACTCAGCAAGCCAGGCAGCATGTTAGCAGGGAGAAACAAAGCTTAAAACCTCATATTCCCCCAACCCTGCACAGCCCACTTCTATCTACTTCCCAAGATCCACAAACAGGACTGCCCCGGTAGACCCATCGTTTCAGCCTGTTCCTGCTCCAGGGAACTGATTACTTTCTATTGGACTCCATTTTTCTCCCCTTGTCCAGTCTCTTCCCACCTACATCCGCAAATCTTCCGATGCTCTCTGCCACTTTAACAGTTTCCAGTTTCCTGGTTCTAACCATCTCCTTTTCACTATGGACGTCCAATACCTCTACACCTCCATTCCTCACCAGGACAGCCTGGGGGCGCTCTGCTTCATTTTTGAACGGAGGCCCAACCAGTCCCCATCCACCACCACTCTCCTCCATCTGACTGAACCTGTTCTCACATTGAGCAACTTCTCCTTTGACTCCACTCACTTCCTCCAAATAAAAGGTGTTGCAATGGGAAACTGTTTGGGCCCTAGCTATGCCTACCTTTTCGTGAGATATGCAGAACACTCTTTGTTCCAGTGCTACTCAGGTCCTCTCCCTCACCTTTTATTTCCAGTACACTGATGACTGTATCCTGCTCTCGTCCCAAACTTGCTTCCAATTTCCACCCTTCCTTCACCTTCACATGATCCATCTCCTACCCTTCCCTTCCCTTCCTCGACTTCTCTATCTCCATTTCTGGAGATAGGCTATTGACCAATGTCCATTTTAAGCCCACTGATTCCCACAGCTACCTGGACTACACTTCCTCCCACCCCGCTTCCTGTAGGAACTCTATTCCATTCTCCCAGTTTCTCCGTCCCCATCCATCTGTTCTGATGATGCCACCTTCCATACCAGTGCTTCTGAATGTGTTTATTTTTCCTCAACTGAAGTTTCCCCTCCACTGTAGTTGACAGGATCCTTGATTATGTCTATCCCATTTCCTGCACTTCTGCTCTCACCCCTTCCCCTCCCTCCCAGAACCATGAAAGAGTTCCCCTTGTCCTCACCCTCCACCCCACCAGCCTCCACGTTCAACGGATCATCCTCCGCCATTTTCGCCACCTCCAGCGTGATTCATCATCAAACACATCTTCCTCTCCCCTTTCAGCATTCTGAAGGGACCGCTCCCTCCACAACACCCTTGTCCACTCCTCTACCACCCCCGACACCTACTCCCCATCCCGTGGCACCTTCCCCTGCAAGCACAGGAGATGCAATGCCTGCCCTCCTCACTTCCCACTGTCCAGGGCCCCAAACACTCCTTCCAGGTGAAACAGCGATTTATTTGTATTTGTTTCAATTTAGTATACTGTATTCTCTGCTCACGATGTGGTCTCCTCTACTTTGGGGAGACCAAATGCCGATTGGGTGACTGCGGAACACCTCCATTCAGTCCACAAACATGGCCCCAAGCTTCCGGTCACCTGTCATTTTAATTCCCCACTCTGACCTCTCTGTCCTCGGCCTCTTACACTGTTCCAAAGAAGCTCAAACTCGAGGAACTGCACTCATCATTCTGTTAGGCACTTTACAACCATCTGGACTCAACATTGATTTCAATAATTTCAGATCATAACCACTGCCCCCATTTTTTCGGACAGCAGCTGTTGATAATTCTGCTATTCCCATGTACACCTCCTGTAAACCCATCTTCTGTTTCGTTATTTGTCCCATTACCATCTCCTTTTGTCTTGCACCATCACCCCTTTTGTCATTTAATCTCTTCTGCCTTCCACCCTATCACAGACCGTCCTTCATGTTCTTTCCTCCCCTCCCCACTTTCCCTGCCCCTACACTTGCTTAAAACCTATTGCATCGCTTAATTTTTTTCCAGTTCTGACGAGAGGTCATCGACCTGAATTCTGTTTCTCTCCCCACAGATGCTGCCTGACCCGGAGTATTTCCAGCGTTTTCTGTTTTTTTATTTCAGACTGTGGATGGAGAAGCAAGGGAGAGGGACGAGAAAGTCAGATATAATGACGGAAGTTGCTGGATAAATAACAAGCAGATCCGTCACCAGCTGAAAAGAGAAAAGGCAGATTAACGTTTCATGTGTCGATCCTTCAGCTCTGATGAAGGCTTTAGCACTCAAAACATTAAGCTATATTTTCACTTTTAAAGATGCTGTTGGACTTGCAGTGTATTTTCAGCATTTCCTGCATACCTTCACCTCCCCTCCACATTATACAGACATCAGTCGTGAGAAGAGCATGGTTTTAGTCTTGCATGGATTTTCTACCATTCATTTGTGTGCCACTAAATTCCTGCTATAAGAAGCAGCATTCAGAGCACTCCCAGTGATCTAAGGTGACCTTGCTTTCTTTTGTCCTGTAGTCTACCCCATTAATCAGTCATTAATGACTCGACATCACATAACAAAAGCCTCAGAATTTGCTAAAATAGCCTATTCATAAAAGATGAGAATACGCTGATGTGCCATCTTACTTCAATAGCACATACACTTACAACAAGCAACTTGTTTGGACAAAAGGTACCAGCCTCAGGAGAGATAATGTTCAGCAATCTCTAGAATTCTCGCTTCAAATCTTTTAGAATGAGTATATCGAATTTTTAAATTCCAGAATTATATTGCAAAGGGTTGACATGCTAAAGAATTGGTTAACTCAACTGATCTGAATGGCTGAACCACAGAAAGCTCCATAGGGGGTCCCAGAGAGCCAGCACCTGCTGCTTATTTACAACTGAACTGAATTCAATTAAACTTGTAATATCCCCTTTCGTAAGCCTAACCATCGAAATTACTAAAAAGAGGAGCCGATTATCGTGAATTAGTTTGAAATTCTGGTTTTACTCCATCCCAATTGTTTAATAACGATTTCATTGCAACAGTCTATTTCCTGAAGGTTCAAATTCTACATCAGCTGAAGCAAAGACTTTGCTGGCTAGTTAGTTTATGAAACGAGTTTAAAATGAGTTTGGGTTATTGAGGACTGAGATTTGCAGTCTAATGCTCAAGGACAAGGAGTAGCATGCTCAATGAAACATGGTCTTAGCACATGGAGAAAGAGACTGCAGTAATGAAGGACGTGAAGGGAGTTAAACTGTTTGCCACTTCACCAGACCTTGTACTCACTGAAAAAAGGGTTTTCGCTGAAGAGTATAATCGCGTACAGCAAGTGATTGCTGGAAGACCCAGATTTCAGTTACCTTTACACTATTAGTACCCTGCTTAAAGCAGTATCTCTCATGGAGCCTGTTTTAATACCAGTCACTCCAGGTCAAACTGAAATAACATTAAGTGCCATTATGCACACCATAGTGCACAGCAGGGCACCTAGCAAGAGGCTAAAACTGTCGCATGCACAAAAAATAGGTTTAAAGGTAATCGACATTGTGGTGTGTATTGCAACGCCCGTTAGAAGAAGCTTGTTTAAATGTCTGCCTAAAATCAGGGTTTGTGTTTGTTCATTTTCTGATTTACCTCGAGTCTTGTCGCCGAGAGCGTGCTGAAATCAACGACTATCTGCCCCATCTGTGACTGTCTCGTATTGGATTGTACAGCCACCTAAGGATTCATTTTAAGAGTGGAAGCAAGTCTTCCTCGATTCCGAGGGACTGCGTATGATGATGGTCTGAAAGTAAGGGGAAAACAACCCCATGTTCAAGTGTCATATTATAGCTTTAAATAGTTCCGATCTAAAACAGACATGGAGAGTAACATAGTCTAAGTCTCGAGTGAGGATGTACACTGCATCACGTGTCATTATGCCACTGTGTACATTACTGTATTTATACCAAGGCTATCTACTTACTGGCTTATACTAAGGATATACCAGTAAAAAAGCTAGGGTGCAAAAGGGTGAGACTTTGTCCAGGCTGTGTGTGCTCATCAAGCCAAGGGATGTGGGCGAACTGAAAATTGCAACGCTTTTCGATTTTAACCCAAACATGATTATCTGCAACAACAACGACAACTTTTATTTATATAGCGCCTTTAACGTAGTAAAACATCCCAAGGTGCTTCACAGCAGTGTTACAAGACAAAACAGATACATTTAACACCGAGCCACAAATGAAGAAATTAAGGCAGATGATAAAAAGCTTGGTTAAAGAGGTAGGTTTTAAGGTGCCTCTTAAAGGAGGAAAGAGAGGTAGAGAGGCGGAGAGGTTTAGGGAGGGAGTTCCAGAGCTTGGGGCCCAGGCAGCTGAAGGCACGGCCACCGATGGTTGAGCAGTTATAATCAGTGTTTTCAGACCCAGGAGACTAAATAGTACGTAGGGGTAGGGTGTCTCTTGACCTGATGCATAAGGTATCACAACTGTATGAGACAGGTTAGATGGACCAGCGAGTCTTTTCCTGTCTGGCATTTGTCTATGCTTGTATAATAGGGCTGAGTGCAGGAAATCCTTTTCTACACTTCTGGGAACTGAAGGCACTTAATTCTCCTTCTCCCCTTTCCACCCCATTCCCTTCCCCACCTACCGCGAGTGCCTATTCCTTTAGCCCATCATGACTTCCTCCTACCACCTCTCCATGCTCTTGCACCCCAATCCTAATCGCTAGCACTTTTCATCCATCACCTGCTCCCTCCTGCTGCTACTCACCATTTCTGCTTATCTACAATGCTGAGCACCCGTGACGTCCCCCCACTCCCCATCGTTGACCTAATCCAGAAAAAATATCTATCCTTTTGATATCACAATTGGCAGTCCCTCGGAATTGCTTCCACTCCTAAAGTGAGTTCTTTGGTGGCTGAACAGTTCAATACGAGAGCCACAGACCCTGTCACAGGTGGGACAGCTATTCATCGGGGGAAGGGGGGGGGGGGTGGGACTGATTTGCCGCACGCTCCTTCCGCTGCCCGAGCCTGACCTCTTCACACTCGCGGCATTGAAATTCGAAGAGCTCAACGACCTCCCGGGTGCACTTTCTCCACTTAGGGTGGTCTTCGGCCAGGGTCTCCCAGGTGTCAGTGGTGATGTCGCACTTCACCAGGGAGGCTTTGAGGGTGTCCTTGTTACGTTTCCACTGCCCACCTTTGGTTCGTTTGCCGTGAAGGAGATCCACATACACGAGACTCCCTAAGCAATTGCTCTATGCGGAGCTCCTTCACGGCAAATGAGCCTTTTGTCAACAGCGCCCCACAATCCCCTCCAGTTGTTCTGAATATATCAGCAATTCAGCTGTAATGGACAACTTAATGATAATATACCTGGAGATTTTGTACTGGAATAAATACGATAATATTTCTCAGGTCTACACCATACATCCTTAAGCCTCTCTGAGTAGCTTAAACTGGGAATCATTTTCGTGGGCCTCCTTTGAACTTTACCAAAGCCTCAAAATCACCCACCATGTGAAGGGACTAGAACTGGACACAGTGTGTTAAATCAGGCCGAACCAAGGACAAAACAGTATGTTTCATTTTGTAATGAATAGTCCTGTAGCTGCAGCTACATTTTATGTGTATTGGTCACGAGCCTTTAGAGAATTATGAACTATGATACCAAGCTGTATCTTTTTTCACCACAAGCTGCAGTTTTCTGTCAGTCGGCAACATTCTTGTTTCCGAGTTAGCAGTTGTGGGTTCAAATCCCACTCCAGAGACTTGAGCACAAAAATCTCCACATTCCAATGCTGAGGGAGTGCTGCACTGTTGGAGGTGCTGTCTTTCAAATGAGACGCTAAACCGAGGCCCCGTCTGCTCTCTCAGGTGGTCATAAAAGATCCCATGGCATTATTTCGAAGAAGAGCAGGGGAGTTATCCCCAGTATCCTGGCCAATATTTATCCCTCAATCAACATCACTAAAACAGATTATCTGGTCATTATCACATTACTGTTTGTGGGAGCTTGCTGTGTACAAATTGGTTGCTGGGTTTCTTATATTACAACAATGACTACACTTCAAAAGTACCTAATTGGCTGTAAAGCACATTGGGATAAGAACATAAGAACATAAGAAATAGGAGCAGAAGTCGGCCATTTGGCCCCTTGAGCCTGCTCCGCCATTTAATAAGATCATGGCTGATCTGATCATGGACTCAGCTCCACTTCCCTACCCACTCCCCATAACCCTTTACTCCCTTATCGCTCTAAAATCTATCTATCTCCGCCTTAAATATATTCAATGACCCCGCCTCCACAGCTCTCTGGGGCAGAGAATTCCATGGATTTACAACCCTCCAAAAGAAGAAATTCCTCCACATCTGTTTTAAATGGGCGGGCCCTTATTCTGAGACTATGCCCCCTAGTTTTAGTTTCCCCTATCAGTGGAAATATCCTCTCTGCATCCACCTTGTCGAAAACTCTCAGTATCTTATATGTTTCGGTAAGATCACCTCTCATTCTTCTCAACTCCAATGAGTATAGGCCCAACCTACTCAAACTATCTTCATAAGTCAAACCCCTCATCTCCAGAATCGACCTAGTGAACCTTCTCTGAACTGCCTCCAATGCAAATATATCCTTCCTTAAATACGGAGACCAAAACTGCACGCAGTACTCCAGGTGTGGCCTCACCAATACCCTGTACAGTTGTAGCAAGACTTCTCTGCTTTTATACTCTATCCCTCTTGCAATAAAGGCCAACATTCCATTTGCCTTCCGGATTATTTGCTGTACCTGCATACTAACTTTTTGTGTTTCATGCACAAGGACCCCCAGATCCCTCTGTACTGCAGCACTTTGCAATTTTTCTCCATTTAAATTATAATTTTATTTTCTATTTTTTCTGCCAAAGTGGATAACCTCACATTTTCCCACATTATACTCCATCTTCCAAATTTTTGCCCACTCACTTAACCTGTCTATATCCCTTTACAGATTTTTTGTGTCCTCACAATTTGCTCTCCCGCCCATCTTTGTATCATCAGCAAATTTGGCTACATTACACTCGGTCCCTTCATCCAAGTCATTAATATAGATTGTAAATAGTTGAGGCCCCAGCACCGATCCCTGCGACACCCCACTAGTCATGGTTTGCTAACCGGAAAATGACCCATTTATCCCGACTCTCTGTTTTCTGTTAGTTAGTCAATCTCTATCCATACTAATATATTACCCCCAACCCCGTGAACTTTTATCTTGTGCAGTAAACTTTTATGTGGCACCTTATTGAATGCCTTCTGGAAATCCAAATACACCACATCCACTGGTTCCCCCTTATCCACCCTGCTCGTTACATCCTCAAAAAACTCCAGCAAATTTGTCAAACGTGACGATCTGAGGTTGTGAAAGGTGCTATATAAATGCAAGTCTATCTTTTTCTTTTCTTTTTAAGGTGTAAGAGTGCTTAGCGTCGGTCTTTCCCACCTGCATAACACGACACTTCTCTAAGTTAAATGGCGTTTGCCGGACATAAGCCCATTCCGTCAAGACATCGAGATCTGTTTTCAGATGTTTAGTCCCCTAGTCCTAACACTCACACAAACCTTCGTAACATCCGTAAACTTGCGGATTATTTCCCCAACACCTTAACCTCGGTCATTAATAGATTGTAAAGAGCAAAGGCCATAAGGCCAATCTCTGCAGGACATCACCAGTAACCAGTCTGCAAGCAGATCCATAGCCAGTGATGACAATTTTTTGACTATCAGCATGAGGAGGTGGCGGCAGATTCAATCGTGGCTTTCAAAAGGGAATTAAAGAAGTACCTGAAGGAAACAAATTTGCAGGGCTATGGAGAAAGGGCGGAAGAGTGGGACTAGCTGAGCTGCTCTTACAGAGAGTTGGCACGGACTCAACGGGCTGAATGGCCTCCTTCTGTGCTGCAACCATTCTATGGGCTAGATTTTACACTTTTGTGCAGATCGCCCAAAAATGGGTGTTATTTCCGACTTGGGCGGTAAAAAAGGGTTCTCAGATCGCCGGCTTCTCGCCCATTCTCAAAGCACCTAGTCTCCATTTTTGAAATTGGGCATTACGGCGAGCGATATGAAATGGGCTTCAACATTAAATCTCTTTGACCTTCTGCCGTAAAGTATCACCGCTCTTAGCAACGGCATGGCAACGGTCGATTCCCGCGATTCAGGAGGTCAAAGGTCATCATGTCATACACAGAAGAGGAGACAGAGAGAGAGGGAGCTGAGAGGGACTGAAGGCGTATGTGGGTGTGGTGTGTGCTTGTTTGGCTGTTGTGGGAGGCACGAGGGAGATTCACCAGCAGCAAAAAGCCTACTAAGCACCAAGAACATAGTTGCCACCAAAGTTTTGTCCAACTAATAAGATATAACATGGAAGGGAAGAGGCCCTGGAGCTGGTAGCCAGGAACACTGGTGGCAGAGAGCTCCCAGTGGTCCCGGAGCGTGGCACTGCACCCCAAGGTGCCACCCCCCATTGCCAAACCACCTCGGGACCATCCTCTCCCGTATCCATCCAAGCAGCGGTTCAGCCATCACCCCCCCCCCCACCCCCGCCTCCAATGAAGCATCGCCTGAGGACCTCCTCGGCCAGGCGGCTTGGAGTCAGAAGGGGAAGAGGAAGGGGAAGGGGGAGAGGTGGGGAGGAGAAGTGGTGGGGGGGGAGGGAGGAGGGTTGGTTTTTACAGAAATACCGATGATTTCAGATTAGTGTTCGGTTCAAATGTTTTTTATTTAACAAAACCTTGTAGCGCATTGGCTCAAATAGCTGCACCGTTACACGCTGGTGATTCCTTAACATCAAAGGGTATAATTACACTTAACTTCAATCAACTTAAACTTGAACTGTCACCAAGGTGAGGCCCACCATTCATGTAGGACCTGCACATCCAGCAGTGTGTCAGCCTTGTAAATAACACCAACGTTCTTTCAAGCAAAGCAATCATTGATGAGCTCCTGACGTAAGGCTCTTGCCACCACGGGCCCTTTCATGCGGTCTACAGGGGGGCGGGGGCATGGCTTCAGCATCAGCCTGATTGTCTGGGCCGATGTCAGTATCCACCTCCTCATCCTCATCTCCCTCTCTCTGGTGAGTGGACTGTCAGACTCATCAGGCAATTCTTGTCCCCTCCTGATAGCCAAGTTGTGCAGCATGGAGCACACCACCACGAATTGAGCTACCTGCTCAGGGTGGTATTGGAGCTCGCCTCCTGAGTGGTCCAGGCATCTAAAGCGCTGCTTCAGCACTCCTGTGGTTTTCTCCACGATATTGCGAGTTGCTCTGTGGCTCTCGTTGTATCGCCTCTCGGTCTCGGTGTGGGTGTCACATAGGGGGGGTCATCAGCCAGGTGGCGAGGCCATATCCTTTGTCACCAAGCATCCAGCATTGACCTTGTGGCTGATTGTTAAACAAGTCAGATACAGTGCTCTCACACAGGATGTGAGCATCATGGATGCTGCCCGGAAATTTAGCATTCACTGCCAGTATAATTTGCTGGTGGTCGACAACCAGTTGGACATTCAGGGAGTGGAATCCCCTGCGATTCCTGAAAACCTCTGCATCCTGAAAAGGTGCCCGCATCGCGATGTGCGTACAGTTGGGGAAATTTCCAATTCTGGAGAATCCTCGAGCCCTCTCAGTCTGTGCTGCCCTGGTCATAGGGAAGCTGATCAAGTCCCTCCTGTGCGCGTACAGGGCTTCAGTGACCTGTCTAATGCAGCAATGTGTGACATGCTGAGACAGTCCGCAAATGTCGCCAGCTGTAGTCTGAAAAGAATCCGAGGCGTAGAACGACAGTGACTTTGACCTCGACGGACAGTGCAGTACTGATGGTGCTGGCAGGCTGCAGATCTCTTCTTATGAGCTGGCATACCTCAGTGATAACCTCTTTGTGGAAGCGCAGTTCTTGAAAGCAAGTTGAGGTAAAACTGCTTCTCCCTCTATTTGCGGGGGGTGTAACGTCTGGTCCTCCTCATCAGTCTGGCACGTCTTACATTGGGCACATAATGCAGTGGAGCGTACCTTCGGCGATCTCGAGTCTGCAGCATGTAATTGGTCATCAAGAGAGGGTGAGAAAGGACAGGCCCCATTGTAGAAGCTCTCTGTTTTCCACCGATTGGTTACAAAGAATAAATGTCCCGACGAAGACACCTATTCAATTCCAATCGTTCAAAGTATGATAAAGATGTTTGTTCAGATGTTCACATCACCTCCAAAGACTTCCAGAGTACATTTGAACTCCCCCGAGGTTGAAGCAGAGCAGCCTGTTAAAGGACGCGACCTGTGATGTAGAACATGGCGTCCATACCGCTGTGAGTAGTTCCGGTTAGTTCCACATTTTCCGGGTGGTTTTTTGGGCGAGCGATATTGTGGGCGAGATGTGTGCGAGGTGGTGAAAGTGACGCTGGGCGATCTCATGGCCGCTAGTTTCAGCAAATGTGATCTTTACGACAAAAAAAAGTGGGCGGTTGGTATTATTGAATCTCGGCGTTAATTCCTTGCGGAAACTAACGCTGGGCGATCTTATGGCCGTTGATTTCACCCATTCTGATGATTCCGTCCAAAAAAGTGGGCGGGCTGTAATATTTTTTCCCGGTGTTAAGCACATGCGGAAAGTAACATTCGATGATAAGTTTCCGAAAAATGCCCGTCAGTTTCCATTTTGTGACTAACTGGGTGATATATGGGCGTTATATGTCATTTCAGTGGTTAACTGGGCGTTAACTGGGCGTTAAGCATGCAAGAAAAGTGGAAAATCTAGCCCTATGATTCTATGAAGCCAATTCTTACTTCATTGCAACACCTTCCCACTAATTCTACAAGATTCTATCTTGTGGAGTAACCTATTGTGAGGTACCTTATCAAATGCTTTCTGAAAATCCATGTACCCTCGTCCACCAACCTACTGACATGTTCAAATAATTCAATCAAATTTGTAAAATATGACCTTTTCCAGAAGTCATATTGGGTGAACCTGATAACTCCTTCTCTAACTAGGTGATCATATAGAGCATCTCTTATGATCCCTTTTAGCATCTTTCCTGCAACTAAAGTCAAACTAATGGTTCTATAGTTCCCTGCTATTTTAAATAATATAGGTTTCTTCTTGTCACCCTTTTGGGAATCCTAACTGAGTGAGAAAATCACATTCCTTGTTGTTATCAGGAACTGGCGTAAAATTCTTTAAGTACTTTTAAAATCGGTACAGCATATAGAACTTTGAGCCAACTCTTGTAATGCCCGGGAACGTAGCATTTCTGAGTAGGGGGCTAGGGCCTCCAGCCTTGGGGTCGTCATGTTGAGGATCATGGTTTGGTCATAGTGGAAAGAGAGGAATAGGGGCAGCATTGGGGAGAAGGTAGGCAGTATTAGGCCAGAGGCCCAAATTTAACAACACCCCTTTTGGAGATAGCACCTGGAATGTCTGAGAATTAAGTGTTACATTGTGCCACCTACCTTGGAGAACTCAGTCAGCGGTAAGCAAAACTAATAGGTAAATTTAATTGTGACCAGAAAGGCATAATGGGAATAGTGTGACAGAAAATGTTGCAGGATGTTAAGTGTGACACAGCACATGCATGAATATGCAAAACTTTAATATAGAGAGATCTTTCTCAGTTTCTTTATTTTTACCATCTCATAGTAAACTCAGCTGTTAATAATGAATATAACAATTAAGTTATCTCTATACTAAATAGTTGTTTTAGTATCATAATACAGGCAGAAGTTTCTTCCCTTCCAAAAATCATTTGAGAATCTATAGATCACTTTGCAGAACCTGATGTTTTCTTTGGCTGAAAAGAGCTTTAGCTCTGTCCTAAAAGCTTTTAAATTGAAAAGAGTCCCTCTGATTTTTCCTGTCTACATATCTTACCTTTCTCTTGACAAGTGGAGACTTATCTTTATTTGAAGACTGATTTTTGATACAGCTAAAAGCAAGCAATCCTTCATGCGAAACTAGTGATATTACAAATGCCCGCTTGCTGAATTTGCTTGAATGGTATACCTATAATAAAGGGAAATACTGCAAATCAATAATAATATCACATTATTGACATTTTTGTCTCACTGTTGCCATAGGTAGAAATTGTTGAAATTTGAACTTGAGTCTGTGTCTATTGATCTGCCACTTCACAAAATGTCATCTGGGTGAGATTTATTTTGGCTGTTATCAGTTTCAATTAAACACATATACAAAGACAAATGGACAGTGGCTTTGAGAGAGGAAGTTCTTTCAGGTCACACTAAAATCCCAATGATTATTGACAGGACAGGCCTTGTGTGTGCTTCAATGACTGCAGTATTGACACGGCAACAAATTCAAATTGTTTATTTCCATTTCATTGCTGTGACATTAGGGTTAGAGTTAGGTTTACGGCTATAGTTAGGGTGCAGTTTTCATCTACTCGATGCCTTCTTAATTGCCATTTGAATACAAGCCAGGGCCGTCCTTCCAGTAGTAATGGTTATTGTTAGAGATTAGCTTTATTGCTCTCACAGTTCTTCTTGTCCCTGGTGCTTATCAATCCTCTTATTAAAACATTGCCCTCAAACAGAGATTTTAATTGGTTGAAATATTGGGCCGTAAATTGCGGCCTCTCTGCGTATGATGTGCGCGCACGACCAAAGAGGCCACGCAAGTTCTGGGTTTAGGCGGGCAAAGCGCATGCGCCTAATCCTGGCATTTGCAATCTGTCAAAACTTCTTTTAACAGATCGCACGCATCCCCGGGAGAAGGGCCTTCACGGGCAGAGATTTGGACTATTTGCCCAACTCCTGCCCAGCGAATGTCCTTAAAACTCTTACACCTGGTAAAAGCAAGTGTAAGGCCCGCTTTTACTAGTGTAAGAGTTTTAAAAGATAGAAAAATTAAATGTTATCACTATTTTGTATATTAAAAACCCTGTCCATTAAGGTAAGTTTATTTTTAACCCTATTAAAACATTTTTTTTTAAATAAAAAAAAAATGTTTCTGTTTAAAACATTTTATTTATGTTTTGTGTTTCTGTGTTTTGGGGGTATTCTCATTGATAGTAATGGAAGCTCCAGACATACGGAACTCACCATTACTATCAATGAGAATACTCCATTTTGAATGGTGTTCCAGGACCACGTGATCCCAGGATGCCTGTACGCTCCTGGGATGTGTGGGCCTCTGCGCTGGGGTGCACACCTAGGCCTCGGATCGGAAGTGCTTGTCCCTCCAGGACCATCAGGTACTTTGGTAAAAACATCGCAATCTCTGACCATGAATGTGCGAATTTGCTGCTGATACAACACTGCCCGCGCATTCCAATGGTTACAAACAGGGAATAATAACCCAGGAATACTAAAAGTTCCATCAAGGTCTGGGACAAATACATTACACTGCCTTCCCTCTCCAACTGTTACCATGTCTAGGCTCCCTGCATTCCCATGCTCTGAGATATTGATCCCATGCCCTTGCATTCCAAAATGCTAAATACATGTTTTTTTATAATGTTGTTTTCCTTTCCTTGGAAAGATTCCAGAGAATACACGGAACAAAAATGAATTTCCAATGTAAATTAAATAGAAAATGGAGCCAAGCAAGCTACAGCCTGCTGGAGATTCTGGGGGTGCTCGAAATAGAAGCAAACACTACAGAGACTGCTCTGACAGTTTTATTGTATTGAAGTTCTGGCTTTTATTCAAAGAAAGAAGAATACATGGCATCATGACAGAAAGAGTTGTGGAAGGCCTTCTTCCAAACCAGATACTCATTGGTTCTAAACGTAACGAACTATGTGATCCTACAGCAAGTGCAAAAAGCTATCACAAATGTATCTCTGCTTTAAAAAAAAGAGAGTTTCATCTCACATTTTGGTCTGTGTATTCTCTGCAATCTTTCCAAGGAGAGGAAAACAACATTATAAAAAAATATGTATTTTGCATGATGTGCTTACATTTTGGAATGCAAGGGCAAGGGATCAATATCTCCTCCTGGACCTTGAAACCTGCACTCCAGCTGTGTGGACAAGGAGATAAATATGAGCCTCTCCACAATCGGCTAGTATTAGGTGGAACCCTTTCTGATTAATCGTCAAACCAATCTATCTGACCTGGGTCTGTCTCCTTTGGAAAGTGCTACGATGTAAAATAAATTGCATAATTAATGCACCAGTGAGCACATTTTTATTTCAGATTATGGGTCACTTTCAGTCAACTAGGGAAAGAGAGATGTTATTAGGTCTCTGTGTTTCCTTTCTCAACTACCTCAGTTCCAATATAGTGCTATAATAACATCTTAAGTCTGAGCTGCGAGGACACAGAGGACTAAAAATGAATTATGTCCCATTTTCGGGTGCATAACTGATGGTGGGCTTCCAGTGCATGCTCAAACTGGGAGGCCCAAGACTCTACAAAAAGTGGACGTGGTCATTATTGCAATAATAGTGGCAAGCTGCTGGTGCCTGTTGCCCCATTTACTGGGATCCAATTTGTGCCTGCTGCCCCGCCAACAGTGTCCCTCAAGTAAATCCTGGGAAGGGAGGAGAGGAAAGCTGTGTGCCATCCAGCAGAGGCTCACAGTATTGCTGTGGAATTGGAGGGATCACGCATACTACTCCCAGCAATTATAAAACACAAATACATTTTTGGTAGTGACCATTCAGCGGCCCCTTCAAGGACCACTAGGTTAGATTGCATGTAGACCAGATAATGCAGAGCAGGCCCAGTGCTTGCTCCAGGCTGCACTGCCAAATTTTCTGGCAGGCTCTTGAAACAGTCGTTAGGCCCCTCATTTGCACATGGCAGGGTCCTTGCCTGTTTTAGGTGGGCGTCATAAATGCCTGGGAAGCTGCCTTCAACAATAAGGCAGTGCCTGTACCCCAGTTGTAGATTGCAGTTGCAGATATTGTTCCCATAAATTTGTTCTTATTTATTCTGCTTTACGCCTGGAAAACAGGGAGAACAAGGACCAATTTCACCCACCCCCAACACTGTCTTGCTTGTCAAAAGAGCCTCGTCATACAGCAATGCCTTTTAGCTAATCTGGATTGAGAACCACATTTGACATCTTTTATCTCTGTAACTCTGTACATTGTATCTTCATTGTCTCAGCAGTTAAGGCAACATTACTCACTAAACTATATCTCTGGAAACTCTGAAAAAGAAACTACCAGGTCTTGTTGTACATCCACAATATACATACTGTCCTTTCAGTTTAAAAGCAAAAAGTAGTGTGTTCAAGGAAACATGAATCACTTGCTACCAAATGGGTGACAATACTTTAGTCTTCATAAGTGATGGTATGTGTTATGTATGTATAACTCGATAGACTGAATACTGTAAACTAACACAGGCACAAACCTGGCTCTGCTTTATTTGGACCCGAGGTGATTACATTACAAGATGGCTGGCCTTTTATACCTGGGCCGCACACACGTGCGTACAGCCCAATGTCCTCCGACAGTGGCGCCACCTGGTGGCTAGTAACCTCAAACATACATACATGACAATATCCCCCTTTAAGATATTAGTAACGGTCTTTTTACAAATTGAGACGGTCCGGGGCTTTCCGCTCCCGAGTTGATCGTCTCAGTTCAACTCCAGCCTCGGGCGAGTGTTCTGAGTCTGTTATGACTGGGGGCTGGGGCCGATCTGCTGGGAGTGGCAATGACCATGTCAGGGATTGAAAGTCCAGATCCATTGATGACAGCGGAGTCCTCTGATGACTGAGGGTAGGTTGGTTGGTCACTGATTGTGTCTTCCTCAGTCTGTTCCGGTTCATCCGTGTGTCACAGCTTTATCTGATCAACATGTTTCCTGCATGTTTTCCCATTCTTGAGCTTAACGATAAATACTTTGTTACCCTCCTTGGCCGTAACAGTACCGGCGATCCACTTGGGATCTTGACCATAATTTAATACATACACAAGATCATTAACAGAAATGTCGCGCGATACAGCAGCGCGATCATGATGCCGCTGCTGACTTTGACGTCTGTATTCAACATGATCATTCAAGTCAGGGTGGAGAAGAGAGAGCTTGGTCTTGAGACCGCTCTTCATCAATAGTTCAGCAGGGGGGACCCCGGTAAGTGTGTGGGGTCTTGTCCAGTAACTAAGCAATATGCGTGACAAGTGAGTCTGCAGTGAACCTTGAGTTACACGTTTTAACCAATAAGGGAATTAAGGGTTACGGGGAGCGGGCGGGTAAGTGGAGCTGAGTCCACGGCCAGATCAGCCATGATCTTGTTGAATGGCGGAGCAGGCTCGAGGGGCTAGATGGCCTACTCCTGTTCCTAATTCTTATGTTCTTATGTTCATACTCTGTTTGATGGTTTGGACAGCACGCTCTGCTTGACCATTAGATGCGGGTTTGAATGGTGCTGACCTCACATGTTTGATACCATTAAGTTTCATAAACTCTTGAAACCCCAGACTAGTGTAGCAAGGTCCGTTGTCACTCGGGCAGACCATGAGTGGCAAACATGACACGAAGGCTCTCAATGGTAGCTGTGGATGTACTGGATGACATGATTGTACACTCTATCCACTTGGAATATGCATCCACCACAACTAAAAACATCTTTCCCAGGAAGGGACCTGCAAAGTCGATGTGGATCCTGGACCATGGTTTCGACGGTCATGACCAAAGACTCAGCGCGATTCCGCTGGTACTTTACTTAGCTGCATGCAAGTGTTGCACTGATACACACATGATTCCAGATCAGTCAATTCCAGGCCACCATACATGAGACCAGGCAATGGCTTTCATCATGACAATACCAGGATGAGTGCTATGTAGATCATGCACAAATTTCTCTCTGCCTTTCTTAGGCATAACAACACAATTACCCCACAGTAAACAATCTGACAATGTATAGTTCGTCTTTGCGACTGTTGTAAGGTTTGGTCTCATCACCCATTTGCTTGGGTATGGCAGACCAATCACCACTAAGGACACAATGTTTCACAACCGATAAGATCGGGTCCTGGCTGGTCCAGGTCTTAACTTGTTGGGCCGTGACAGGGGTTCCTTCACTTTCAAAGGCATCCATAACTAACAGTAGGTCTGCAGGCATCTCCACCTCCGATGTGGGCAACGGCAGACGGCTCAGTGCATCGGCACAATTCTCGGTGCCAGGTCTATGGCGAATGACATAATCATAGGCAGATAATGTCAGCGCCCACCTCTGGATGCCAGATGATGCATTGGTATTTATACCTTTGTTTTCCGAAACAATGAAATGAGTGGCTTGTGATCTGTTTCCAGTTCAAACTGAAGACCAAACAGGCACTGATGCATCTTTTTAAACCCATACACACAGGCTAATGTTTCTTCTTCTACCATGCTATAGGCCCTTTCCTCCTTTGACAAATTTTTAGAAGCATACACAACATGCTGTCGTTAACCCAACTTAGTAGTTTGTTGGAGCACACAACTAACTCCATATAACGAAGCATCACAGGCCAAAACTATACGCTTACACGGATCATAATGTACCAGCAGCTTGTTAGAGCAAAGCAGAGTAGTAGATTTCTCAAAAGCTCTATCTTGAGACGCACCCCAAACCCAGTTGTCGCCTTTTCTTAGCAGCATGTGCAGTGGCTCTAATAAAGTGCTCAATCTGGGCAGGAAATTACCGAAGTAGTTGAGTAGGCCAAGGAACGAATGCAGCTCCGTCACATTTTGAAGCTTGGGTGCATTTTTGATGGCCTTGGTTTTCGAGTCCGTAGGCCTGATGCCGTCAGCAGCAATTTTCCACCTGAGGAATTCAACTTCCGATGCCATGAAGATGCACTTCGAACGTTTCAGTCTGAGTCCTACTTTGTCCAGATGATGTAGAACCTCTTCTAGGTTTTCAGATGTTCGGTGGTGTCACGACCTTTGACCAGGATGTCATCTTGGAACACGACGGTTCTAGGGACGGACTTCAGTCGACTCTCCATGTTCCTCAGAAATATGGCTGCAGCCGAGCGAATTCCGAAAGGACACCTGTTGTAGATAAACAGTCCTTTATGAATGTTGATGCACGTAAGTTTCTTCGACGTCTCGACCAGCTCCTGTGTCATGTAGGCCGACTTCAGATCCAGTTTAGTGAATAATTTCCCGCTGGCTAGCGTTGCAAACAGGTCATCAGCCTTCAAGAATGAGTATTGATCCTGTTTCGAAACTCGGTTGATCGTAACCTTGTAGTCTCCACAAATCCTGACAGTGCCATCATTCTTCAACACAGGAACAATGGGGCTGGCCCAGTCGTTAAATTCGACCGGTGATATGATCCCTTCACGCTGGAGTCTGTCCAGTTCGATTTCGACCTTCTCCCTCATCGTGTACCGAACCGCCCGAGCTTTATGATGGATAGGTCTTGCATTCGAGACCACGTGGATCCGCACCTTGGCTCCTGTGAAATTGCCGATGCCTGGTTCAAACAGCGAGGGGAACTTGCTCAGCACTTGAGCACATGGAGTATCATCCTTCGACAACAACACTTTGATATCGTTCCAATTGATTTTTTCTAGCCAATTCCTGCCAAATAGCATTGGACCATTGCCTGGAACAATTCATAATGGCAAATCATGAACCGCACCATCATACGACACCTTGATTACTGCACTGCCAATCACCATTATGAGTTCTTTAGTGTGCATAAGCAACCTGGCAATGACTGGATTCAGCTTAGGCCTCACAGCCTTAGTATCCCACAGCTTGTCAAATGTCCTCTGGCTAATTATTGATTGACTCGCACCCGTGTCCAATTCCATTGGTACCGGCACACCGTTAAAGTTACACATTAATCATTATCGGTTGGCTCTTTGTTAGGAACGAATACAGTCCATAAACTTCCTCCTCTGGTATCTTGGATTGCATATCCGGATCCGCGCTATACTGGTCATCATCCTCCACGTGATGTGTCGCAGCACGCTTGCTCAGTTGCGGACTCATGCACTGGAGATGCCCCAGTCATGAACAGCCTTTACAAATGTACTGTTTAAACTGACACTGATGAGGCTGATAAGTGCGCACACAACGCCAACACGGTGAAATCGGATTCATTCCCGTTGGCGGACTTTGGGCAGCCACAGGTTTCGCATACGCAGTCGAGTAGGCCCTGCCATATGCAGCTCTGCCAAACGATGATACAATCTTGTTTACAGTACTTGCCGAGTTCCGATTTTTCAATTATATCTGCTTTAAGTTTTTGTCCATCTTCATGCATGCCTGAGCAATCGTGATGGCCTTGCTCAAATCCAGCGTCTCCGCCGCTAGTAGCTTACGCAGGATCACCTCGTGGTTGATGCCGATTACAAAGAAGTCCCGCAGCATGTGTCCCAACACTTTTTCGAACTTACATGATCCAGCTAGACGTCTTAGGTTGGCAACGAATTCCGACACATCCTGGCCCTCAGAACGAACATGCTTGTAGAATCGATGCCTTCTTCTGGTTTGAGATGGTCACCTACCAGAGCACACAATTCCTCATAATCCTTGTCTATTGGACTTGACAGCGAGAGAAGATTCTTTGAGTCCATAGATTTTCGGACCACAAACCATGAGGAAGACCGCCCTGCACCTAACTGCGTCAGTGGGTTCCTCCATCTTGTTGGCCACAAAGTACTGGTCCAGGCAAGCTACAAAATCTGCCCAGTCCTCTCCCTCCACGAATCTCTCCAGAATTCCAATGTGATCATTTTGGCATGCGAAGGTTGTTAAGTTACCGTGTCGCCAAATGTTATGAATGTAATAACTCGATAGACTGAATACTGTAAACTAACACAGGTACAAACCTGGCTCTGTTTTATTAGGACCCAAAGTGATCACATTACATGATGGCTTGCCTTTTATACCTCTGCCGCACGCATGTGCGTACAGCCCAATGACCTCCGACAGTAGCGCCACCTGGTGGCTAGTAACTCCAAGCATAAATACATAACAATATGTACCCTAGACATTGAAAACAACTGTAATGAGTGGATGATTAAGGAGTGAGGGAGTGATGGGGGAGAGTTTATTTTTGCTTTCATATAATAACTTCTTTAAGTGCAACTTTTAAATTTAATGAGACCCTATTTACAAAGAAAATAATGGCACTAAAGAGCGACAAATCCCCAGGAGCAGATGGTTTCCAACCTCGGATTTTAATGGAAGTCAGTGAGAACAATGCAGGTGCCCTGACTATAGTCTTCCAAAGTTCTCTCTCGAGTCAGGAACTATTCCTTTCAATTGGAAAATGTTGCATGTCACTCCGCTATTCAAGACAGGTGCGAGAGGGAAACCAAGGAATTATAGACCAGTTAGTGTAATATCTTTTGTCTGGAAATGACTAAAGTCTATAATCAAGGATAGAGCAACTGAACACCTTGAAAATTTTCAGCTGGTCAGAGCAAGCCAGCATGGATTTGTAAAGGGTAGGTCATGCCTGATGAACCTGATTGAATTTTTTGAAGAGGTCTATGGATGTTATTTATATGGACTTCCAGAAGACATTTGCTAAAGTCCCTCATAAGCAACTGTTAGCTAAATTTAAAGCTCGTGAAATTGAAGACCAATTATTGACCTGGTCAGGAAATTGGCTGAGCGGGAAGAGATAGAGAGTAGGGATAATGGCTAGGTACTCTAATTGGCAAGATGTGACTAGTGGTGTCCGGCAAGGATCTGTGTTGAGGCCTCAACTATTCACCATATTTATTAGCGACTTAGATGATGGCATAGAAAGTTATGTGTCTAAGTTTGCTGATGACACAAAGATAGGCATCATTGTAAGCACTGTCGATGGAAGCATAAAATGACAAAGAGATATTAAAAGATTAAGCGAATGGGCAAAAATGGCAAATGGATTTAATTGTAGGCAAATATGAGGTCATCCACTTTGGACCTAAAAAGGATAGAACAGATACTTTCTAAATAGTGAAAAGCTAGAAACAGTGGCAGTCCAAAGAGACTTGGGGGTCTATGTACATAGATCATTAAGTGTCATGGACAGGTACAGAAAATAATCAAAAAGGCAAATGGAATGCTGGCCTTTATATCTAGAGGACTAGAATACAAGGAGGTAGAAGTTATGCTTCAGCTGTACAAAGCCCTGATTAGACCACACCTGGAGCACTGTGAGCAGTTCGGGGCACCACATCTTAGGAAGGATATATTGGCCTTGGAGGGAGTGCAGTGTAGGTTTACCAGAATGATACCTGGACTCCAAGGGTTAAATTACAAGGTGAGATTACACAAACCAGGGTTGTATTCCTTGGAATTTGGAGGATTAAGGGTTTTCAAAATCGAAGTTGTCAAGATATTAAGGGGAACAGATAGGGTAGATGGAGAAAAATTATTTCTCTGATTGGGGAGTCTAGGTCTAGGGGCCATAGTCTAAAAATTAGAGCCAGACCGATCAGGAGTGAAGTTAGGAAACGCTTCTACATACAAAGGGTGGTAAAAATTTGGAACTATCTTCCGCAAATGGCAATTGATGCTAGGTCAATTGTTAATTTAAAATCTGAGATTGATAGCTTTTTGTTACTCAAAGGTATTAAGGGATATGGGACAAAGGCGGGTATATGTAGTTAGGTCACAGATCAGCCCTGATCTCAGTGAATGGCGGAACAGACCCGAGAGGCTGAATGGCCTACTCCGATTCCTATGTTGCTTCCTATGTTAATCGCAACACATTCCATAATAAAATGTGGCATGCTCCTGCTGATTCGTATCCTCCTGTCCACGTTGGTTAGTGCCATTCATTATTATTACTGTTTGGAGAATTCGGTATTGATCAACTTGAGAAATGAAACATATTCACACTTCTACCTGTGAGCATCATGCACATCTGGATACAATACAGAACAAAGTAGGAGAGAGTAAAATTCAGCTCCAACAATGCAACTTAGCTTCAACTTCAGAACAGCACCATCTACTGCACCAATATAACATTTCCATGAATTAGTCCAGAATTATTGGGAGATTTGTGCTGTTAATTTACATTTGCTAGCAATAGGGATGAAGCTCCCCAAACACATTTCATTTAGGTCCCTTACAGACAGGTGAGAGAGAAAACTTTCATTCCATCAGCCTGGGCTAGATTCAAACCCAGGTATCTCACACAGTTGCAAA
The DNA here is from genome assembly GCF_044704955.1 of Pristiophorus japonicus. Taxonomy (NCBI): domain Eukaryota; kingdom Metazoa; phylum Chordata; class Chondrichthyes; family Pristiophoridae; genus Pristiophorus; species Pristiophorus japonicus. The sequence continues at coordinate 184,405,116 of NC_091990.1, read as the reverse complement.
TCTCACACGTTACAATGACATAATTCACAGATGTTTGGAAAGGTTGCTTGTTTCCCCTCTGGTGGAAAATGTGAACGGTAAATCAATTTCTGAAATATGCATGCTATAGTACTGCATCATGTGACGGAATGAGACTTACCACAGGAAGCTGGCAATATTGCTTTTCACAAATGGAACTAAGTGTCATAAATATCTGGGACAAAACTTGACCAGCAGCTAATCCACCACCTTAAACATCCACTCGCTCCACCCTGGCTGCAGTGTGGACCATCTACAAGATGCACTGCAGCAACTCGCCAAGGCTTCAACAAAATCTACCAAACCCACGACCTCTACCATCTAGAAGGACAAGGGCAGTAGGTGCATGGGAACACCATCACCTCAAAGTTCCCCTCCCTGTCACACCCCATCCTGACGTGGATATGTTCCTTCATCGTCGCTGGGTCAAAATCCGGGAACTCCCTCCCTAACAGCACTGTGGGAGTATCTTCACCACACGGACTGCAGCGGTTCAAGAAGGCGGCTCACCACCACCTTCTCAAGGGCATCTAGAGATGAGCAATAAATGCCGGCCTTGTCAGCAATGCTCACATCCCCAGAATGAATTAAAAAAAAATAACAGGCCACTAGTGTAGCTATGTTTGACATGTCCAGAAGCAAAAATGACAGACGTTCTGTTGTACTTGGTCAGTATATCTTGAGTAATTGAGAAGGATGCGCTTATTTGTCCTGCAAAAATGGCCAACATGCTCCACCCTTTGTCTATGATTGGTCCCCTTGGAGGATAAGCCACACCCTGAAGTTTCACAGGAATGTGTAACTGGAATCGCCCATCCCAAGGTCTCATTGACTTTGCAAATTGTAACTCGCTCCACTTTGACTTCCTGAAGCGACAGAGGACAGAACTCCCCAGAAGACAGCAAGGGCCAGCCAAAGTGCCTTACCCCAGTCCAAGTGCATCCCTCTCCAGCCAAAGTCCCATAGCAGAGCACAAGTGTATGCCTCCCCCAGCCAAAGTGCCTTACCCCAATCCAAGTCCATCCATCCCCTCCCCACCCTATCATAGATGGGGCAGGCATTGTGTACGGATTGTTAACACGTTAATTGGGTATGAAGTGAATAGGGACAGTGTCGTGACTTCCGGATTTCATCCACCCCAATGATGTTCCTTATACGGGATTGAAAGAATGTGATCCATCTTCCCTGAGTTCCCTCTCTCCCCTCCGATTCCTCCCAATGTGTGTCTCCCCCGCCCAGTCTCACTCTCTCCCCCAGTCTCTCTCCCCTCCCACCACAGCCTCTCTCTCCCCCAGCCTCTCTCTCTCCCCCAGACTCTCTCTCTCTCTCTCTCCCCCAGTCTTTCACTGCCCCCACCCCCAGTCTGTCTCTCCCTCCCCGTCTCTCTCCCTCCCCCAGTCTCTCTCCCCTCCCCCCGCAGCCTCTCTCTCTCTCCCAGTCTCTCTTTTTCTCTCTCTCCCAGTCTATCTCTCTCTGTCCCTCAATCCCTCTCTCTCTCCCCCCGCAGCCTCTCTCTCTCTCCCCCAGCCTCTCTCTCTCCTCCAGACTCTCTCTCTCTCTCTCTGTCCCTCAATCCCTCTCTCTCTCTCCCCCAGCCTCTCTCTCTCCCCCAGTCTCTCTCTCTCTCTCTCCCCCAGCCTCTCTCTCTCCCCCAGTCTCTCTCTCTCTCTCTCTCTCCCAGCCTCTCTCTCTCTACCCCAGCCTCTCTCTCTCTCCCCCAGCCTCTCTCTCTCTCCCCCAGCCTCTCTCTCTCTCCCCCAGCCTCTCTCTCTCTCCCCCAGCCTCTCTCTCTCCCCCAGTCTCTCTCTATCTCCCCCAGCCTCTCTATCTCCCCCAGCCTCTCTATCTCCCCCAGTCTCTCTCTCTCTCTCTCCCCAGCCTCTCTCTCTCTCTCCCCAGCCTCTCTCTCTCCCCTAGTCTCTCTCTCTCTCTCTCCCCCAGTCTCTCTCTCTCTCCATCCCCCAGTCTCTCTCTCTCTCTCTCCCAGTCTCTCTCTCTCTCTCTCTCCCCCAGTCTCTCTCTCTCTCTCTCCCCTAGTCTCTCTCTCTCTCCCTCCCCCAGTCTCTCTCCCCTCCCCCCGCAGCCTCTCTCTCTCCCCCAGCCTCTCTCTCTCTCTCTCCCCCAGTCTCTCTCTCTCTCCCCCAGCCTCTCTCTCTCTCTCTCCCCCAGTCTCTCTCTCTCTCCCCCAGCCTCTCTCTTTCCCCCAGTCTCTCTCTCTCTCCCCCAGCCTCTCTCTCTCTCCCAGTCTCTCTCTCTCCCCCAGCCTCTCTCTCTCTCCCCCAGCCTCTCTCTCTCTCCCCCAGCCTCTCTCTCTCCCCCAGCCTCTCTCTCTCTCTCTCCCCTCCCCCCGCAGCCTCTCTCTCTCCCCCAGCCTCTCTCTCTCTCTCTCCCCTCCCCCCGCAGCCTCTCTCTCTCCCCCAGCCTCTCTCTCTCTCTCTCCCCCAGTCTCTCTCTCTCTCTCCCCCAGCCTCTCTCTCTCTCCCCTCCCCCCGCAGCCTCTCTCTCTCCCCCAGCCTCTCTCTCTCCCCCAGCCTCTCTCTTTCACCAGTCTCTCTCTCTCTCTCTCCCTCCCCCAGTCTCTCTCTTTCACCAGTCTCTCGCCCCCTCCGCTGATTCTCTGCCCGTCGCTGTCGCTCTTGGCCACCCATGGGCTCTCTCAGCCGCTTGCCAGCCCTCTCGGCTCCCCAGCCGCCGCTGTTACACGCATGCTGCCAGTCTCGGCCCGCCAAGTCGGGGCTGGGACCTGAGCAGGGGAAGAGAGTACTTAAGGAGGTGGCCTTGGAAATAGCGGATGCATTGACAGTCATTTTCCAACATTCCATTGACTCTGGATCAGTTCCTATCGAGTGGAGGGTAGCCAATGTAACCCCACTTTTTAAAAAAGGAGGGAGAGAGAAAACAGGGAATTATAGACCGGTCAGCCTGACCTCAGTAGTGGGTAAAATGATGGAATCAATTATTAAGGATGTCATAGCAGTGCATTTGGAAAGAGGTGACATGATAGGTCCAAGTCAGCATGGATTTGTGAAAGGGAAATCATGCTTGACAAATCTTCTGGAATTTTTTGAGGATGTTTCCAGTAGAGTGGACAAGGGAGAACCAGTTGATGTGGTATATTTGGACTTTCAGAAGGCTTTCGACAAGGTCCCACACAGGAGATTAATGTGCAAAGTTAAAGCACATGGGATTGGGGGTAGTGTGCTGACGTGGATTGAGAACTGGTTGTCAGACAGGAAGCAAAGAGTAGGAGTAAATGGGTACTTTTCAGAATGGCAGGCAGTGACTAGTGGGGTACCACAAGGTTCTGTGCTGGGGCCCCAGCTGTTTACACTGTACATTAATGACTTAGACGAGGGGATTAAATGTAGTATCTCCAAATTTGCGGATGACACTAAGTTGGGTGGCAGTGTGAGCTGCGAGGAGGATGCTATGAGGCTGCAGAGCGACTTGGATAGGTTAGGTGAGTGGGCAAATGCATGGCTGATGAAATATAATGTGGATAAATGTGAGGTTATCCACTTTGGTGGTAAAAACAGAGAGACAGACTATTATCTGAATGGTGACAGATTAGAAAAAGGGGAGATGCAATGAGACCTGGGTGTCATGGTACATCAGTCATTGAAGGTTGGCATGCAGGTACAGCAGGCGGTTAAGAAAACAAATGGCATGTTGGCCTTCATAGCGAGGGGATTTGAGTACAGGGGCAGGGAGGTGTTACTACAGTTGTACAGGGCCTTGGTGAGGCCACACCTGGAGTATTGTGTACAGTTTTGGTCTCCTAACCTGAGGAAGGACATTCTTGCTATTGAGGGAGTGCAGCGAAGGTTCACCAGACTGATTCCCAGGATGGCGGGACTGACATATCAAGAAAGACTGGATCAACTGGGCTTGTATTCACTGGAGTTCAGAAGAATGTGAGGGGATCTCATAGAAATGTTTAAAATTCTGACGGGTTTGGACAGGTTAGATGCAGGAAGAATGTTCCCAATGTTGGGGAAGTCCAGAACCAGGGGTCACAGTCGAAGGATAAGGGGTAAGCCATTTAGGACCGAGATGAGGAGAAACTTCTTCACCCAGAGACTTGTGAACCTGTGGAATTCTCTACCACAGAAAGTTGTTGAGGCCAATTCACTAAATATATTCAAAAAGGAGTTAGATGTAGTCCTTACTGCTAGGGGGATCAAGGGGTATGGCGAGAAAGCAGGAATGGGGTACTGAAGTTGCATGTTCAGCCATGAACTCATTGAATGGTGGTGCAGGCTCGAAGGGCCGAATGGCCTACTCCTGCACCTATTTTCTATGTTTCTCTGTTTCTATGAGAGTCGGGAGGGGGGTGAGGGGAGAGAGAGTCGGGGGAGGAGAGTCGGGGGCGGGAGAGAGTCGGGGGGAAGAAGAGTTTGGGGGTGCAGAGCCGGGGGGACAGAGTCGGGGCTGGGGCTTAAGTGGGCGAAGAGAGTCGGGACCTTAGCGGAGTCTCGGGTCCTGCTTCTCGGCACCACATGGAAGGAATGATTCGGGGCCAGGTCGGCAGGGACAGAGCTTGACAGGGGGCGGGGCTTGACAGACCCAGCATGGGGGCACGGGGCATGTCTGTCAAAAAAAAGTGCAGTCCAAATAGTTACACTGAATTGACAAATAATGTAAATTGAAAGCAATAATAATTGCTAAATACATCTCTCTTGACAAGACAGCTGTTTGTAGGTTTAGGATTAAAATCTTTGCTATTTCCAGCTAGAGTGCATCCCTCCCCCACAAAGATGCATATTTTTACAGTCTTACATAACAATGTATTCCAATGTACAGTGTCTACATGAAATTGCAATCGTAGCGGGAGTACCTAATGGCTGGGACAGCTACAATACACATTGAACATAAGAACATGAGAAATAGGAGCAGGAGTAGGCCATTTGACCCCTCGAGCCTGGTCCGCCAGTTAATAAGATCATGGCTGATCTGATCATGGACTCAGCTCCACTTCCCTGCCCGCTCCCCATAACCCTTTATTCCCCTATTGCTCAAAAATCTGTCTACCTCCGCCTTAAATATATTTAATGACCCAGCCCCTACAGTTATCTGAGATGGAAAAGTCCATAGATTTACAACCCTCTGAGAGAAGAAATTCCTCCTCATCTCAGTTTTAAATGGGCGGCCCCTTATTCTGAGACTATGCCCCCTAGTTTTAGTTTCCCCTATGAGTGGAAATATCCTCTCTGCATCAACCTTGTCGAGCCCCTTCATTATCTTATATGTTTCGATAAGATCACCTCTCATTCTTCTGAACTCCAATGAGTATAGGCCTAAACTACTCAACCTATCTTCAACCCCCTCATCTCCGGAATCGACCTAGTGAACCTTCTCTGAGCAGCCTCCAATGCAAGTATATCCTTCCTTACATATGGAGATCAAAACTGTACGCAGTACTCCAGGTGTGGCCTCACCAATACCCTGTACAGTTGTAGCAGGGCTTCTCTGCTTTTATACTCTATTCCCCCTTGCAATAAAGGCCAACGTTCCATTTGCCTTCCTGATTACTTGCTGTACCTGCACACTAACTTTTTGTGTTTCATGCACAAGGATCTCCAGGTCCATCTGTACTGCAGCACTTTGCAATTTTTCTCCATTTAAATTATAATTTGTTTTTCTATTTTTTTGCCAAGGTGGATAACCTGACATTTTCCCACATTTACTCCATCTGCCAAATGTTTGCCCGCTCACTTAGCCTGTCTATATCCCTTTACAGATTTCTTGTGTCCTCTTCACAACTTGCTCTCCCACCCATCTTTGTATCATCAGCAAACTTGGCAACATTACACTTGGTTCCTTCATCCAAGTCATTAATATAGATTGTAAATAGTTGAGGTCCCAGCACTGATCCCTGCGGCACCCCACTAGTTACTGTTTGCCAACCGGAAAATGACCCATTTATCCCGAATCTGTTTTCTGTTAGTTAGCCAATTCTCTATCCGTGTTAATATATTACCTCCAACCCCGTGAACTTTTATCTTGTGCAGTAACCTTTTATGTGGCACCTTATCGAATGCCTTCTGGAAATCCAAAAACACCACATCCACTGGTTCCCCCTTATCCACTCTGCTCATTGAATCCTCAAAGAACTCCAGCAAATTTGTCAAACATGATTTCCCTTTCATAAAACCATGCTGACTCTGCTTGATTGAATCGTGCTTTTCCAAACGTCCTGCTACTGATTCCTTAATAATGGACTCCAGCATTTTCCCAACGACAGATGTTAGGCTAACTGGTTATTAGTTCACTGCTTTCTGTCTCCCTCCTTTTTAAATAGGGGCGTTACATTTGCGGTTTTCCAATCTGCTGGGGCCTCTCCAGAATCCAGGGAATTTGGTAGATTACAACCAATTATCCACTATCTCTGCAGCCACATCTTTTAAGCCCCTTGGATGCAAGCCATTAGGTCCAGGGGACTTGTCCATCTTTAGTCCCATTATTTTATCAAGTACTACTTTTTTAGTGATAGTGATTGTATTAAGTTCCTCCCTCTCTATAGCCCTTTGATTATCCACTATTGGGATGTTTTTAGTGTTTTCTACCATGAAGACCAATACAAAATATTGGTTCAAAATCTCTGCCATTTCCCTGTTCCCCATTATTAATTCCCCAGTCTCATCCTCTAGGGGACCAACAGTTACTTTAGCCACTCTTTTCCTTTTTATGTACCTGTAGAAACTCTTACTATCTGTTTTCATATTTCGTGCTAGTTTGCTTTCATAATCTATCTTCCCGCTCTTTATTATATTTTTATTTATTTATTTTTGTTGAACACAGGTAAGATTGGAAAAGATAACATGTCAAGAAATTTTGTACCTCTGGCTTCTGGGATGGTTATAATCTTCATAATAAAGTAGGTCTGGAATAATCATTTAAAATATTGAACGTAAATCTTCAAGAGATACAGGTTGAACCTCCCTTATCCAGAACTCCCTTATCCAGAACTCCTTTATCCAGAACCATTCCCGGCCACCAGGTGGCGCATGCGCAGAACTCCGACATGAACAAATTGAACAAATTGAAGTCCTTCCTCGCTGCCAACTCCCACAATCGCTGGCCTGACCCCGCGATCCGCCGCCCCTCCCACCCCCACCCCCCATGATTGTTCTGCCACACTTCCAGCACCAAGCCAGCCAGCCCCGATATCCCTTTGCTCAGTACCTGTACCATCAAATTTAACGTGACCACCCCTCGTCCAGAAAAATCCCTTATCCAAAACAGGCCAGGTCCCGCGGATTCCGGATATGGGATGTTCAATCTGTACTGATTTTATTACCAGTGAAGCATTTCCTGTTCTAATGACAGTGTTACAGATTGCTCCATAGGATTTGTCTCAAATATTCATCTTTAAAGGATCATAACGACACAGTGGCTTAGCCAATTTAAGCGATTCAAATAATATTATACCCCATTATAGATCAAGCTAGCAGTAAATCTAATTGTAGCTAAAATAGACTTGCTGTGTCCTTTAATAATGTCTCATCAATCTACTTCATGGAAGCTCAAGTGGGGGAAATAGCGGTGAGGGGGGGAGGGGTGAGGGGGCAGAATCTGCAGAAAAGAAAACATGTGGCAAATTTTATGTCTGATTAACCTGGTGGAGAGCAAACGTTATTGATTACTAATAGCTATACCCAAGAATTGCAGTAACTTTCTCCTACCTCTAGTGGGAACGAGGTGCGACTCTTTACAGTTTCCTTAACATTACCGTTCCCCCTTAGTAGAAAGTTCAGATAACATGCCGAACATAGTTGTGATACCAAAACAGATACCTTAAACAGAAGCAGAGCAGGTATGTCACGTAAACATAAAATCATGGACAGAATTGCACTGCCAGCCTTTCAGTAACATTACTGGACTTCTTTTCAATAGTACACATTTTCAGGCTTATTTCTTTAGGGACAAATGGATTTTAAGATATCACAAGCAGTTCTGTCCTCACTGGATATTCCAGTACTTTGCTTGTTCCAACCAAGTCCAGAATTATTGCAAATTTTAGGTCGGCACCAGATATTCTCTTGCGTTCAATTTGCCAAACACTCATCTAAGCAGACCTCATGTCTCCTACAATCAGGAGTTTACCTTTACAGCCTACTATTAAGCATTAAAATAACATGACCCGAGGACCATAAAAATGAGACATCTTGTGTGTACTGGACACCATCTTGTATGGGCCCCGACATGCATTTCTTGAGACAAGGCTGATTGTTACCACAGAAACTGGTTTATTTTGCATAAAGTACAAGACAGAACAGAATACCACTTCCAATGAAATTCAACCTATTTCATAACATTCTCCGTATCATTAAAAAACAAAGTATGCCACTCTACCCCTGTTAATGCACTCAATTCACTTTACAGAATAGAAATCCATGAAATGAGCTAGCATTAGGTTTAAAAAGCGAGTTATCTTCCTTTATATATATAGTTGTTAAAAAGAAGCAGCGTTTTAAGAGCTGATTTTCTGGAATTACACGACTATGGGGAGTTTTGTCTGCGAAAAGTAGCGTTTAGTATGTCCATGGCTGGGAGCCACCTGCAGCACAAACTCGGAGTATTGGCCCCTCTAGTTATTTAAATTTTGGAAATCTTCCATACAACCCACTCAAAAATTGTATCATATGGTTCAAATGCAGAGAGGTGGGAATCCTAATTAAATGGGACAAGCCTCCCTGTGAAGGGGCATAGTCTCTTCATTATGGTGCAGACATGCCAGGGTTAAGTCATGGCACACAGCAAGGAATATAAATGTTTTTTTTTAAATTTTCAATTGGATTGTATTTGTCTTCAAGCAAACTGAAGAAGTTACAATGTGAAGATAATCAGCATTTAGTCTAACCGTACAAGTGAGGTTTTATCGTGGAAATATCATAATACTGTTTTTGAACTAGTATCTAGGACGAGCAGGTGCAGTCCCAGTGGAAGGAATTACTAGACTTTCACTAATAGAAACATAGAAATTTACAGCGCAGAAGGAGGCCATTTTGGCCCATCGTGTCCGCGCCGGCCGACAAAGAGCCGGTCAGCAGCCCCGAAGTTACATATAAAGCTGCGAACAATGAGCAATGACGGAAAGGCAAAGAGCACCCAGCCCAACCAGTCCGCCCCACACAACTGTGACACCCCTTATACTGAAACTTTCTACACTCCACCCCAACCGGAGCCATGTGATCTCCTGGGAGAGGCAAAAACCAGATAAAAACCCAGGCCAATTTAGGGAGAAAAGAAATCTGGGAAAATTTCTCTCCGACTCATCCAGGCAATCGAAACTAGTCTAGGAGATCAGCTTGGCTGTTTTCGATTCCTGCAGTACTTACCATTATATCTACGCCAGCCAACAAAAGGTCGTCCAGTCTAATCCCAATTACCAGTTTCAGTGGCAATCATCTATCTCATAAAGTGCTGGACTCTGGAATTATACAGGGAGATTCATAAATCTACAAACTTCATAATGACAAAAAATAATCTTGGCCAATTCCTGAAGTATATTATATATTATCCACCCAAAAGTATGAGTAGCATTGGACGCAGGAGAAATACAAGTTCGACTGAACATGTTGAAGTGTTCCTGTCAGACTAAACATAGTAACTGTGTCATTTCATAGGTAAAAGAATCGAGTAATATGGATCACATACATGAGAAATATATGTCCGGGAGCTGCATTTAATCTGCTAGGACTGGATTTTCGGCGTTGATGTTTTTGGGGCGATAATGGCGGCTGGGCGGTAAAGTTTGCGCGTGGGAACAGTTTGCACCTCAATAGGTAGGTTTGGGCACCTGGGCCCTGTGTCAGGGGATGCAGCATTAAGGGAGGCGCTGTACACCTCTCTTAGGGCGTTAGGATGGGAAACTCCGGAGCTAAAAAGTCGCCCCGGGAGCGTACCGAGAGATGCCGGGATGGGGGGGGGGACATTAAAAAACCATAAAAACATTCCCAAAACATTGCCCACGCCACCACAACACAAATTGCAAATAAAATTAAAAGAAAAAGCAATCACACTTACCTTAGGAATTTGTGCCAGTGTCGCATTGCGCACCGGGTGTACTTCTTCCCAGCGGTGCTGCTCAGTGCCGCCACTAAACCGGACCCGAGGATTGCTACGGGGCTTACCGCCACCATTGCTGCCACTCTGAGGTGAAAAACGGGGTGGAGAGGAGCCAAAAATTCACCTCCCAGTCTATGTTTGTGTGTGGTAGCATCTCTGTAATGAATGGATCAAGAACAAAACTCTATGGATGTAGTTAACTGTCACAATATTGAGCTTCAAGAATATGTTGTTAACAGGAATACTGTTGGGGTAAGAAGAAGATTTCTCTTCTTCAAGATGGACTCTCTGATATAAGGAGTCGACACCAGCCCCGTATAGCGAGCACGGAATCTTGGTTCAACCAACCTTTATTCAAGCATATGCCAGGAATGAACCTTCAAAGAACAAGGGTTCTACATGAAGTTATGCAGTTTTTGAGGTGTGCGACCCTCCTTCTATGTCCACCGATTGGCCTACAGCTCAGCAGCAGAGCTTCATTGATTCGTTGACCCTTATCAGACTAGCTGCTGAGTGGTTTCTCAACCTCTTCATCTCCCATCGCATCTCAGCCTTCTGGAATGTGTTGTTCTACAGTGTTAACCTTGCCTTGGTTTTCCATGGCTAGTTCTGCACCTGGTTTCTTATCAGAGAAAATTATCCCTTTCCCATGAGCTCAGCAAACTATCCCTTTCCCATGAGTTCAGCAAACTATCTCTGTGTTAAATGTTGCTACAATAGTATAATTCTCCTATCTGTTTCCAGACCATTTACTCCCTACTGTTCTTGGAGATTTATTAGTAGGTATTGTTAACTCTGCCCTTCATTTCCCTTAAATGTACTGAATATGTAAACTTTTCATTTTATGTTATATGGCCATTTTCTATCATTTGCAAGTGAATTTTACATACAATCTGTCAATAGGTGATATACTACAATCCCTACCTTGAGGGGGAGGAACTCCTGACTCCCCTCAACCTCCTAAAACTGATGAGCCCTTTTAGTCTGAACCATCTCATGTGTCAGATCAATTCACTGCCTTCAGTCCCCACTTTGGTGACCAACTATCTGTCCACTTTATACTTTACCCCCTGAAAATTGTGTGCGAGCATGTATGATTTGCAAGGGCACCTGTAATTCCACCCCTATCGCAGACCGCTTTCAGAAATGTTCTTCCGCTGACGTAGTTTAGACACAAATGGCTATAACTATATAGGGCTCAATTTTCCCCAATTATCTGCGCAGTTTTTTATGGAGTAAATTAAAATCTCCAAGTTTCCCCAAAGTTTCTGCACCAGTATAATTTGCTTAGGCTACGATTTTGTTTTACCTCATTGGGGGTGTAACCTGCCACCCGCACCAATTCTGGCCATTTAAGCAGTTTTGGCCAACTACAATTTTTTTTAAGACAGCGTATGTGACCGCTCTGAAAAACCTTCTGGGCAGTTAACAAAATCAGCACAGGTCGGAGAATCAGCTCAGAAGGTCCAGTTCCAGGGCCGGGGCAGGGCAGGGCCGGGGTAGCGGTGGTGGTGGGGAGGGGCATTCAGCCTGGGCTAGGAGCGGCACCAGACACCAGCAGGGGTGGCGGGGCGGGGGGCGGGGGGCTTTCCAATTCTTACAGTTTACAGGTTAGACTTTTGGCACAAAGGCTCTTTAATATTTTCATGTTGGTCAGCTGCTGCCTTAAATAGCTGCAATGTGCAAGGTACTTGGGCAGGTTGCTGTGAGCGGACCAAAATATGTTGTATGTTTCACTTTCCTGCCTCAGCTCCCAGTGTGTCCCTCATTACCCTGGCAACCCGATCTTTCTGGCGCACATCTAGGCTCCACCCACAGAGCTTAAGGACAATGTGCGCCAAGCCACATTCACAAGTTAAAACGGGGAAACTTGCAACTTTTTTTGGGCGTAGTTGGGCCCCCAAAAAACGGCATAACTTTTCAAATATACCAAAAAACAGTATTGCCGAAAATTGAGCCTTATGAATTTTAGACAGAATCAAATGGAGATGTGCTGTTGTCCCCAATTCCCCTAGGTTAGCTCATTTGCATAGCTTCAGGTGTAGTTTTGTATGGGTGCAGGGAGTACGTTTGTGGTGGGACTGCAGAATTGCACAGACGTAAAAATTAAAGGGAGGGGAACAATTAAAGGGGACTGCCAAAATAGAGGTACACAACTTCTGAAATCCTTTGTAAATGTTCAGCAGGCATCCCAGCCCATTCCCACCTCTGCCGAGATTGAAGAACTAACAGTTAGATAAGAAGTGAATGAGAAGTTAGATGTGAAGAAGAAAAAAAGCAAATTATTATTTAAATGGAGAAAAATTATAAAATGCTGCAATACAGAGGGACCTGGGGGTCCTTGTGCATGAAACACAAAAAGTCAGTATGCAGGTACAACAAGTGATCAGGAAGGCAAATGGAATGTTGTCCTTTATTGCAAGGGGGATGGAGTATAAAAGCAGAGAAGTCCTGCTACAACTGTACAGGGTATTGGTGAGACCACACCTGGAGTACTGCGTACAGTTTTGGTCTCCTTATTTAAGGAGGGATATAGTTGCACTGGAGGCAGTTCACGAGGTGGATTCCTGAGATGAAGGGGTTGACTTATGAAGAAAGGTTGAGCAGGTTGGGCTTGTACTCATTGGAGTTCAGAAGAAAGAGAGGTGATCTTGTTGAGACATACAAGATAATGAGGGGGCTTGACAAGGAAGATGCAGAGAGGATGTTTCCACTCATAGGGGAATCTAGAACTAGGGGGCATTGTTTTAGAATAAGGGGCCATCCATTTAAAACTGAGATGAGGAGGAATTTCTTCTCTCAGAGGGTTATAAATCTGTGGAATTCTCTGCCCCAGTGAGCTGTGGAGGCTGGGTCATTGAGTATATTTAAGGCGGAGATAGTCAGATTTTTGAGCGCTAAGGGAATAAAGGGTTATGGGGAGTGGGCAGGGAAGTGGAGCTGAGTCCATGATCAGATCAGCCATGATCTTATTAAATGGCGGAGCAGGCTCGAGGGGCCAAATGGCCTACTCCTGTTCCTATTTCTTATGTTCTTATGAATGGAAACTCAAGGTGCGTGGGAAGTGAGACAGCAGAGCAACACCCAGCACCTTCTTTGATGGCTGAAGTGAAAGTGATGTTACATGCAAGGAGGACTGCCCTGTGTGATCTCCACAGCACGATCTCCATAGATCAGTCAAAGCACGAAAGTGTTCTGAAGCGTTATTCCCTCCAATGTTCTTCTCCATGTGCCTGAGGAAGTGCCCGGTATGGGCAAAACTCAGCAGCTGGAGACCGGTGTGCACAAACTCCACATCTCACTGCCTGATCTCTTGTATCACTATGCGTTCAATGCACAAAGAAAATGGGTCAAATCTCCTGCAACCAGACATCAAAAAGTTTGGAATTTAGTTTTATAATTTTCTTCCAACAAAAGTTATATACATACAAACTAAGAAATGTTTTATTTGTTTTTTTCCCTTTATTCCTACTCTTCTATATTACAGTTAGTGTTATGATTTTATGAAGCATTATTAAAAATATTAGGTGATGAAACATGCTCACACGCTGGAAGCTATGAAAAGAATTCAGTTTATTGAAATTGTGGAGATGAAATCTGCCAGTTTTGCTGCCTTGCTAAAACACGCAATAAGTCTGAAACTTTTTTGTGCATTATTGCTTCAATATTGTATCTTAATATAATAACCCCATAATATTGAGATTATGATAAAAACTCAATTTATGGTAATAATGCTGCTCTGTATATATTGCTCCGATTACATTAACACCAACCCCCTCAGGATGCAAACAGATTAATGTGCCATCAGCAATACAAGCATTGGATTCATAATCAAAGCCAACCCCTCTTATTGCGATTGCTATAATGTATAAGGTGCAGGTAAATGTCTGACTTTCACACAGTGAATCCTTAAAGTGGTATTCACACTCTTCCTGGCCCTTCTAAAAAGCACTCACATAGAATTATGGCTGGGTTTTTCTAAATCTACATTTTTTTTCAACCATAAAAAGTCCATCAGTGTAAAAGTTGCTGAATATGCACAATTGAAATTACCTGTACATGATTGTTGAAATGTCTTGTGTTAATGCTCATGGGTCTGATTCTTGTACTTTTAGAGTTAAAGACAATTTTATTGGTAACTAGGCTTTTGCTTCAATTACCACAAAGTTCCTTTTCTGATTCAGTATATCGTAAATCAAGCTGTCCAATCAAAATTTGATTGAAATTATTACAAATGATTACTTTAACATTCGGTGTGCCCTGATGAGTTTACTTATTTGGGTGCAATTCTATTCTGTCACTGACAATAAGCTGTCCTACTTTGACTGTTTTATATTATTTTTTTGGAAGCTTCTCCGAATTCTGAAATAGTCAGTGGGAGCCAGGAGGAAGAAATAAACAAGTGAAAACACAATTTTAATTCTTCTCAAAAAGGTAGCTGGACAAACAATGAAAGCAATCCAATTAAGAGTAGGAATGGAAAAAGTGGAAATGGAGAATGGAGGACCAACAATTATTAAAGGAGAATACGGCAAAATATTTAGTTATTGTAATTGTGGCATCAGTGGTTGCAAGATGTGTCTGTCTTTTGCTTTTCATTGGGTCAATCTAAAAGTCTGGGAAATATCACATACTCTGTCTCATAACTCCCTATTACATCCTTCATCAAAGAGTCATCCAGTTACCTCTTGAAGTTACCAATATAATCCTGCTCCTCTGCCTTCCCAGGCAGTTCAGTCGCCATCCAATGTATCAAGAAATTGAATCGAAGTTGCCATTTCTCAGCCTGAGCGGGTTCCCCCTTGTAGAGGTTGAGGCGGTATTAAACATATTATCAGGATTCAGTTTGCCCATATATTGAATAATCAATAAAATTCCCCTTCAGCTTTCTCTTCTTAAAGGTAAAATGTCCAATTTACACACTATTCAGATGTCCCTACTATAGCATGGCAATCAAAATGGTATACAGTAGCGGAGGTGTTCCTGGACCATTGTATTGTAGAAGCTCTATATCATTTCCTAGGGCCTTTACTCTAGGCCTCTGACTATACTGCCCAAGATCTAGTTTTCTTTCTTTGTTGCTGATGCGCTCTATGCTGTTTCAGTGATCCATCCCCCAGTATCCCCACATCCTCCTCCCATTTTGTGTCCCATGGGTTTTTACCATGTGGCATATATTCCCACCATTTATTTCTATTCCCCAATTTTATCACTCTGCATTGATCTGCATAAAACAATATTTGATATGGCTCCCTCAGACCATCCAGTTTGAGGTGGGGAGGGGGAGAGACTCCAGGTACGAAGCCCACCATCAGCTCTTTGGGACCCCACTGGAAATGGGTATTCCTGAATCGCAGCATAGGAAATTGAGGCAGGGAGAGCCAGGAATGCCCATCCCCATCTCATTTCCATGCCAACATAGGACCTCCTCCGCCCCTTCGTGCAGATCCTAGGGCAACTTAAAGGGGGCAGAGACCTGCCACAATCAGTTACCATGCCCTTTTTCCTAACCTTTGTGCCCAGGCAATGGACATTCCCAAGGGGCAAAACTTGGCCTCCTCATGTTTTGAGAATCTCTTTTAATAATGGTGCATCTGCACTGGTTCCCAAGCTGTGGCTGTTCACCCAAAGTGGTGCCTCAGATGTTGGTCAACTGGGGCGGGAGCTATTTCTTTCCACCCGCTCACTGGTACCCTGGAGTATGGGAGATTACATCCTGTCTAGTCCCCTCAGCTATTTGTCTTCACCTTTCAGGTCCCTGATCCAGTAAGTGTACTTTCGAATCCTCATGGACAACTTCGAGGAAACATTCTCCCAACACCAAATTACACAAGCCCCTCAAAGGACTGCAAACTCTTTAATTATCTCTGAACAGAGTCCATGTATGTTTTATATTCTAAGAACAGCTTAGTTTAATATGTGCATTAAATTGACTATTGTCAATTTGAACTAAGTAGATTTTGGTGCAAATTCTATTTTCAGTGATTTTCCATTGTGCAACCTGTTTTTGTAATGAAGCATTCCTGGTTGTCTGCAGCAGTCCTTTGTGCCCTGGATGGAGTTGCATTGTGTTATTGTTTGTGGTTTACATTTATGTATTTTCTCTCTGTGTGTTTGATAATAATTTTTGATTCTGTTTCACAGACATACAGTTGATGTAGACTTTGCTTAAGTCAGGCAACTTATATCATTACTTCCCAGCAGGTTTGTATAAATAGTGTTAGTTCTTCTTGAAAGCGATGTAAGATCTTTTCAAAGCTTCAAATCTGAAGTTGAGATGAGAATATTGAACAGTTCTTTCTGGATGAGTGTGTGTTTTTCCCTGAATGACCCAGGCTATTTTCCTCTGGGTGCTGTTTCCTCCAATGCCCATCATTTGGGCTCAATTTTCCCTATGCCATATTGCAGGAGTTACGCCCCGACTACTCCAAAAAAATAACTTGCAAGTTTCCCCGTTCTAATTTGTAAAATTGCCACTGGTCAGCCTGTCCCTTGGGGGGGTGGAGCCTAATGTCTGCGCCAAAAAAACGATGCCCCCCGCCCCCCCCACCTTCTGCACATGCATGAAAAAAATATATGTTTTTTACGTGACTGCTATCGGCGCATGCCCAGTGCAGCTCCCGGTCTACATTCGACCATTTTTAAAGAGCCAGTTGTATGTGAGAACTTTAATTCTCAGTGAAAAAAAATCGGAACGGCAATATGCAATGCAACTCAAGGACCAAGGATTTCTCACCAGGATGAAGTGGAGCCAATAGTTACTGTAATTGAGGCCAGGTGGCATGAGCTGGACACCAGCAGAAGTCATAAGAACATAAGAATTAGGAACAGGAGTAGGCCATCTAGCCCCTCGAGCCTGCTCCGCCATTCAACAAGATCATGGCTGATCTGGCCGTGGACTCAGCTCCACTTACCCGCCCTCTCCCCGTAACCCTTAATTCCCTTATTGGTTAAAAATCTATCTATCTGTGACTTGAATACATTCAATGAGCTAGCCTCAACTGCTTCCTTGGGCAGAGAATTCCACAGATTCACAACCCTCTGGGAGAAGAAATTCCTTCTCAACTCGGTTTTAAATTGGCTCCCCCGTATTTTGAGGCTGTGCCCCCTAGTTCTAGTCTCCCCTACCAGTGGAAACAACCTCTCTGCCTCTATCTTGTCTATCCCTTTCATGATTTTAAATGTTTCTATAAGATCACCCCTCATCCTTCTGAACTCCAACAAGTAAAGACCCAGTCTGCTCAATCTATCATCATAAGGTAACCCCCTCATCTCCGGAATCAGCCTAGTGAATCGTCTATGTACCCCCTCCAAAGCTAGTATATCCTTCCTTAAGTAAGGTGACCAAAACTGCACGCAGTATTCCAGGTGCGGCCTCACCAATACCCGATACAGTTGCAGAAGGACCTCCCTGCTTTTGTACTCCATCCCTCTCGCAATGAAGGCCAACATTCCATTCGTCTTTCTGATTACCTGATGCACCTGCAAACTAACTTTTTGGGATTCATGCACAAGGACCCCCAGGTCCCTCTGCACCACTGCATGTTGTAATTTCTCCGCATGCAAATAATATTCCCTTTTACTGTTTTTTTTTCCAAGGTGGATGACCTCACACTTTCCGACATTGTATTCCATCTGCCAAACCTTAGCCCATTCGCTTAACCTATCCAAATCTCTTTGCAGCCTCTCTGTGTCCTCTACACAACCCGCTTTCCCACTAATCTTTGTGTCATCTGCAAATTTTGTTACACTACACTCTGTCCCCTCTTCCAGGTCATCTATGTATATTGTAAACAGTTGTGGTCCCAGCACCGATCCCTGTGGCACACCACTAACCACCGATTTCGAACCCAAAAAGGACCCATTTATCCCGACTCTCTGCTTTCTGTTAGCCAGCCAATTCTCTATCCATGCTAATACATTTCCTCTGACTCCGCGTACCTTTATCTTCTGCCGTAACCTTTTGTGTGGCACCTTATCGAATGCCTTTTGGAAATCTAAATACACCACATCCATCGGTACACCTCTATCCACCATGCTCGTTATATCCTCAAAGAATTCCAGTAAATTAGCTAAACATGATTTCCCCTTCATGAATCCATGCTGCGTCTGCTTGATTGCACTATTCCTATCTAGATGTCCCGCTATTTCTTCCTTAATGATAGCTTCAAGCATTTTCCCCACTACAGATGTTAAACTAACCGGCCTATAGTTACCTGCCTTTTGTCTGCCCCCTTTTTTAAACAGAGGCGTTACATTAGCTGCTTTCCAATCCGCTGGTACCTCCCCAGAGTCCAGAGAATTTTGGTAGATTATAACGAATGTATCTGCTATAACTTCCGCCATCTCTTTTAATACTCTGGGATCCATTTCATCAGGACCAGGGGACTTGTCTACCTTGAGTCCCATTAGCCTGTCCAGCACTACCCCCCTAGTGATGCTGATTATCTCAAGGTCCTCCCTTCCCACATTCCCGTGACCAGCAATCTTTGGCATGGTTTTTGTGTCTTCCACTGTGAAGACCGAAGCAAAATAATTATTTAAGGTCACAGCCATTTCCACATTTCCCATTATTAAATCCCCCTTCTCATCTTCTAAGGGACCAACATTTACTTTAGTCACTCTTTTCCATTTTATATATCGGTAAAAGCTTTTACTATCTGTTTTTATGTTTTGTTCAAGTTTACTTTCGTAATCTATCTTTCCTTTCTTTATTGCTTTCTTAGTCATTCTTTGCTGTCGTTTAAAATTTTCTCAATCTTCTCGTTTCTCACTAACCTTGGCCACCTTATGCGCATTGGTTTTTAATTTGATACTCTCCTTTGTTTCCTTGGTTATCCACGGCTGGTTATCCCTTCTCTTACCGCCCTTCTTTTTCACTGGAATATATTTTTGTTGAGCACTATGAAAGAGCTCCTTAAAAGTCCTCCACTGTTCCTCAATTGTGCCACCGTTTAGTCAGTGTTCCCAGTCTACTTTAGCCAACTCTGCCCTCAGCCCACTGTAGTCCCCTTTGTTTAAGCATAGTACGCTCATTTGAGACACTACTTCCTCACCCTCAATCTGTATTACAAATTCAACCATACTGTGATCACTCATTCCGAGAGGATCTTTTACTAGGAGATCGTTTATTATTCCTGTCTCATTACACAGGACCAGATCTAAGCTAGCTTGCTCCCTTGTAGGTTCTGTAACATACTGTTCTAAGAAACAATCCCGTATGCATTCTATGAATTCCACCTCAAGGCTACCCCGTGGGATTTGATTTGACCAATCGATATGTAGGTTAAAATCCCCCATGATTACTGCCGTTCCTTTTTCACATGCCTGTATTATTCCCTTTATTATTGTCCGCCCCACCGTGAAGTAATTATTTGGGGGCCTATAAACTACGCCCACCAGTGACTTTTTCCCCTTACTATCTCTAATCTCCACCCACAATGATTCAACATTTTGTTCATTAGAGCCAATATCGTCTCTCACAACTGCCCTGATATCATCCTTTATTAACAGAGCTACCCCACCTCCTTTTCCTTCTTGTCTATCTTTCTGAATTGTCAGATACCCCTGTATGTTTAATTCCCAGTCTTGGCCACCCTGCAACCACGTTTCTGTAATGGCCACCAAATCATACCCATTTGTAATGATTTGTGCCGTCAACTCATTTACTTTATTTCGAATGCTGCGTGTGTTTAGGTAGAGTGTTTTAATACTAGTTTTTAAACCGTGATTTTTTGTTTTGACCCCTCCTGCAACCCCTTTATATTCATACATATTGTCCCTTCCTATCACCTTGTGGTTTTCACTTACCCCAGTGCTACTCTGCTCTGTTGCTCCTGCCTTTTACATTCTTTCTTGAGGTCCTGTTCATTTGAGCTCTCACCCACTCTAACTAGCTCAGAGCCCTCTCCTGGGTTCCAAATACTCCTCGCATTGAGGCACCGAGCTTTCATGCTTGCCTTTTTATTACACTTTGACACTTTAGAATTTTGCTGTACAGTGGTCCTTTTTGTTTTTTGCCTTGGGTTTCTCTGCCCTCCACTTTTACTCATCTCCTGTCTGTCTTTTGCTTCTGTCTCCATTTTGTTTCCCTCTGTCTCCCTGCACTGGTTCCCATCCCCCTGCCATATTAGTTTAACTCCTCCCCAACAGCACTAGCAAACACTCCCCGTAGGACATTGGTTCCGGTCCTGCCCAGGTGCAGACCGTCCGGTTTGTACTGGTCCCACCTCTCCCAGAACCGGTTCCAATGCCCCAGGAATTTGAATCCCTCCCTGCTGCACCACTGCTCAAGCCACGTATTCATCTGAGCTATCCTGCGATTCCTACTCTGACTAGCACGTGGCACTGGTAGCAATCCCGAGATTACTACTTTTGAGGTCCTACTTTTTAATTTAGCTCCTAGCTCCTTAAATTCTTCTCGTAGGACCTCATCCCGTTTTTTACCTATATCGTTGGTACCAATGTGCACCACGACAACTGGCTGTTCTCCCTCCCTTTTTAGAATGTCCTGCACCTGCTCCGAGACATCCTTGACCCTTGCACCGGAGGCAACATACCATCCTGGAATCTCGGTTGCGGCCGCAGAAACGCCTATCTATTCCCCTTACAATTGAATCCCCTATCACTATCGCTCTCCCACTCTTTTTCCTCCCCTCCTGTACAACAGAGCCAGCCATGGTGCCATGAACTTGTACTCAAAGCAGTGCATCTGTTTTGCAGGGGGATGACCGCAGGGGACCCCTGCACTACCTTCCTTGCACTGCTCTTCCTGCTGGCCTTCCATTCCCTATCTGGCTGTGGACCCTTCACCTGCGGTAAGACCAACTCGCTACACGTGCTACTCACGTCATTCTCAGCATCGTGGATGCTCCAGAGTGAATCCACTCTCAGCTCCAACTCCGCAACGCGGACCGTCAGGAGCTGGAGGCGGATACACTTCCCGCACACGTAGTCGTCAGGGACACCGGAAGTGTCCCTGAGTTCCCACATGGTACAGGAGGAGCATATCACGTGACCGAGCTCTCCTGCCATGACTTAACCCTTAGATACACTTAAATTGGCAACAACAATGCTAAAGGTTACTCACTGTTATAGAAGAGAAAAAAGAAAAACTACTCACCAATCACCAGCCAATCACTTACCCCCTTGGTTGTGACGTCACCTTTCTGTTTCTTTCTACTTCTTTTTTGCCTTCTCCCTGTAGCTGCACAAGCCCCGCCTCTCCACGCACCTCCCGACCTTTTATCGGCCTCACCAACAGACTCACGCTGCTCCCAACTCAGCGACGCCTCTCCACGCACCTCCCGACCCACATAAAAGTTTCACCAAAAGAAATCAAGAAACGCTGGAACCAAGTTGCAGGATATTACTGTACAATGGTGACCACCCCGAGGTCTGGAGGCCAGCGTAAAAAGAAGTGGCAGGACCTTGGTCAAGTAATTAGTGTAAGTAATATTTTAATTTATTCACTGGAATTGCAATTGTAAATGTGACCAGCTGTATATGTCCCACCCAGCAGAAAAACACTCTCTCTACAAAGTTATATTTTTATCTTTGCAGAGGAAGGTGGCACACAACAAAAGGGAAAGAACTTGAATAGGAGGAAGCCCATCAAATATGTACCCACTAACACCCTTGGAAGAGAGGGTCGCAGGTTTGATGGGTCCTGCCTGGAGAAAAGCAACCAGCACTGCACAAGCTGGGCCCACATTCTGGCTTTGCTAAAAGTTAGGTACTGCGCGGGCTAGCCATGTATCGGTTCATGGGGATGTCTCCATCAGCTACACTTCGGTTGATGCGATGTGTTATCATTCATCGTGGTCCTTCATATGAGCCCGTTGCCTGCGCTGTGTGAGCCTACTCATGCCACCCACCCTGGCCCTCTCCTCTGCTGCTAACCAGTTGTCTGTTCTGTTATATTTTACAGAACTTGAGGCCAACCCTGACGAGGTTCAAGCCGATGCAGAAGGAGATTCAGACACGGACGAGCCTGATGGGGAGAACATCTTCCAATCCCACCTTCCAGACCAAGAACATGGGGTGAGGGTGAGGGTGAGGGGAGAGGGAGGGGCAGGGGGAGGGGGAGGATGAAGCCCCCTCACTCTGGAGGAGGTGCAGTGCCACCCGTTGAGGTGCCAGCCGCTTTCTTGAGTGGTATGAGTGTTGGGACATTCCATGGTTTTGCACAGTCTGAGGCTGTGGGTTCCAGTGGAGTGCAGTGAGGCACACCCAGGGTGGGGAGGGGAAGGAGAGCTCGACAACGCTCTCCTGAGGTGCAGGATTTAACAGATGTTGTTCAGATGATGGCAATGAGTGGCGAGAGCATTGACTTTATGCGATCACTCCAGTGGGGTGGGTGATGAGATATACAGACTGTCAGGATGACTTTAATATGCACATAGATTGGGTTAACCAAACTGGAAGCAATACGGTAGAGGAGGATTTCCTGGAGTGCATAAGGGATGGTTTTTTAGACCAATATGTCGAGGAACCAACTAGGGGGGAGGCCATCTTAGACTGGGTGTTGTGTAATGAGAGAGGATTAATTAGCAATCTCATTGTGCGAGGCCCCTTGGGGAAGAGTGACCATAATATGGTGGAATTCTGCATTAGGATGGAGAATGAAACAGTTAATTCAGAGACCATGGTACAGAACTTAAAGAAGGGTAACTTTGAAGGTATGAGGCGTGAATCGGCTAGGATAGATTGGCGAATGATACTGAAGGGGTTGACTGTGGATGGGCAATGGCAGACATTTAGAGACCGCATGGATGAAATACAACAATTGTACATTCCTGTCTGTCGTAAAAATAAAAAAGGGAAGGTGGCTCAACCGTGGCTATCAAGGGAAATCAGGGATAGCATTAAAGCCAAGGAAGTGGCATACAAATTGGCCAGAATAGCAGCGAACCCGGGGACTGGGAGAAATTTAGAACTCAGCAGAGGAGGACAAAGGGTTTGATTAGGGCAGGGAAAATGGAGTACGAGAAGAAGCTTGCAGGGAACATTAAGACGGATTGCAAAAGTTTCTATAGATATGTAAAGAGAAAAAGGTTAGTAAAGACAAACGTAGGTCCCCTGCAGTCAGAATCAGGGGAAGTCATAACGGGGAACAAAGAAATGGCGGACCAATTGAACAAGTACTTTGGTTCGGTATTCACTGAGGAGGACACAAACAACCTTCCGGATATAAAAGGGGTCGGAGGGTCTAGTAAGGAGGAGGAACTGAGGGAAATCCTTATTAGTCGGGAAATTGTGTTGGGGAAATTGATGGGATTGAAGGCCGATAAATCCCCAGGGCCTGATGGACTGCATCCCAGAGTACTTAAGGAGGTGGCCTTGGAAATAGTGGATGCATTGACAGTCATTTTCCAACATTCCATTGACTCTGGATCAGTTCCTATGGAGTGGAGGGTAGCCAATGTAACCCCACTTTTTAAAAAAGGAGGGAGAGAGAAAACAGGGAATTATAGACCGGTCAGCCTGACATCGGTAGTGGGTAAAATGATGGAATCAATTATTAAGGATGTCATAGCAGTGCATTTGGAAAGAGGTAATATGATAGGTCCAAGTCAGCATGGATTTGTGAAAGGGAAATCATGCTTGACAAATCTTCTGGAATTTTTTGAGGATGTTTCCAGTAGAGTGGACAAGGGAGAACCAGTTGATGTGGTATATTTGGACTTTCAGAAGGCTTTCGACAAGGTCCCACACAAGAGATTAATGTGCAAAGTTAAAGCACATGGGATTGGGGGTAGTGTGCTGACATGGATTGAGAACTGGTTGTCAGACAGGAAGCAAAGAGTAGGAGTAAATGGGGACTTTTCAGAATGGCAGGCAGTGACTAGTGGGGTACCGCAAGGTTCTGTGCTGGGGCCCCAGCTGTTTACATTGTACATTCATGATTTAGACGAGGGGATTAAATGTAGTATCTCCAAATTTGCGGATGACACTAAGTTGGGTGTAGTGTGAGCTGCAAGGAGGATTCTATGAGGCTGCAGAGCGACTTGGATAGGTTAGGTGAGTGGGCAAATGCATGGCAGATGAAGTATAATGTGGATAAATGTGAGGTTATCCACTTTGGTGGTAAAAACAGAGAAGACAGACTATTATCTGAATGGTGACAGATTAGGAAAAGGGGAGGTGCAAAGAGACCTGGGTGTCATCAGTCATTGAAGGTTGGCATGCAGGTACAGCAGGCGGTTAAGAAAGCAAATGGCATGTTGGCCTTCATAGCGAGGGGATTTGAGTACATGGGCAGGGAGGTGTTGCTACAATTGTACAGGGCCTTGGTGAGGCCACACCTGGAGTATTGTGTACAGTTTTGGTCTCCTAACCTGAGGAAGGACATTCTTGCTATTGAGGGAGTGCAGCGAAGGTTCACCAGACTGATTCCCGGGATGGCGGGACTGACCTATCAAGAAAGACTGGATCAACTGGGCTTGTATTCACTGGAGTTCAGAATAATGAGAGGGGACCTCATAGAAACGTTTAAAATTCTGACGGGGTTAGACAGGTTAGATGCAGGAAGAATGTTCCCAATGTTGGGGAAGTCCAGAACCAGGGGACACAGTCTAAGGATAAGGGGGAAGCCATTTAGGACCGAGATGAGGAGGAATTTCTTCACCCAGAGAGTGGTGAACTTGTGGAATTCTCTACCACAGAAAGTTGTTGAGGCCAATTCACTAAATATATTCAAAAAGGAGTTAGATGAAGTCCTTACTACTCGGGGAATCAAGGGGTATGGTGAGAAAGCAGGAATGGGGTACTGAAGTTGCATGTTCAGCCATGAACTCATTGAATGGCGGTGCAGGCTAGAAGGGCCGAATGGCCTACTCCTGCACCTATTTTCTATGTTTCTATGTTTCTATGTTTCTAGGAGAAGTAACAACACTCTCACGAGAATTGGGAACACTGTCCGAGCACATGAGCGAGGGAATGTCGCAGGCAGCTGATACACTGTCAGTGAACATGAGGGAGGGAATGTCGGAGTTAGCTGCTGCAATCAGGGAACAGGCCCATACCTCGCGACCATTGACAGAATCAATGGCCACTCCCACCCCAATCCCCACTAGCCTCTGAGGAGGCCCAAGCCGGGCCTTCCACATTACCACCTGCCCACGTCACACATCAAGCAGTGCGCATTACCCGAGATGCTCGAAAGAATAAGCTTTGTACCAACGCGAGAAACACTGTGCCACCGCCTGCGGGCAGGGGTGAAGTCACCAAGACCAAGCGCAGCGAGCGGTCTTAGAATAAGGTGGAGGAGAGATGGGTGCAGCCTTTTTTTGCTGCTGTTGTTTTTCTTGTTATTGTTGTAACTGTTCTCAAATTAAAAGTTTTTTGTAAGTGACGTAAATTTATAAGTTTAAAAGTTTTTAAGTGATCTTAAAGTTTGCAAGTGATCTTAACTGAAAACTTTAAAGTTTGATACAAGAATATTTTTATTAAAGTTAAGTTAAGTACAAACAAGTGCTTGTTAAACTTTTGAATAAAATATATTTTAAATTATAACTGAATCATTTCCATTATTTGTTCCATGAACACAACACAACATTACGGACAGGTCCAAACAGTAAACATGGTCCACATGGAATAGTTGCCGCTGAGCCTTCAGGCATCAAAGCGTTCACAGATGAGCTGCTGGCATAAGACTGGAGCAATCGTTACAGGAGCATAACGGCCTGCCCTCCTCCACCGCCGTGCTCCAGGTTCAGGTAGTTCCTCCTCCTCCTCATCATCATCTGCATCCTCCTCATCATCAGCCGCTCTCACCTCAGGTGGGTCTTCTACTACCAGCTGCTGCTGCCTCAGGATGGCTAAGTCATGCAGCATGCAGCACACAACAGTGAACTGACTGACAATCTCAGGGGGTATTGCAATTAGGCTCCGGAATGGTCCAGGCATCGGAAATGCTGTTTTAAGATGCCAGTGGTCCTCTCTATTATGCTGCGTGTCGTAATGTACGACATGTTGTATTCCCGGTCAGCTTCGGTCCGGGTTACGTGTAGGGGCGTCATGAGCCAGGTGGCGAGGCCGTACCCTTTGTCTCCCAGTAGCCAGCTCTGCCCTTCTGGCTGCTGCTGAAACATGGCAGATATAGCGCTTTCGAAAATGGTGAACGCATCATGGGTGCTCCCAGGGTATCTTGCATTGACTGACATGATACGATGCATGTCGTCACAGACGAGCTGCACATTCACGGAGTGGAAGCCTTTTTTTGTTCCTGTAAATCTCGGAATCCTCCAAAGGTACTCGCAAAGTGATGTGGGTACAATCAATGCAGCCCTGTACCTTTGGGAAGCCAGCAATCCTGGAGAAGCATTGTCTGTGCAGTCATGGGGAAGTTTATGTAGTCATTCCTCCAGGCATATAGTGCACAGTCACCTGTTGAATGCAGATATGTGCTGCATGTTGAGAAATGGCGCACACATCCCCAGTTTGGCCTGGAATGATCCAGATACATAGAATGAAAGTGCATCTGTAACCTTCACTTCAACTGACAAAGCAGTCCTCCTGCCGCTTCTAGGTTGCAGGTCTGCTTTTACTAACTCACAGATCTCGGTTACAACTTCTTTGTGGAAACGCAGCCTTCTCACACAAACTGCATCACTCAGGTGCAGGTATGAACGCTTCCTGCCCATCATCCTACGTGCTCTGAGGTTCCTCATGCGATGATGTCGAATCAATCGTCTTCTCTGCAGCACCATCATGCAGCACCAACAGACAAGGTATGACATTGTCAATATTGCTCCCATAACTAAATTGTGGCTTTGCAAGAAGTTCAAAACAGCAGGACAAAGGACTCAAACATTCTTTCCTCTCTCTCTCTCACTCTCCCCAAGGTCGACGCCCTAGTATGGACCACATCGTGGTCTGCGCATGCGCAATAGGTTTGCTTAGAACGGGAAGCTAGGCATTCAATGAAGACATTTGAGGCAACGAAGTCTAATGCGATTCTTTAATTTTTGATTTTTTTCAAAGTACCACCTCACCATTGACCGAATGTCTCCTCACCGGGCTCGAGCGCCGGCCGCCAGAATCGCTCCCTCGCCCGGACACAGGGGCTCGGCGTCCACTACCCCCCACCATACTCCATCCCCCTCCCTCGAGCTTGTTTTGAAGCTGCTGTTTGTATAAGGGTTCTCATCCCTTCAGTTCAGAACCCCCCCTCCCGCTCGGGCTTCTTTTGAAGCCGAGCCCCGAGCCCCTGTGTCCGGGCGAGAGAGCGATTCTGCTGGCCGGCGCTCCGACCCTCGAACCTGGTGAGGATATGTTCGATGGTGATGTGGTACTTTGATAAAAATCAAAAATTAAAGAATTGCATTAGACTTCCATTTTCTTCTTGTTGACTTTGAAAAAATTAAGCTTCACGATGCACATTCTTTGTCTTCTTGACTCCCTCCAAAACTTTACTTAAAAACAACGGAGTCTTTCTGTGCCGATTTTTTAATGTGTGCTGGATTTTCTTAAGTGCCCAGAAGGTTTTCTGGGAATGGTCACATACGCCGTCCTGGGAAAAATGTAAGTTGGCCAAGCTTGCTTAAATGTGAAAAACTGGTGCCAACATCAGGTTATGATGCAAAAAAATACTAACCTAAAAAAATTATAACTAACTGAGTTACGCTGGTGTAGAAACTCTGGGGAAACTTGGATATTTTAATTTATGACAAAAAAACCGTTGTGCACCAAAAAAACTGCGCAGGTAACTGGGGATAATTGAGCCCCTAGTTTCCCTGACCACGTGACTAGAATCAGCTCTAAGCCAGACCAGGTAGGAGTAGCAGGCCTCTAATCTGAAGGGTATTCATTAACCAATTTGATTTTTACGATAATCCAGCAACTTTCAGGCGATACTGGACCTTTAGCACCAGAAAAAGCACCAGGAAAGGTAATAGAAAAACACATCAAGGTAACCAGGGGAAACACTGTGATAAGTTGGTTTGATAAAAGCAAATCGAACACAAACTTGATATTGCCCCTTGAATTGCCTCTGTTGCTAGATGATGTATCGCAAGGTCGGGTTGGGTAACATGACATGTATAGTTATGAAGACCAGAGAGACAGAGATTTAGGTATGGACTGATTGGAGATACCAAGAAGGATAGGGAAATGTAGTAATGGATGTTTTTGGAGGGCACCACTTTAATCCGAAGAGAATGCATTATTAATAATCATCCTATGAATTTCCATGGTAGCTCGCATAGAGTACTGATTCTCAGAACACTACCTTCCAGGTTCCTCCATTACCTCATTAGCACCCAACTTCTCCTGGGATTCCATTTCCAGGCTTTTCTGAATAGCAAAGTTGCAAAGGGCACAAAAAAGAGCTGCAATGTGAGAGACTTGCTCAGAAGCATACTGCAGTATCCTTCCAGATCTATCAAGGCAGTGAAACAAGCACATGGTATTGGGGGTAATGTACTGACGTGGATAGAGAACTGGTTGGCAGACAGGAAGCAGAGAGTCGGGATAAAAGGGTCCTTTTCAGAATGGCAGGCAGTGACTAGTGGGGTGCCGCAGGGCTCAGTGCTGGGACCCCAGCTATTTACAATATACATCAATGATTTGGATGAAGGAATTGAGTGTAATATCTTCAAGTTTGCAGATGACACTAAACTGGGTGGCAGTGTGAGCTGTGAGGGGGACGCTAAGAGGCTGCAGGGTGACTTGGACAGGTTAGGTGAGTGGGCAAATGCATGGCAGATGCAGTATAATGTGGATAAATGTGAGGTTATCCACTTTGGGGGCAAAAACGCAAAGACAGAATATTATCTGAATGGCGGCAGATTAGAAAAAGGGGAGGTGCAATGAGACCTGGGTGTCATGGTTCATCAGTCATTGAAAGTTGGCATACAGGTACAGCAGGCAGTGAAGAAGGCAAATGGTATGTTGGTCTTCATAGCGAGGGGATTTCAGTATAGGAGCAGGGAGGTCTTACTGCAGTTGTACAGGGCCTTGGTGAGGCTTCACCTGGAATATTGTGTTCAGTTTTGGTCTCCTAATTTCGTAAGGACGTTCTTGCTATTGAGGGAGTTCACCAGACTGATTCCCGGGATAGCAGGACTGAAATAGGAGGAGAGACTGGATCAACTGGGCCTTTATACATTGGAGTTTAGAAGGATGAGAGGGGATCTCATAGAAATATATAAGATTCTGACGGGACGGGACAGGTTAGATGCGGTTAGAATGTTCCCGATGTTGGGGAAGTCCAGAACCAGGGGACACAGTCTTAGGATAAGGGGTAGGCCATTTAGGACCGAGATGAGGAGAAACTTCTTCACTCAGAGAGTTGTTAACCTGTGGAATTCCCTACCGCAGAGAGTTGTTGATACCAGTTCATTGGATATAGTAAAGAGGGAGTTAGATATGGCCCTTACGGCTAAGGCAATCAAGGGGTATGGAGAGAAAGCAGGAAAGGGGTACTGAGGGAATGATCAGCCATGATCTTATTGAATGGTGGTGCAGGCTCGAAGGGCCGAATGTTTCTATGTTTTTATGAACCCGTGCCTTCAGAGCTGCAAAAATCTTCAGAATGATCACTCTAGCTGATGAATGAGGCTTATTGTTATTCCACTCCACCAGCCTCCACATTCAGCGGATCATCCTTCGCATTTTCCACTACCTCCACCATGATCTCACCACCAAACACATCTTCCCCTCCCATTTCAGGATTCCAATGGGACCATTCCTTCCGGGACGCCCTGGTTCACTCCTCTATCACCCCCAACACCCTCTCCACTTCCGATGGCACCTTCCCGTACAAACACAGGAGATGCAATATCTGCCTTTATACCTCCTCCCTTCCCATCGTCCAGGGCCACAAACACTCCTTCCAGGTGAAACAGCGATTTATTTGCACTTCTTTCAATTTAGTATATTCCATTCACTGCTCACGATCAACATTCCCTCTAAGCTGTGCAGTTACTTGGCCCAGCTTTTCCAATGTGAAATTTTGTGTACGTGTGAAACTTTGAATGGGCCATACAGCCCAAAAAAGGGACTGCACACCCAAATTTAAAATTGGGGGAACATTACTTGCAATGCAGTCTCCTCTACACTGGGGAAACCAAATGCAGATTGGGTGACCGCTTTTCAGAGCACTTCCGTTCTGTCTGCAAGTGTGACCCCGAGCTTCTGGTCACTTTTTATTTTAATTATCTGGACAACTCCCACTCTGACCTCTCAGTCTGTGGCCGCCTGCAGTGTTCCAATGAAGTTCAACGTTAACTCGAGGAACAGCAGTTCATCTTTCTATTCACAACCTTCTCTACTCAACATGGAGTTCAACAATTTCAGACCATAACCTCTGCCCCCAATTGTTCGGATGGTGGCTAATGTTGATGATTCTGCTGTTCCCATTTACACCCCCTCTAAACCCACCTTTTGTTCCTTTACTTGTCCCATTACCATCTCCTTCTGCCTTGCACCATCATCCCTTTTTGTCATTTAATCTCTCCTGCCTTCCACCCTATCACAGACCTTCGCTTTAGTTCATTCCTCCCCTCCCCTCTTCCTCTGCCTCTGTACTTGCTTAAAACCTGTTACATCTTTAACTTTTTCCAGTTCTGATGATGGGTCATCAACCTGAAACGTTAACTCTGTTTCTCTCTCCACAGATGCTGCCTGACCTGGTGAGTATTTCCGGCATCTTCTATTTTTATTTTAGATTTCTAGCATCCGCAGTATTTTGCTTTAGTCTTGTTGTAATGATGTTCTGCTTGTGAATTGGGCAGTCGAATTGGGGTCATGAGTCATGGAAGCAAAAGGTATGGCATGACTCCCAGAAGCCATCCCAACACTTTGCTGTCTTTCCTGACTCGAGCTGAGAGGCTGGAGTTCTTCACGATGGATGCATCGTGACAACTCACTGCAAATTTGGCATTGTTATAGATTTGTTATAGTTGACCACAGGAATTTGAGTGTTGAGCAAGTGGAAGTCTTTCCTATTCAGGAAATTCAACAAGCCTACAGTAGGAGCCACAGTGCTGCTCGTGTGCCATTTATTGCCATCTGAACTGTGCGCAAAGCAGTAATATGAATAGTCATGTTATGCTGCCGTCTATAAATCATCCAAAAATGGATAAATTCCCTAACTTTCCTGAAGATGGTGTCAGGACCTGCCGTATAGAGGCCCAGGTGGCAGCCTAGCTGATGTGGTAGAAGTCCCCAACTGCAGCCTGCAAGGAAACTGTACCATAATAAACTGAGTGCTGTACTGACTTTGACAGCCACTACCAGAGCTGTTTTGGGTTCTTGATCTGGACTCCTGATCATGGTGCAGAAGGTGGAATAGTTCATCCAAGGCTTCCTTAGTAAATCAAAGTCAATGACGACACAACTCCTCATTCAATTCCTTGTAGGACATCCATAGCCTATCTGCTTATTATAGATTAGCAAGTTAGCCTTACAATGGTTACTCTTTCAATGGTGCCTCTCTCTGGCTCTCTCTGTTCTCCTCCTCCTTCACAAAGATCCGAATACCCATAGAGAAACTCGTGTTGCCCTATGGTGACTGAAAATGTGCTGATGACCAGTGAGTCCTTCCCTCTGGAAGTTTGAAGTGCAGCTCATAACTGCTCAAAAAAACTTTTAAAATAATTCCCAAAACATGCAGGCAAACCTGAGATACGGACAAAAGTTGCCCGGAGAGTAAATACCTTTAAATGGATCACTTTCGGCCTGGCAGATCTGCTCTATTACCGGCTCGGAAGGTACACCAACAGTGACGGTGTCCACTGGGGGCAGTAATGATGGGAATTCCACTGCCTTCCACTATCTCATTTGTATATGCATGCTGGTGAAAGGACAGACAGAGGATACAGTTCGTCCCACCGGCATTAGAAATTTCAGTGGAATAAAAAGCGAGTGTGAAGCAGGTGGAAGCAGGTCCTGTCCCAACATTCAACCCACAAAATTCAGGTGCACCCACATTAAACTCCATCTCTCCAAAACCAATGTGAATTTTCAGCTGCCCAAGCCTTCATAAATCACAAATATTTCTCAATAAAACTATTTAGCTTCTTTCAGAATGAGGCTTCCTCTTATATCTTTATTTTCACTAAATACCGCTCAAAGAACCGAGCGGAGTTCCAGCCAAAACCAACAGCTCTTGCTATCCAACAACTGCTAAATTTCACCATCAATCAACATTGGGATTGCCTTTGAATACATCGCCAACAATAGTTGCTCTTCTCCATCACCACACCATCACCTGCAGAGTGGCCAAGAAACTGTCCTTCAACCCCTTCTCTGCTTTGTGTACATGATATCCCTCAATGACATCATCCACAGTAATGCCAAAAAACACCGAGCTCTACGTCTCCACCATCTTTCTCAATTCCACAACTTGCTCCGTGATATCAGATTGCTTGTCCGACAGCCAGTATTGAATCAGTGTGAACCAGGGGTGTGGGCACTGGTGGGTTACAGTTATGAGCTCAAGATGCATCAAGAACAATTTTGAAACCTTTGTTAGTTGTATGCATAGCTGGGCATTCCTGCTTTGTAAATCTTCTTCCCATGGAGCCAAAAGATGAATGCTGTCATTTTGAATATGCTTTGATTAAAATGCATCAATTCAGTCATTGAAATGTGGGGGTAGAAATTCACCCCCACCGGAAACCTGGCACACCGACCGTTTTTAAAGTGTTTTTTCCGTCGTGTTGGCCTCTTTCGCGAAACTTAGCTCTTTGTCATTTTTTTTCAGAAGGAACGTAACTCGGTCATAATGGGGGCGGAGTGGGGCAGTAAGCAGAAGATCGACAACGAGCGGGGCGGAAGTGGAAGGATTGAGTCTCCCCCGCTGTCATACATCAGCGGAGCGATGATGATGTCACCACGGCTCTCCCCTTCACTTAAAGGGGACAGCCTTCGCCATTTTAAAACTTCAGTCCACTGGGCCACCAGGGAGGGTTTCGGTCCGTCAAACCCAGGGGGGGCAGAATTGTCGGCCCAACGTGGCAGTCAGCCGACAATAAAAAAACATGCCAGCCGCGGCAGGATGCCTTGCCTTTAATGGCCGCTGCGCTGCCATGTTACACACACCTCCAACGTGGTACACCGACAGAAAAACTGTCGAGGGCACCGCGCGGTGGATCGAAGATTTGTCACGGTGAATTTGGCTGGCGGTGTGGGAGATTTGCGGTGCGTGCTTTGATTGTGCCCTTAGGACGGGTCGGCAGCAATGGGGCAGAAGTGGCGACCGCCGGAAAAACTCCCGAGGTGAATGTCGCTGACGGCGGCCATTCGACCCCAAATCAGCGGCCGTTGGACTTCGCCACATGGCTGCCACTTTCCGACAGTAAGAGGCCTTTCAGGGGCCTGAATTTTGGCCCCATGATCTCTGAGCTGTATAAGCCATGTTGATTTATACTAATCTAATTGTTAAAATGGTAAATATGAAAATGTGCAAGCTGCCATCGAATATCTTAATATATCTCCGGCAGTAAGTTAATATATTTTGAATTAGAAAATAGCATTTTAATTCACCAGGCCATAACTAAGTGGAGTTACTGCTCACTTACCAGCCAGAATGCTTTTACATTCACTGATCTGAAGATAAAGCCCACATGACAACATTAAAACTATAACAGTCAATCTTCGAATTGATGTGGCTCTGCTCCTGATCTGCACGATGAGAAACTAATGGAGCACACTCAGTGATTGCTGCTGATTCATGGCCTTATATCAGAGCACCACAATAGGCAAAGTTCACCAAAAGTCAATACTTTAACTTTAACAAAACAGGTCAGAATAAAATCCTGCAGGACATTCCCATTGTAATGACCCTGTGGGGGGCATTAGTGTTGAACTGCCGCTCCCCCCTTCCATCTATCACCATCAATCTCAACTCTGCTCCAGACAACACACAGTTCAATTGATGATGTCACAGGTCAACAGTCAAGTGGAGCAAAAAGTTCATTTAAGTAAGGGGGGGGGGGGGGAAACAGAGGGGGGGCAGTGGTGCGGGGGAAACAGTAAGGTGTAAGTAAACATTCAGAATATTAAACTTTTAAACATTATATGGGTACAATATGAAACCCATTTGATGTCCAAATGTAAAGAAATAACTGGCTGTTACCATGGGGGTGAGTTCTGAATTAGTAGCTCCAGTTTATGGTATCACTTGACCGCACTACTTTCTAAGTGAGTAAAGATTATTTTAAAACTTCTTTGCACTCACTCCTGTTGACAAACATTGGCAACACAAGAAGGTGGTAAAAATACATCCCATGGGAGGGGCATTACTGCTCCACCCTCTAGTTTCACTGAGATCATGATGTCAATCGTCGTGCAACGTTCCACTAACACTCCGGACGCAAAATTCGTCCCTAACGCCTCATTAAATGCCCACCCCAGAAACCGTCTGAAAAAACCAGGCATTCCCAGGGTGCAGCAGGTGGTAATGGTGGCGTATTTAAATGGAGGGAAGAGGCTCCTACATTGCAGGTCACATTGAGTGCAAAGGTCGCGCAAATCACACTGCGTGAAGCTCCAACTTGAAAGCAGCGGTTTTATCAGCCTTTACAGTGTCCTTACAAGGTCAGTGAGAGAACTTAGTGGGGGCATTACTAGTTCGCCAACGTATCATGCTGCATGCTACTGCCAGGCGGCGTCAAGCTAGAAAAAGGGCTCTTGGCCATGTCAGCCCACGGATGAGGAGAGGCCAAAGTCGTCTGGGGAGGAGGACTTACCCCTCACTGGTTTACAGGCACCAACGCTCATACTTCCAGCTCTCTGAGGAGCAGTGTGTGAGAAGGTTGTGCTTCTGAAAGGAAGTGCTGACAGAGATATGCCATCTCCTACAGAGAGACCGATGCCTGGACCGCTCTGGAGTCAGCCTTCAATACTCCCAGCAACAGGTTTCCGAATTCATTGTGGTGTGCTGCATGCTGCACAGCTTGGCCACCACGAGGGGCCAGGCATTGCCCGTGGGGATTGCAGGCCCACCTCTTGAGGAGGAGGAAGGTGAAGAGGAGCCTGGCGAGGCTCCCATTGGATAGCCACACACCCACCGGGGGAGGCAGCGTGGAGGTACTGCCGGAACAAGAGTCTCACGTTGCCAGCTCAGAATGGACCGGTTCCTACAAGGCGGAAACTGAGGGATGGAGCTAATACTGGACACGCTATGTGCCCCATAAAGGCACATCTCCGGTGAACGTTGGAATGATGCACAAGACACCAATGGCAAAAGATTAAACAGACATTTTACTGCAACCAAGTAACAAAAACTCCCCCCACAAAAGAAAACCAGACAATAGACAACGTTACGTTGCAGGGCACTGAACAAAAATGAAGTGCATCAAAGAAAATAAACGATTTACCTGTACAAGCGTAATCAACAAAAATCAGGGTCTCTGCACAACCTCCTCCTGCACATTATTCTGACTTATTTAACTTTCGGCTGGGGCGCAAAAACTTCCTTGGGTAATGCCTAATTTTGCACCCCGATCATGGAACCTCATTTTTTGCTGAATTTTGCAGAGGAGGGCGCGAACTTTTTCCAGGCAGTATGAGGACCACCCTGCCGCCATTATCGCCTCGAAATCTCAAAAGCTGAAAATCCAGCCCTTACAACCTAGAAATGACCCTGTGCAATGTGGGCATACAGATACGTAAGGCAGTCTAATAAAATTAAGTGATCTAGGGGCCAAAATTGCCCCTTCTCTTAAGACCTGTTACCGGCCATGCTGCAGAGTGCAATGGCCGCCAATTTTTCATGTAATGGCCGTTATTTTGAAAATTCCGCTCCTGCGGTATCCCGGCATTGACCCTCGCCCCCCCGCCCCCCCCCCACTGCTGCCGATCGTCCTCAGTGTGTCATAAGAGCGCGCACCGCTGGAGTTCCCCCCCGATGGTGACATTCCACTGAAAGAATCTTGTTTCCGCTGCGCAGTGCCAAAAGCAGCTTTTTGTGCCGGTGCACTGAGCTTCAAGTCCTTCTAACATGGCGATGCGGTTAAAGGGGCCACTGCCACTGCCGCCATGTTTTTTTTGTCATCCGACTGCCACATCGGTCCGACAATTCTGCCCCCGGGCTCGGCTGGGCCGGCAACAGGCAGCCTCTTGGATGCCCGGCGACTGGCCCGGCCGAAACCCTCACTAGTGGCCCAGTGGACCGAACTTAAAAAATCTCGCGGGTTGTCCCCTTTAAGCGAAGGGGAGAGTTGTGGTGACGTGGTGCCATGACGATGTCATCGGCGCGATGCTGATGACCGACAGCGGCGGACACTACACCCGCCCCCAACTGCCGCCCCTCGAGACTGCAAACCTGCGCTCACTGCCACACAGCCAGCCCCATTAACACCGACTTCCGGTTGGCTGGGATAAAAAGCCAAAGAGCAGAATTTCGCTCAAGAGGCCACTGCATCCACCACGCCGGTAAAAACAACGGAAACAGCATAGGTGCACTCTGTGTCCAGTGGTGGGCAATTTCGGCCCCTAGAGGCAGTAATCCATTTTAAATGACAGACAAAATAATTTTATACAAGTTTGTTAAACATTCGTGGTTGCGGTAAAAATTTTGCACAGTATCATTTCTGGGCTATTGTGGTGTTTATGTTGCTTGTACCCAAGAAAACCAATTTCTGTTTCTATTCTATAAAAACATTTTGAATGGACTACGATGCCAGGAATTTTGCACAAATACAGGCAGGAAAAACTTAAAATGCTTCTGAACTAGAACTTGAAGGAAGGCTTTAAAAAAGGTACAGTATTGTCTTAAGATTTGTAGCAAATATTTTTTATGTTTAAGGAGTTGGCAGAAACATGAATCATGATAACGTCACATACAAGTGGCGTAATGTGATTCAGTATGATTTGTGTCGTCATGTATCATAACAAAATGAGTAACAACAAGCCTGAAAATTTTGCAGAACGCGTGCCCTTTAAAAGGGGATTTTAATAATAGGTAGCTCTCTTTTTGAAACATTTATATAGCCTTCACTGGAGGAATGCTGAGGCTGTCTGAAAGATTAAGTAATGGGTAATGGCTCTTTAGTTATTTTTTTTCCTGGGTTTCTTCTTTTGACAAGCATTTGACAGGTACTTATGGTGAGGCTGCTTTTACTTAATTAAAGAAGCTCCTTGCTTATGCTATGACTTTTCTGTGGAATTCAGTGAGTGAAGTCACACAGGTTCAATCCCTGGTCTGTGCTACATTAGCTGATCTGAGCCAGGCTGCTCGGTCTCTCAGCGTTCCAGGGTTAGGGGGAATATTGGATGGTGTTCCCACTCTCAATCGCTATACAGTGACCTTTGTTTCAAATACACTTTGGGTAAAGGGAAGATCAGGCTCAACTATGAGAAACCCCTCCCCCAACAGTTGAATAGCTTGCTGATTCTCACTGTCTAGATTTACACATGAAAAATAGCAACTGTACTCAGTATGGAGTCAACAGCTTCAGGAATGTGAGGGAGAAAAAGTTTGATTATCTTTGAACAAGATTTGATGCTACTTACTTTTGAATACAACATCCTAGTACCTGTTGACTGCACCCTGGTTTGTCTAGCACAGTTACAATGGGTAGATCAGAGCACACCTGTCACCTCCAATTCTCATTCCCACTGACTCATGAACAACTTGCATTGAGCAGTTTAGCCTGCAAGTTATACTTCCCTTTGGAATATCTATTATTTTTGGAAAATCTTGTCTGGGAATGCAACAAGGGTTAGGCTATAAACTCCTGCCAATCATCTGAAACTGTAGCACAACAATCAAATGGAAAGTGGAAGGAGGGGAGGAGATTTAGTGTTTTAATGGAGATAAGGCCAGTAAGTGCACTTAGCTATAAAATGTAAACATTAGAGGCACTAGTTCAGCCTCTCGACCCTATGTGAGCCTGCAACATAAGCAGCTGACCTTGGCAGGCTCTCAAAGCATGAACATTGAGCTCTGAATAAGCAGGATAAATGAAGGCAGTGTTCCAAAACATTTTTAACATAACTACATAAACAAGCAAGGCACCGACTCAGGAATAAGTACGTAGGATACAGGAAGAAGGAGTTGGCACTGAAAGGAAGATCAATGGACTGAAGGTCTGCACAGGTCCACAGGGGTCAGGAGTTCTTAAAGAACATGTATATTAAATCTATAACTCTTTTCTACAAAGTGGAATCAGCAGTTTACTTGCCCAGCACCTTTAAAAAAAAATGTAAAAGGCCTTTCAATGGATAAATGCACTATGTGATGAGACAACGAGAAACGCAGAGCTTGACTTTCCCAAGTTCAGTCACTAGTCTATGCTACATTAGCTGATCTTTACAAAAGGTGGACACGAGGGAGCTAGAATTGACCTTAATGTGCCTGGACTAGGGAAGGAAGAACTCAGTAAGCGTTTTTCATTTCTTGGCTGAGTAGCTCCTGCTGCCAGGGTGCACGTGTTACAGCCATCTAATGACGATTGATCAGACTCAGCTGTGATGCCCCCATGATTAAATAGCACATAGATTCTCACTGTACACGGTCACTCAAGTCACAGTAAATGCAGGTTTGTTCATTCATATCCACTCACTGGAAGGCTGCTTGTACACATGGAGCTGAGCTAGCATTGCCAACCATGCAGGAGTGGCCTGGGGTCTCCAGGAATTGAAGATTAACCTCCAGAACACTGCTGCCAGCAACCAGGGAGAAAAATCATTGGAGTTAACACTTTTGCTTATTAGTTACAATAATATTAGAGATGGGTAAAAAGGCTGTTCGACTGACAGTCAAGAATCATCCAATCGGGTAACAAAGAATCTGTTCGCCTTCTGATTGGTGTGGAAGGCAGTGCGTCATGAGGATAGACGTGTTGGGCGACCAATGGGGAGGGGTGGTTAGAGACAGAAGGTCATGTGATGAAACCTCCAGTCCAACCAGAGTAAGCAACCCTAAACTCAACCTGAGCATGAGTGACTGCCTTTAGGAGAGAAGTACAAGATGTAGAGGGACGTGATTGGGGCCCAGGAGAGGCACAAGTACGGGACCCAGAAGAGGATCCAGGGGCAGTACGGGCCAGCCCACACTGCGATATGTGTGCGCGCACTAGGTCTGTGCAGCAGAGCAGGTCTCCAGTCGTCCTGGTTAACCCTTGCCACTGGACCAAGACCTCGCTCTGTCAAGCCCGTGTGGTGGCTGGTGTGCAACGGTCAGCCCACGTTAAAACAATCCACCCACAGGTATCTTCCACCCTTCAGGATGTAGTTCGGCACCTGGAATATTAGGTCCTTCATTGAAACACCTGTGAACTTGTCCTCGATACGAGGGACTGCCTATGGATGCGAGGGACTGCCTATGGGTACGAGGGACTGCCTATGGATGCGAGGGACTGCCTATGGATACGAGGGACTGCCTATGGATACGAGGGACTGCCTATGGATGCGAGGGACTGCCTATGGATGCGAGGGACTGCCTATGGATACGAGGGACTGCCTATGGATGCGAGGGACTGCCTATGGATACGAGGGACTGCCTATGGATACGAGGGACTGCCTATGGATGCGAGGGACTGCCTATGATGATGAGTAGAATCAGAAGGAAAGTTGCAGAGGGGGAAGACAGGTTTTACTGGCTGTGCAATAACCAGGGGATAGTCACCTAGCAATTCGTGTAAGAAATCTTTTACTGTGCAGTATTTTATATAGGTCTGTACAGTGATGTGATGACTTTCTGGTACATTTAACATCCAACCTCTTTCCCTCAGTTCTCCTGTCTCTACTTTGGGGGATTCTAAGACACCAGCGGCCCATGAGCTCCTTTGATTCAATCTGTGGGTTCCTTTCTCTCCATGTGTGCTCGACTTACATCTTTAAACTTTCTGGGCTTGGAGGGCTGGAAAAGGCTGCTCCACAATGGATCTTGACCAATCATGGAGCACAGCCTTTGTAACAACCAGGAATCAGTCTTCCCACTCCCCCAAACCCCAGAACTTTAAAGAGCCAAACCTTCTAAGTTTTCAAACTTTGGGAGAAAGAAGAATGGGAAAAGCGGGGGAGGGGGACAAAGACTAAATGAGGAAAAAGCACAGAGAAAGGAGGAAGAGGATGAGAGGGAAAAGGAGGGAGGAGACTGAGAGCATGACAGGGGGGGAAATGGAGTAAGATGGTGGAAAGAAAGGGAAAGGAGCAGAGGGCGATAGAGGAACGATGTACAAGAAGGATAGGGAAAGAGATGGGGAGAGCATGACAAAGAAGATGGGGGGGATTTGAATTTTTATGCACAGGGGCTGACTCTCACTTTTTGTGTGTCTGGGAGTTCTTGTTTATTGTGTATGGAGCTCACATTTTTACATAATCATATGCAGGCCTGTCCCTAATTTTAACCTGTGTATCCAAATATTGACGGTGCCCTATACTAATGGCCTTGGCCGAGATTTCTCATCAAAAAACGTTGCTGTGTCTTCTGTAGCACAAGTTGTCCCCAGCAACTACATGCAGACTTGCCTCTGAGTTTCAGAGCAGGATATTGTTGACTGCCCCAGGACCCGAGCCTGACTGAAAAGCATATTAATAAAGTCACGGTGCCCTGCGAGTCATCACATCAGCCACTCATGGGATATAAACCTTATACCACAATTGATCAGCACAGTGCCTCCATTTGTGCACTTCGGTCTTCACACCCAAATAGCAGGGCACATAAATTAAAATATTTGAATGTTGAATGTAACTGTGCAATGTTTCAATTATTTACACAGGGTAGATTAATTAAAATGTTTAGATGTAACTGTTCAGCACTTTAATTATTTATGCAAAGAGTTTCCATATCAGCTTCTGTGGCAAACACATTCGCTCATTATGTGCTGTGAAACATTGCTATTTTTATTGAAAAAATAGCTATCTAATTTTGTGGTGAATGCATTGTGAATTAATTATTTCAAAAAATAGCATTAAAGGATAAATATAATACTGTAAAGCACACCCAGCTCTCAGGGCAACTTCCCCAAATATGGAACTGGGCCAATTAGTGCTGAACTGGCTGATGTCAGGTAAGTAGGGGTGCTATGTGTGGCCTCAGCACCCCTAGGCCAGCCAGGATTCCTGTTTCCAATCAGCATTCACTGTAGATGCTGGGTAATGAGAGGATTGGGCTTGGCTGTCATACCCCAGAGACACTATCCAAGCTGATACTGCAAGAATAGATATTTGGCCAGGGCACTGGAGGGAAACAGAGTCAGTGCCTTCAGGAGGAGGCCAGAAAACTGACGAGGCAAAAATACCCTCTCGGGATATGTGTGTTTATTCCCTTAAAAGAGTGGCTCTCCCATATCCCTTTTCACAGTAAGCTGAGGATAGCAATAGGAGTATTATAGCAAGAAACACGCAATGTATTATTCTGCGGTGAAAGTACAGCATTTGGTAACATGGTATGTACTTTTAACAAATCCTCAGGTGAATTCGAGGTCTGGCTTTTTTAAACCACACTTATTTTAAAAGTGTGGCTCCTGACGTCAATTGAAACAACTTGCTGGGAGATTTTCTGAGCTTTGGAAATGACGGGTTGGTTGGCACCTGTAATGTGATTACTGCAGTGTGACATTGGGAGTGCAAAAGACATACGAGTTGCACGATTTCTTTATACAGAGATAGACATGAGTTGGGCCTGTGAACTTTCTGTGAATCCTATTACATTTCTTTCTCACATTTCTTGCGTCGCTCTTCAATTCCACAGTTCCAATTCACCATTCTCAGTTTCTTATACACATTTCATCGAATCATAGAATGGTTACAGCACAGACGGCGGTCATTCAGCCGTCGAGCTCGTGCTGGCTCTCTACAAGAGCACTTATTCCCATAGCCCCACAATTCTATTCTTTCAGGTACTTATCTAACTTCTTCTTGAAAGCCGCGATCGAGTCTGCCTCCACCACCCTCTCAGGCCGTGCATTCCAGATCCTAACCACTTGTTGCGTAAAAAGGTTTTTTCTTATGTTGCCTTTGGTTCTTTTGCTAATCGCCTTAAATCTGTGTCCTCTGGTTCTCAACCCTTTTGCCAATGGGAACAGTTTCTCTCGATCTACTCTGCCCAGACCACTCATCATTTTGAACACCTCGAACAAATGTCCTCTCAACCTTCTCTGCTCTATGGTGCCGTCTTTTGGATGAGACATTAATCCGAGATCCCGTTTGCTCTCTCAGGTGGGCATAAAAGATCCCATGGCACTATTTCGAAGAAGAGCAGGGGAGTATTCCCAGTGTCCTCGTCAATATTTATCCCTCAATCAACATAATAAAACAGATTATCTGGTCATTATCACTATAAAAGGCCCAGCAGCAGTCCGAGAGGCGGGAGTGCGAGGTGTCGGAGCGGCCTATAAAAGGCCCAGCGGCAGCGAGAGGCAGCGGCAGTCCGAGAGGCGGGAGTGTGAGGTGTCGGAGCAGCCTATAAAAGGCCCAGTGGCAGCGAGAGGCGTGACTTGTGCAGCTACAGGGAGAAGGCAAAAAAGAAGTAGAAAGAAACAGAAAGGTGACGTCACAGCCAAGGGGGTAAATGATTGGCTGGTGATTGATGAGTAGTTTTTCTTTTTACTCTTCTATAACAGTGAGTAAACTTCAGCATTGTTGTTGCCAATTTAAGTGTATCTAAGGGTTAAGTCATGGCAGGAGAGCTCGGTCACATGATATGCTCCTCCTGTACCATGTGGGAACTCAGGGACG
This sequence comes from Pristiophorus japonicus, assembly GCF_044704955.1. Taxonomy (NCBI): domain Eukaryota; kingdom Metazoa; phylum Chordata; class Chondrichthyes; family Pristiophoridae; genus Pristiophorus; species Pristiophorus japonicus. The sequence goes on along the minus strand of NC_091990.1, from coordinate 184,362,390 downwards.
ACACCAGTGTCCCTGACGACTACGTGTGCGGGAAGTGTATCCACCTCCAGCTCCTGATGGACCGCGTTGCGGAATTGGAGCTGAGGGTGGATTCACTCTGGAGCAAACACGATGCTGAGAATGACGTGAGTAGCACGTGTAGCGAGTTGGTCTTACCGCAGGTGAAGGGTCCACAGCCAGCTAGGGAATGGAAGACTAGCAGGAAGGGCAGTGCAAGGAAGGTAGTGTAGGGGTCCCCTGTGGTCATCCCCCTGCAAAACAGATACACTGCTTTGAGTACTGTTGAGGGGGATGACTCATCAGGGGAGGGCAGCAGCAGCCAAGTTCATGGCACCGTGGCTGGCTCTGCTGCACAGGAGGGCAGGAAAAAGAGTGGGAGAGCGATAGTGATAGGGGATTCAATGGTAAGGGGAATAGATAGGCGTTTCTGCGGCCGCAACCGAGACTCCAGGATGGTATGTTGCCTCCCTGGTGCAAGGGTCAAGGATGTCTCGGAGCGGGTTGCAGGACATTCTATAATCGGGAGGGAGAACAGCCAGTTGTCGTGGTGCACATTGGTACCAACGACATAGGTAAAAAAAGGGATGAGGTCCTACGAAACGAATTTAAGAAGCTAGGAGCTAAATTAAAAAGTAGGACCTCAAAAGTAGTAATCTCGGGATTGCTACCAGTGCCACGTGCTAGTCAGAGTAGGAATCGCAGGATAGCGCAGATGAATACGTGGTTTGAGCAGTGGTGCAGCAGGGAGGGATTCAAATTCCTGGGGCATTGGAACCGGTTCTGGGGGAGGTGGGACCAGTACAAACCGGACGGTCTGCACCTGGGCAGGACCGGAACCAATGTCCTAGGGGGAGTGTTTGCTGGTGCTGTTGGAGAGGAGTTAAACTAATATGGCAGGGGGATGGGAATCAATGCAGGGAGATAGAGGGAAACAAAAAGGAGGCAAAAGCAAAAGACAGAAAGGAGATGAGGAAAAGTGGAGGGCAGAGAAACCCAAGGCAAAGAACAAAAAGGGCCACTGTACAGCAAAATTCTAAAAGGACAAAGTGTGTTAAAAAAAACAAGCCTGAAGGCTTTGTGTCTTAATGCAAGGAGTATCCGTAATAAGGTGGATGAATTAACTGTGCAAATAGATGTTAACAAATATGATGTGATCGGGATTACGGAGACGTGGCTCCAGGATGATCAGGGCTGGGAACTCAACATCCAGGGGTATTCAACATTCAGGAAAGGTAGAATAAAAGGAAAAGGAGGTGGGGTAGCATTGCTGGTTAAAGAGGAGATTAATGCAATAGTTAGGAAGGACATTAGCTTGGAATATGTGGAATCTATATGGGTAGAGCTGCAGAACACCAAAGGGCAAAAAACGTTAGTGGGAGTTGTGTACAGACCTCCAAACAGTAGTCGTGATGTTGGGGAGGGCATCAAACAGGAAATTAGGGGTGCATGCAGCACTTATAATGGGTGACTTTAATATGCACATAGATTGGGCTAACCAAACTGGAAGCAATACGGTGGAGGAGGATTTCCTGGAGTGCATAAGAGATGGTTTTCTAGACCAATATGTCAAGGAACCAACTGGGGGGAGGCTATCTTAGATTGGGTGTTGTGTAATGAGAGAGGATTAATTAGCAATCTCGTTGTGCGAGGCCCCTTGGGGAAGAGTGACCATAATATGGTGGAATTCTGCATTAGGATGGAGAATGAAACAGTTAATTCAGAGACCATGGTCCAGAACTTAAAGAAGGGTAACTTTGAAGGTATGAGGCGTGAATTGGCTGGGATTGATTGGCGAATGATACTTAAGGGGTTGACTGTGGATGGGCAATGGCAGACATTTAGAGACCGCATGGATGAACTACAACAATTGTACATTCCTGTCTGGCGTAAAAATAAAAAAGGGAAGGTGGCTCAACTGTGGCTATCAAGGGAAATCAGGGATAGTATTAAAGCCAAGGAAGTGGCATACAAATTGGCCAGAAATTGAACCCGGAGACTGGGAGAAATTTAGAACTCAGCAGAGGAGGACAAAGGGTTTGATTAGGGCAGGGAAAATGGAGTACGAGAAGAAGCTTGCAGGGAACATTAAGACGGATTGCAAAAGTTTCTATAGATATGTAAAGAGAAAAAGGTTAGTAAAGACAAACGTAGGTCCCCTGCAGTCAGAATCAGGGGAAGTCATAACGGGGAACAAAGAAATGGCGGACCAATTGAACAAGTACTTTGGTTCGGTATTCACTGAGGAGGACACAAACAACCTTCCGGATATAAAAGGGGTCGGAGGGTCTAGTAAGGAGGAGGAACTGAGGGAAATCCTTATTAGTCGGGAAATTGTGTTGGGGAAATTGATGGGATTGAAGGCCGATAAATCCCCAGGGCCTGATGGACTGCATCCCAGAGTACCTAAGGAGGTGGCCTTTGAAATAGCGGATGCATTGACAGTCATTTTCCAACATTGCATTGACTCTGGATCAGTTCCTATTGAGTGGAGGGTAGCCAATGTAACCCCACTTTTTAAAAAAGGAGGGAGAGAGAAAACAGGGAATTAACGACCGGTCAGCCTGACATCGGTAGTGGGTAAGATGATGGAATCAATTATTAAGGATGTCATAGCAGCGCATTTGGAAAGAGGTGACATGATAGGTCCAAGTCAGCATGGATTTGTGAAAGGGAAATCATGCTTGACAAATCTTCTGGAATTTTTTGAGGATGTTTCCAGTAGAGTGGACAAGGGAGAACCAGTTGATGTGGTATATTTGGACTTTCAGAAGGCTTTCGACAAGGTCCCGCACAAGAGATTAATGTGCAAAGTTAAAGCACATGGGATTGGGGGTAGTGTGCTGACATGGATTGAGAACTGGTTGTCAGACAGGAAGCAAAGAGTGGGAGTAAATGGGTACTTTTCAGAATGGCAGGCGGTGACTAGTGGGGTACCACAAGGTTCTGTGCTGGGGCCCCAGCTGTTTACACTGTACATTAATGATTTAGACGAGGGGATTAAATATAGTATCTCCAAATTTGCAGATGACACTAAGTTGGGTGGCAGTGTGAGCTGCGAGGAGGATGCTATGAGGCTGCAGAGTGACTTGGATAGGTTAGGTGAATGGGCAAATGCATGGCAGATGAAGTATAATGTGGATAAATGTGAGGTTATCCACTTTAGTGGTAAAAACAGAGAGACAGACTATTATCTGAATGGTGACAGATTAGGAAAAGGGGAGGTGCAACGAGACCTGGGTGTCATGATACATCAGTCATTGAAGGTTGGTATACAGGTATAGCAGGCGGTTAAGAAAGCAAATGGCATGTTGGCCTTCATAGCGAGGGGATTTGAGTACAGGGGCAGGGAGGTGTTGCTACAGTTGTACAGGGCCTTGGTGAGGCCACACCTGGAGTATTGTGTACAGTTTTGGTCTCCTAACCTGAGGAAGGACATTCTTGCTATTGAGGGAGTGCAGCGAAGGTTCACCAGACTGATTCCCGGGATGGCGGGACTGACATATCAAGAAAGACTGGATCAACTGGGCTTGTATTCACTGGAGTTCAGAAGAATGAGAGGGGCTCTCATAGAAGCGTTTAAAATTCTGATGGGTTTAGACAGGTTAGATGCAGGAAGAATGTTCCCAATGTTGGGGAAGTCCAGAACCAGGGGTCATAGTCTAAGGATAAGGGATAAGTCATTTCGGACCGAGATGAGGAGAAACTTCTTCACCCAGAGAGTGGTGAACCTGTGGAATTCTCTACCACAGGAAGTTGTTGAAGCCATTTCACTAAATATATTCAAAAAGGAGTTAGATGAAGTCCTTACTACTAGGGGGATCAAGGGATATGGCGAGAAAGCAGGAATGGGGTACTGAAGTTTCATGTTCAGCCATGAACTCATTGAATGGCGGTGCAGGCTCGAAGAGCCGAATGGCCTACTCCTGCACCTATTTTCTATGTTTCTATGTTTGTAGTAGAGCAGGACCTGGGGGCACTTGTGCATGAAACACAAAAGGATAGTCTGCAGGTACAGCAAGTGATCAGGAAAGCCAATGGAATCTTGGCCTTTATTGCAAATAGGATGGAGTATAAAAGCAGGGAAGTCTTGCTACAGTTATACAGGGTGTTGGTGAGGCCACACCTGGAATACTGCGTGCAGTTTTGGTTTCCATATTTACGAAAGGATATACTTGCTTTGGAGGCAGTTCAGAGAAGGTTCACTCGGTTGATTCCAGAGATGAGGGGGTTGACTTATGAGGAAAGGTTGAGTAGGTTGGGCCTCTACTCATTGGAATTCAGAAGAATGAGAGGTGATCTTATCAAAACGTTTAAGATTATGAGGGGGCTTGACAAGGTGGATGCAGAGAGGATGTTTCTGCTGATAGGGAAGACCAGAACTAGAGGGCATGGTCTTAGAATAACGGGCCGCCCATTTAAAACTGAGATGAGGAGAAATTTCTTCTCTCAGAGGGTTGTAAATCTGTGGAATTCACTGCCTCAAAAAGCTATGGAAGCTGGGACATTGAATAAATTTAAGATAGAAATAGACAGTTTCTTAAACGATAAGGGGATAAGGGGTTATAGGGAGCGCGCAGGGAAGTGGACCTGAGTCCATGATCGGATCAGCCATGATCGTATTAAATGGCAGAGCAGGTTCGAGGGGCCGTATGGCCTACTCCTGCTCCTATTTCTTATGTTCTTATAAATCTTCATTTGCAAAGATATGGATTAACCAAGGACAATCAGCATGGATTTGTTAAGGGAAGGTCGTGTCTGACTAACTTGATTGAATTTTTCGAGGAGGTAACCAAGAAGGTCGATGAGGGTAGTGCGTATGATGTAGTGTGTATGGATTTTAGCAAAGCTTTTGATAAGGTCCCACATGGCAGACTGGTCAAGAAGGTTAAAGCCCATGGGATCCAGGACAGAGTGGCAAGTTGGATCCAAAATTGGCTCAGAGCAGGAAACAAAGGGTAATGGTTGATGGGTGTTTTTGTGACTGGAACGCGGTATCCAGTGGGGTTCCGCAGGGCTCTGTGCTGGGTCCCTTGCTTTTTGTGGTATATATCAATGACTCGGACTTGAATGTTGTTGGTATGATTAAGAAGTTTGCAGTTGACATTAAAATAGGCTGTGTGGTTGATAATGAAGAAGAAAGCTGTGGACTGCAGGAAGATATGAATCTACTGGTCAGGTGGGCAGAACAGTGCCAAATGGAAGTCACTCTGTATAAGTGTGAGGTAATACATTTGGGGAGGTCAAAGAAGGCAAGGGAATACACTTTAAATAGTACGACACTGAAAAGTGGAGAGGGACAAAGGAACCTTGGGGTGCAGGTCCACAGTTCCCTGAAGGTAGCAGGCCAGATGGATAAGGTGGTTAAGAAGGCATATGGAATACAAGAGCAAGGAGGTTATGCTTGAACTGTATAAAACACTGGTTAGGCCGCAGCTGGAGTACTGTGTGCAGGTCTGGTCACCACATTACAGGAAAGATGTGATTGCACTGGAAAGGGTCCAGAGGGGATTTACAAAAATATTGCCTGGGCTGGAGAATTTTGCCTATGAGGCAAGATTGGAGATGCTGGGTCTGTTTTCTTTGGAACAGAGGAGGCTGAGGGGAGACCTGATTGAGGTGTGTAAAATTATGAGGGGCCTGAATAGAGTGGATAGGAAAGACCTGTTTCCCTTGGCAGGGGGGTCAACAACCAGGGGGCATAGGTTTAAAGTAATTGGGGGCGGAAGTTTAGAGGAGATATGAGGGGGAATTTCTTCACCCACAGGGTGGTGGGGATCTGGAACTCACGGCCTGAAAGGGTGGTAGAGGCAGAAACCCTCACCACATTTAACAAATACTTGGATCTGCACCTGAAGTGTCATAACCCACAGGGCTATGGACCAAAAGCTGGAAAGTGGGATTGGGCTGGATAGCTCTTGGTCGGCCAGTGTGGACACGATGGGCCGAAATAGCCTCCTTCCATGCTGTAAATTTCTATGATTCTATGATTCTTCCATTGTTTTGCCTGCCATGCTCTGATTACAATTTACCCGGGCCAGATCTGTTCTCATCCCACTGAAAGTGGCCTTCCTCCAATTAAATATTTTTACTCTAGATTGCTCCCTGTTCTTTTCCATAGCTAATCTAAACCTTATGATGCTATGATCACTTTTCCTCTGACCTACATTGGCTCCCGGTTAAACAACGCCTCGATTTCAAAATTCTCGTCCTTGTTTTCAAATCCCTCCATGGCCTCACTCCTCCCTCTCTCTGTAATCTCCTCCAGCTCCACAACCCCCCTGAAATGTCTGCGCTCCTCAAATTCTGCCCTCTTGAGCATCCCTGATTATAATCGCTCCACCATTGGTGGCCGTGCTTTCTGTTGCCTAGGCCCCAAGCTCTGGAACTCCCTCCCTAAACCTCTCTGCCTCTCTACCTCTTTTTCCTCCTTCAAGACACTCCTTAATACCTACCTTTTTGATCAAGCTTTTGGTCACCTACCCTAATTTCTCCTTGTGTGGTTTGGTGTCAAATTTTTTTATTGTCTCAATACTCCTGTGAAGCACCCTGGGATGGTTCACTACATTAAAGGCGCTATATAAATGCAAGTTGTTGTTGATGTTGTTGTTCCCTAAATGTTCCCCTACTGACACCTGCTCCACCTGACCCCCCTCATTCCCCAGAACAAGGTCCAGCAATGTCTCCTCCCTCGTTGGGACAGGAACATACTGATCAAGAAAGTTCTCCTGAACACACTTCAGAAATTCTTCCCCCCTCTGCCCTTTACACTAACTATCCCAGTCTATAGTAGGTAGTTGAAGTCCCCCATTATCACTACTCTATAGTTCTCGTATCTCTCTGTAATTTCTCTACAAATTTGCTCCTCTATATCTTTCCCACTAGTTGGTGGTCTATAGAACACACCTACTACTGTAATGGTACCTCTATTATTTCTTAACTCTAGCCATGTAGATTCTGTCCTTGATCCCTCCAGGACATCCTCTCTCTCCAGCCTAATAATATTCTCATTAACCAATACTGCCACACCATCTCCTATCTTTCCTTTCCTATCTTTCCTGAATACCCTATATCCAGGAATATTTAATAGCTAATCCTGCCCTTTTTTTGAGCCAGGTCTGCATTGTTGCCACAACATCATATTCCCATGTGGCTGTTTGCACCTGCAGCTCATCAACCTTGTTTACTACGCTTTGTGTGTTCACATACATACACTGCAAACCCATCTTAGAGCATCCTGTGTTCTCTCTTAGTCTGACCCCACTGTATAACTTACTATTTCTTGTTTTAGTACTATCCGTCTCTCCTAATCCTTTGCGCCCTTTGTTTCTCCATTCTAATGCTACATCCATATGCCCATCCCCTGCCAACGTAGTTTAAATCCCCCCCACAATGGCACTGGCATAGCTCCATGTGAGGATATTGGTTCCAGATCTGTTGTGGTGCAACTGTCCATTCTATACTGGTCCCACCTCCCCCACAACCGGCCCCAATGCCTCAGGAATCTGAAGCCCTCCCTCTTGCACCATCTCTCCAGCCACGCATTCATCTGCTCCATCCTTCTCATCACCACAGGCGGTCCCCTCGAACGAGGATGACTTGCTTCCACACGAATTCACAGATGTTTCAATAAAGGTCCCGATGTGCCAGTCCTGAACTCCAATTGAGGGGGTGGAAGATGCCTGAGCGTGATTTTTCTTTAACGTGGGGTGACCGTTGCACATCAGCCACCACACGGGCTTGACAGAGCGAGGTCTTGGTCCAGTGGCAAGGGTTAACCAGGATGACTGGAGACCTGCCCTGCTGCACGGACCTAGTGTGCACATGTTGCAGTGTGGGCTGGGCCCGTGCTGCCCCTGGGCCCTCGGCTCTTCTGGGCCCCGTACCCCCATTCGCCGCACCTCCGCCCCGATGTTCCAAAGCCCGGCGCTCCAGCTCTATTTATAGCCCCGACCTGTGGTGGTGGTCTCACACAGGTCGGGGCGGCCCTACTATTTCTGTACTGACTCACATGTAGCACCGGGAGTAATCCAGAGATTACTACCTTTGATATTCTGCCTTTTAATCTCTTCCCTAGCTCCCTGAAATCTGTCTGCACAACCTCATCCCTCTATCTATGTATGTCGTTGGTACCAATATGGACCAACAAGGACTGTTCACCCTTCCGCCTCAGAATGTTTTGCAGCCGTTCAAAGACATCTTTAGCCCTGGCACCAGGGCGACAACATACCATCCTGGAGTCACATCTGCGGCTGCAGAAACGCCTGTCTGCTCACCTAACCACTGAATCCCCTCCCACTATAGCTCTCCCATTCTTCTTCCTCCCGCCCTGTGCAGCTGAACCATCCGTGGTGCCGTGGACCTGGCTCTGGCTGCACTCCCCAGAGACACCATCACCCTCACCAGTACTCTGAACGGAATAGTGATTGGAGCGCGAGATGTACTCAGGGGATTCCTGCACTACCTGCCTGGTCCTCCTCTTCTTTCTGGCGGTCACCCAGTCCCTCTCTGCCAGCACACTCTTAAGCTGCGATGTGACCGCCTCCTGAAACGTGCTATCCACGTAGCTCTGAGCCTCACGGTTGCACCGCTGTAATGCCAGCTGCTGGTCAAGCCCTGAAACCCGGAGTTCGAGCTCCTCCAGCCGACAACACTTCCTGCACACGTGGGACACGGGAAGCGTCCTACAGTTCCCACATGGCACAGGATGTGCATTCCGTGGGATTGAGGTCTCCTGCCATGCCTCTATTTAATACACTATTAAATAACTTAGCAGAAATAAACTTTAAACTTTAAAAAATACTCACCAGCTACTCACCAATCAGCTCCTTCCCTTGTGCTGCCATTACTTTAGGTTTTTTACTCTGATGTGACTCCTTGTCTTTGCTGTTCTTTTGGAATTCGGCAGATATGTATCTGCCTTCTCTGGTGCTGCCAACTCCTTTCAGATCCTATACCTTCATTTGCCATGTTTACATGATTTTTGACAGTAAATGCCATTATCTACACTTAGCCAGATTGTCAAGGCAGGTGCCTGTAAGTGCAGTCACTGCTACCATAGACGTTAACAACACAGAAGGTGGCCATTTAGTTGCAAATTAACTATTCAAAGCACTATACTTTGAATGGGGCAAAACTGGATGATGTGGGAGAGCAGAGGGATTTGGGAGTTCAGGCTCACAAGACATTAAAAGCAGCAATTCAAGTGTATAAGGCTATTAGAAAAGCTAATGGAATACTGGGTTTTATAGTAAGAAACATAGAATATAAAAGCCGTGATGGAATGGTCAATTGAGTAAGACCTCCGTTGGAGTACTGTGTGCAGTTTGGGGTTCCAAGAAAGGATGTGAGACAATCGAGACTGTACAGCACAGATTCACTTGGATGCTGACTGGTATGCAGAAATATAAATATAAAGAAAGACTTGTAAAATTGGGGCTATTTTCATTAGAACAGAGGTAATTACAGGGTAACTTAAATGGGATGTACAGCACAGAAACAGGCCATTCGGCCCAACCAGTCCATGCTGGCGTTTATGCTCCCCTCGAGCCTCCTCCATCTTTCCTCATCTAACTCTATCAGCATAAGCCTCTATTCCCTTCTCCCTCATGTGTTTATCTAGCCTCCCCTTAAACGCATCGATATGATTCACTTCAACCACTCCCTGTGGCAGCGAGTTCCACATTCTCACAACTTTCTGGGTAAAGAAGTTTCTCCTGAATTCCCCATTGGGTTTCTCGGTGACGATCTTATATCGATGGCCTCTAGTTATGCTCTTCCCCACAAGTGGAAACACTCTCTCTGTGCCTACTCTATCAAAATCTTTCATCATTTATTAGGTCACCCCTCAGCCTTCTCTTTTCAAGAAAAAAAAAGAGACCCAGCCTGTTCATCTATTCTTGATAGGTATAACAATAAACAGATAGCACTTTTTTTTTTAAAGTCAATTTACCACAGCAGAGCTATTGAACAGAAGTATTAGGTAACATTAGCCAATGCAACATGTTTTTTCTTGGATTTTTTTTGTTAAAAAAGGAGACATATGCTGATGACAGGCTTGATGACAATAGCAATACTTAGATTCAACTCGCCTGAACAATATAAACATGATAGCCCAGCTTCCATCCATGGTCTATGGTGTATGAGCCAGATTGGTGCTGGGAACACTATAATTGGACCCCATGGTCTCTGAACTGGAAAAGGAAGCGAAAACAAGAATCATCCAGTTCCTGTGCAGGGACTGGATAAAATGTGTGGAGGCGGTTACCAGGGTGGAGCTCAGCTGCGAGACTTGCGAGGCAATCACTGTCCAATTGGGGCGCCGAATGTTACAGCATGGAAAGTGGCCACTCGGCTCATCAAGTCCGTGCCAGCGAAGCAGCACCTTCACAACACAATGGAAGCTTATTTAATACAAAACCCGTTCTCGAAGGGATAACCCAAGAGCTACGTGGTTCAGAAGGGGACATAAAAAGAAGGCACGTTCCAAAGCAAGCACCTTTCACTTCCCCCTCAATAAAATGGCCATCGGCTGAGCTCTACAGAGCAACCCTCGGTCCAGAAAATGTCCATCTGGAAGGGAACAGCAACACCAAGTACTTCTAAATACCTATGCCATCTCTTTTTGTAAGAACTCTATTGATCAAACATGCCAGTACTAACGTGCAATAAAAGCCTTTCTGTCCAAAGACTCCTTCAGCATTAAGATGCAGTCCCTAAAAGCTGTCTGCTAAAAAATGTTTTTAAAAATCAATATTCCAGCATCTATAAAAATAACTCCTCCCCTGCAGGGCTACTGACTGGGATGTGTTGCCCATGGTTTCCAATTGCCCTCTTTGCGGGTGAGCTTACTCAGGCCTACCATGGAGGGAATCGCAGTTGGGACTGATCCCATCCTCGACCCCAGCACAAAACCCACAGGAAGCTCCCTGGTAACCATCTCCTGCTACACAGGTTACACCTGGTGGCTGTGGCGTCCTATTAGCAGCAACAGGATTTCTCATTAACTCAGCCTGTTATTAAGTAGAGGATTTGCATCATCATCAAAATAAGATGATCATTAGATATGGCGAGTCTCCACAAGCAAGACTGACTAAGTAACTTTGTACCAGTTTCCAACTGAAAAAGTTTTGTTTAAATAAGCTCTATGGTGGGAGTGTAGAATGTTATTATGCAAACAACTAGTGTCACAAAGCCAGAATTTTGTCTTTCCAAAACTTGGCTTGTGACTGGAGAGAGCAACAAGGTTGTTGCAGATCTGTCAAAGGCGACAACAAAGGCAGTGGTTTGAGGTGATGAATTTAAATAAAAAGACTTGCATTTATATAACTTGATCAGGGCATTTAAAATTATGATTGGATGGTGCAGCGTAGATAAAAGCAGAGATAGTGATTGAAGCAGAAATCATGTCAACATTTAAGATTAGGATAGATCGGTGGTTGAATGAAAAGGGAATAAAGGGATAGAGGAACACACAGGATTAGGACTAGTACTCCTGTGGTGGATGAACACCAGCCTGGATTGTTGAGGCCGAATGGCGTGTTTACATGTTAACATTTCTATTTAATCTTTATGAAACAAAAAAAAGACTTACTGCAAAGCATAGTGAAATGTATAATTTTTCTCATGCCAATGGTACTCCCCTTGCATCCCATGTCGGGTTTTTAAAGTTAGTGAGCTAGAAATTCGGTTCTCAGCGATAATTGTATTTTTTTGCCAAAATTACTGTTCTCACAACTCCCTCGCTATGAGGCCGTAAATTCAGGGTTTAATTTGCACAGCGGTAAAAATCAGCGTTGCACGAGGATTTGCAGAGCAAACCACGATCCTCGCCAACTTTAGTCCGAGGCTGATCCACTGCGAGTTAGGCCAAGGGAGGGCGGAAAAACACCTGAAAATAAATTGGGAAAAAGAAAAAAAATTCACAAAACATTTACAAGACACTTATCTATCGAATTGCTGCAAAAGAATTAAAAAATAAAAATTTTAACTTACCTTTTTTGCAGGTCTTCATACTTACCGCTGCTGCAAGGGCTGCATCGCAGGCTTTTTACTTGTGTTTTTTTTGTCCTAAATACGGGTGTGCTGTGAGCAAAATTTTTGGCGAAAGTGATATTTTGAGTCTTGGACGGCGGCAGTCCTCTCTCCAGTGGGATTTGACAAGCGCCGTCGCAATACTTCTCCGAATTTTCCACCGACCGGGTTTTCGCCAAAAAAGGTGAAATACCAAAAACCCGGTCGCAAAATCATCGAATTTCTAGCCCAAAGGATTGATTTGTTTTGGTAGTTACTCTAGTTCACCCTGAAGACCCCTGCTCTTGGCTTTCCCCTGATCAGACAACCTACAGCGTGTCACTGTCAGGTGATTAAGAAGCAAGTTTAGACTACAGTTAGGGAGGTGAGAATCTTCTCTGTAGTCTGCTCAGTCCCACCAGGGTTTGGACTGATGGACCTGGTATTTTACTGGAAGTTCAACTCTGAAAATGTTTCAATTTGTAAATGTTTTGTAGCGAACAGCAGATCACGAGTGAGTACCCAGGGAAAACAAGAATGCAGTCTCCTCCAAATGTCAGACGGTATCATAAGCTACGTTACATAGCAACAATTGTCTGAGTAAAAAGATGAGGCGACGATCTGGTGATTACTTCTACGTATCCGATTATTTTCTTGTATATCATTTGGAATTAGACAGATTGTTACATTGCTCTCATTTTACTTGTCTCAGCAATGGGTGAAACATTAACTATTGAGTTTCAGTCGTTTCAGTTTATAGGAATGTAATCCACAGTTGATTCCAGGGATGCAGAAATAGCAGAGGTAGTATACATATATCATCTACTTCTAATTGGCAGAATCCATATTGTCATAATATCTGCTTCAAGAATGTCAATAAACAAACATTGCTCCAGTGATTTAAACTGTTGTTTTATTTTGTACAAATAACAGGACCAAGTTCTGCGCAAATAAGAGTGATCGGGGAAAAGGGGAATACTGGCTCCTCTGCTTCGAGCAAACTTAGTTGAAGCCGGGGGTATTATTCATACTGACGATACTAGAACTGAGAGATTATCCCTGTTGTGTATCTGTAAAGCACGTACTCCCATGTTCCGCCACCAGGGAGCGCGTCCACTGAAGTCCCAAGGGATCCCAGCATCCCTTGGGAGCACTGTATATAAGCCGACCCCTAAGGCCTGTTCCTCACTCTGGAGTGTCTTAATAAAGACTGAGGTCACTGTTACTTTAACCTCCCTGTGTGCAGCCTCATCTGTGTTAGGAACACAATAACTGGCGACGAGTATACGAATCCAACGCAAAGATGCAGCAAACTGTGGGCATCCTGGAGAAGTTCTCGGAGGGTGAGGACTGGGAAGCCTATGTTGAACGGCTAGACCAGTACTTTGTAGCCAACGAGCTGGACGGAGAAGGAAGTGCTGCAAAAAGGAGAGCGGTCCTCCTCACAGTCTGCGGGGCACCGACCTACAGCCTCATGAAGAATCTTCTGGCTCCAGTGAAACCCACAGATAAGTCATATGAGGAGCTGTGTACACTGGTTTGGGAGCATATTAACCCGAGGGAGAGCGTGCTGATGGCGAGGTATCGGTTCTACACGTGCCAGCGATCTGAAGGTCAGGAAGTGGCGAGCTACGTCGCCGAGCTAAGGTGATTTGCAGGACAATGTGAGTTTGATGGCTAACTGGAGCAGATGCTCAGAGACTTTTTTGTAGTGGCCTTAGGACCCGAGACCGTCCTACAAAAACTTTTGACTGTAGAGACATCGACCTTCAGTAAGGCCATTGCGAAGCACAGGCGTTTATGTCCACCAGTGATAACACCAAACAAATCTCTCAGCGCACAAGTGTTAGCAATGTTCATAAATTAACTGGAACTGTGTTTGCGAGCAGAAATGTACAGGGCAGAAACCACGAGTCTGCAACTGCCAGCAGGCCTCAGGCGACCCAGATGACTTAGAGTCCCCAACAAAGGATGAATGCAAGGCAACTCACACTTTGTTGGTGTTGTGGAGGCTTCCATTCAGCCTATTCATGCCGCTTCAAAGGGTATGTTTGCAAGAATTGTGGAACAATGGAGCACCTCCAACGAGCTTGCAGATGAGCTGCACGCTCTGCAAAACCTGCTAACCACCACGTGGCAGAGAAAGATTGGTCCATGGTGGATCAAAACAATTTCGAGCCTGAGAGAGAGGTGGCAGATGCTGAAGTACACGGGGTGCACATATTTTTGACAAAATGACCACCTATAATGCTAAATGTAATATTGAATGACTTACCCATAGCCATGGAACTGGACACTGGCACTAGCTACTCCATCATGAGTAAAAAGATGTTTGAGAGACTGTGGTGCAACAAGGCATTCAGACCAGCCCTGAGCCCCATCCACACGAAACTGAGAACGTACACCAAAGAGCTCATCACTGTCCTGGGCAGTGCCATGGTCAAGGTCACCAACGAGGGCACTGTGCATGAACTGCCACTCTGGATTGTCCCGGGCGATGGTCCCACACTGCTTGGAAGGAGCTGGCTGGGCAAAATCTGCTGGAACTGGGATGACATCCGAGCACTATCACATGTCAATGAGGCCTCATGTACCCAGGTTCTTAACAAATTTCCGTCCCTTTTTGAGCGAGGCATTGGAAACTTTTCCGGGGCGAAGGTGCGGATCCACTTGGTCCCAGAGGCATGACCCATTCACCACAAGGCGCGATCTGTACCTCACATGATGAGGGAGAGAGTGGAAATCGAGCTGGACAGGCTGCAACGTGAGGGCATCATCTCCCCAGTGGAATTCAGCGAGTGGGCCAGCCCGATTGTTCCAGTTCTCAAAAGTGATGGCACGGTCAGGATTTGCAACGATTATAAAGTATCTATTAATCGTTTCTCGCTACAGAACCAATACCCACTACCCAAGGCAGACAACCTATTTGCAATGCTGGCAGGAGACAAGATGTTCACCAAGCTCAACCTGACATTGGCCTACATGACACAGGAGCTGGAGGAGTCTTCGAAGGGCCTCACCTGCATCAACACGCACAAGGGACTGTTCATCTACAACAGATGCCCGTTTGGAATTCGGTCGGCTGCAGCGATCTTCCAGAGAAACATGGAGAGCCTACTCAAGTCGGTACCACACACGGTGGTCTTTCAGGACGACATATTGGTCACGGGTCAGGACACCGTCGAGCACCTACAAAACCTGGAGGAGGTCCTCCAGCGACTAGATCGCGTAGGGCTGCGGCTGAAGAGGTCAAAACTTCCTACCGGGGTTAAGCACTCTCTTAGAGCCCCTACATGTGTTATTGCTTAAAGGTGAGAACTGGGTATGGGGGAAAAACACAAGTAATTGCTTTTGAGAACGGCAGAAACATTTTATGCTCCAACAAGCTGCTTGTATTGTATAACCCGTGTAAAAGACTGGTGCTTGCATGTGATGCGTTGTTGTACAGAGTCAGGTGTGTATTACAACAAACTAACGTTGCGGGGAAGTTGCAACCTGTCACCTATGCTTCCAGGAGCTTGTCTAAGGCCAAGAGGGCCTGCAGCATGATTGAGAAAGAGGCATTAGCGTGTGTGTTCGGGGTAAAGAAAATGCATCAGTACCTGTTTAGCCTCAAATTTGAGCTGGAAACTGATCACAAGCCCCTCATATCCTTGTTCGCTGAAAACAAGGGGATAAATACTAATATCTCAGCCCGCATACAAAGGTGGGCACTCGCGCTATCAGCGTATAACTATATCATCCGCCACAGGCCAGGCACCGAGAACTGTGCGGATGCTCTCAGTCGGCTACCATTGCCCACCACGGGGGTGGAAATGGCGCAGCCTGCAAACTTGTTGATGGTGGCACATCCCACAGACTTGTTGATGTTCATGGAAGCGTTTTAAAATGATAAATCACCTGTCATGGCCCGCCAGATTAGGACTTGGACCAGCCAAGATCCTCTGCTGTTCCTAGTAAAAAACTGTGTACTGCATGGGAGCTGGGCCAGCATCCCCGTTGAAATGCAAGAGCTAATCAAGCCGTTCCAGCGGCGAAAGGACGAGCTGTCCATTCAGGCAGACTGCCTGTTGTGGGGTAACCGCGTAGTGCTACCCAAAAAGGGCAGGGAGACGTTCATCTTGGATCTCCGCAGCACACACCCGAGTATAGTAATGATGAAAGTGATAGCCAGATCCCACGTGTGGTGGCCCGGTATCGAGTCTGACTTAGAGTCCTGTGTACGGCAATGCAGCGTGTGTGCTCAGTTGAGCAACGCGCCCAGAGAGGCACCACTAAGTTTGTGGTCCTGGCCCTCCAGACCATGGTCGAGGATCCATGTCGACTATGCGGGCCCGTTTCTCGGTAAAATGTTCCTGGTCGTGATGGATGCTTTTTCAAAATGGATTGAATGTGAAATAATGTCGGGAAGCACCGCCACCGCCACCATTGAAAGCCTGAGGACCATGTTTGCCACCCACGGCCTGCCTGACATACTGGTCAGTGACAACGGGCCATGTTTCACCAGTGCCAAATTTAAAGAATTCATGACCCGCAATGGGATCAAACATATCACCTCGGCCCCGTTTAAACCAGCTTCCAATGGGCAGGCAGAGCGGACAGTACAAACCATCAAACGGAGCCTTAAATGAGTCACAGGAGGCTCACTCCAAACCCGCCTGTCCCGAGTACTGCTCAGCTACCGCACGAGATCCCACTCGCTCACAGGGGTGCCCCCGGCTGAGCTACTCATGAAAAGGACACTTAAAACCAGACTCTCGCTGGTTCACCCTAACCTGCATGATCAGGTAGAGAGCAGGCGGCAGCAACAAAATGTAAACGATGGTCGCGCCACTGTGTCACGGGAAATTGATCTGAATGACCCTGTGTATGTGCTAAACTATGGACATGGTCCCAAGTGGATCGCGGGCACGGTGATAGGGAGTAGGGTGTTTGTAGTCAAACTAGATAATGGACAAATTTGCAGAAAGCACCTGGACCAAACGAGGCTGCGGTTCACAGACTGCCCTGAACAACCCACAGCAGACACCACCTTTTTCGAGCCCACAACACACACCCAAAGGATCAACGACACCACCCTGGACCAAGAAGTTGAACCCATCGCGCCCAACAGCCCAGCAAGGCCAGGCTCACCCAACAACCCTGCAGGGCCAACAACACGCCAGCCCAGCGAGGGCACAGCCAACACACCAGAACAGACATTTGTACCGAGGCGGTCCACCAGGGAAAGAAAGGCTCCCGACCGCCTCACCTTGTAAATAGTTTTCACTTTGACTTTGGGTGGGAGTGATGTTGTGTATCTGTAAAGCATGCACTCCCATGTTCCGCCACCAGCGAGCGCATCCCCTGTAGTCCCAAGAGATCCCCGCATCCCTTGGGAGCACTGTATATAAGCCGGCCCCTAAGGCCTGTTCCTCACTCTGGAGTGTCTTAATAAAGACTGAGGTCACTGTTCCTTTAACCTCTCTGTGTGCAGCCTCAGCTGTGTTAGGAACACAATAATACCTATCAAGAAAGATTGAACAGGCTGGGGCGCCTTTCTCTGGAAAAAAGAAGGCCGAGGGGTGATCTGAGAGAGGTCTTTAAGGTTATGAAAGCGTTTGATAGGGTAAACATATAAAAGATGTTTCTTCAGCCACTGGGAGAAGGCGATTGAGGAGGATTCTTGCGATGCCTTTTCCTGTAGCAGACAGCAGGGAAACTCCTCTATAATTACCGCAATCGGACTTGTCACCTTTGTTGAAGATGGTCACGCTTACAGCATCTCTGAGATCCCCTGGCATGCTCTCCTCCTTCTAAATAAGAGAAATGAGTTCATGGATTTGTGCCACTTTAGTGTTTCGGCGAGGATTCCATCTACTCCTGAAGCCTTGCTGTTCTTCAGTTGTCGGATGGCCTTTTCAATCTCATGCCAGGCTTGGGTTGTGCTCAGGTGGTGGAGAGTACACGCGTCAAAGACAGAGTCTCAGTTAAGGAGATCTTCGAAGTGCTCCTTCCATCAGGCACTGACTGCCTCTCTGTCCTTGATGAGTACCTCTCCGTTCTTGGCCCTCAGTGGGATAGGACCTTAGGTACTTGGGCCATAGGTGGTCTTGACTGCGCTAAAGAATCCATGCATGTCATGGTTGTCGGCTAGTTGATGGACCTCCTGCGTTTTTCCACCCACTATTGGTTCTTTAGGTCCCGAGTTTTATGTTGGGCCTCGGCCTTCAAACGTCTAAAGAACTGTTTTCTTGCTCACGAGTTGTGTTGTGTTTCCAGTTAAAGAATGCCTTGAGCTTGCGGCTTATTAGCTGAATAAGTGGCTGAAGAGCTCCTCCCAGAATTGCAGTGTGGATTCTGCCTATTAAGGGGCGCAATGGACATGATCTCCACCACACGTCAAATTCAAGAGAAATGCAGGGAGCAGCACCAACCCCAGTACATGGCCTTCTTGACCTCCACAGAGGCCTTCGACACTGTCAACCATGAGGGATTATGGAGTGTCCTCCTCAAATTCAGCGGCCCTCAAAAGTTCAGCACCATCCTCCGCATGCTTCACGATGACATGCCGACCGTGATCCTGACCAATTGATCCATCACAGACCCAATACATGGCCATGATCCTGAACAATTGATCCATCACAGACCCAATACATGGCCATGATACTGAACAATTGATCCATCACAGACCCAATACATGGCCGTGATCCTGAACAATTGATCCATCACAGACCCAATACATGGCCGTGATACTGACCAATTGATTCATCACAGACCCAATACATGGCCGTGATCCTGACCAATTGATCCATCACAGACCCAATACATGGCCGTGATACTGAACAATTGATCCATCACAGACCCAATACATGGCCGCGATTCTGACCAATTGATCCACCACAGACCCAATACATGGCCGTGATCCTGAACAATTGATCCATCACAGACCCAATACATGGCCACGATCCTGACCAATTGATCCATCACAGACCCAATACATGGCCATGATCCTGAACAATTGATCCATCACAGACCCAATACATGGCCATGATCCTGACCAGTGGATCCATCACAGACCCAATACATGGCCGTGATCCTGACCAATGGATCCATCACAGACCCAATACATGGCCGTGATCCTGACCAATGGATCCATCACAGACCCAATACATGGCCGTGATCCTGAACAATTGATCCATCACAGACCCAATACATGGCCGTGATCCTGACCAGTGGATCCATCACAGACCCAATACATGGCCGTGATCCTGACCAATTGATCCATCACAGACCCAATACATGGCCGTGATCCTGACCAATTGATCCATCACAGACCCAATACATGGTCGTGATCCTGACCAGTGGATCCATCACAGACCCAATACATGGCCGTGATCCTGACCAATTGATCCATCACAGACCCAATACATGGCCGTGATCCTGACCAGTGGATCCATCACAGACCCAATACATGGCCGTGATCCTGACCAATTGATCCATCACAGACCCAATACATGGCCGTGATCCTGACCAATTGATCCATCACAGACCCAAAACATGGCCGTGATCCTGACCAGTGGATCCATCACAGACCCAATACATGGCCGTGATCCTGACCAATTGATCCATCACAGACCCAATACATGGCCGTGATCCTGACCAATTGATCCATCACAGACCCAATACATGGCCGTGATCCTGACCAATTGATCCATCACAGACCCAATACATGGCCGTGATCCTGACCAATTGATCCATCACAGACCCAATACATGGCCGTGATCCTGAACAATTGATCCATCACAGACCCAATACATGGCCGTGATCCTGAACAATTGATCCATCACAGACACAATACATGGCCGTGATCCTGACCAATTGATCCATCACAGACCCAATACATGGCCGTGATCCTGACCAATTGATCCATCACAGACCCAATACATGGCCGTGATACTGAACAATTGATCCATCACAGACCCAATACATGGCCGTGATCCTGAACAATTGATCCATCACAGACCCAATACATGGCCATGATACTGAACAATTGATCCATCACAGACCCAATACATGGCCATGATACTGAACAATTGATCCATCACAGACCCAATACATGGCCGTGATCCTGAACAATTGATCCATCACAGATCCAATACATGGCCGTGATACTGACCAATTGATCCATCACAGACCCAATACATGGCCATGATACTGAACAATTGATCCATCACAGACCCAATACATGGCCATGATACTGACCAATTGATCCATCACAGACCCAATACATGGCCATGATACTGAACAATTGATCCATCACAGACCCAATACAAGACCGTGATACTGACCAATTGATCCATCACAGACCCAATACATGGCCATGATCCTGAACAATTGATCCATCACAGATCCAATACATGGCCGTGATCCTGAACAATTGATCCATCACAGACCCAATACATGGCCGTGATCCTGAACAATTGATCCATCACAGACCCAATACATGGCCGTGATCCTGAACAATTGATCCATCACAGATCCAATACATGGCCGTGATCCTGAACAATTGATCCATCACAGACCCAATACATGGCCGTGATCCTGAACAATTGAGCCATCACAGATCCAATACATGGCCGTGATACTGAACAATTGATCCATCACAGATCCAATACATGGCCGTGATCCTGAACAATTGATCCATCACAGATCCAATACATGGCCATGATCCTGAACAATTGATCCATCACAGACCCAATACATGGCCGTGATCCTGAACAATTGATCCATCACAGATCCAATACATGGCCGTGATCCTGAACAATTGATCCATCACAGACCCAATACATGGCCGTGATCCTGAACAATTGATCCATCACAGATCCAATACATGGCCGTGATACTGAACAATTGATCCATCACAGACCCAATACATGACCGTGATCCTGACCAATTGATCCATCACAGACCCAATACATGGCCGTGATACTGAACAATTGATCCATCACAGACCCAATACATGACCGTGATCCTGACCAATTGATCCATCACAGACCCAATACATGGCCGTGATACTGAACAATTGATCCATCACAGATCCAATACATGGCCGTGATACTGAACAATTGATCCATCACAGACCCAATACATGGCCGTGATCCTGACCAATTGATCCATCACAGACCCAATACATGGCCGTGATACTGAACAATTGATCCATCACAGACCCAATACATGGCCGTGATACTGAACAATTGATCCATCACAGATCCAATACATGGCCGTGATACTGAACAATTGATCCATCACAGACCCAATACATGACCGTGATCCTGACCAATTGATCCATCACAGACCCAATACATGGCCGTGATCCTGACCAATTGATCCATCACAGACCCAATACATGGCCGTGATACTGAACAATTGATCCATCACAGATCCAATACATGGCCGTGATACTGAACAATTGATCCATCACAGACCCAATACATGGCCGTGATCCTGAACAATTGATCCATCACAGATCCAATACATGGCCGTGATCCTGACCAATTGATCCATCACAGACCCAATACATGGCCGTGATACTGAACAATTGATCCATCACAGACCCAATACATGGCCGTGATCCTGAACAATTGATCCATCACAGACCCAATACATGGCCGTGATCCTGAACAATTGATCCATCACAGATCCAATACATGGCCGTGATCCTGAACAATTGATCCATCACAGACCCAATACATGGCCGTGATCCTGAACAATTGATCCATCACAGATCCAATACATGGCCGTGATACTGAACAATTGATCCATCACAGATCCAATACATGGCCGTGATCCTGAACAATTGATCCATCACAGACCCAATACATGGCCGTGATCCTGAACAATTGATCCATCACAGATCCAATACATGGCCGTGATACTGAACAATTGATCCATCACAGATCCAATACATGGCCGTGATCCTGAACAATTGATCCATCACAGACCCAATACATGGCCGTGATACTGAACAATTGATCCATCACAGATCCAATACATGGCCGTGATACTGAACAATTGATCCATCACAGACACAAACATGACCGTGATCCTGACCAATTGATCCATCACAGTCCCAATACATGGCCGTGATACTGAACAATTGATCCATCACAGACCCAATACATGACCGTGATCCTGACCAATTGATCCATCACAGACCCAATACATGGCCGTGATACTGAACAATTGATCCATCACAGACCCAATACATGGCCGTGATCCTGAACAATTGATCCATCACAGATCCAATACATGGCCGTGATCCTGAACAATTGATCCATCACAGATCCAATACATGGCCGTGATCCTGAACAATTGATCCATCACAGATCCAATACATGGCCGTGACACTGAACAATTGATCCATCACAGATCCAATACATGGCCGTGATACTGAACAATTGATCCATCACAGACACAAACATGACCGTGATCCTGAACAATTGATCCATCACAGACACAAACATGACCGTGATCCTGACCAATTGATCCATCACAGTCCCAATACATGGCCGTGATACTGAACAATTGATCCATCACAGACCCAATACATGACCGTGATCATGACCAATTGATCCATCACAGACCCAATACATGGCCGTGATACTGAACAATTGATCCATCACAGATCCAATACATGGCCGTGATACTGAACAATTGATCCATCACAGACCCAATACATGACCGTGATCCTGACCAATTGATCCATCACAGACCCAATACATGTACGGACGGGATCAAGCAGGGCTGCTTCATCGCCCCAACGCTCTTCTCAATCTTCCTTGCTGCAATGCTCCATCTCACTCTCAATAAGTTCCCTGCTGGAGCGGAGCTAGTCTACAGAATAAATGGGAAATTGTTCAACCTCCGTCGCCTCCAGTCCAGATCCAAGATCGTCCGATCCTCTGTCATTGAAGTACTTTATGCAGACGACGTTTGCATTTGCGCACAATCGGAGGACGAACTCCAAACCATCATCAACACCTTCACCGAAGCAGACGAGTGCATGGGACTCACACTAAACATCCGTAAGACAAAGGTCCTCTGCTAACCTGCCCCCGCCACACAGTACTGCCTCCCGATTATCAAGATCCATGACGAGGCCTTGCACAACGTGGACCACTTTCCATACCTCGGGAGCAGACTGTCAACAAGGGCAGACATCAGAGATGAAATCCAACACCGCCTTCAGTGTGCCAGTGCAGCCTTAGGTCACCTGAGGAAGAGACTGTTTGAAGACCAGGACCTCAAACCCGGCACCAAACTCATGGTCTGCAGAGCAGTGATGATACCCGTCCTCCTATATGCTTCAGAGACATGGACCATGTACAGCAGGCACCTCAAAGCACTGGAGAAGTACCACTAACACTGCCTCTGCAAGATCCTGCAAATCCATTCACAGAATAGGCGCACCAACATCAGTGTTCTCGCTCAGTCCAACATCCCCAGCATCAAAGCATTGACCACGCTCTATCAGCTCCGATGGACGGGCCACATCGTCCGCATACCTGATACTAGACTCTCAAAACAAGCGCTCTACTCAGAGCTCCGACACAGTAAGCGAGTCCCAGGTGGGCAGAGGAAATGCCTCCTTGAAAAAGTGCAACACCCCCACCGACACCAGAGAATCCCTGGCCCAACAGCGCTCTAAGTGGAGGAGAAGCATCCGGGAAGGTGCCAAATACCTCGAGTCTCTTTGCTGAGGGCAAGCAGAAGCCAAGCGCAAACAGCGGAAGGAGCGTATGACAACCCAAGCACCCCACTCACCCATCCCTCCAACCACCATCTGCCCCACCTGTGACAGAGACTGTAGATCCCACATTGGACTCATCAGTCACCTGAGAACTCATATTAGTGTGGAAGCAAGTCACCCTCGACTCCGAGGGACTGCCTAAGAAGAAAATAAAAGATGTTTCCACTTGTGGGTGAGAGCAAAACGAGTGGTCATTATATAAAATAGTCACTGATCAATCCAACAGGGAATTCAGATGAAACTTCTTTACCCAGAGAGTGGTTAGAATGTGGAACTCACAACCACATGGAGTAGTTGAGGTCTACAGCATAGATGCATTTAAGGGGAAGCTAGATGAACATGTGAGGGAGATAGGAATAGAAGGTTATGCTCGATAGAGTTAAGTGAACGGAGGAGGCTCATGTTAAGCATTAGTGACGGCATGGACCAGTTGAGCTGAATGTGTCACACATTCTGTGTAATTCTACGTATTACAGGCTGTCCATACTGAACAAAGTGGCAAATGCACAGCATATCCCACATAAGTCAAAGGTCAACAACAGAATTACTTATGCCTCCCGTTTACTCTCAGTAAAGTGCACAGTGTGCTGGTCGCTGGACAACATTCTGTTTTTTAAATTTGCTGAAAACAAAGTGACTCTGGGGATAGATATGGTTATTTAATGTGCATCATGCTCAAAAATTATAGCACAACTCATGCTAAACTCAGCAATTACTTTTATATGAACATTTGAACAGGAATAGGCTATTGAGCTCCTCAAGCTTATCTATTGGACCTATTGGATCATGGCTGATCTGTACCTTAATTCTATTTAGCTGCATTTGCTCCATATTCCTTGATCCTCATTCCATACCCCTACATGTGTTGCAGGATTTAAATGTTTCTCTTTTGTGACTGTTTGTTTATTCAGGTAAACAGATTTTAGACTCGGGAGATATTTGTTTCTCCAGTGATTCCACTGTCCAAAGCCGGGGTTAGGGTGATCAATTTCATCAATGCAAGTGATGCACCCATCCATCACTGCGTATTGTGAAGAGGAGGCTTCAACCATATGAATGAACACATAAGTGGGCAGGAAAGCACTATTCACATTAATAGAGAAACACCTTTGGCCGCCCTAAAACCACTCAATTGTCAATTAACATTCAGATGAATTTCAGCTTACTTACAGGAAAGATACCTAATTATAATAAGGAATCATATCTTATGAATGGGGTGGGCAGTGTAATCTAGCTCCAGTGCCATGGAGCAGTAATGACTCCTCAAACAGTGACTTACTGTGCTGATCAGAAAGAGAAACATAGAAACATAGAAAATAGGTGCAGGAGTAGGCCATTCGGCCCTTCGAGCCTGCACCGCCATTCAATAAGATCATGGTTGATCATGCAACTTCAGTACCCCATTCCTGCTTTCTCTCCATACCCCTTGATCCCTTTAGCTGAAAGGGCCACATCTAACTCCTTTTTGAATATATCTAACAAGGGAAACAAGGGACCCCTTATTCTAAACTAGCCTTGCTCCTGGATCAAGAGCAGCGGTCTCAGAGGCTTGCAAGCAGATCCCATCCCTACTGTTTTGGATAAGAAATTTTGCTTGACACAAAAGAAGGGAGGAGGAATAAACTAAATTGCAAACTAGCATTAGAAAACAATGATACTTTTAACAGAAGATTCACAATGAAATGGAAATATTTTAATGGTGACACTGAAGTTCTCTCAGAAATGAGAGCAGCCCATAATTCATCAGTCATAGGTGCAAATGAATTCTGATGCTCTGTGGCATGACTGAGAGAATGTCAGTAATGCACCATTAACATTGCTACATGCTATCTGTTCTCAAGGTGATTCATGGTTACATTCTAATACATTCTGGAATTTGACTATTAAGTTATAATTTACTGCCATATATGATCACATCACTGGGCAGTGAAATTATCATTCACACTCATAAACAAAGTAGAAATAAAAAGTGAGCTTATCCAAATCTGTCCAAGATATCCCTTAAATCCAGTCCATTCCCTGTGCCCTGCTTGCCTTTTCAACAGCCACTGTCTATGAATTCAACCCTCCCAAATACTACTTAACCATTCCCAAGAGCGGTATCCTTTAATTCAAATAAATTGGTATCAAATAGCTCTGTAATCCTCTGCAATTCCTATGGGGTTACTCATGAACAGATGGTGCATGACATTTTTGTTTCATCACCAAAGCACATTTCAACCCTGCATCTTTATCACACAGAAGTCACTCTCTTGCCTGACATCTGATTGTCCTAACCTGACTAAACAGCCAAACATGTGCTAGAGTTTGTGTTTTCAATTTTCTCTCCTTCTCTTCTCTTAAAAGCAATTCACTTTTTCTGAGGTATGATTCCATGTGTGTCAGACACCTTCAGCTATCTCATCCAAGTAGCCATTTTCACGTGTGAACCTTGATAATGAGTATTGACAGACCCCTCAATTTGTGAGGGCATCACAGCCAAGCCCAATCTATACAGTCCCTGACTGAGGCCCCCGCGCCCACACACACTTTATAGCCTAACCCGCCTTTCAACTATCAGGAGCAGTAACTCTGGATGATTTCTCCTTTTTTAGCCCAGGGGCACTCTGGCCAATTGTCATTCCAGCTGAGATCAGGTATAATTGCAGATAATTTACACTAAGTGCACTGGGATATCCTACAAAGTAGTAAACTGATTTCTGGCTGGTGATTCCCTATTCAGTGAGTTCTTGGTCTCACTCTAGCTGCCCTGAACAGATGATGAATGGAGGCACGATATTTTCCTACGGAATGTGGGTGGAAATCAGAATAAAAGAGGTTGTGCCGGCCAGATCAATCTCACAGACAGCCTGGTGACCAGCCAGAGAACACTGACTGACGTCTGATAGCAAGATCACCTGCCCAGGCTGTAAAAAGGCAAGGAGAAAAAACATAACAAGCAGAGCTATCTATCACAGACTGGCATTTTCACTTGTCTTCCTTCCATATTGTAACAAAGCTATTTCCTCCTTGTAATGTATTTCCTACATTACAACAGTGACTACACTTCAAAAAGTTCTTCATTGGCTGTAAGGCACTTTGGGACATTTGTGGTCGTGAAAGGCACTATATAAATGCAAGTTTTTTATTCAAGAAAGAATAACTTGCATATATAGCAACTATCACATATCTGAGAAACATCACAAATGCAATTCTCACAGACAATAATGAGGTAACTGCCATTTAATCTATTTATGATGGTGTTGGTTGAAGGAACTGTGTCAACTAGGATAATGGAAGAACTCACTACTCTTCTTCAAATAATACAATGGGATCTTTACCACACACCTGAACCGGGAAACAGAGGCTCTGTTCAATGCTTCATCCGTGTCATGTATGTACATTCTATTTGTAGCCACCAGATGGTGACATTGCAGGAGGTCACTGAGTAGCGTGCACAGGGTGCTGCTCGGGTATAAAAGGCCAGCCATTTTGTGAGTCAGGCACTTTGGGCCTAAATAAAGCAGAGCCAAGGTTGTACCTTGTTCAGTTAAACAGTCCTCAGTTTGAACCTTTATTGCATACATAACATTTGGCAACAAGAATACAAGAACCTTTGTTTGCAAAATGAGCACGATTGGATTTTTAAGAGTGATTTGTGGAGGGAGAAGATTGGGCAGACTTTGTGAGCCGTTTGAACCAGTACTTCGTGGCCAACAAAATGAAGTGGGTCGACGATGCAGATCGGCTCCGGGCCGTGTTCCTCACTGTGTGCGGTTCGAAGATCTACGGTCTGATAAATAATCTACTCATGCCTAGTGATCCAACAGAGAAAACGTACGAGGAGTTGTGTGCATTGGTACGGGAGCACCTCAAGCCAGACAACGGTATCATCATCTCGAGATACAGGTTTTACACACACGTTCGATCGGAGGGCCAGAGCGCGGCGGAATTCGTTGCCAACCTGAGACATCTAGCGGGACCGTGCAAGTTCGGGACGGTGTTGGCAGACATGCTGCGGGATGTCTTCGTTATCGGTACAACCACGAGGTGATCCTGCGCCAACTTCTGGTGGTAGAGAAGCTGGATTTAAAAAGGGCCATCCAGATCACTCAATCATGTATGACGACGGACAGGAGTCTAAAGCAAATATCGGTGAAGAACCGAACCTCGGCAAGTACTGTAAATGCGATTGATTCGGCGTTTGGCAGAGCGGCACATGGCAAGGCCTATCCGGCTGTATTCGCGAAACATGCCGCTGCCCAAAGTCCACCAGCGGGAATGTATCCGACTTCTCCGTGTTGGCGTTGTGGGGGAAATCACCGGCACCAGCAGTGCAGATTTAAGCAATATAGTTGCAAAGGCTGTCTGAGAGTGGGGCCTCTCCAGCGCAAGTGTCCGAAGATGAGCAAGCGTGCTGCGACACACCACACGGAGGATGAGAGTCAGATTAGCGCGGATCCGGATATGCAATCCGAGATGCCAGAGAATGAAGTGTATGGACTGTACTCTTTCATAACCAAGAGTAAACCAATTTTGATTAATGTGAAGTGTAACGGGATACTGGTATCGATAGAACTGGACACAGGGGCGAGTCAATCGATCATGAACGAGAGGGCATTTAATAAGCTGTGGGATACTAAGACTGTGAGGCCCAGGCTGAGCCCTGTTAACACCAAGATGCGCATGTAGACCAAAGTACTGATAAAGGTGATTGGCAGTGCACAAATTAATGTGTCATATAACGGTGCGGTTCACGAGTTACCGCTGTGGATTGTTCCAGGCAATGGCCCAACGCTGCTCGGCAGGAGCTGGTTGGAGAAAATCAGATGTGACTGGAACGACATAAAGGTGTGGTCGTCGGAGGAAGATACATGTGACCAAGTATTGAGCAAGTTCCCCTCGCTGTTCGAATCAGGTATCGGCAACTTCACGGGAGCTAAGGTGCAGATCCACGTGGACTCAGATGCAAGACCCGTTGATCATAAAGCTCGGGCAGTGCCGTATATGATGAAGGAGAAGGTCGAAATTGAACTGAACAGACTCCAGCGTGAAGGGATCATATCACCGATCGAATTTAATGAATGGGCCAGCCCCATTGTTACTGTGCTGAAAAGTGATGGCACAGTCAGAATCTGTGGAGACTACAAGGCTACGATCAACAGGGTTTCGAAACAAGATCAGTACCCGTTACCGAAGGCTGATGACTTGTTTGCGACGCTAGCCGGAGGGAAGTCGTTCACAAAACTGGTTTGACGTCGGCCTATATGACGCAGGAGTTGGTCGAGACGTTGAAGAGACTTAGGTTCATTAACACGCACAAAGGTCTGTTTATTTACCACAGGTGCCCTTTTGGAATTCGCTCGGCTGCAGCAATATTCCAGAGGAATATGGAAAGTTTACTGAGGTCCGTTCCCAGAACCGTCGTGTTCCAAGATGACATCCTGATCACCGGTTGTGACTCCAAGGAACATCTGAACAACCTGGAAGAGGTTCTACGGCATTTGGACAGAGTGGGACTCAGACTGAAATGCTCAAAGTGCATCTTCATGGCACCGGAGGTCGAATTTCTCGGGAGGAAAATCACCGCTGATGGCATCAGACCTACTGACGTGAAAACCAAAGCCACCAAGAATGCACCCAAGCCACAGAACATGACGGAGCTGCATTTGTTTTTGGGTCTACTTAACTAATTTGGTAACTTCCTACCTAAATTGAGCACCTTACTTGAACCACTGCACATTCTATTGAGAAAAGGCAACAACTGGGTGTGGGGCGCATCGCAAGACAGAGCTTCTCCAGTCAGGAGTTTCAGGAGTTTGTAAAACTTAACGGCATAAAACATGTAAGGTCAGCACCGTTCAAGCCTATGTCCAACGGGCAAGCAGAACGTGCAGTACAAATTATCAAGCAAAGCATGAGGAGAGTAACCCAAGGGTCACTGCAGACCCACTTGTCCTGCATACTGTTGAGTTACAGGACAAGACCCCACACACTCACAGGGGTCTCGCCTGCTGAACTCATGATGAAAAGATGTCTTAAGACCAAGCTATCCCTGGTACACCCGGATTTAAATAATCATGTTGCATACAGAAGACAAAGTCAACAAGGGTACCACGATCGCGCAACTGTGTCACGCGAGATTTCTGTTAATGATCCTGTATATGTGTTGAACTATGGTCAGGGTCCCAAATGGATTGCTGGTACAGTCATGGCCAAGGAGGGCAACAGAGTATTCGTTATTAAGCTCAAGAATGGGCAACACATGCAGGAAACACATGGATCAGACAAAGCTGAGGCACACAGATGAGCCAGAGCAGTTGGACAAAGAAAACATTGATGACCAACCAACCTACCAGCAGTCTTCAGAAGACTCAAGGGTCATCAGTGAACCTGGAATTTCCATCACGGACTTGTTCAATAAAAATGGACTTGCAATTCTTGACATGGCCACTGCCACCCCCAACAAGTCAGCCATCCAGCCACCAGCCACAACAGACCCCGCACATTCACCCAAGGCTAGAATCGAACTGAGACGATCACCCCGGGAGCGTAAAGCACCGGACCGCCTCAACCTGTGAAAGACTGTGATAAGATCTCAGAGGAGGGTATTGTCATGTGTGTACATGCTGTTTGTAGCCACCAGATGGTGTCATTGTTGGAGGCCATTGAGCAGCTCGCACATGGTGCTGCTCTGGTATAAAAGGCCAGCCATTTAGTGAGTCAGGTATTTTGGGCCTCAATAAAGCAGAGCCAAGGTTATACCTTGCTTAGTTAAACAGTACTCAGTTTGAACCTTTATTGCATACATAACAATCCTGATGCTGGAACCTCCAACAGTGCAGCACTCCCTCACTACTGCACTGAAGTGGTAGCTTGCATTAAATGATCAAAGCCCAGAGTGGGGCTTGAGCCCACAATCGTGTGACTCAGAGATGACAGTGTTACCAATTGAGTCAAGCTAACACTTCAGAACTTGTATTGTAACAGAGCTATTCTTTAAAGTCCTCTAATAACAGAGCTATTCCTTCAGGCCAAACTATGATTAAGCTATTCCTACAGGCCTTGTTTTGTAATAGAGTAGCAACATGTGATGGCAATAGCAACAGAAATGCAGCACCAATACAGTAGCTATGTGCCAATAGTAGTGAAATTGTAAAAATGTTTTTTTAATAAAATGATTAAAATCTCCCTCCGCATTGTGTATTTTAGAAACAATAGTGGCTACTTTTAGTGAAGTAAAGGTAGTAATTTAGTCAAGGGGTGGTAAAGCTCAACTGCTTAACCTACCTTCGTACAGACTATTTTGTCATTTGAAACCCCTTTCACCACTGGATCTCTGCCTTGTAATTCATCAAAGTTATTTTCAGTGACTCAGGTTCAGCCAGCTATTATCCAGCGCTTTCAATGTTAACAAATTCTTAGGCCATATACCTGAGTTGTCCACTCACATCATATACATAAACATGGCTAAAAATGTCACGCTGTGGGTTGCAGAAAGCATTTTTTCTCTTTATTATTTTACCCTCATCTTTTCTTTGTATTTTATTTTCTTTCTTCATAGACCACTCGGCTGAAAAAAAGTGCTGGAAATAACAGCACAGTACATACAAGTGGGAGATTGTCGAACAAGGGCATGGGAGATCACTATCTCACCATGAGTCTCCTGCTGATACAGAAGAGTTAGTAGGCCAGTTTACTTTATATTTTATTTTCACCGTGCAAATGATCGTAACACTATTTGCTGCAACACTGCCAGCCAACATAGTCACTGTGTGTGGAGCTGACCTGCTCTGATTATCTTTAACTCATATAATGCTGCACTTATAATACCATGACATGCCTTAGAAGAAAGCTGAAGACCATTTTGGTGGAGGTTTGATATTTGTGAACCAGTGAAAAAAATGCCTTTTTTTTACAAAAATGTAAAACACAAAAAACTGCAACAAGCTTGCTGTAGTGATATGAATCAGACTCCTAGCAATTTTTTTAAAAATTCTGTTTATTGCAGAAGCTCAGAGAAGTGTATCTGACAGCTGCTGGCAGCCAAAAAGATTCAATTATACGCTGTGCAAACATTAATAAAAAAATAATGCCATTTTTTTAAAGTCACCTATTCAGGATTTGTGAAGAACAATATTTCTGTAATTAGTTCATTAATATTCAATTAGGGTCAGTGGGCTAAATAAAACCTTTTCAGAAACTAGAAGAAATTTTCAAACACACTGTGGTGCAGATGCCTACTTTCATTATCATCTGTATACAGGCGTACCTTATCTACTGGCCAGATGTCTGAGAACAATACTCCCCGATTATCATCCTGGCACAGTCTGCATCTCCGAGCTATGGTTTTCTGTGAGTGCACTGAGTAGATACCAGAGCATTTAATGCCACTGATATGTGGTTCATGTTTGATTTTTAAGACCCGTAATTTTTTTTCTTCCTCTTCTTGCGGTGATGGTATTTAGGGTGGCAGAATGGGTTGGTGATTGATTTTGTTGGTGGCCTTTCTTCCATGGTTCACTAATCACTCTTCAGTACAGTGCTGTGTCAAATATTGAGCTGAGAGCCAGGTGTTTCTCCACATTACTGGAGAAAACACTTAATTCTGTGCCCACTACCAACGCTGGATGTTGTAAGCTGCTTTGATTCTCAATATTAGGTGTGAATGTTGAGAAAGTAGCATATTCCCAGTGTGCCTCTATCAGTCTCCTGTACGTCAAAGATTGCCAATAAGATCATTTTGTCACCCTACATTTGCTATCTGAAACCCTGTCTATCATTGAAAATATTATTATGAGTTCCCATTTTATTCCCCTTTAGTGCTTGTTTAATGAGGGTTTCTTTATAAAGGCAATTATTTTTGTTATGCATTTTGCTGCAGTAATTGAAATTAAAATCCTTCATTTTCTCCTAACACAAATAAATGGCTTGTCCCTGAGATGACACATAATTTTCAGTTATATGACTATTATCTAATGTCAAATGTTAAACATTAACATATTTGCCTACAATGATCTAAGATATTTGTGTGTTGGAGTCAACAATACAGATGTATGGATGAACCTTCCCACTCTTTATCTTTCTGTCTTACTCTCACCTATTTCACATATCCTTTCTCCTCCTGTTTTTTTTTTAAATTCCCTCCTTTTGTATTTCAGTTTCACTCTTCTCTCCTGCGCTTCTCCCCTTCCTTTCTTCATAGCCACGACCTTTTCCACTCTTTCGTGTAGGACACAATAATCATGTTACCTGGCATGGAGGTTACAGGGGACGAGTCCTGCCAACAGAACGTGGGATGTTGCCGTTGAAATGGGCATTAAATCAGCCACCAAACAAAACAAATGGTGCCAATTTATACATCATTCTGCTGAGTTCCCTTGTTAATGATTTGGAGTGTTTTGAAGTGTAGAGAGAACTGTTAGTGGGCCGAACATTGATGTCACATTCTGAAAATTTGGCTCATTTTGCCAGATTGCCAAACAACGCATCCATTTGTTAGGTTGCTGGTTATTGGACATATAAGCATTCGATCTAAGTTGATTAGAGATGCATTGAAGTAAAATCCGTTGAACGTGTGATGGCGGTCACTTGGAGCCATTGGCCAATTTTTGTTGTATCTACTGTTCTTTTTTTTGTAGCTACTTCCTCACGGTGTCAATAATGATGTTTGGTTGTCTGTGGTGACACTGGTAACTCACCAAGCCTCATTGATGCCTGCCAGTTCTTTCATAGACATCACGGCAGTAACTTGAATCTAAATTCTCTTGACATAAGTTGTTTTTCTGCAGCTTTTACTTCATACCAACGTTTATAATTGTGGTTTCTTCAAATTGCCAGTCACTTTGTCCAAGCTATAACTCCTCAAGAGTGAAGCTGTGTCCTATCGTGAGATTCTACTTCGGGGTGTTTGTGAAGTGTTTTTGCTGTCCCCATGTGGAAGCATTTTGTCCTTCCTGCAGCTTTATGCTCACTATTGTCCTGGAGAATCTTTCATCTGACATTCTCACATCTCGCTTGCATCTTCATCAGCATGTTCTTAATCCTGGTTGTTCTTGCTCTGTTTAAGATGTCAGTATTGGGGGCTAGGACTGACCGAGCATGGCTGTAATTGCCCAACTGACCCAGGGATTAGAGGTGGAGGTTGAGGTTGCAACCTAGAGGTCACAGTTTAGAAGTAGGCCTGAATACTGGGTCTGCACTGGCCTGGAGCCAAGCAGGGCCAGTAGGGGCTTTCCATTTAAACTTAGGATTTTAAGTTGAACTTGGCCCAAACCCACAAAGAGAATGAATTACAGTATGTAAAGCTTAGCAAGAATTTGTCACTGACCGAATATAACTAGCACAAAAATATTTACATGACAATCAGCAACGGCCATTTATATTACTGAATTCCCCTTACACTGGTCAATATTATTTCTTTGGAGTTTGCAAGTAATGGTTACTAATAGAAACATAAAAAATAGGTGCAGGAGTAGGCCTTTCGGCCTTTCGAGCCTGCACCACCATTCAATAAGATCATGGCTGATCATTCCTTCAGTACCACTTTCCCACCTTCTCTCCATACCCCTTGATCCCCTTAACTGTAATAGAATTTTTTTTTTAGGAGTGAACATCTGGTATTTATTTATTGATATACGTATCAGGGACTGGCAACACCATAAATACACAACTCTTCACTTTGAACCTGTGTCCTTTCCATCCTGTCCATTAATGCTCTCACATTCAATGCACAAGCTGTTATGTTTGATGCAGATAAGAACATAAGAACATAAGAATTAGGAACAGGAGTAGGCCATCTAGCCCATCCAGCCTGCTCTGCCATTCAACAAGATCATGGCTGATCTGGCCGTGGACTCAGCTCCACTTACCCGCCCGCTCCCCGTAACCCTTAATTCCCTTATTGGTTAAAAATCTATCTATCTCTAGATACCTACTATGTCTTGACAGATGAACTGCCAGTTGTGATTAGCCTACCAAAAATAGATGAAGAGGTCACTTTTTTCCAGCCCTCTCTCAAGTCAGGTTGAGCAGTTTCATCCAAAATAGGACTATAGCGTTACTCCAAATGTCACCGCTTCAGATTCCAACAATGAAACATCAGAGTTCTGGGTAGTCATACCTGTCAAGACTGCATCTACAGTCAACATTATACAACAACTGTTGTTTTGCCACTCACCTATCACTGTCAGGCTTTTCTCCAAATGTTTAGCCAACACCTGTCCATGAAAAGGTTAAAGTGAAGACATTGACCCAGATTTTGCAGAGGGTAATGGCGATGACAGTCAGCATTCACCGTCATTACCCCTCTAAACCTGACTGTAACTTCAAGATTTAGCACATGACCTTCTAAACGTATAAATCCTTACGTTGTTGTCAGTCATTCACTGCTCCGACACTGGCTGTGCTGTAGACCAACCATCCCCGTAGCTGCCAATTCGTGAAATCAGTGGAACTGATGAAAACTTGAGCTTTTCTGCACTTTTATCTGGTTAGAATAGGTGTAACTGGGGTTTTAGCAGCATTATGACTGCTCAACAAATGTTCTAGCTCTGAAAAAACTATTTGTAGAATTGTGGAGTGTCAAATTTCACCATTATGATAAAAATTACAATTTTTAAAAACTTTTAAGAAGTTTGTTTATGATATTTCAGCTTTTACTTTATCCCCATGTCAAAGTCTCAATCTTTATATCATTCTCTGTAACATTTTTTAATAGTATGGATAAAAGCTGCTTTTTGTTTCCTGGTTTGCTGTCTGTGACAACTCTTCAATGTGATTTGCTGCTTAGACAGCTTGTTGACATCACTGCAGCTCTGTGATGGGGATTCCCATTACACAGTGCTACAATCAATTGCATGTCGAGAAAGCTAAACTTCTCGCCACAAAGATTGCGAGTTCTCTGTGAGCAGCTTTCTTTGATGCTAGGCGAGCGCCTTTGCTTCGCCGCTAACCGCAAACTACGGGCTACTATCTTGTTATTTTCTTGGCCACACATGCAATGATTCAGTGAATCAAAGACCCTGATTTGCATACGGGCATGCTTGGCTGCTGTGTTTGGCTATCAAAGTTGATAAATAATTGTGAATTCTTTCCTAACTGACAATCCTATTTCCCCATTTAACCTGAGCTACCTTAATTGCAGTCCAACCCATTACCGCAGCTAACCAGTAACTTCTACTATCCAGACTCAGTGCTATTATTCAATGTCTGTTAGTGTATTCGGTCTACATGCTATCCTTTCAAGTTTTTGCATTTTCAGTTTTTGAGGCTGAATACCAATTTGACCTGAAAGTTAACACACAAATCCGGGGTTAATAATCAATTTAAGCACAAACAGCCAGCAACTATAAGCTTATCTGTGATTGAGGAGGCTATGAATCAATCACATATGAGCCTTGGCATTGTGATCGCTGCACCCACCACAACCAAATGGGTGCAGCCCCATCAACACTCAGACTACTTGAAGCTATTTCAAAACAAGGTATTGAAGGGCCATGGGAAATTGTAAAGACCGCAGAGATTTTTTGCGAAAAGGCACACATAGCAAAAGTGATCAAATAATTTTCTTCATTTGAAGCAATAGTTAAATGCTTATTGGAGGGTTCCTTGTGCCCATGGAACAACCCCAGCATGAGCCTGCAGGAGAGATGGGGAAAGTATTTTGCATTCCCTAGTGGGCAACAAACCAGAATGCCTGAAGTGCCGAACCTGTTCCCTGCTATAATTTCAAAATGAGATGACAGATGTATCTCATCAACAGTGGTTATGATAACACTCAAAAGCAGTTGTTTTGTTTAACAAGTCAGTGCATCACTGAATACCAAACACCTGCACAAACATAAAGTAAATTGTATTCGGCTCATGCACCAAAAATCTATCATAAGGATCATCTATCAATAGAGACCCCACACATTGATGCCAACAATAAATAGAACCTAAATTAGTTGGAGCATCAGAAGCCAGTTCCAAAATTTGTCATTATAGTGTGAGGTTTGGCAATAGGATTAAAAAATATATACACATATTTTACTGCTGAAAGACTACAATGTAAATATAAAATAATCACAAGTAAATGCTGTCAGTTGGTCTGAAGATGGGTAATGGTAGGGGCACCAGCATCCTGGGTGAGAACGAGGGAAAAAACAGCCAGGGTTGTCCAGTCCTGATCACCATCAAGTGAAGTTTGGCAGCAAGTATACGCATGTTGACATCAAGTGAGGATAAAAGTGGACTTAAATATACCTCCTACTTTAAAAAAAATTGGTTCCAGAATGTGGGCGTTGCTGGCAAGACCGGCATTTATTGCCCATCCCTAATCGCCCCTTGAGAAGGTGGTGGTGAGCCACCTTCTTGAACCGCTGCAGTCCGTGTGGTGAAGGTGCTCCCACAGTGCTGTTAGGGAGGGAGTTCCAGGATTTTGACTCAGTGACGATAAAGGAACGGCGATATATTTCCAAGTCAGGATGGTGTGTAACTTGGAGGGGAGCTTGCAGGCAATGGTGCTCCCATGCACCTGCTGCCCTTGTCCTTCTAGGTGGTAGAGGTCGCGGGTTTGGGAGGTGCTGCCGAAGAAGCCTTGGCGAGTTGCTGCAGTGCATCTTGTAGATGGTACACACTGCAGCCACGGTGCGCCGGTGGTGGAGGGAGTGAATGTTGAAGGTGGTGGATGGGGTGCCAATCAAGCGGCTGCTTTGTCCTGGATGATATCGAGCTTCGTGAGTGTTGTTGGAGCTGCACTCATCCAGGCAAGTGGAGAGTGTTCCATCACACTCCTGACTTGTGCCTTGTAGATGGTGGAAAGGCTTTGGGGAGTCAGGAGGTGAGACACTCGTCGCAGAATACCCAGCCTCTGACCTGCTCTTATAGCCACAGTATTTATGTGGCTGGTTCAGTTAAGTTTCTGGTCAATGGTGACCCCCAGGATGTTGATGGTGGGGGTTTTGGTGATGGTAATACTGTTGAATGTCAAGGGCCGGTGTTTAGACTCTCACTTGTTGGAGATAGTCATTGCCTGGCACTTGTGTGGCGCGAATGTTACTTGCGACTCATCAGCTT
Source organism: Pristiophorus japonicus (assembly GCF_044704955.1). Lineage (NCBI taxonomy): Eukaryota > Metazoa > Chordata > Chondrichthyes > Pristiophoridae > Pristiophorus > Pristiophorus japonicus. The sequence goes on along the minus strand of NC_091990.1, from coordinate 184,324,553 downwards.
AAGCCTGAATGTCATCCAGGTCTTGTTGTATGCAGGCATGGACTGCTCCATTTTCTGAGGAGTTACAAATGGAACTGAACATTGTGCAGTCATCAGCGTACATCTTCACTTCTGACCTTATGTTGGAGGGAAGGTAATTGATGAAGCAGCTGAAGGTGGTTGGGCCCAGGTCACTGCCCTGAGGAACTCCTGCGACGATGTCCTGGACTTGAGATGATTGATCTCCAACAACCACAACCATCTTCCTTTGTGCTCGGTATGACTCCAGCCAGTGGAGTTTTCCCCCTGATTCCCTTTGACTTCAGGTTTACTAGGGCTCCTTGATGCCACATTCGGTCAAATGCTGCCTTGATGTCAAGGGCAGTCACTCTCACCTCACCTCTGGAATTCAGCTCTTTTGTCCATGTTTGGACCAAGGTTGTAATGAGGTCTGGAGCTTAGTGGTTCTGGTGGATCCCAAACTGAGCATCGGTGAGCAGGGTATTGGTGAGTAAGTGCCGCTTGATATCACCTTCCATCAATTTGCTGATGATTGAAAGTAGACTGATGAGACGATAATTGGCCGGATTGGATTTGTCCTGCTTTTTGTGGGCGGTTTTCCACATTATCAGGTAGATGCCAGTGTTGTAGCTGTACTGGAACAGCTTGGCTAGAGGCACAGCTAGCTCTGGAGCACGCCGTCAGCACAACAGCCGGGATTTTGTCAGGGCCCATAGCCTTTGCTGTATTCAGTGTGCTCAGCCGTTTCTTGATATCATGTGGAGTGAATCAAATTGGCTGAAGACTGGCTTCTGTGATGTTGGAGACAGCAGGTGTTGGTCGATATGTATCTTCCACTTGGCTCTTCTGGCTGAAAATGGTTGCAAACGCTTCAGCCTTGTCTTTTGCACTCTTGTGCTGGACTCCATTATCATTGAGGATGGGGATATTCATGGAGCCTCTCCTCCCATTAGTTGTTTAAATGACCACCATCAGTCATGACTAATTGCGGCAGAACTGCAGAGCTTTGATCTGATCCGTTGATTGTGGGATCGCTTAGCTCTGTCTATAGCATGTTGCTTCCGCAGTTTAGCGTGCATGTAGTCCTGTGTTGCAGCTCCCCCAGGTTGGTACACTTGGTGCTGCTTCTGCATGCTCTTCCAATAGTCTGCTAGTATTCACTGTTTAGGCTTACATGTAGAAAAACTTTGCACTTGTATAGTGCCTTTCAAATCCTTGTTACATTCCAAAGCATTTCACAGCTAATGAATTATTTTGATAATGCTACATACTGTTATGAAGAAAAATGGCAGTTTGAGCTCAGCAAGGTGCCACAAATAAAAATGAAGTGAATGACCATTTCATCTGTTTTGGTGGTGTTGGTTGAGGGATAAATATTGCCCAACATACTGGGAGAATTCTCTTGCTCTACTTCGAATAATACCACCCGAACATGTAGTAGAACTTCGGTTTAGCATCTCCTCCAAAAGATAGTATCTCTGACAATGAAGCACTACCTCAGTAGTGTACTGAAGTGTTAAGCCTATTGGCTCAAGTGTCTGGAGTGAGACTTGAACCCACAACTTTATATCTCAGAGGCAAGACTGCTACCACTAAGGCAAACTGAAAAATGGTCATTTAGAGAAGGACCCACAACCAGCTTGTGCCATGGAACTAAAACGTGAGCTTTTAGGGGAGGGAAGGGCAAACATTGGAGGACAAGGAATAACTTACGAAACACATGCAAATATCGAACACTAAGGTTAAGGAATGAGCACATTTCAGTGCAGTGTACATTTTACCATACTTACTGTGCATGTTTAAATGATCATTTAATAGTTATTTTGTTTGGAAAAAACCCCTGGTACATTAACAATGCATTATATTTCATCTAGCTCACAACATTTATAATTACAAAATAAAATAAGAGCTCTAACTTGTATTGTGAATTATAATTAGGCAAAGCACTTTCCTGTTCAAAGTTACTTGAAGCTTATGCAAACAATATTTTCAAGGGGGTAAATGTTTGTTATTTTCCATCCTGGCAGCATTAGCTCTGCCAATCCATACTTCATTTGCATACAAAATGCTTCATTCCGGCAATCAATGAAAGTGCTGTATTTAGAGCTTATCACAAACATGCAGGGATTGGATTCTTCAGCCTACTCGTTAAATTCTGGCGATGCATAACAAAATGAAAAGGCTGGAGAACTGGAAACTGTGCATGGGATTTAGAGATGCCTTCACTTCATTTCAGACAATGTGTCAGAAAAAAGAAACATCACAGGTTTTATCCATTGGGACATACACATCTTAAACCAAAAAGGTAATTTTTGAAATGTCAGGAGCATGTTGCCATTATTATATAGGGAAATAACCCAGAAAGCAGCTCTGTCCTACCCTTAGGAGAATGTAATTTTTAATTGAACTATTCAGGATATTGTAGCGCAAAATTACATATATATTCTCTTCAAGGGAAAATGCTCATTAAATGAAAATGGACTTGCTATTGAAATCATTTGTTTATAATTTTTCAGTATTGTGCTTTTTCCTTCCTCTTTCTTACATCTGTTCCTTGAATTGGGTCAAGAACCACTCTGAAGTGTTTATGGACAAAGGAGCTCTGTGAGCTTAAGGCAACACATCCATATTGCCTGCATCAAATTCCACTTTGATATTTCTTTCATGTTACTGAAAATTGGGATAATAAATAAAAATTCAAAGAAACTGATTGTTACTTGCCCCACTAAACGCTATCCTACACACACTGCACAAATGCAGCTTGCAAGTTAGAATGCTCTCAAGATAGGATGTCAGATTCTCAAAACACTCAGCAACACTCACTGAATGTCTGTCAGCCATGGCTCAGTCAGTAGACCCTTGCCCCTGAGTCAGTAGGTTGTGGTTTCAAGTTCCACTCTGGAGACATGAGCACAAAAATCTACACTGTCGCTCCAATGCTGCACTATCAGAGGTGATGTCTTTCGGATGAGATGTTAAACTGAGAGTCTGCTCTTTCAGGTAGACATAAAAGATCCCGTGATACTATTTCAAAGAAGAGCAGGGGAGTTATCCCCGGTGTCCTGGCCAATATTTATCCCTCAATCAACATCGCTAACACAGATTATCTGGTCACTATCACATTGCTGTTTGTGGGAGCTTGCTGTGTGCAAATTGGCTGCTGTGTTTTCTACATTACAACAGTGACTACACTTCAAAAAGTACTTCATTGGCTGTTAAGCGCTGTGGGACGTCCGGTGGTCGTGAAAGTCGCTATATAAATGCAAGTCTTTCTTTTTTTCCTTCTGAAGTTTGCAATGTGGGTTCTGCTGTTAAATCTTTTCAATATATTAATCATTTGTTTACTCGTATAATTTCACTGACAGATCGACTCATTGCTTTACTATTGGATGATACCATGGAGATTGTCAATCTCAGTTGTCATTAACAGGAGACACCAAGCAAAAGCCAGGCATTCCCACCACAGAAAGAAGATAAATGGACGGCAAATAACTCACGGCTACTCTCATGCATTTCCCAGTGGTTGGCTGAACAGTGCTGGAAGCACAGATTGCGGAGAATCAGCCCATCATGCTGGTACAAACTATTATTGGGGTAGAAAATTCCGATGTCCCGGGTCCGTACGAAGTTTCTACGGACCCGGGAAGGCATCGGAAAAGCCGGTTTTCAGCGCGCAATGCACATGCGTCGAAAACAGGCTTTTCTGATCTGTCCAGCTGGACAGATCGTAGATATCTTGGGTGCGAGGATATTTGTACGGGCAAGATTGCGGTATTCATGCATATCTTGCCCGGCAAATGTCCTTAAAAATCTTGCACCTGAAAAAACAGGTGCATAGCCTACTTTCACAGGTGTAAGAGTTTAAAAACCTATAAAAAACATGATTAAAATAATATTTTAAAAAACATATTTAAGTTAAAAACCTGCCCACTCAGGTAATGTTATTTTAAACCCTAACCCTAACTTTTTTTTAAAATCGGCAAATTTTTTTTCTTTAAAAAACATGTATAACACTTTAATTTCTATTAGTGTATTGTGTGAGGTGCTTTTTTAAATGTTTTATGTAGTGTTTGTGCGTTTTGGGGTTTTTCTCATTCATAGTAATAGGAGATTCCTAACTTATGATTGTCCTATTACTATGAATGAGAAAATGCTGACCTGTGATTGGGTGTCCAGGCCCACGTGATTCCTGCAGACATCCCTACATGCATGCGCTGCCACGCGCAGGGAGAGGAGGCCTGTGGGTGCAGCAGCTTCAGGTAGGTGCGCATTTTTCTCTCTAAAATCTAGTCGAATGCCCGCGGGAAGGTGAAAGCGGAATTTCTGGGGCAATATGTTCTGGGTTATGTTTCTGATAATGTTGTTGTTGTTGAACAATTACACTTGCTGGATGCAGCTAATTTATGTTATTTTATTAAAGTTTCACAATTAAGTTTCCAATGTTGACAAAGTTTACAATGTTTAATCAATTTTTTTGTTCACCTGAACCAATCCTGTGTAGTGTCTCATTTGCAGAATAAGAGGGGGAATAGTTAACATGGTGGGATACAGTGGCCAGACAATAGTCAAACGTGCTCCTCACTCTTCAAGTAAAACGTTCAATTATGAGCTGCTGATGATTTTGCAGCGGCAAAATCACAACGATGCCTCCCCTGTGGTGGTGGTGGCATGGGTTCCTCGCCAGGCTCCTCTTCCTCATCTTCCTCCTCATTTTCCTCCTCCCCTCTCTCCAGAGGTGGTCCTACAATCCTCATTGGCAATTTCTGTCTCCTCATGGTGGCTAAGTTGTGTAGCATGTAGCACACCACAATGAACTCAGAGACCTGCTGAGGGGAGTATTGCAGGCAGCCTCCAGAGTGGTCCAGGCATTGGAAGCGCTGCTTGAGCACTCCAATTGTCTGTTCGACCATGTTACGTGTAGCTGCATGGCTCTCATTAAAGCGATGTTCAGCTACTATCTGAGGGTTCTGGAACAGGTCATGAGCCAGGTGGCGAGGCTGTAACCTTTGACCCCGAGCATCCAGCTCTGGCCTTGTGGTTGATGCTGGAACATGCGTGAGACACTGCTCTCACGCAAGATGAAAGCACCATGGATGCTCCCTGGATATTGGGCATTGACTGCCAAGATGCCCTGAGTATGGTCGCAGATGATTTGTACGTTCACAGAGTGGAATCCTGTTGTGTATGCATGCCTGTTTACTGTGTGATGTCTGTAACACTGTTATGCTGCATTGAATGTACCCTTACACTGTACACACCCTACCAGTACACCAGAGGGTGCTGCTGCTGGAGACCTAGGGGTTGCCTGCACACAGCAGGTAACCCAGTATAAAAGGGAACTCACAGCTTGTTGTTGGCACTCAGGAGCTGCAAATAAAGGACTGCAGGTCTGCACAGTTTAAGTATCATACCCTGCCTCATGGAGTCATTACTAAAGGTGCCTATATATACTACAACTGGTGACGGGAATACGAGGTCACGAACTACACGCTCAACATGTCTAACTTCAGCAACTTTCAGCATTTTACAGAGGGGGAAGATTGGGACGCTTTTGTGGAAAGATTGGAACACTTCTTTATAGTCAACGCCCTGGACGGGGACACACTGGCTACACTACCGAACAAACGCAGGGCCATCCTGCTTAGCAGTTGTGGGCCCACCATCTACGGTCTCGTCAGGGACTTACTAGCCCCGGAGAAGACAACCACCAAAAGCTATGAGCAACTTGTAACAATCATACAGGAACAATTAAAACGGAATGAAAGCATCCTCACAGCCAGGCACCGGTTCTACACTTACCGGCGACCTGAGGGCCAAGAAATTGCCAAGTATGCTGCACACTTAAGAAGACTAGCTGCACCGTGTGATTTTGGCGACCACCTTAATGAAGCACTAAGGGACATGTTTGTCATCGGAATCAGCCACAAAGGCCTCCTACACAAATTGCTCTCGGCTGACATCACGGTCACCCTGCAGAAAGCAATTCAAGTGAGCCAGGCCTGCATGGTTTCGGCCAGCGACTCCAGGTGAATACTGACCCAGGACTCTGAACCGGCGAGCACAGTGCACCGCATGGACACTTCTAAAGGCAAAAATGCTGCCCCGAGTCCCACAACCCTGAGTCCGCCACATGGGGCAAACCGGATGGCCCCATGCTGGCGCTGTGGAGGAAACCACAGGGCCCACCAGTGCCAATGAGTTGGCTGATCACCGGAGCTCCGACACAGATGAAGAGGAAGTTGCTCAAACCCTGGGAGAGGAGTATGGAATCTTTACCTGCTCCACTGGAAGTTCTCCATGGATGATGGAAGTGGACATCGATGGGGTCCCAGTCTCCATGGGGATCAACACAGGGGCGAGCCAGTCTGTGATGAGCCAAATGACCTTTGAAAAAATTTGGATGAATCCTGCCACTCGACCAAAATTGTCTCCTGTCCAGGCAAAGCTGCTCACCTATACCAAAGGTAAAATCCAAATCGTTGGCAGTGTAGACGTCCAGGTCTCCCAAGGCAGCGTGTTGAACAAACTCCCCCTGTGGATTGTAGCCGGCGACTGTCCCACGCTGCTGGGCAGGAATTGGTTAAACCGGGTCCACATCAGGCGAAGTGGCCCTGTGAAAGAAAAGATCACCACAGCCAACCTGCATCAAGACCAGAAAATGGCTGCAGCACCACAAGCAGCAGAACCTGTAATCAAAACGGCCTCTGTCATGCCACGAGTGAACATGGAGGAGCATCATGTGACATCGAGTGGCCAATCGGATTTGAAGGCTTCCTTAAAGGACATCGATAACCAAAAAAATTTAAAGGGGAAGTTTCAACTATTTGAGTACATGGACTTTAAAGCTAAAGATGTAATTAAAGGGTGCAAGTATGAAAATGTATGCAATGTAACTATGAATTGTGATACTGGTTTAACTAATGTGACTAATGAGATGAATGCAGGTGTCAGTAAGGTTAAGAACAGGTTTATTATGCTTAACAATAATGATAAGGAATATGAAATGCCTAATGTAACCATGTCTGTTGAAACCAGGATACCCAAAAGTGATGCAAATGCTAGAATGTATAATGCAGGCTCGACTATGTGTGATCAGAGCCAAGGTGTCATGTATACCGGTAGGACACTGCCAAAGGACATTGGGTCCTACAGGGACCATGCTGATGCCAATGGAATCCCCCTGTGGGAGACCCCCAGGTCCAGCAGGCTACCTGACCATGTAGCTTGGACCTTTGGAACGAATGTGATGCAGGACACACACACATGCAGTGGGAGCAGACCCACTACAGGGACAGTGGTCAATGGGCAGCCCAGCCACCACCAATGGCAACCTGCACCAGACCAGCCCTACAGCCCCTGGTCACCAGGGCCAACACCAGGAGCATGAGGCCAATACCCTCCAGCTTCCCTGGCAAACCCTGGGATGACCTGACCCTCATCCCAATTGGTGAACAAGGAGCCCACCCAGTCTTGTGGCCCTGCCCACCACCCCACAACTACCCACATCACAGTGTATACACACCACCCACTGCTGCCCTGGCTACCTCCCCGAGGGATCCCACAACAGTGACACCCACATGGTCTGTGTGTGAGGGAGGGGAAACGTACGAGGCCAGCCTCAAGCACAGGGGTCACACCTGGCAACCACACAACCCTCACCACAACCTCCCATAGCCCACCACTGATCACCTCCCCTGGGCAGGACAATAAGGATATGAAAAATGCTCAGGGGGGAGTATTATTGTGTATGCATGCCTGTTTATTGTGTGATGTCTGTAACACTGTTATGCCACATTGAATGTACCCTTATACTGTACACACCCTATCGGCACACCAGAGGGTACTGCTGCTGGAGACCTAGGGGTTGCCTGCACACGGCAGGTAACCCAGTATAAAAGGCAACTCACAGCTTGTTGTCATCACTCAGGAGCTGCAAATAAAGGACTGCAGGTCTACACAGTTTAAGTATCATGCCCTGCCTCGTGAAGTCATTAATAAAGGTGCCTACATACGCGACAAATCCTTTTCACTTTCGGAAAACCTCTGGATTCTATAAAGGTGCTCGCAGGGCGATGTGCGGGCACCCTGAACCTTGGGGAAGCCAGCAAATTGTCCAAAGCCTACAGTCCTTGGTCACTGGGAAGTTTCTGAATTTCATTTGTGTGCGTACAGTGCAGTAGTCACCTGGCGAATGCAGCAATGTGTAGCGTGCTGCGAGATGGAGCATTTGTCCCCCACTGAGGCCTGAAAGGAGCCGGAGGCATAGAAGGCAAATGCCACAGTCAGCTTCACCTCAAGGGGCAGTGCAGTTCTGTTGCCGCTGGTGGGCTGTAGGTCTGCCTGTATGAGCTGGCATCTCTCTGTGACCATCTCTTTTCGGAAGCGTAACCTTCTGACACACTGTGCCTCAGAGAGCTGCAGGTCGGAGCGATGTTCCCTGTAAACTAAAGTCCTCCTCCCCATACGTCTGCGACCTCTTCGATTACGTTGAAAATGATCAATAAGCCTTCTTCCAGCTCGACGCCATACGAATATAGCAGCCACAATTACTGGCTGCTGACATAGTATGGCCCCCATCTTTTAAAATGTCCTTTACTGTCCTTTAAAACAAAGTAGAAACTCACATAAACTTCAGAATCAATAGTATGCAGTAAGCAGCGTTTTCTCCCAATGCTTTTAGTCACTCACAACTGTAACTTTCTCCTCTGCATTTAACATGGCGCAGTTAGAGCCTGATGTGCCCTGGGTCCATCTGGTTTTTCTGGGCGGGTTCTCGGGCGGACACAAAATCGAGCGAAAGGCTCGAAAGTTCCACCTGGGGTGCTAGCGCAGCGATGCACGACATCCAAACGGTCCAAACAGTGGCGGGGCGGGAAGTATTAGCACCGCCGCAAAACCATTGGCGAAAGTTCCACCTGGGCGCAAAACCATGTACACCTTGTTTCACACCAGAAAAAACGTTTTTGTGTCCCAACGAGGTGCTAAATGGGGCGCAAATCAGCTGAAAATCCAGCCCAAGGTTGGGCCATAATGGGGTGCCAATGTAACTTTCATCCTACCTCTAAAGTCAGAGGAAATGCATAGAAACCTTCATATGTTGGAAAGGAGAGTGGATGGTTGGCTGCAGTCAGTTCTGGTTATCCGAGAGACTAATCTGCCACTGTCCTATTCCCTTTCAGCAGCCTTCTATTTTAACCTGCTATTCTGAGCAGGCAGCAAGGACACCTGCCCGACTCTGACAGGATGCTTTAAACATGCAGGTCGGGGTCTGATCACTTCATCAGGCTTTGACTGTTACTTCAGCTGGAGGCCTGAGTTGGAACACCCTTGTGGCTTCTGCGTCAGGTGAGGACAACAGGTCGAGGATCCAAGCCCTGAAGGAATGTTTTTCTTTTACTTTCCTCATAGGCCAGGAGCAGGAATCTCCAGATCTATCAAGGAAAGTTTAATCCTCTCGCCCCCCCACCCACCTCCACACACCCCAATTGCAAGACCACTGCAACTAACCTGAGCATGTTCCTGGCCAGCAGCCTCCTGCTCCTTGTTTGGGATGGGCAAAGTCTCCCAGCTGAGGTTTTGGCACTCACTCCGGCTCCCACCCGCTTGATTTAAAATCAGGGCTAAAGAACCTGGTGGTTCCCCAGCACAGGCAAGGCACCACTATTGACCGAAGGCAAGCGTCCTCACTGCCAATACATTTTCAGTCCTACCGAACTGGCCATTTGTGGAGTTCTTCAGCTTACTGTACTTGTTTACCTAGTATCTAGTGTCCCTTCCTTTCCAATTCTGGCGTTGAAATCACCAAGGAGGATCAGCTTGTCGCCCGTTGGGACTTGGGACAGGGATTGTTGAGGCTGGAGTACAATTAGAAACACAGAATATTAGAAATTTACAGCGCAGAAGGAGGCCATTTCGGCCCATCGTGTCCACACCGGCACGGTTCTTGGTCAGCAGCCCTAAAGGTTACATATAAACCTGTGAACAATGACAGAAAGGCAAAGAGCACCCAGCCCAACCAGTCTCTCTCACACAACTGAAACTGAAACATTCTACACTCCACCCCAACCGGAGCCATGTGATCTCCTGGGAGAGGCAAAAACCAGATAAAAACCCAGGCCAATTTTGGGAGAAAAAATCTGGGAAAATTCCTCTCCGACCCATCCAGGCGATCGACACTAGTCCAGGAGATCACCCTGGCTGTAGTCGATCCCCTGCAGTACTGACCATAATATCTGCGCCGGCCAACAAAAGGTCATCCAGTCTAATCCCAATTACCAGCTCTAGGTCCGTTCTCATTGGAACAGAGGAGGTTGAGAGGAGACCTCATTGAGGTGTACAAAATATTGAGGGGCCTGGACACAGTGGATAGTAAGGGCCTATTTCCATTGGTGGAAGGGTCTATTACGAGGGGGCATAGTTTTAAGGTAGTTGGTGGAAGGTTTAGAGGGGATTTGAGGGGGGGCTTCTTTATTCAGAGGGTTTTGGGGATCTGGAACTCGCTGCATGGATTGGTGGATCCAGAAACCCTCACCATTTTTAAGAGATGGTTGGATGGGCACTTAAAGTGCCGTGACCTGCAGGGTTACGGCAAACCCAGCCTATCCAATCTGTCCTCATAACTAAGATTCTCCATTCCAGGCAGCATCCTGTGCAATCACGTCCTTCCTATAATACGGCGACCAGAACTGCACGCAGTATTCCAGCTGTGGTCTAACCAAAGTATTATACAATTTAAGCATAACCTCTTATATTCTATGTGTAGGGGTGGTGTGTGGGGTCAGGTTCATCTCTGACCTTCTGAGTGGTTCGAATCGCTCCCACTCCCTGGGTTCTAGACTTTGGATTTATTTGGGGATGTGACAAAGTGCAAGAGACAACTGGTTTGGTGCAAAGAACTTCGATTTTATTAAGGACAAGAAAATACAATGTCAAACTTGTAATCATTCAAATAAAGAACAGTATATCACACATTCAAAGGGGTTACAGAAATAATACACCTCCTACCTCCCAATGCCTAACTCTGACTAGGGCAAACAGGGACTATGCTCACCAATCCTTTATTGTCAGTTGGCGATGGTTCGCGATTTCGGGGTTCGCTGGACTCTGTAGGTTCTGCTTGCCGTACCCCGAACGTCGTAGAGGACTTCTGACGGCGTAGTCTTCAGTTGGGTGGTGTCCGCTGATGCGATAGGGCGCGTATTGAACTTCTGCGATGAGTACCCACTTTCTTTCATTAGCAATAGGTTACAAAAGTCTCTTTAGACAATGCTTCACCTGTTGGTGGTCAGGACTAGACTGTAGAGTGGAAACTTTCGAATCTTCGGTTTCTTCTTTGAGGAGTTTTGTTTCGGAGTTGGCCGATCGCGGTGTTTTCGATGGTACCACGTTGGCTGTGGTCGGTTGCTGCCGCGATGGCGATGTCCGGAGTTGCTGGGGCTGCTTTCTCTGCCGTGGTGATGTTCTTCCTTCTTCTTTAATAGCAGGGCAGTGTGGCCCCAGGAATGTCGTCGAGGCTGGAGAGGCTTGTTAAAACTGCTGTGGTGGTCTCTCTCCTTTCTCCCTCTGATGCATTGCCATATGCTGCGCCTCCGATGCCATGCGTAAACTTCGTTAAAACAGGGCCCCAGTTATACCTTGGGAGCTGTTCTAATCTTTGCGCCAAATCAGCCCTGATTCTTTGTTTAATTTTTGGCGGGCTTGATATCTCTTTGTCATATTTTGGGGACCCATTAATGTTAACCTGTCTCGGATGTGTTGATCTTTTAAATTTGTTTCTTGACGGGGAAAAATTAGTTTTGGTATTTGCAATGTCTGCCTAGGCCTGGGTTTTCCATGCGGGCTGGATGGGCCATTGTCATTATGTATATGTGCTGGATGGGTTTCCTGCTCAGGTTGATTGTTGCTATGTTAATGTCTCCTGGGGAGAAGGATTTTCGAGTTTACACAGTTCCCCGGGCAATTTGTTTTAGCTTCAATACCCCAGACAGTTTCAATACTCAAAACTGGTTTCTTTGAAGGATAGTTATCCTTTAGTTTTCAGCCCTTCTCACACAGACCCAATCTGCCTTGTAAAATCCCAAATTAAAACTTGCAGTATCTTCCATGTGCACTTCAGGATCTCAAACTTTCTGGTTGATAGTTTCAAATTAAATTTTCTTTCCAATGAGTCCAAACACGGGGGGAGGTTTCCCATGAATTTTGCAACCTTACATATGCCTCAGCCAATAAAGGCAAGCATTCCTTTTGCCTTCTTAACCACCTTATCCACCTGGCCTGCTACTTTCAGGGATCTGTGGACAAGCACTCCAAGGTCCCTTTGTTCATCGACACTATTAAGTGGCCGACCGCTTAATGTGTATAACCTTTCCTTATTAGCCCTCCCAAAGTGCATTACCTCACACTTCTCTGAATTAAATTCCATTTACCACTGTTCTGCCCAGCTGACCAGTAGATTGATATCCTCCTGCAGTCCATGAATTTCTTCTTCATTATCAACCACACAGCCAATTTTAGTGTCGTCTGCAAACTTCTGAATCATACTCCCTGTATTCAAATCTAAATCGTTGATATATCCCACAAAAAACAAAGGACCCAGTACTGAGCCCTGCGGAACCCCACTAGAAACATCCTTCCAGTCACAAAAACATCCATCAACCATTACCCTTTGCTTCCTACTTCCAAGCCAATTTTGGATCCAACTTACCACTTTGCCCTGGATCCCATGGGCTTTAACCTTCATGACCTTTCTACCATGTGGGACCTTATCAAAAGCCTTACTAAAGTCCATTTATACTACATCGTACTCACTACCCTCATCGACCCTCTTGGTTACCTCCTCAAAAAATTCAATCAATTTAGTCAAACACAATCTTCCCTTAAATCCGTGCTGACTGTCCCTAATTAATCCTTGCCTTTCCAAATGTAGATTTATCCTGTCTTTCAGGTTTTTTCCAATAATTTTCCCACCACTGAGGTTCGGCTGACAGGCCTGTAATTACTCGGCCTATCCCTTTCTCCCTTCTTAATCAAGGGTACTACATTAGTAGTCCCCCAATTCTCCAGCATTATGCCCTGATCCAAAGAGGACTGGAAAATGATGGTCAAAGCCTCTACTATTTCCTCTTTTACTTCGCTCAACTCTTTGGTCTCATCTGTAGTTTCCAGTGTTGGGGCGTACGCACTGAAGACCGTAACGCACTGATTCCAGGCTAGGGTGAGCCGAAGAGTCATGAGGCATTCGTTTATCCCGCAAGGGGAGTCTCTGAGACGGCCCACCAGTTCATTTTTTATGGCGAAGCCTACTCCATGGAGGTGGCGTTCTTCTTCTGGTTTGCCTTTCCAGAAGAAGGTGTAACCACCACCTTGTTCTTTGAGCCGGCCTTCCCCTGCCCTCCGGGTCTCGCTTAGGGCGGCGATGTCTACGTCAAAATGATTAAATTGCGGGCAACGATAGCAGTATGGTGTTCCGGTCTGTTGCTGTTGGGTTGTCCATGAGGGTCTTGACATTCCAGGTCCCAAACTTCATCTTAACGTGTGGAAGATGCCGCTGCGTGAATTATTTTAACGTGGGGTGGCCGTTGCACACCAGCCACCACACGGGCTTGATGGAGCAAGGTCTTGGCCCAGTGGCAAGGGAATCCAAGAAGGCTGGAGACTAGTCTCTGCTGTATGGGCCGAGTTCATTCACACACACATACTCCTGCTGTCCTCCTCCCCCCTTCCCACAGGTCCTCTCTCCTTGGAGTTCATCGGATGCAGTGTAGTCCCTAAAACACCTCGCTGTAGGCCCATGCTGCTCCTTCCCTGGGCCACTCCTTGGCCTCAAACTCGTCGCTCCTGGGCTTCCAACCTCTGACTCTCCTGCTCTGAGCCCCGACCTCCAACTCTCCCGCTCTGGGCCCCAACTGACTCTTCCTCCTCCTCCTAGGCCCTTCCTGGGCTCCGACTCTTCCTGGGCCTCAACCTCAGACTCCTCCTGGGCCCCGACATCCGACCTCCGACTCCTCCTGGCCCCCGACCTCTGACTCCTCCTGGGCCCTGACATCCGACTCCTCCTGGCCCCCGACCTCCGACTCCTCCTGGCTCCCGACCTCTGACTCCTTCTTGCCCCCGACCTCCGACTCCTCCTGGGCCCCGACCTCCGACTCCTCCTGGGCCCCGACCTCCGACTCCTCCTGGTCCCGACCTCCGACTCCTCCTGGGCCCCGACCTCCGACTCCTCCTGGTCCCGACCTCCGACTCCTCCTGGGCCCCGACCTCCGACTCCTCCTGGCCCCCGACCTCCGACTCCTCCTGGTCCCGACCTCCGACTCCTCCTGGGCCCCGACCTCCGACTCCTCCTGGGTCCCGACCTCCGACTCCTCCTGGCCCCGACCTCCGACTCCTCCTGGCCCCGACCTCCGACTCCTCCTGGTCCCGACCTCCGACTCCTCCTGGGCCCCGACCTCCGACTGACCTCTAGGTAGGCGTGATCAGCAGAGAGGAGGTGGGGAAAGCCAACTACACCGGTACCCTCCTCCTGACAAAATGCTTAGAACATGGCCTCGTCATAACCAATACCCTGTTCCATCAGAAAGACAAATATAAGGCTTCATGGCAACAACCTCGCTCCAAGCACTGACATCTGCTAGACGACATCATCGTCCAAGTGAGGAACAGCAAGGGTGTGCGCATCACCAAGACAGGAGCCGACGACTGCTAGATGGACCACTGCCTAATCAGTTTTGTCATCACCATCAATGTTGCCCAAAACAGTGGTGGCAACCGAAGCAATGCCGCAGGAAAATCAATGCTGGAGCACTCAGACCCTGCTAAGAAAGCCCTATTCAGCCAGCGCCTCACAACCAGCCTGACGACTCGCAGTGACCCAGAGACGCAGAGTGTCCACAGTGCCTGGTCTGCCCTCAAGGTCTCCATAATTCGCACCTGCGAAGAGACGCTCGGTCACTCGACCAGGAAACACCAAGACTGGTTCGACGAGAATGACCAGGAGATCCAGGAGCTAATAAGCCACAAGCGCAAGGCATTCTTGAACTGGAAACAGCAACCCAAGTCGAGAGCAAGAAAGCAGCTCTACAGACGTCTGAAGGCTGAGGTCCAACAGAAAACCCACGACCTAAAGAACAGATGGTCGGTGGAGAAAGCGCAGGAGATCCAGCAACTAGCCGACAGCCACGACGTGCGAGGATTATCTAACGCAGTCAAGACCACCCACGGCCCAAGCACCCAAGGCCCTACCCCACTGCTGGCCAAGAACAGAGAGGTGCTCATCAAGGACAGAGGGGCACTCAGTGCCCGTTGGAAGGAGCACTTCAAAGACCTCCTTAACCGAGACTCAGTCTTCGGCGTGAGGGTCCACGATTCCATCCCGCAGCATGCTACCCGTCACCATCTCAGCACAAACACAACTGGGCACGAGGTAGAAAAGGCCATCCGACAAATCAAAAACAAGGCAGTTGGAATCCCCGCCGAAGCACTAAAACATGGCGGAGAAGCACTAGTTCATGACCTCATTTCCCTTATCTGGGAGGAGAGCATGCCAAGAGATGTCAGAGGCACCATAATCGTGACCATCTTGTCAAGAAGGGTGACAAGTCCGACTGAGGTAACTACAGAGGATTCTCCCTGCTGTTGGCCACAGGGAAAGTCATCGCAAGAATGCTCCTCAACCGCATTCTCCCTGTGGCGGAAAAGCTCCTCCCTCCCAGAGTCGCAATGTGGATTTCGTCCACTAAGGCCTTGTATCAGTCTTTACGGTAGAGGACACTAACAATATCTCAACAGTGGATAGTCAAGGGGCTATGGGGGGAGGAGCTTAACACAATCACAATCACTAAGGAGGTGGTACTCGGTAAGATAATGGGACTAAAGGCAGATAAATCCCCTGGACCTGATGGCTTGCATCCTAGGATCTTAAGAGAAGTAACGGCAGGGATAGTGGATGCATTGGTTGTAATTTACCAAAATTCCCTGGATTCTGCGGAGGTCCCAGCAGATTTGAAAACTGAAAATGTAACACCCCTATTTAAAAAAAGGAGGCAGAAAAAAAGCAGGAAACTATAGACCAGTTAGCCTAACTTCCTGTGGTTGGGAAAATGTTGGGGTTTTTTGAGGATGTAACAAACAGGGGGG
This sequence comes from Pristiophorus japonicus, assembly GCF_044704955.1. Taxonomy (NCBI): domain Eukaryota; kingdom Metazoa; phylum Chordata; class Chondrichthyes; family Pristiophoridae; genus Pristiophorus; species Pristiophorus japonicus. The sequence continues at coordinate 184,308,422 of NC_091990.1, read as the reverse complement.
ATAAAGGGGAACCAGTGGATGTGGTGTATTGGGACTTCCAGAAGGCATTTGACAAGGTGCCACACAAAAGGTTACTGCACAGGATAAAAGTTCACGGGGTTGGGGGTAATATATTAGCATGGATAGAGGATTGGCCAACAAACAGAAAACAGAGAGTTGGGATAAATGGTTCATTCTCGGAGTGGCAATCAGTGACTAGTGGGGTGCCGCAGGGATCAGTGCTGGGACCCCAACTATTTACAATCTATATTAACGACTTGGAAAAAAGGGACTGAGTGTAACGTAGCCAAGTTTGCTGATGATACAAATATGGGAGGAAAAGCAATGTGTGAGGAGGACACAAAAAAGCTGCATAAGGACATAGACAGGCTAAGTGACTGGGAAAACATTTGACAGATGGAGTATAATTTTGGAAAGTGAGAGGTCATGCACTTTGGCAGAAAAAAATCAAAGAGCAAGTTATTATTTAAAAGATTGCAAAGTGCTGCAATACAGCGGGACCTGGGGGTACTTTTACATGAAACACAAAAGGATAGTATGCAGGTACAGCAAGTGATCAGGAAGGCCAATGGAATCTTGGCCTTTATTGCAAAGGGAATGGAGTATAAAAGCAGGGAAGTCTCGCTACAGCTATATAAGGTATTGGTGAGGCCACACCTGGAGTACTGCATGCAGTTTTGGTTTCCATATTTACGAAAGGATATGCTTGCTTTGGAGGCAGTTCAGAGAAGGTTCACTAGGTTGATTCCGGGGATGAGGGAGTTGACTTATGAGGAAAGGTTGAGTAGGTTGGGCTTCTACTCATTGGAATTCAAAAGAATGAGAAGTGATCTTATCGAAACGTATAAGATTATGAGGGGGCTTGATAAGGTGGATGCAGAGAGGATGTTTCCACTGATATGGGAGACTAAATCTAGGGGGCATGATCTTAGAATAAGGGGCCGCCCATTTAGAACTGAGATGAGGAGAAATTTCTTCTCTCAGAGGGTTGTAAATCTGTGGAATTCGCTGCATCAGAGAGCTGTGGAAGCTGGGACATTAAATAAATTTAAGACAGAAATAGACAGTTTCTTAAATGATAAGGAGATAAAGGGTTATGGGGAGCGGGCAGGGAAGTGGACCTGAGTCCATGATCGGATCAGCCATGATCGTATTAAATGGCCTACTCCTGCTCCCATTTCTTATGTTCTTATAAGGCACATAATGGACATGATCTTTACTACGCGGCATTTACAAGAGACATGCAGGGAACAGCACACCCTTGTACATAGAAACATAGAAAATAGGTGCAGGAGTAGGCCATTCGACCCTTCGAGCCTGCACCACCATTCAATAAGATCATGGCTGATCATTCCCTCAGTACCCCTTTCCTGCTTTCTCTCCATACCCCTTGATCCCTTTAGCCGTAAGGGCCATATCTAACTCCCTCTTGAATATAGCCAATGAACTGGCATCAACAACTCTCTGCGGTAGGGAATTCCACAGGTTAACAACTCTCTGAGTGAAGAAGTTTCTCCTCATCTCAGTCCTAAATGGCTTACCCCTTATCCTTAGACTGTCCCCTGGTTCTGGACTTCCCCAATATCGGGAACATTCTTCCTGCATCTAACCTGTCCAGTCCCATCAGAATTTTATGTTTCTATGAGATCCCCTCTCATCCTTCTAAACTCCAGTGAATACAGGCCCAGTTGATCCAGTCTCTCCTCATATGTCAGTCCAGCCATCCCGGGAATCAGTCTGGTGAACCTTCGCTGCACTCCCTCAATAGCAAGAACATCCTTCCTCAGATTACGAGACCAAAGCTGAACACAATATTCCAGGTGAGGCCTCACTAAGGCCCTGTATAACTGCAGTAAGACCTCACTGCTCCTATACTCAAAACCCCTAGCTATGAAGGCCAACATGCCATTTGACTTCTTCACCGCCTGCTGTACCTGCCAACTTTCAATGACTGATGTACCATGACACCCAGGTCTCGTTGCACCCCTCCTTTTCCTAATCTGCCGCCATTCAGATAATATTCTGCTTTCGTGTTTTTGCCCCCAAAGTGGATAACCTCACATTTATCCACATTATACTGCATCTGCCATGGATTTGCCCACTCACCTAACCTGTCCAAGTCACCCTGCAGCTCTTAGCGTCCTCCTCACAGCTCACACCGCCACCCAGTTTAGTGTCATCTGCAAACTTGGAGATATTACACTCAATTCCTTCATCTAAATCGTTAATGTATATTGTAAATAGCTGGGGTCCCAGCACTGAGCCCTGCGGCACCCCACTACTCACTGCCTGCCATTAATGGCCTTCTTTGACCTCACAACGGCCTTCGATACTGACAACCATAAGGGATTATGGAGCGTCCTCCGATTCAGCTGCTCCAAAAAGTTCATCACCATCCTCTGCCTGCTCCACGATGACATGCAAGCCATGATCCTGACCAACGGATCCACCAGACCCAATCCCCCCCTTCAGTCTGGGGTCAAGCAAAGCTCTGTCATTGCACCAACGTTCTTCTCGATCTTCCTTGCTGCAATGCTCCATCATAGATGCTCCACACCAGATCTGGCCTTCACCTCATCATTGCAACACTGCAGGGAGCAGCGCATGCAGACAGTCAGAGCAGAAGTGACGAGGTCGGGGCGAAGGAGCGGAAAGAGTTTGTAGACGGAAGTGACTGGGGCCCAGGAGAGGCGCAAGTTCGGGGTCCAGGAGAGGCGAGGGCCCAGGGGCAGCACGGGCCAGCCCACACTGTGCGATATGTGTGCGCACTAGGTCCAAGATGGTCTCCAGTCATCTTGGTTAATCCTTGCCACTGGACCAAGGCCTAGCTCTGTCAAGCCCGTGTGGTGGCTGGTGTGCAACAGTCACCCCACGTTAAAAAAATCCACGCATAGGCATCTTCCACCGTTAAAGATGTAGTTCGGGATCTGGAATATTAGGTCCTTCATTGAAACACCTGAGAAGTCAACCCTTTTTGGCGTGGAAGCAAGTCATCCTCGCCTCGAGGGACCGCCTATGATGATGCTCCAGCGCACCCTCAGCGACCTCCCAGTTGGAATGGAGCTAAATTACAGGACAAACGGAAATCTGTTCAACCTTCGCTGCCTCCAGGCCAGAACTAAGGTCGTCCCATCCTCCGTCATTGAATTAGTGTGCAGACAACACTTGCATCTGTGCACACTCAGAGGTCGAACTCCAAGCCATTGTTAACACCTTCACGGGGGCGTACGAGAGCATGGGACTTATACGAAACATCCGTAAGATAAAGGTCCTCTACCAATCTGCCTCTGTCACACAGCACTGCCCTCTGGTCATCAAAATCCACGACAACATGGACCACTTTCCATACCTCAGTAGTCTGTCAACAAGGGCATACTCGGCGAGATCCAACGCCGCCTTCAGTGTGCCAGTGCAGCCTTCACAACAGAGTGTTTGAAGACCAGGACCTCAAACCCAGCAACAAGCTCATGGTCTGCAGAGCAGTCGTGATATCAGCCCTCCTATATGGTTCAGAGACATGGACTATATACAGCAGGCACCGCAAGATCCTGCAAATCCACTGGTAGGATAGGCACAGTGTCCTCACTCAGGCCAACATCCCCAGCATCGACCATGCTCGACCAGCTCTGTTGGGCGGGCCACATCCTCTGCATGCCTAACCCGAGACTCCCAAAACAAGCTCTCTACTCGGAGCTTCAAAACGCCAAGCGAGCCCCAGGTGGGCAGAGGAAACATTTCAAGGACACCCTCAAAGCCTACCTTGGAAAAAGTGCAACATCCCCACCAACACCTGGGAATCCCTGGCTCAAGACCACCCAAAGTAGAGAAAAGGTATCTGCTAGGAGCAAGCTGAAGACAAGCGTAGACAGCGGAAGGAGCACACAGCAACCCAGGCACCCCACGCACGCGCTCCTTCAACCATCTGCCCCACCTGTGCCAGAGACTGTAGGTCCCGCATTAGACTGTCACCTGAGAACTCATTTTTAGTGTGGAAGCAAGTCATCTTCGATGCCAAACGACTGCCTAAGAAATCGTGGACAAGATGGGAAATACAGTAGTCATACAGTAATAAAACCAAGGCAAATCACCAGATTCACACAATTTATTTGACATCACGAGTACTGGTGATCAATATTCATTTAAAGCCTTTGACAGACGGTGTCATTATTCTGACCCAACTATGGAAAAAGTATTTGATGTAGGCAAATTATTCCGTGACAATGGATATACCATACCATGGGTTCTCAACCTTCTTTTGCTTGAGGCTCCCCCTGCCATCAAAAATTCAAGACCCCCTGTAACACCAAGTATTTTTTCCTGTATAAAAATTATACAATTAAACATATTTATGTTTTAGTTAGTGACTAGATTGATTGCATAATCTTCAGTGGTGCATTAAGGTTGGAAACTAGAGGCAAGAAGTGAATGAGCTTTTGTGCGGTCTTAAAAAAACCCTTCCTTAATAGACTCGCGTGATAGAATTGAGATGTCCCTCTTTATAGAAATGAAGTTCGGTGGATTTTACGCACTGCTGTTTCGGGCCCAATTGCAGGCAGGCAATTCAGGAAACAATTGCGAGATACTGTGTCAGAGTTGGGGCATTCAAGAAGTTCTTGGGAGTGTTAAAAAAATCCCATGTGTTGTATTTCTGAATAAACACCTTATTGGCACCCATCACAAGTGAGTATTGTTGCAGGTTATTTATTACTGACTGCTGCTCCTTATCAAATGAATTAAGGAAATGTTATCTTTTTTTGCTGCTGGTGATAAGCTCAATGTACTCCCTGGTGTATCACGCTCTGCCCCTGCATGTCTCAAGCACAAGTTTCCCTACCCAACATCGCTGCGTTAACCTGTTCAAAGTGCCAAATAAACCAAACAAGCAGATTGGCCACATTTAACCCAGAAGTGTGAATTTAGTCAAAGATTATTGGTCAGAGGGGCGGGGGAGTCATTGAGACAACAGATAAAATGTAGTGTCCATCTTTGGCTGATACCTTAACCTTCTTGCAGAGCTCCTCCCACCCCCCACTACGGGACAGCTACCAGTCTGTTAGTGTAACATTCCAACTTGCGCATCAGTTCCTTCTAGTGCTGCACGAGGAATCTTTGTATCAAATATTTGCGTCAGCTAGCCAAAAATTTTTACATACAAGTGGATTATCCACTTGAAGCACTGTCCATCTACAATAGGTTATTGTGTGCAAATGAGCCCATGACTTGCCCAGCCCCATTAAACTGGACAATTAGTTCCATCTGTGAAACAGTAGTTAAGGATAAATAGAATAGAGGCGAGAGGTGGGCACCGGAGGGACTGGAGTGCATCATCACGCCCGGCAACCAAATTTTAATTTGATTTTACGTTTTAAAGTTAATTTGTTTTAATTGCCGGTGCTTTTAGTGTCCCCTTCCCTTTTATAGGGGGCACTGGGGAAAAATTGTCATTTTAGTGCCCAAAAAAAAAACAAAAAAAGAAAAACACAAAAAAAACACAAAAAAAAAGGCGGGAAAAAAAGGGCCTTGTAAATGTCTGGAGTGTCACCCAGGTCGGGTGGCACCGTTTAATGTTTTTATGTTTTGCAGGTAAACTCAAAAGAGTTAAATAGAATAGAGGGGTACGCTCGCGGCCTTCCGCGAGAGGTGGGCACCGGAGGGACTGGAGTGCATCATCACGCCCGGCAACCAAATTTTAATTTGATTTTACGTTTTAAAGTTTAATTTGTTTTCATTGCTGGTGCTTTTAGTGTCCCCCTTCCCTTTTATAGGGGGCACTGGAAAAATTTGATTTTAGCGCCCCAAAAGAACCAAAAAAAAAACAAAACAAAAAAAAAAGAAAAAAAAAGGGGCCTTGAAAATGTCTGCTGTGTCACCCAGGTCGGGTGGCATGGTTTTAATGTTTATGTTTTTGCAGGTAAACTCAAAAGAGTAAATAGAATAGAGGCTAAACTCCAGGACATAGTTGACGCATTTACTGAGGCGTATGAAAGCCTGGGCCCTACGCTAAACATCAGAGACAAAAGGTCCTCCACCAGCCTGTCCTCGCCCCCCCCAGTCATCAAGATCCACAGCTTGGACCATTTCCCTTATCGCGGGAGCCTCTTAACAAGACCAGGCATGGACGAGATCCAACACCGCCTCCAGTGCAGCCTTCGGAAAAGTGTTTTTGAAGACTAGGCCCTCAAAACTACAAACTTCATGGTCTACAGGGCCGTAAGTAATACTCACCCTCCTGTATGGCTCAGAGACATGTACAGCAGACCTCAAGTCACTGGAGAAATACCACCAACAATGTCTCCGCAAGATCCCACAAATTTCCTGGGAGGACAGACGCACCAACATTAACGTCCTCATTCAGGCCAACATCCCCAGCATTGAAACACTGACCACACTCGATCAGCTCCGCTGGGCAGAGCAGTTCACATGTCAGACACAAGACGCCCAAAACAAGCGCTCTACTCTGACTGTGTCCAGAGCAAACGAGCCAAAGGTGGACAGTGGAAATGTTACAAAGACACGCTCAAAGCCTCCCTGATAAAGTGCAACATCCCCGACACCTGGGAGTCCCTGGCTAAAGACTGCCCTAAGTGGAGGGCACTGAGCTCGAGTCGCCAAGAGCATGCAGAAATCAAGCGCAGGCAGCGGAAGGAGTGTGCGGCAAACCAGACTCCCCCCCCCACCCCACCCTTTCCTTCAACCACTTGTGACGGAGACTGGTTCTCGTATTGGACTGTACAGCCACCTAAGAACTTACGCTAAGAGTGGAAGCAAGTCTTCCTCGATTCAGAGGGACTGCCTATGAATGAATAACCTTGTGGGACCCCCCCCTCCCGCACCACCATACAACCACTAGTCTAGTTGGGGAAATTGATGGGATTGAAGGCTGATAAATCCCCAGGGCCTGATGGACTGCATCCCAGAAAACTTGAGATGGCCTTGGAAATAGTGGATACATTGACAGTCATTTTCCAACATTCCATTGACTCTGGATCAGTTCCTATTGAATGGAGGGTAGCCAATGTAACCCCACTTTTTAAAGAGGGAGAAAACAGGGAATTATAGACCAGTCAGCCTGACATCAGTAGTGGGTAAAATGATAGAATCAATTATTAAGGATGTCATAGCAGCACATTTGGAAAGAGGTGACATGATAGGTCCAAGTCAACATGGATTTGTGAAAGGGAAATCATGCTTGACAAATCTTCTGGAATTTTTTGAGGATGTTTCCAGTAAAGTGGCCAAGGGAGAACCAGTTGATGTGGTGTATTTGGACTTTCAGAAGGCTTTCGACAAGGTCCCACACAAAAGATTAATGTGCAAAGTTAAAGCACATGGGATTGGGGGTAGTGTGCTGACATGGATGGAGAACCGGTTGGCAGACAGGAAGCAAAGAGTAGAAGTAAATGGGTACTTTTCAGAATGGCAGGCAGTGACTAGTGGGGTACCACAAGGTTCTGTGCTGGGGCCCCAGCTGTTTACACTGTACATTAATGATTTGGACGAGGGGGATTAAATGTAGTATCTCCAAATTTGCAGATGACACTAAGTTGGGTGGCAGTGTGAGTTGCGAGGATGTTGAGGCTGCAGAGTGACTTGGATAAATGTGAGGTTATCCACTTTGGTGGTAAAAACAAGAGACAATTATCTGAATGGTGACAGATGAGGAAAAGGGGAGGTGCAACAAGACCTGGGTGTCATGGTACATCAGTCATTAAAGGTTGGCATGCAGGTACAGCAGGTGGTTAAGAAAGCAAATGGCATGTTGGCCTTCATAGCGAGGAGATTTGAATACAGGGGCAGGGAGGTGTTTACAGTTGTACAGGGCCTTGGTGAGGCCACACCTGGAGTATTGTGTACAGTTTTGGTCTCCTAACTTGAAGGACATTCTTGCTATTGAGGGAGTGCAGCAAAGGTTCACCAGACTGATTCCCAGGATGGCAGGACTGATATATCAAGAAAGACTGGATCAACTGGGCTTGTATTCACTGGAGTTAAGAAAGGGTATCTCAGAAACATTTAAAATTCTGATAGTTTAGACAGGTTAGATGCAGGAAGAATGTTCCCAATGTTGGGGAAGTCCAGAACCAGGGGTCACAGTCTAAGGATAAGGGATAAGCCATTTAGGACCGAGATGAGGAGAAACATCTTCACCCAGAGAGTGGTGAACCTGTGGATTTCTCTACCACAAAGTTGTTGAAGCCAATTCACTAAATATATTGTAGTCCTTACTACTAGGGGGATGGTGAGAAAGCAGGAATGGGGTACTGAAGTTGTATCTTCAGCCATGAACTCATTGAATCATGGTCAATGGCCTACTCCTGCACCTATTTAGTGTAAAATTCCAACTTATGCATCAGTCCCTTCTAGTGCTGCACAAGGCATCTTAGTATCAAATGTGGGTCAGCTAGCCACAAAAGTTATATACAAGTGGATTATCCACTTGAAGCACTGTCCATCTACAATAGGTCATTGTGTGCAAATGAGCCCATGATTTGCCCAGACCCATTAAGCTGGACAATTAGTTCTGTGAAACAATAGTTAAGGATAAATAGATTATCCTGGCACTGTATACAGCAATATCCCATTTAGCACAAAGTTACCACTCCTATTGTAATAGGCATCTTTATAGAATACTTTCAACAAAAAAAGTGCTCTTTGGGAACTGCTGCACTCTGCATCTTGAGAATTTCCCACTGATCTATTGACTAAACCCAATGACTACCAGATGCAGAGTTAATAAGTGTTCAGTAAAGCAAATCATAAAAGATACATTTAATGAATAACTTGATAAAGGAAACACTGGCAACTCATTAAACAATTAACTTTATTTGAATACATTCCACATTACTTTAAACCAGGAATTTAACAAAGGCATACAAATGAAGTGCTTGTAGGGCAAGCACAAGCTATAAATAGCACTCGAATACTTCTACTGGGATTCTGGCCCTTTTATTTTGAGGGTTCCTTTGCCAACATTAAACATCTCTTCAAACCTCGATTCACTCGACCAACAGACACCTCTGAAACAGAAAGAAAATTCAGCAGATGAACAGGTGTGCTAATGTAAGTGAAATTAAACTCAGTCAAATTTTAAGAAATCATTCTGCCACCAGAAACTATCAATCTTCAGGACCCACAGAAAGGCACATGCTTTATTGTTGCCTCAGTCACAAACAATGCAATTTATTGTAAGAAGCAACCCCTTATAATTAATCACAAGGAGCCAAATTTGGGAAATAGTATTTTAACTTCACTATCATGTCACCTCCACACTATACAGGTAAACAAGGTTGATGCAAACTGATCTTGCTGCATGGCTGTCCAAAGAGATAAGGGACATGCAAGATCATTGGTCATAGCATTCCCACACCAAAAAATCTTACATTGACCACAGGCAAGTAATGCTACACAAGTTTAAATAATCTAATTTCAACATCTTACACAATTACTGAAGTAATTTGAATCAGAGCTATAACTATTGAAGTGTTGAAACAGCAGCTAGAAAGACCAGTGACTAAATACAAGGTTTAAAATTGGCTAACAAGGGCAGAATATGGGCACTTATCCAGTAATTTGCATCATCCTTATTCCAGAGTAATCAGTCATTGCTATAAAGCAATTTCATCATAGCAGATATGAAGACCATCGTGAGTATAAACATCATTTTAACTCTGGACAACACAAGCTTAGTGTTGAGGATGTCGCTGAGTATATAGTTAATGTACACTTAAAGCCAAGACAACTGCAACAGTATAGGCACAAATGACTCCACACATACCTGGGAAGCAGATCCTAGACTTCCTGATGAATGGAGAATACAACCCCTCCATAGCAGAACATCTCATCTGTGGTGCACTGGCTAAAACAAAAACAACTTTAATGAGCAACATTTTTTAAATAGTAGAAAATTCAACATTTCACCAGTTCCAATCTTTCCTCACTTCTCTCTCGACCAAGTTCCACAGATAACTGACTTCAAGCCTAGACAAGTGCTGGCAAGGCATCAAAGCAAAGCCAAATCTTAATTCACTGGCACCAGTAGAATCCAGTGACCAAATTAGCAATGCCTCAATTCATGACTGCTACTATCAGTGCAACTACAAAATATGAACATAGGCAGTCATGACTAAACTGGTGAACAATCAGGCTTGAAGATTCACATGTAGAATATCCAGTACTTGCAGACCACTGGAGCAGGTTAGGTGAAATGAGAAAATACCCAAATCTGTTAAAAATCCTTTTCAGTAAACCATAGCTTTGTAAAAGATAATTCATGGCTTGTTCACTTCATTCTTCATAAAAATCAGTACTCACTATTTCTAGAAACAAGCCAATTACCACTTAGCAGCTTCCATCAATGGCTCAGAGTACCATTGAGCATAATCTAATTCTGTAGCAATACAACCCACAACAGCATACATATCAAGTTAACTCTCTGAAAATTGAATGCTGGCAAGCACCCACATGCATCCACTGCAGTCCATCATGACAAGTTCTTTCAGCTGTGGATCACCAGCCTTGTACAAATGTAAAAAAAACTCCAGAAACAAGTTCTCAAATTTCAGTTTAAGGTTATTGTTCACCTTATTAAATGCCAGGATTAATTTATACAAGTTTGTTACTTCAGAGCCACTGTGGATCATATGGTGGTATATCTGTGACAACCACTCTGGAAGACCAACACAATACACAGATATAAAGCAGAGCAGGCATCCGTGAAATGTCACATTAAATTTAAGAGCTATAATACACAAGTAATTGCTATTCTGACTAGTATTCTTCAGACATAAAATAGACAAAAGAAATTTGGGTTGTTTGCACACAGGGATCAAACAACTGTTCATTCAGGCATGACACCACCAATTCCTGCACGAGTTGAGCAACAGCAGTAACTTCCTGTGTCACTGACTATCACCATGTGCAGCAACCCATTTTCACCAGTGAAAGTTCAGTAGTGCCCCCTGAAGCTGTGTTGGGTGATGCCAGCAACAGCTTCAGGGGGTACATAACAGACTGTAGGGCACTCGCAGGGTAAAATTTAATGGGGAAGTGGCGTAAACGGCCAGCTCACCGGTGCAGCATGGTACGACCTTGCAGCCCAGCCTAGCACACCACTGGAGGCAGACATGTCCCACCGCTAGCGGTGCTCCAGATTCCTTCCACACCACTTGCTCTCTGGGACGGCAACACAAATTTAGGTCATGGGGCAGGTCTTCTCTGCCTGGTGCAGGAGACCCCACCTCACGGCTGATACTGCAACCCCCCCCCCCCTCAAAGCAAAGACTCAATCTGCCATTCTAAGATCTGTTGAAATATAACCAACACTATGAACAGACAATTTGTCAGACTATATGCTTGAATGAAGAAGTCACCATTGGTTGGCTTATTCAAGTTCACTTACACCGGTACAGGCCAAATGGCCTTTGTCTGTGCTGTAACCATTCTATGAACAGCTTATACAAAGATTAATGAGTAAATCTGGATACCAAGTTAAAAAGCCATAAATCCACACTGGTGGATTCAGAATTTATTCTTTAAGGTTCATGGCCTGAGCGCTGAAGGCACAACTGCCAACAGTAGAACAATTAAAATCAGGGATGCACAAAAGGCTAGAATTGGAAGAGTTTGAACACAGAATTTTCAAATTGAGGCTTGCCAGACCAGGAGCCAATGAATGTCAGTGAGCACAAGGGGAAAGCCTGAACAGGACTTGGAGTGAGTTAGGACACAGGCAGCAGAGTTTTGGATGAGCTCAAGTCTAGAGGTAATAAGGGCACGAGGTTTTCAACAGATGAGTTGAGACAAGGGCAGTGGGGAGAAGTTGGTAGTCTTGGTGAGGGGAGCTTCTGACAACATATCTGCTCTCAGGGTCAAATACAACACAAAGGTTTATCAGGAAGAGTCTGGTTTAGCCAGTTACCAGGGATGGAACTGGTGGCTTGGGAACAGAGACTGGCTTCAGTCAATATTTAGATGCACATGGTCAACTGTACAACAATCTCCAGCAATGCTCTGTGGCACTAAAACCAAGACCACTCAATCACAGTAACCTAAATGACCAGTATGTCAACTAACATGAGAATTGACTCAGTAAATTGTAACATTTCTCACCATGAAATGGCAAAATCCACCCCATTACCACAGAACACTAGGAGAATGCAGTGCTATGGGCAAGCTCATTCATAAGCTATCAAGTAGTCAAGAATACATTGACAGCCACAATGTTCAGAGCTACTAAAATGTAAAGCCCGAATGCCCCAGTTTTCACCAACTACACAAACAAGATTCCCTCAGAAATAGCAACACAGGTGTTGCATTAATAGTACTGAACAAAGCACAAGTGCCTAGAAATTTGCATGGGTTAATTTCTAATCTGCTGCATCACCAACTTCCCATGCAGTCCACAAAGTTTAAGCAATAATGAATGGTTTCATAATATAAAATTAATAGCTGAACATATTCTGCAGCTACAAAGAGACAAGTCTCCCATCACCACTCATGTTCTAGGATCAACATTTGGAGGGAATAAGGAGTTATGGGAGCAGGCAGGAAAGTGGACCAGAGTCCATGATCGGATCAGCCATGATCATATTAAATGGAGGCATAGGCTCAAGGGACCGTATGGCCTACTCCTGCTCCCATGATGTTCTAAACAATTCTCATTTCTGTAATTGAGAATGTACAAGACACTTCCAACATTTCACACAAGAACAACTTAGTTATATAGCACCTTTAGCAGTGAAACATCCCAAGGCACCTCAGGAGTATTGAGACAACAAATTTGACTTGCCACATAAGATTAGGGCAGATGACCAAAGGCTTGGTCAAAGAGGTATGTTTAAGGACATCTTCAAAGTAGAGGCAGAGGTTTAGGCAGGGCATTCCAGAGCTTAGTGCCTAGACAACAAAAGACATGGCAAACAATGGTTGATCAGGGATGCTCAAGAGGGCAGAATTAGAGAAGCATAGACATCTTTGCCGGGGGGGGGGGGGGGGGGGGGGGCATGGAGGGACTTGAAAATAAAGATGAGAATTTTGAAATCATATTTAATCAGGAGCCAATGTAGTTCAGCAAGCACCATCAAGAATGACTTGCTTCCACACCAAAAAGGGATGAGTTCTCAGCTGTTTCAATGAAGGACCTAATATTCCAGGTCCACAACTACATCATGAAGGGTGGAAGACGCCTGTGCTCGGATTTTTTTAATAAAAATGTGGGGTGGCCATTGGGATACCAGCCACCACACGGGCTTGACAGCTAGATCTTGGTCCAGTGGCAAGGATTACCCAAGACTAACTAGAGACCAGCTCTGCTGCACGGACCTAGTGCGCACACATAGCACAGTGTGGGCTGGTCAGCGCTGCCCCTGGGCCCTCGCCTCTTCTGGGCCAGCACAGGGGCAATGGGTGAGCAACAGTTAGTTGCAAATTAGGACATGGGCAGCCGAGAGTGCATTGGAAGAGTCAAGTCTGGAGGTAACAAAGGCACAGATTAATCCTTTTATAATAATATGGAGACCAGAACTGTTCAGCATTCCACTGTTTGCAACACACCTGGATTATCTGGCCAATTTTCATGATTTTCCCAAACTGCTGATGACCAGATCAAAAAATATTCTTGAAGTTTCAATCTGTTTAGTGAATAAAAAAATGTTGAAATGCAAGCCATACGCCAAATCATTATCACTATTACAGCTTTCAAAACTTTACAAAGTCAGTTATAGAATTAATGCAGCTGGAATATGACCTTAATTTATTACTGTTGTTCAGCACTTAAAAGGTTGCATAAACTAAAAAAAAATTGTTTTAACCAAGTAAAAGGCAGCAACAGAATGAACCCCAAACTATCCAACACCAAATAACCATTAACTTTGTGGAATAATTATAGCTAACTTGATTATAAAGCATCCAACTAAATATCTTGAGCAGCAATCAGCAAAGCCGCAAGGCAGTTTCATCACAAAAGGTTATGAAGACCATCGTGAGATAGAACATCATTTTCTGCTCGGTGATCGCTAATCCTACCAACTCCTTCCGGTAATATACTCCGATATTTAGTGTTGGGACTTTCCGTCTCAAGTGCACCACTAGAAAATATTGCTCAAAATCACAAATATAAATTGCATAAAATAGAGAATACTGCGGGATATGAACTTACAAATGATTTCTAATTAACTTTATGTGAAGATTGAGGCGGCTGGTCAGGGAGCAGCCTCGGTAACCCTCAGTAACCCCCGGTAACCCCTCACAAACCCTCGGTAACCCCTCACAAACCCTCGGTAACCCCTCACAAACCCTCAGTAACCCCTCAGTAACCCCTCACAAACCCCCGGTAACCCCTCAGTAACCCCCGGTAACCCCTCACAAACCCTCGGTAACCCCCCTCACAAACCCCCGGTAACCCCTCAGTAACCCCCGGTAACCCCTCAGTAACCCCCGGTAACCCCTCAGTAACCCCCGGTAACCCCTCACAAACCCGGCAACCCCGAGCGGGGAGGCTGAGAAATTACATCAGAAAAAGCCAAATGGAAGATGAGAAAGTCTTACACTGGCTCAGGCACGTGGCGGGTTATAACAAGGTGCGGGGGGGGCCGGGACCCCCCTCACATCCCGCCCGGGGTCAGCGGCCCTCATGGCTCAACATCCAGGTAAAGGCGCCATACAAATGCAAGTTGGTGTCGGTCCACAGGCGGGCCCCGGGGGGTGAGAGGATAGGCCCAGGGGTAAGGCCCCGGGGAATCAGGCCCGGCCCCGGGGGGGAGGTGAGGCCTGGGCCCCGGGGGGAGGAGAGGCCCGGGCCCCGGGGGGAGGGGAGGCCCGGCCCCGGGGTGAGGTGAGGCCTGGGCCCCGGGGGGAGGTGAGGCCCGGCCCCGGGGGGAGGTGAGGCCCGGCCCCCGGGGGGAGGTGAGGCCCGGGCCCCAGGGGGAGGTGAGGCCCGGCCCCGGGGGGAGGAGAGGCCCGGGCCGGGGGGTGAGGAGAGGGCCCCGGGGGGAGGTGAGGCCCGGGCCGGGGGGTGAGGCCTGGGCCCCGGGGGGAGGTGAGGCCCGGCCCCGGGGTAAGGAGAGGCCCGGGCCGGGGGGTGAGGCCTGGGCCCCGGGGGGAGGTGAGGCCCGGCCCCGGGGTAAGGAGAGGCCCGGGCCGGGGGGTGAGGCCCGGGCCCCGGGGGGAGCAGCGCGGGGGAAGGGCCGTTACTCTAGAAGCCGCGCTTTTAAATAAAAGTAACTGGAGGGACCGGCGTGCGGCCGCGGGCAGCGCTGGGGCCTGTGCTGAGCGCCGGTACCGGGGGTGTGGGTGTGGGCCCGGCCCGCGGCCTGTCCTGGTCTGTCCCGGCCCGGCCCGGGGACCGCTCCGCTCCCACCCGCATCATCCCGAGAGCGAGACACAGAGGTCGGCTTCTGCTTCCGGATCACTATTTATGTCCCGGGAGACCGGAAGCCTACATCACGTGATGCCGCGCCCCGCCCCTTTCCTGTCGCTCCTGACAACGAGCCCAGGCCCGGTGTGACCCGGATTGAGCCGGCCCGGCCCACAGCCATGAGAGCCCCGGCCTTGCGCAGGGTGGCCCTGGTCTCCGGCATCGTGCTCTGCGGCTCCGTCCTCTTCCCCAAACTCTGCGTCTTTACAACGGCGAAGGACAAGCCTCAGGCGCCGGAGGGTAAGCACCAGGTGTAGTGACCCCTCCCTCCCTCCGCCTCATCCCTCCCTCACTCCCCTCCCTCCGCCTCATCCCTCCCTCCTCCTCATCCCTCCCTCACTCCCCTCCCTCCGCCTCATCCCTCCCTCCGCCTCATCCCTCCCTCCTCCTCATCCTCCCTCACTCCCCTCCCTCCGCCTCATCCCTCCCTCACTCCCCTCCCTCCGCCTCATCCCTCCCTCACTCCCCTCCCTCCGCCTCATCCCTCCCTCCTCCTCATCCCTCCCTCACTCACCTCCCTCCTGCTCATCCCTCCCTCACTCACCTTCCTCCTCATCCCTCCCTCCTCCTCATCCCTCCCTCACTCCCCTCCCTCCGCCTCATCCCTCCCTCACTCCCCTCCCTCCGCCTCATCCTCCCTCACTCCCCTCCCTCCGCCTCATCCCTCCCTCACTCACCTCCCTCCTCATCCGTCCCTCACTCCCCTCCCTCCGCCTCATCCCTCCCTCCCTCCCTCCGCCTCATCCCTCCCTCACTCCCTCCCTCCTCCTCATCCCTCCCTCACTTCCCTCCCTCCTCCTCATCCCTCCCTCACTCCCCTCCCTCCTCCTCATCCCTCCCTCCTCCTCATCCCTCCCTCACTCCCCTCCCTCCGCCTCATCCCTCCCTCACTCCCCTCCCTCCGCCTCATCCTCCCTCCGCCTCATCCCTCCCTCACTCCCCTCCCTCCCTCACTCCCCTCCCTCCGCCTCATCCCTCCCTCCCTACCTCCCTCCGCCTCATCCCTCCCTCACTCCCCTCCCTCCTCCTCATCCCTCCCTCCTCCTCATCCCTCCGCCTCATCCCTCCCTCACTCCCCTCCCTCCTCCTCATCCCTCCCTCACTCCCCTCCCTCCTCCTCATCCCTCCCTCCTCCTCATCCCTCCCTCACTCCCCTCCCTCCTCCTCATCCCTCCCTCCGCC